>NC_090929.1:33806679-34453179 GCF_040938575.1 Ambystoma mexicanum
AAGAAAATGTCGTTGACGGATCCTCACAGGATCTGTTTGTGGTGTCTGGGAATCGAACACCAGTGTTCGGAGTGTGAGGAATGCCTATCCATGACGGCGAAAGCCTTGAAGGAGCGTAAGGGGAAGCTCGAGAGAGGTAAGTCAGTTTTAACTTCCTCGAAAGTTTCCGCGGTAGAGTTGAGACATTCGTCTCCTCACCGTCGAAAGCATTCTCGGTCTAGGTCTCGAAGTGGCTCCCACCACTCGTCGAGGTCTAGACACTCGAAAAAGAGACGTAGATGATCTCCTTTGTCGTCGTCTTCTAGTTCCCATGAAAGAGTACATTGCCCCACAAAACACAGCTCTCAGGCTGAGTGGGAGGAATTCAGAAAAAAGATGCTAAGCGTCTTCGAGAAAGCGGCCTTGACCCCCTCGAAGTCAGCTGAGGGTGATACCCGGGTGAAAAGCCCAAAAAATGTAAACGCCGCGAGTCGAAGCACCCGGCGAAAGAGTCGACCCGAAAGCGCCATGAGCCATCGGGAAGTAAAGCATCTCCGACGCCATTGTCGAAAGCCCCTTCGAAGCATAGATCGGCGCCATCGACGCCGTTATCGAAGGGTTCTTCGACACATCTGTCGATCGAGTCGACATCGACGCCGATAAAAGAAAAACCCACGGCTACTCCACAGCCAACGGTTATACCGAGAGCCTCCGACACGACGTCGAGAACATCGTCGACATCCTCAAGCAGGATTCCGATCCTCTCGAGTTCTTCGAGGCCTCTTCCAGTTTTCTCGACGCCTTTGTCAGCGCCTTCGAGGATTATTACATCGGCGTCAACGACATCGACCTTTTCAAGGCCACTGATGATGGCTCCCTCTGCTTTAGAGATAGGCTTTATACCATTTCACAGGCCAGAGCATCCCCCCCCTTAACTTCAATTTATGAAGAAAGGGAAGATTCTGATCAAGAAAGGCCTTTTGGGCTGCAGAGGACCACATCACCTGTGCCAGAGACTTTTGCCTCTGAGGAAAGAAGGTTGAAAGACCTTCAGGATGCATTACAGGAAGCAAGTGGCCTAGACACTTCCCCAGAAGTGGAATTTGTCCATCCAGACCCAGGGGAACACGCTGAAACCCCTTATAGAACCCTAATGTCAAGAATTATGGAGTTCATGGGTTGGTCTGCGCCTTCACCTGTTTTTCAACAGGATGACCTCACAGATATTCTGGATAAATGTCAGGATTCCATGGCACATTTCTAGATTTTCAATGCGAAATTACTGTAGAAAATCTGCATTCAAAAGAATTAAGTAAACATTTATTTTTAATCTTCATTATTACATTGTTAGTGGGAGCATTGGTTGAGTGGTGTTTGATTTTGGGTTTGGTATTTTAATATGTCAATATGGTGATAAGTTTCCTTAATGACAACTATATACAGGAAGTGCCTGATTCCCCAAACCAAGATGGAGGTTCAGTGCAACACAAATGATTGGTGGAAAGATATTATGAGGTAGTTTGGAACATTTCACAACATTCTAAACTGCCTTTCATTCCAGTTTCTTTAGAGGAAGGTTGTAGTTCATTTAGCTCTTAGGATATTTAGTATAAGTTATTATAAAAATCCTTTTTGAGAAGAATTTACAGTGAGCTTAATTTCTACAGAAGTTTCGTTAATGAAGAAGTCCTTGTTGTAACTTCAAGACCGATCTACAGATGAAGCAAGCTAAGTTTTCTAAAGTGCAATGTTTTTATCTTCAATTTATCTCAAGAAGAAGTTTACTTTAAAATTCTAAGAAACTGTATTTATCTGCATTTGATTTTAATGAACATTATTGGAACTCTATTGCGCGCGTTTTCAAAGAAGGAAAATTCTGATGTACGTTTATTTTTTCCTCTCGTGGCTGCGTGTGCGGGAAATGAAAGTACGTTTGTTTTTTCCTCTCGTGGCTGCATGTGCGGGAAATGAAAGTACGTTTGTTTTTTCCTCTCGTGGCTGCGTGTGCGGATTAAGAAAGTTAGTGTAGGTGTTTTAGAGCATTCTGGTCAGGATATTTATTGTGACTTATTGGTTCTAATTTAGTTTAATAGTTTCACTATAGAAGGCGTGTTATTAAAATTAGTATTGTGATGTATAACACTTTACATGTGCCTCTTTAGTTCATTTACTGAAAAATCAATCCTAGTCAGGAATCGGTTAGAGTATGCTCGCACGTTCCACTTCAAAGTTTTACTTCCTGGTTTGATGTACTAGTGTTGTCAAGTAGCGTTCCTAGGGGCGTCATGTTGAGTTCCGGTATTTCTCTGTGAATTTGTTTACTTTTGTGGAGCGGTTACTGAATGTAGCTACGTGTTACCGTGACCGTTTGAAAGCGCAGCTATTTTGCTTCGTGTTTTTAATTCAACATCGTTCTGATTGCGCGTGCGTCGCGTTCTTCAATGAACTGAACTTTTCGTTCATTGTGCAACAAGCCATCTAACCTCATTGGAGCTTCCAAGATCTACAGTACAGTTTTGAATGATATTTATATATTCAGATACAAGAAAGTAAAGACTGTAAACTGAATAATCCAGAAGAGTTTTATTTAACTCAGACTAAGAACTATAGTAAAAACATTTTTGTCTTCAAGCAAGCCAGTTTCAGACTTTCTACAACATATATTCAAAGAATATCCAAAGTGTTTCAAGTATATTGAATATTGACTTTCATTGTAAATTCTTATTATAAGTAATTCAGAAGAGCATCTTATAATACAAAACAACAAACTATAAATGCCTATCAGCAATCAAGCATAGGCAGCAGGTACATGATAATAGTTTTGTTTAAATTATAAATAGCAGAAAACATTCAGATAAGAGTTTATTTAATCTGTGTATTTTTGTGCTTAGATTTCACAGACACATATTACTGATGAAACTTCCTCAATCCAGTTTCAAAGAGTTAATCATCTACTGAGTTTATATTCTGGGAACCAGTGTCGTGTCTAAAGAAACAGTGAAGATCTGCAGTTGTTATTTTCTCCTCCATTCCCCTTTCCCCTTGGGCTTGCCTGTTGGGTAGTTTTATATTTTAAGAACTATTGGGCAGGCATATAAAGGGGGTCTGGTGGGCCAGCATCACTCCTGCAAGAAGAACCAAGATATGGACCTGACAATAAAGGTCCACAGGAGGATCCTGTGGTTCCCTTTCATTCTGCTTTACAAAGAAAGATTTTAACTAACTGGGTAACTCCTGAAGTTGTCCCTGCGGTTAACAAGAAGTTGTCAGCGGAATATAGGGTATCTGCTTCTGACCCTGAATACCTATCTAAACACCCTACCCCAGAGAGTCTGGTGGTCCAGGCTGCAACTTCATCAGGCAGTACTTCCGCATAACCCACTGCTCCACAGGATAGGGATGATAAAAAATATGATGCCATGGCTAAGAAAGTCTTCTCGGTCTGTAGCATGGCTTCAAAATCTATTAATGCGACTTGTACGCTCGCTAGGTTCAGCCACACTCTTTGGGAGTGTGCTTCATCAGCGGCTGACTGCCTCCAGGAAGGAGAAGAAAGGGACGCATTTTTAAATATCATCAGAGATGGTAAAGATGCAATGTGTGAGTCCCTTCAAACTGGCATGGATTCTGCTGACAGTATCAGCAGGACCATGGCGGCAAGTACCACAATCCGCAGGCATGCGTGGTTGAGAAAGTCCGGCTTTGCTTCTGACGTACAGGCCAGACTTTTAAATATTCCCTTTGACGGCTCTTCCCTGTTTGGTAAAAAGGCGGATGACAGTTTGGAAAAACTGCAAACATCTAAAACAGCAGCCAAGTCACTAGGGGCTGCAATCCGCCAAACTAATTTTCGTCCCTCAGGATCCTCTTGGAGAGGAAGGTCCCTTCGCTATTATTCCTCATATGGAAGAGGCAAAGGACGGCCGGCTCAAAGAGGCCAAGGAAAATTTACCCGTGGTGGACGGGGTAGAGGAAAGAAAGCCGCATCAGCAGGAGCAGGAGCCGCTTTACCTTCGGCAACTGCATCAGCCGCCCCCAAACCACTCTGAGGTCTCCCATCACAAGACACCTGTGGGGGGCAGGTTAACTCACCATCTGACAGAATGGCAGGCTATTACGTCAGATGCTTGGGCATTGGAGACAGTTGCCCAAGGTTACTGCCTGCCTTTTATACGCATCCCTCAGAGCCATCCACCGGGGAACAGCTCTCTGAAAGTGCCGGATCCGCTCCTCTTGCAGGAATTTGTAGACCTGCTAGAGAAAGGTGCCATAGAACCGGTACCTGTAGCGGACAGGAACAAGGGCTGGTACTCCCCCTACTTTCTCATACCAAAGAAAGACAGAGGACTGAGACCCATCCTGGACTTACGAGAATTGAACAAGTTCCTCAGGAAGGACAAGCTCAAGATGGTAACTCTCTCTCAGATCCTTCAGGCCCTCCAGCTTCAGGACTGGTTGGTATCTCTGGACCCTCAGGATGCTTATTTCCATGTGCCAATCCATCCCAAGCACAGGAAGTACCTTGAGGTTCGCAATTGGCAACTCTCATTATCAATTTCGAGTTCTGCCATTTGGGCTGACCTCCGCCCCGAGGGTCTTCACCAAGCTAATGTCAGTTGTGGCTGCAAGTCTAAGGAGGGAAGGGATTCACGTCTACCCCTACCTGGACGATTGGTTGATCAGAGTAGTTTCTTCGGAACAAGCTCGGATCCAACTAGATTATGTCTGCCACTTCCTTCACAAGCTGGGCTTCTCCCTCAATTTAAAGAAGTCACAGATGATACCATCACAGAGACTCCAGTTCATTGGAGCAGTCCTGGATACGTCCCTGGGAAAAGCCTCGCCACCAGAGGTGAGGGCTCAAGATATTCTGCAGATGGTCACCAGGTTTCAAAATGCCCAACGTCTCCCAGCCTACGTCTTTTTGAGGTTGCTAGGCCTCATGGCATCCTGCATATCCCTTGTGCCAGAGGCTCGCCTGAGAATGAGATCCCTTCAGTGGGCACTGAGGACTCGGTGGTCACAGTTCTCAGGGAGGATGACAGATCTCCTCTGGATTCCAGACAAGGTAGCCCACGACCTTCAATGGTGGGCCTATCCAGAGAACATCTTGAAAGGAGAACTGTTTTGGCAACCATGGCCGGAGATAACAGTAGTCAGACGCCTCACTCATGGGGTGGGGAGCCCATGCCAACGACTTGACCATCAGCGGTCGTTGGTCTCCATCGGAGTCCAGACTACACATCAACCTGTTGGAGCTGAGAGCCATCAGACTGGCACTGAAGGCTTTTCTGCCGTCTGTACGGGGGAGAAACATCCTGATAATGACAGACAATACAGTGGCCATGCACTGCCTCAACAAAAGAGGAGGCGTATGGTCACTGCCACTGTGCAGAGAGGCGATGCAGCTCTGGTTTTGGGCAATTCAGGAAGGAATCTCTCTATCGGCAATTCACCTAGCCGGAGAGAAGAACTTGATAGCGGATGCTCTGAGCAGGCAGAACACAGTCTCCCACGAGTGGGAGATAGCTCAGGAAGTCCTTCAAGAGATCTTCGCCCTTTGGGGAACCCCTCAAGTGGATCGGTTTGCCACCAGTATCAACAGGAAGTGCGACAGATTTTGCTCAAGGGAATTTCCCCCGAGAGGAGCTCTAGGAGACGCGTTCGTAGTGGACTGGGAGTTCCCACTTCTGTACGCGTTTCCTCCGGTCCCTGTCATTCCTCAAATGATCAGGAGGTTGAGAAGGTTTCGGAAGACCATGATCCTAATTGCCCCGGATTGGGCCAGGAGAACGTGGTACCCAGACCTTCTGGACATGTCCATCCATCCTCCAATTCGTCTACCGTACAGAGAGGATCTTCTCTCGCAGAAGGGAGGTCAGGTTCTCCATCCAGCCATCAAGACCCTCAACCTTCAGGCTTGGTATATGAAAGGTTGAGGTACAAGGATTGGGACCTTCCAGATAACGTCATGGAGGTGTTGCTTTCGGCCAGAAGGCCAGCAACTAAAACTCTATACCGCTGCCGTTGGAATAAATTTTGCAGCTGGTGCAGAGAAAAGAATATCGAACCCTGTTCATGTGGTACACCTGCGGTGTTATCCTTCTTACTTTATTTGGCAAATTCAGGCTTTCAAGTTGGCACTATTAAGGGCTATCTCGCAGCACTATCGATCTTTAAGCGCACTGCAGAGGAGCCATCGTATTTCAAAATTCCGTTGGTAATACAATACCTGAAAGGTCTAACTAATGTTTACCCTCCAAGACCATTCCAAGTTCCCTTATGGGACTTAAATCTAGACTTCCTAAAGGGTGCTCCATTTGAACCACTCCACTCTTGTTCATTGAAGTTTCTCACCCTCAAAACTGTTTTATTGGTAGCATTAACATCTGCTAGAAGGGTTAGCGAGATACAAGCCCTATCTTGTAAACCTCCTCATACAATTTTTCACAAGGACAAAGTCGTTCTACAGGTGAAGCCTAACTTCCTCCCAAAAGTAGTTTCTGAATTTCACATTACTCAGAAGATTACTTTACCTTCATTCTATCCTCCTCCCCATCCGGAGAAAGAGGAAGAGAGACTACACAGGCTGGACCCTAAGCGAGCCTTGAGTTTTTATATCAGTAGACTTGCTAAAATTAGACAAGCAGACCAACTCTTTGTAGGTTACGCAGGACATAAGTTGGGATTACCAATAACCAAACAAACCATCTCTAGATGGATTATTTTAGCCATTCTGGAATGCTACAAACTGGCAGGGAAAGAGCCCCCTCAAAATCTAAGGGCTCATTCGACCAGGGGTATCGCAGCCTCCTCAGCTCTTTAAAGAGGGGTACCAATTAGAGACATATGTGCGGCTGCCACATGGTCGTCCGCACATACCTTTACCAAATTTTATAGCCTGGATTCCTCCTCTAGTCAAGAGACTAGATTTGGCAAAGCTGTGTTACACTCTGTTCATTCTTAAAGAGTAATATGGCATCTCTTACTCCCGCCTCCAATCACATACCACTGCTAAGGGAGTCTATCATAGATAAGGAATACGTCGGAGGACACAAACCCTTCGAAGAACAAGTTACTCCTTACCTGGTAACGTTCTTTCGATGGGGTGTTCCTCCGACGTATTCCTTATCGCCCCTCCCATCCATCCCCGCAGTAACATTTCCCTTGTGGTTGCAGCTTACGCTCCTTCAAGGGTAGTAACCATTCATGCAATAACTACTTTACTCTACAAAACGGAACTGAGCAACGGACGCTGCGTGTGGCCATTTATAGGCATGATGACGTCGGCGTCGATACGGTGGCTGTCGAGGAACACCTACTCGACGGACGTCGACGCACAGCGCCCTCTACTGGGGACATTTTTTTTCCGAGGCCAGCAAGCTGGAGATACAAATATCATAGATAAGGAATACGTCGGAGGAACATCCCATCGAAAGAACGTTACCAGGTAAGGAGTAACTTGTTCATCTCTGGATTGTTTACCTTGTTTGAGTATTTCTAATTTTTTTAAAGCTGTAACAGTACTTTCCTTTTTTGCAGTAGCTTAATTTAAGATCATTTTGTCCATCCATGGATTGGTTTAATTTAAAATGTAAATTTCCTTTTGTATTGATTGGCATGACTAATTATAATTTCAGACTGGTCTGCGGACTGCAGAACATCGTTTGCAATTTAGACACTCGTTCAGTACCATGGTCCTCATAATTAGGAAATGTTAATATATGGAATCCACAAAGGGTAGACGTGCCTCTGTCCGGTTTATTGTTGTTTTTATCCACCCCTTGGCTCCAGTTCATGTAATGCAAAAAATTGTAAATTTCTAATGTGAGCATATTGGGTGCAAAGAATAAACTTAAGGTATATGTTGGGTTGAAACCCCTGCACTGTGGCTCTGCTGCGAGCCCCCTACCTTTTCGTATTACTGTACTGGATAGTGACCTTTTTCCCAAATGACTGCTCATCTAGCGTTTCACAAAGGATGCCACTCGGGGTGAGGTGCCAAAAGAGTACCCCAGGTTTTCTGGGAGAAGGAACCTTGCCGAGATAGCTGCGCAGCCCCAAATGATGGCAGAGAAACAGAAGCTTTGTCGCACGCCCCTGCCCTCATGTTCCTAGCCATCGTACGCAACACACCAGGACACCAGCAGTCACACTCCCATCCACAAAAACACTTCCTTACCGTTGGCACCTGGCGCTGGCATGCGGGGCAAGCCGGTGGATGGAGAGATCAGGACCCCAGCACTCTAATCCACTGGGTCCTGCATTGTTTCTTCATCTGCGCATGATCTGAGGCCAGGCTCCTGGGTTCTAAGCATGTGCAGTATGGACAACCACACAAGAGTCCACCAGTCACACTCCCCTGTCCTGCGACATATATAAAACCTCAAATTGAGTAACCAAGCACGTCTTAATGCGCTCTTGGCAGTAGAAAGTACTTTTACTAGAAGCTGCTACTGACCTCCTTTTCTTCTCCTCTGACACTGTTCGATTTCAGGGTCCTCTCTAGACCTTCAGCATCCCCCCAGTCTTACCTCCTTGCGCTCCGCTGTGGGACCCTTCTTGCTGCGTTGCCTTCGGTCCCCCTGCCCCCTTTCTAGATTTTTCCCCCATCTATTTTCTCCTTTCCGCAGGTTGCCTTGTTTCCTTTGCAGTACTGCTTCATCTTGTTCCCGTAGACCAGAGTCCTCCTGATGGCTCTGTCTGCTGGACACCTGCCAAAGCTTCCCCTGCCAGTTGTCGCACTTTCCCCTCATCACGTTCATTCATGGCACGTTCCTTCATGAGTCGTGCAGTGGCGACGCCAGCTTCCCAGTTTCCTGGGGCGTTGAGACGATTTTCTGCTTCACAAATCATTGGAGCTGGTGTATAGCCAAGAATATGCCACAACGGCCTGGAAAATAGATCGAGATACTCAGTGCATACGTGATGAAGTCTGATAGGCACTTGTAAACAAATAACAATTAGGGTTAAGCACCGTGTTCCCTGATGCAGAGCCCTCATGTGGCATGCTTGCATTACTAAACCTGGGGAGGTCAGCTGAACCGGACCTACTTTGTATAAAATAATATGGAGGTGCTCATATATTAAGTTGGCTACTATGAGCTCAGGAAACCTGGGGCAGCCGATACCTTATTTGGCGAGCATGTAAATAGGACGCCTCTAATTCAAGGAGCAATCCACATCATATGTGTGCCCAGTATGAAGCTTGGGGACAGTTAACATTAGATGGCTGCCAACGGTTGGGTAGCTACCAAATGGTTGAAAGGATATTCAAATGTTTTTGGCTGTTGAATGCACACTCACAAAAAACGTTTTCAATCACTGTGACGAGTCCTGAAGTACTGAGAAGCAACATTTTTAAGACGGATTTACAAAATCAGCCCTGGTGGGAGGATTTTGAAAGGCCATTCTTTTGTGGCGAAAAGGTAAGACACTGAGAGGTTAGCCAAACCCCAATCAAGGTGAGGTAGCAGAGCGGGAAGGTTTAGCCTCATGAGGTGTGCACAAGTGGTCTAGGGCTCCAAGAGTCCACACAGAACACCACCAGCAATTCCAGTTAGACACGGAAGTATATCAAAATGCAGTTATTTATTAGGCCTTTAGTTTGCCCACTAGGCAAAAAATAATCAAAGTTGAGTATTGTCACACAAAACTGTATATAACCTATACATTCACCCTTGGGAGAAATAGAATTGCATATGAATCCATTACCAGTGCAACACAGATGAGTAGTCAAATGCATAGAAACCTATGCAACAGTCTGCAGAATCAACACAATCAGCTTCCCTAATGTTATGATGCATTTCTACAGTCTCCCCTGAGAGGGAGGAGGGGTTTAGAGGCTGTTAATTGGGTGGGCAGATTATAGAATGCCACCCTAGTTCTGATGAACCCGGGATTCTCTGAGAGGTTAGCCAAAACCAATCCCGGTAAACATCGAGAGTGCTCCAGGCTTACTCTCAGGAGAAAGTGAGTGTTTTCAGGGTTCCACAATGAGCACACACAGGGAAGCACACAATCATTCACTTTAGACAGGCAAGTACAAAAATACGCTATTATAGGCCCCACAGCACACACTAGAATAATGAAACAAGCACGTAGTATTATCACACAACCCCCAGTTATCAAGCATATATAACGTTTGGTTTGTAGACGTGCAGACAATAACATATTCAACTGAAAGGGAGGTAAGTAGTGGTAATGCAGTGTAAGAAAATCCCGTTCACAAGAACAATGCCCTAACTTTAGAAGTCCCGTCCCTACGATGTGTGGGGCCTTGTGCCCAAAAGTCACAAAGATTCTTCCTGGGAGAGGGGACAGGTGTAGGAAGAGGTCTTGCAGTGGTGAAACATTTTCCAGAAGACTTGTCCACAATATTAAAGATGGGTAAGATTATTTCCCTATGCTTTAGATCAGCCTTTGGACCAAACAATCAAAAAGTGATGGAATGGAATAAAGCAAACTTTATTCTAAGGTTTAATTTAGGGGAGGCGGGGGCGGCGGAATGCTTTGTGAGTACTAACCCCCTGACTCCAATTTTCCCAAGTGACTGAGCAGGCCGACAGGGAGTCGCTGGAGGTATGTTTTCCTGCCATTGGATCCAGTAGAAGATGCCCAGGAGCCTCGGGCGCAACGATTCTTCCGGTTGGGTCCAAGAGCTGAGTGGCAACCTGTTAGGTAGAATTTCATGTATGTGCAATATTCTTCCCACTTGTGAATTCCCCAGCACTTTGTGCCGGACTCTGGGATTGTTGATCAGTTCTCCTGTGGAAACCTCTTTCAACCCTTGTGGTTGTATCCATTTGGAGTTGTGCTTTCCTCCATCTTTTATGGTATCTACCTTTTATTATTGCAGTGTTGCTGGGAGCTCTTTGAGCTGCCCTTTTCATTTGTCCTTGTGATAACTACTGTTTCCAAGGAGAGGGGGATACTTTCTATCCTTCCTTAACCATTATTATGTGGAATCGGCACACCCCACCTTATGTGGAGTGCTGAGAGGACACAATGCATTCCTTTTTGCACTTGTAACTTTCTAGTTACGGTGACAATTTCATCTCGGTGGCTGGTGGCAGTGGATATTGTTTTTGACCAGTTTTTAGTGAAACTTCGATGCAGGCTGCTATCGCAGCTGCGGTAAAGTTGACATGGGTCACCATTGTACTAAAACGGTGACTGTCTTCTTTTTTTCGCCAACTCTTGATAACTTGTCCTTTCTTGCGCCTTTTTCTGCTGAGTGGGGGTGACCTCGCTCACTCTTTTCTGTGCTGGGCTCCTATTGGGAAGGCTGCCTGAAGGAACCAGCATGTCTGGGAGGACAAGAAGCTGGGAGTGCACTGAAACTCAGCAAGTCTTTACCCTCCAGTATGTCTGCTTGAATCCAGTTCTAATTCCTCGATCGATCACTGAGATCAGAAGGCAAGGCTATCGTGCCTTTAGGTATGGGTCACATGATTTGTGCAGCAAAGTGCGGGGTAGCATCAGAATTCTAGCTCAAAACTAAGGTGGAGGACCTTGGGAGTTGCTGATCTGTCTTGGAACGAGTGAAATGTGTGGAGTTAGTGGGACCTCGGTTCTCCCCTGAGCCCATCCCTGTATCGGCCAGGTGCATTGTTACAATCGTAAGAATAACATTGTGTGTTAGAGTAGCTAATTAATTGTTAGGTCAGCACACAGCAGATGACTAGGCAGGCAGCACCCACATGAACAAAGATGGACCAACGAAGATGGACCAATGGCCTGGCTTCCCATATGGAGCAGGCCCTGCAGCTATAGGTCTGCGCCAATCCGTATTTTTACAATTGTACTGTATAGTATGACATCAATAGTGATGCTTTTTGTGCTTATAATGTAGCGTACATGCCAATGGACCTCAGAACGTTCCATGACAGCAGAGGTCTTTGTTGATACATTCCTATTTTTGTAGAAATAAATATTTGTTATCCTTGCAAGGGTGTCTAGGGCCTTTTTCCCTAGCAGGCTGTATTTTGTCTGGTGTGAGCGTGCAGGGGCGTGTCGTCAACCTTTTGGGTAGTGCAGGCGAAATCTAAGAGTTGGAGCCCTGTACATCTAAGAGTGAGTCTTCTACAGTCTTACCAGAGATGGACTTTAGTAGAACGCCCTAACGCAACCGTTTTCCACAACTAATTGCAGCAGGCACTGATGCAGGCCTCTTCCAGACACTCTACCAGACGGGAGAAGGCTGGTTCCAGCGACAGTTGCCACACGCGGGTGACCACAGGCGTCTCTCCAGTTGTGGTCAAAGCAGACCTTCCAGGACAAGAGCCCTTGATGGTGGGAAGTTGAAACTTGGCAGGAAGACGACTTGTGGCATGAGCTGGCAACCACCGAAGTTCTGGGTGAAAACGCAGAGCAATAATGCGACTGTCGAGGTAGCCCACTGGGGAGCTGGTCGGTCCACCAGTGGCCCAGGGACGATTCCGGAGGGCTCATGATGGCTGCATCTCGAGAAAGCATCAAGACTGGTTGGTCCCATCAGTCCAAGGTTTGAAGCACTGCAGAAGGCCTCTGCACATCAGGGAGTCTAGCAGGGCTTCACATGGGGAAAAAATTAGCCTCCTGCATGTCTTCTGCTGTGCAGCCTCTGCATTTAAGATTTTGGGAGAACAGGGCTCTCTCAGAACTTGCAGGTGAAATCTGCAGTCTCTACGTTCCGGCATCCCTTCTTTGTTCCCAAATCTTTGTGATTTGCCAGCCTCATGCTTCTCCTCTGATTCGACTACTACATCTTGCCTTCCAGCTCTTGTTCCAACTTCTTCTCCTCCCCCTTACCCGAAGAAGCCTTTTGTGCCTCCCAGGTTTAGTAGCAATTTTCAGGTGTGGGCTATTAGCCTTGATTGCCTGATTATTTCAATAGCCTCTAGGCTTAATGGCGGGACTTCTTTATCTGCATGCCTCCTCAACCCTCTAACTTCTGCAGTTTGGCAAATAGGCATTAATAGTATGGGATTACGGGGAAAGTTAAACGGGGGGTTGTCCCAGTTCTCCTGTCCTCCTCCTCCCCCCCCACCCCTCCATTTGATCCTCCCACAGTACACTATCCCCAGGGTCCGGATCCAAAAGCGTCTGCCTTTCCCTGGCCACCTGAGGAGGGTCCCAGACCAGGTTTCTGGGAGGAATCGTCACTGATTCATCACAATGTGTGGCACTAATTGTGCCCCCTCTTAAGACTGAGGCCTGACTGCTCTGCTACGGTGGGACACCCTGTTGTACCACTTGGAATAGGTCCCTTTGTACCCTTCACAAGAGGGATGTGAAAAACCTTCATTGCAGTGACTTTTTGACTTCCAGCTAGTGCCCTGGATGCTTCTGGGTCGCGTTTTGCTTGTATTTTACACTAAAGCCCGGGGTCTTGTAATGTCAGTCCATCCGCTGGTGATGAAACTGAGGATGTACTGTTCTGGTAGAGCGTGGGTGCGTGACGTCTGGATTTGCAAATGGGTTTCCCTGATGCATTGTGCTGTTTTCTTGACCACCACCATAGATGAACATGTCGTACTGCTTCACTTATATACAATATACTATGTGTCATGCTGTGGCGCCGATCTGGCAGACTTATGTGATTGTGCTGATAGTCTGCAATGTCTTATAAAGAGATTTTTTAAATAAAAGAATAGTTTTGCATGCATGATTCTGCGTACAAAGCTATGCGAGTGCACAGGCTTTGTTTGTACAAGATTCTGTGATCGTATGCATGCACAGTAGCAATTGAAAAGTTTTGTAGTCCTGTTTTAGTGCATACATTGCTCTGCAGGTGCACAGTTGGGTGCTGAGTGTACATGGGCATGTGTCTGAGGGAGAGAACTGAAGGTGGAGGGAGAGGAGCCGCCCTTCGGATTGCAGGGAGCAAAGCTTTACCTTGCCACCCTGCAGCTAACTTGTCACTATTTTTCAAGAACCCAAAGGGATTTCTGGAGAGTTACGAGGAGCTGTTGCGATACACATTGAAGGAAGAGACCTGGCCTACCACGGTGCAAGAGCTAAACGGACGTGGGGTAAGTAGAGGCATGGGGGGGGGTGTACCAGCGCATGTTACCTAGCTGTACACGGATATGTTAGGGTTCAAAATGGGGGAACGCTCTGACCTGCACCGACTCCACATGCCCCGTGGTTCATTTGAGTAGTCCTAGCCCTTACTTCCCACCCACTTAAGATGTACAACCTCTCACTCCATTCCAACCATCTGACACTCATAGCCAACCCCTCCCTCACAGCCAGCTGACATGTAATCTCTTCCTCCTCCCTCGGGCTTTCTGTTGATGGGCTAGGGGGCAGGCGGAACAGAATGGGCAGCGAGGGTTGGATTGGGTTAACTACTTGACTGTCTACCCATCCACTTCCTTGTAGCCCATTGGCAGTCTGCCTTTTCCCACTTTAGCCAGAACATGGATGCACCTGCATTATTCCCTCGCTCCCTCCTCTGCTGGCCGTCCTGCGCTGCATTCTAGTCCTTTTATGGTAGTTCAATGCCTATTGCTCGACATTTCATGAATGTACTGCAAGGCCTGATAACAATGGAGGCATATGTTAGAGTTGTTGGGTTTGATAGTTTTAGGCATTAGTAGTAGTAATTTGATGCTTAACTGTAAGTACATGTACTCACATGCCCTTATTACTCTTAGCATTGCAGGTACCATCCTATCACTGCATGCACCCCCAAACCTTGCTTTGTGAAGTTTCTCCCCAGTCAAATCTCATATGGTGACAGAATAGAAGACCCAGACTAGAAGGGTCTTAAAAAGTAGGGGCAGTCTTCCATAATGCACAGCCTATCTGCCATTTTGAACGATGGTGGAGACATCCAATGCTTGGACCCTCCCCTGACTCCCAATGTAGCATTGCGTGTATTGGGGCAGCAGAATGCCTGCGCTCTGGTTCCACTGTCTGCTGATTGGCTGCTCTTTCCCTCAGGTGGTCTGCATGAGCTTCTTCGACATTGCTTTGGATTTCATTCTCATGGATGCCTTTGAAGACCTGGAGAGCCCGCCGTCCTCCGTGGTGGCAGTCCTGCGCAACCGATGGCTGTCTGATAGCTTCAAGGAGACGGTGAGCCAGAGTGGCAGATGCACGGGGCACCAGCATGTTTGTGACCTGTCCGAGAGGGATTGCGTTCATAAATTAGAAAAGAGAATGAAACCCATGTTCCTGCACATTGCCATATGACTGGATCCTGCATCTATGATCTGTATAAAATATTAAGCAGCGCAGTCCTTAAGGTTACATCACAGGTGGCATTTTAAAATGGCCAAATGCTTTCCCCTATGACATTTGAACCACAACTGGATCATTAATGGATTTGGCAAGTTAGTGAACCTGGCAGATTCGATTCAGCATTCCAAGTCTGGTAAGAGTCCGTGCGCTTGATCAAAAGTTATAGGAAGGAAAAAAGGCCCCTTTTCACTTTCTTATGTTGGAGAGCTCCATAGGGAAATTTAAAATGTAGAACTCGAGTTTTCAAAAATGTCAGCTCAGATTTTTGGTACACTTTGCTATAAAGTTGTTTATTCTTCAAAATGTTTTGAACATTTGATCAGCCACACTCAAGATAGTTTGTTGTTGAAAAAGTATGTATATACATTTGTGACATATGCACAACGCTCATAATCAAGAAACAAACCCCGACTGGTGGGGGGCATTACGGAGGAGGCTCAGAGCTGGGGTTTTACTATGTGGTAAAACCCCCCGTTCTGAGCCTTCTGATTGGCTGGGAAGCCGCCACACCCCCAATCCATGTACTAATATTTATTACGAGCAAGCAGAAGCATACAAATGAATTCGAGAATTCTAATATTAGAAGAATCGCATGAATTAGCAGAACAATGGTAAAATACCGTAGAAGCAGAACAATGGTAATGTGTAATATACAGTACTATACTGCAGAAGCATATTGTGCATCAATATGAGAAAGTAGGAGCCTACAAATAAGTGCAACACTTTTAATGTGCAATATAACAATCAAAAGGAAATTGTGTATTATGAACAAGCAGAAGCCTACAAATGGGTATAAAATGGGCGAGCAACTGCATTGGCAGCCATTGAGACAACATGAGTGGTATCAGTGTTGATGATTTCGGCACAAGGGTTTGATTTTTCAGGGACTGGGGGGGAACCACCAACTTCTACCTCCCGAATCTGGGATAGGGCTGGTTTAGTTTTTTTTTCAGGTGTCTACTGTTACTTGTTCTGCGGGGTCCCCGTCCTACCCCTGCCTCCCTGACAGCATCATGACTCTGACCCTGTCACAACATGCATCCATTTACCTTTGGGGTGCTCACTCGAGAGCCCAATACTTTACTTTGAAAACAGTAGGAAATTTCAGTTAAGAACCGTAAGCCAGTTGTGTGTGGTAAAGCAAGATAAAGGTTCAAGGGTTGTAAATTATACTAAGTAAATAAACGGTAGATCATATATTTTATTTATATCACCCTTGTACACAGGTGTTTCAGAGCGCGAAACGACATGGTATAATGTGATAGGTTATTTATAACGCGGTTACTAGCCAGAGGTTGCTAAGCGCGGATCTGGGCATCGAACCTGTGGTGCGCCGTGCTGTCTTTCCAAGGCAAGCATGTTGCCGCTGAGCTATCCTCCTAAGACTATGCAACACCATGACCCTGCCTTATAAAATACGGACCGTAGCTCTTCACATGTCTTTTCCTGATGATGAAAGTGAGTGGACCTACTGTCACTAGTCCCAAGGAAAATTATTTAAAAAGAGTCCAGAGGCTTTTGGAGTGGAGAACACTTTTTGGCAAAGCCAACAGGTTGGTTGCAAGGATGCAGAAACAAGGGTATGTTCCAGAGTTTGGGGGTCCTCCTCCAATCCACCAACTATAGGGGAATCTGGGAGTGGAGGAGGGGGGCTCCTTTGCCAGAGCGCCACCGGTCACAAGACGGCAACGGAGAGGTTGGATCAGGACTTTGCACATACGTATCCCCATGGTAGGAGCAGGGAGAGAATAGCTAATCCGGCTTGACCCCTCCAGCCCCCCTTTCTCTGATTTTACTAGGAGCCACCCCTAGGGCTCCTAAATGGTCTGTGCTCACTTATGTAAATGGTCTCGTTGCACGGGGTCCACATCCCGCGAATGCAGCTGTCGCTCTTTAGTGAGACTGTTAATGCTGCTGCTCCTTGATGCACCCCCTATTCAAGTTGGAAAGCAACAACGGCAGGAGCACTGTTCTTGTCCCACCAGCTGTAGACCATCTGAGTCCCAAGTCGAAACTCTGAATTGTGACAGATGCACAGCAGGGACCTTGGAAAGAGCTGGTTAGTCCACAGGAGGGTCCCGGCAGACTTTCGAAGGTCCAGAGGGCAGGATCCGCGTGCAGAGGTCTAGACTAGTTAGTACTACTAGCCCAAAGATCAAAGCACAGTCAAGGGTCATCTGGAGATCAAAGCAGAGAAACGGGGCTTCACCGGTACTTGGGTGAAGGAAATGCCGGAAATCTTCAAGGGTCTTCAACTGGGTGCAACTCTTCGTAGTGATCTTAGCTCCAACAACGATCTGAAGAATGGCTTCAGGAGCCTTTCTTTTATCCTGGATTTGAGCCAGGGTCGCCACCAGCCCTCCAATGGAAATTATCTGCACCATTCAAACGGGCAAGGGCAGTCCAATTCTTGACAGCCTCTTGCCACACAGCTGCCGAGCAATGGACCATCCCCTGGTCACAGTGTAGATTGGGACCAGACAATCCCAGTCCCCACATCAGATCAGGTACACAACAATGCCACGGAAAAGGGTTTTTATTACAGTTTGTGCCACAGCCATTTTGTGTATATGCCATCATGCTGTAAAATGCAAATGTCCATGCATGGAAAATGAAAAGCACAGTAGAAAAATATCTGCTGCCACCAGCCTGTTTTGGACACAGTATGCAAGTAACGGAAATGTTAATAAAAGGAAAAGGACACAAAGTATGTACCCCTGCTACACTTCACTATAAGGTGATGTGTGGGGCCTGTAAAACAACAAGGAATTTTTTGTTCAGAGACAGGGTCTCTTTGCACTGATAGCCTTGGGGACTGACCAGTGCCCCCAAAATTGATGAGCCGAGGCCACCAGTGGCCTCGTACAAGGCTGCAGCCTAAGAGCTCATCTCCGGTGCCACAGAGTCTGGAAGGGATTAGAGCCACCACCTAAGACCCCGACCCCCATCACCCGGAAGGTGGAAAGCGGACGGGTGCCTGCCGGAGGTACCACTGTAAGAAATGTGGAGGCTTTCGGACCGGGTGAGTGGGAGCATCAGCGGAGGAAGTGCAGCAGGAAAAGTGGTCCTGCTGGTCACGTAGTAGGGCTTTGTGCCTGCGTTGCTCTAGCCCAACTTTAGACCATGGGGGGGACCCGGGCCTGTTGTGCTGGGCTGATGGTGGATTGATGGGCCCTGTACTCTGAGCCCGCTGTCAGAGGTGGGGCCCGAGGGGGCTGATGGTGCACGAGGCGGTGCACTGCTGGAGACGAGCGGGGTGCTTTGGAAGGTGGCCCGATATCTCAGGTGATGGTGCCGGAAAAAGCTGCAAACCCACTGGCGGACGATGTGGTTCGGAAATCTGTGGGGGTCGGAGCGTGTAGCTCCCAGTCTGCTCTCACTGCCGCATATTGGGAGGTCCCGACTGCTCCACGCCGGGTGGAGGAGCTATCTGGTATTTCACCTCCCAGGCAGAGTTAGGTAGGGGGGATGGTTGCTGTGGCCACGTGCTGTACAGGGCCTCGCTGGCCACCTGATAGGCGGAGGGAAGGCCATTGGGGTGCTCTAGGGCCTGGAGGAGGAGCATGTGCCGGGGTTTCAGGTAGGAGCCCCTCTTCCTTGATGCAGGCTTCCTGGAACTGGGCTGTGGCGGGCTGGTCCACAGTAGAGCGGCTCTGCTGGGGGAGGCCTGGAACTCCTCCTGCTATAACGGATGGGGACATTTTCCTCCAGCTGCAGTGTTGTATTTGCACTTCCAGAGCAACATATGAGAGGAATACCCACAAGGTACCTGCATGGTCTTTCACTACGGTGGAATGCTGCAGAGAGGTCTTTGTTGGCTTGCACCCAGAAGGGTGTGGGCCTGATTCTGTGGACCTCGGGAGTGGGGTCTCTAAAGTAACAGTGGGGGCAAGGCTTGGGGGACGTCGTACCGTGAAAAGTGTGCTTGGCCTACAGGGACATCTTGGAGGTGTTAGGTACTTGGTGCACCCCCTCCCCCCCTGTGATGATTTGTGAACTGTATACAGCAACTGGTGGTGGTTGAGGGTGCTGGACAGCAACGTCAGGGTTCTGGGACATGCTTGTTTTCACTCTAATGGACTGGGGGTCATCCCTGCAGATGGTTTAGTTTCTTGGGCCCAGCAAGCCCCATCATGGAGCGAGACCTGGTCCAGTTTACCATGGCAGAGCCACCCGACGACCCGGTGTCTACAAAGAAGGACAGTGCAGCCTTGCTTGAGGAGACCAGAGGGATCCGGCAGGCTGGACACTCTGGACAAGCGGGTCGACAAGATAGACGACCGGCTGCGGACATTTTGAAACAAATCAGACCTCTCTGGATACAGTGGAATTTCAACTCGACAAGAGGCTATTGAACTTGAAAGGAGGAAATCTGTAGTGACACTTAAAATGGATGACTTGAAAATCGAAAGAGGAGAAACCACCTTTGGTTTTTCAGGATCCAGGAGAAGGAGGGTGAAATGCAAAGGGACCTCAAGAGGACTATTCATGAGGTAGTCAAGTGCTGTTTGAGGATATTACAGTGAAGCCCACACTTGACAGCGTTCACCGTGCTGGGAGGGGGTGGGAGGCATGGGCCCGAGGTCTGTACTGGCTCGCTTCCACTACTTTGAGGAGAGGTTGAGAATTCTGGAGACGGCGAGGAGAGAGGGTCTGGTTTCTCTAGGGCCCTTCAAGATTACTATTTTCCAGGATCTTTCGGCCTTTACCCTGGCGGGTAGAAGAATGTGTGCCCCCCTCACTACATGGCTGTGAGGGAATGGGGTCCAATATCGTTGTTTTTTTCTGTTTATTTTGAATATGAGGGGCACAAGTATCGGTTGGTGACCGAGGATGATATCCAGAGAGTTAAGAGGGAGCTCATGGGCTCCCCTGAGGGGCAAGCCCCGCGAGGAGAAGGATTCTCATGGTGAAGGATTTCAAATGGTGACGAGTGCACTGATCACGGAAGTTTAAAAAACGTAACACTCCCCAGAGGGGCAAATCCTGAACTGGTTGAGGTGTGGAGAGTCTGCTATTGCATGTCAGGCCATGGCTGCCCCATCAGTCTGTCATGGGACTGATATGGTGTCAAGATGTATGGGGGGGTACTCGGGACAGGTATAATATGGGGGGTGGGCAGAGTAGGGGATCTACATTTTGGCGGCTTTGTTTGTTTAAACCTGTCTTGCCCTGGGCTCAGACACAAGGCCTTTATATGAGAATCAAGTGAGGTTTGGTTGGAAATGTTAGGCGGGTTGGGGCTGGGGTGGGGGAGAGGGGGTGTGCTTGTTTTTTGTTTTTTTAGTGTAGGTGTGGGGGAGTTATGTTTTTTTGTGGCTTAATTGGGGGGGGGGTTCTCAAAGTTTTTTATTTTTGTTGTGACCCGGTGTTCCTGGTTTCCTTGGTGGTTGGGTACGAAGCCGGTGATGAAAACTTGGCTGGACTGAACACCTTAGGTGAGGGGAGAGGGGAAGTTAAAGTGGGGGGGCTGGGGGGAATGCTTACGGGAGGAGGATGGGTGGGTTATTGTTTTATATATTTTTTGGGGGGGGAATGGAGACAGGCAGGCTTGCTGTTCATTTTTATTAAAGGATTGGGCACATTGTATACTATAAAATAGGTACAAACCGACTTATTCAGTACAAATATAACATCTACCTTTTTTTTCTCCAGATGGGTGGCTGAGGGACCCTGTAACCCTCATATATTTCTCCTTCCCCATTAGTATCGCCGGTGTCCGGAGCCGGCACACAGTCTTGCTCGGATGGGTTTGAATGTTAATTAATGCAGGGACCATTTGATCATATTCCAAAAAAGCACTCCCCCCCTCCCCCCATATTCATAAATGGGTCAAGTTTTCGTTCTTTTGCCGCTGTGACTTTTTCCGCCACCAGAATGTCCCATACTTTAATCCACCAGAGAGATCGGTCCGGCCCCTCTGGGGATTTCCAGCAGCGAGCAATTATGTGATGTGCGGCCAGCAGTAATTGTCTAATTAACTTTGCATGTTCCCCAGATTAAGTGAAGCCCCTAAAAGGACAGTCTCCGGGTTCATCGGAAGTTTGGTGTGGGTGATGGCTTCTATAATAGCAGTTATGCTTTCCCGGACAGTCCCACCACATGTGAAAATGAGCCCAGAGCCCCAGAATTTCGCCAGCAAGTGGGTGCAAACTAAGGTTTGGAAATGGTGTAGTTGTACTGGGGAATACTACCAGCGAAATAAGAGTTTTGGGACACATTTGTTGTTTGTCACGCATCATGGAGGAAGAATGGTTTCTGGCCCAACATTGGTCTTCCAGTGGATGACCCAAGTCGGACTCCCAGCGACTCAAGTAGGCTGGGCGATCGGCTAGCATGTCAAATCTCAGGAGTTTATTTAGTTTAGAGCTCCCTCACCCCTCTGTTTGCGGGCCTTCCATAGCGGCTAGCTCCAGCAAACTCAAAGCACGTGTAGCTCTTGGTCTTGGGATCCAGCGTCATAGCTGCGCATAGGAGAATCTTTGACTCTGAGAGATCAAATACCTTTATGGAGTCCTCAAATGTGCGTGGACGGTCCCCCTGGAAAAGCTGGCCTACCATGTGAAGGCCGCCTCGCGTCCAATTTTAAAAGCATCCGGCTGCATACCTGGAAAGGGCAGGGTTGTGAAAGATAGGCGAGAGTGGACCCATGCCTCTGGAGATCTTTTCCCCCTTAGAGCCCCATCCCCTGATTTTAGATTGACCTTTGAGGAGCAGAGCAAATTTTGCCACTGTTTTTGTGTTTGGGGGGAAAAAAGGCAGAAAACTAAGAGGGAGAAGGAGCCTAGATTGTTCAATTTCAACCCAAAATTGCAGACGAGTGGGGGACATCCATGTTAAAAGATGCGAGATCTGCTCTGCCTCTGAATATTTGTGTACATCTGGGACCCCATGCCCCCCTAAAAGAGCACCACCCATCATCACCTTATTAAGGATCCTGCCCTTCTTAAACCCGCCAAATGAATCCCAGGATTTTCCGCTGAAAGCGGTCCAGTACATTTTTCGGGATTTCCCCTGGGAGAGGCGAACAGAAGTAAAGAAGGCGAGGAAGTAAGTTAATTTTAACCGCAGTAATGCGGCCTATCAAAGAAATACCCTGAGTCGCCCATCTCTCCAGATCTGCTTATAAGGACTTAGAGAGAGAGAAATTAGCTGCAAATATGTCTTTAGGTGAGGCCGTGATCCGAACCCCCCAGGTATACAATGGATTTAGTGTCCCACCGGATTGGACAGAGGGTTTGGAAGGAGCAGATCTCTTGTGAAGACAACCCTAACCCTAATGCCAAAGATGTCCCATCGTTTATCTCAAAACCCGCTACTCGGCCGAAGGGAGGGTTGGATGCGGTTATTGAAAGTAAAACGTCATGTGCATAGAGGGATACCTTAGGTTGAGAAACCCAGATCATGATCCTCCTGATTGCCGAGTTACTGTGTATACGTTGGGCCAAGGGATCCATAATTAGAGCAAATAAGAGAGGAGGAAGAGGGCATCCTGGTTGGATCCCACATCTGAGGGGGACAGGGGATGTTCGTTCCCAATTTAGCCGGCGTAAAGTAGTAGTGGCTACATAGTTGGCTGAAGCCATTTTACAGAAGCAGAGCCCAAATTGGAAAGTCTGCAGAGTCTGATGTATAAAGGCCCAGTCGACTTTATCGAATGCCTTAGTGGCATCTAGTGCTAGAAGGGCCAATTTTCCTAGGTCTGCTGTTGTTTCTATTAAATTCAGGGCTCACCTGATGTTATCCCCCATTTTTCTCCCGGGGATGAAGCCTGTGTGGTCAGCATCAATCAAAGCTGGGAGAAGTGGAGCCAAGCAGTTTGCCAGCACTTTAGAGTAGATGTTTGCATCAATATTTAACAAAGAAACTGGCCTATAAGAGGTACATTACTTTGGATCCTTCCCCGGTTTTAAAGTAGTAGTGGAGGTCTGCATGGATGGGGTTATGTTTCCCGTTTCTCTAAACGAATTAATGAGGGCCGTCAATATGGTTAACAGCTGGCTTCTAAAAAGTTTATACAATTTGATTGAAACCCCATTGGGGCGCTAGAGTTCAAGGATGTAATTACTGCATCTACTGCTTCTTTCTGAATAGGAGATTTTAAGGCTTCTTTGTGTTCCCCAGGAAGGTGTGGCAAGGTGGCTTCTTAAATAAATCTCTTCTGATCCTGAAGGGACCGGGCCGGAGCTGCCATTGGTTCTATTAAATGGGATTTCGCCAGCTGTAGCTTGGCCTGTTCCCCATATTGTGTTATCCCATGTTGATCTTCTAGGCCTATAATAGTATTGCATTTTTTAGATTGGGCTAATTTTCTTGCCAGGAATTGGTTGGCCTTACCACTCTCTTCATTTAGTACCCTTGCTTCGTCATTGAGGGGGAGTGAGCTGTCTCTTCAGCATAAAGAGCCTCCAATTTATTCCGGGCAATACGGAGGGCTTGATGAAGTTTAGGGGACCAGCCTTTTTTATATTTACCCTCAATCACCATGATTTCTTGTTCTAGCTGAACTCGAGTATGCTTTTTACCCCTGTGGTAAACCGCGGAGTGGGCAATTAAGACTCCCTGAATCACTCCCTTCATGGCGTCCCATGTTGGAGCTGGGAACTTGAGTTTGGTCGGGTTCTCCCGGAAGTAGTCCCGTATTGCTTTAGCCACCCCAACCCTAAGGGCCATATCGTTTAAGATTGGGTCGTACCATCGCCATTGTGGTCGGGGGGGGGGTCTGGATCATAACTTCTAATATACAATAGAACTGGAGCATGATCAGAGCAAATTCTGGGGGTGATAGACACTTTGTCAATAAATGGCATAAATTTGGACGATGCTAGGATTAGGTCTATCCGGGAAGAGGAGCGGTGGAAATGAGAGAAAAAAAGTATAGTCTTATTCCCCTGTGTGTAACACTCTTCATACGTCCACCACTGCCAGGGTCTTGAAGAAATGGAGCATACTCAAGGCAATCTTGAAGTCTCTGGTTGAGGGGTCGTGAGTTTCATCAGTCATGGGGTCCAGACCCCATTGAAATCTCCCCCGATGATAACTTGACCCTCCATGAAGGGAAGGATTATGTCCTCTAAATCGCTGAAGAATCTGTCCTGTCCCTCATTCAGAGCATAAATCGAGATTAGAGAGTACAACTGGCCTGCCAACATACCTGTCACTCAAATGTATCAACCTCCCGGGTCTCGTATGGAATCCAGGACCTTAAACGAAATGTCTTTTGCTACTAGGATCGCTGTGCCCCCTGTCTTCGCTCCGCTAGAGATCAAAAATTGCTTTGGGAAGTCGCTGCTCCGTAGGTGAATAAAATCTGAAGGGAGGAGATGGGTCTGCTGCAAAAAAAATCACTGATCCGTTCAGATCTCTGACGTCGCAGAGTAGATTTTCGTTTTGCTGTGGAGTTCAAACCTTTACCATTTAAGTATATAAAACCCAATTTCTGATGAGGTAATATGGAGACTCTCGAGGCAGTGTCATTGATGGAGAGGGAAGGGGCCGGGTGGCCTTCAGCTGCCATCATGCAGTACAACATATTCAAAGCCATGTTCTAACCGTGGTTTTAACAGAACTAACCAACAAAAACAGAACCACAAAAAATAAACTTAGGAATGTAGGGCAAATCGCCCCAATGACCATCAAATGGCATCTCGCATGAGGCCGGTCATTGGCCGTGTGAAGCCCATTTTGAACTTCATGTTGAGTGTGGCTCGATGCTAATTCGTAGATGCCAGGAGGAACTCCCAACAGAGTGAGCCCAGCCCTAGGTTAGGAATTTGGGAGCGGTTTCGCTGGGTTACGACTTTTGTGGATTCTCGACCAGGTGGCGCGCTGCATCTTTGGTTTGTCGCTCTCCGCCCCTCCAGGGAGCCAAGTAAGGACCCATCTTCTTTATTTGGTGGAGAGGAGCTCGGAATCCCCTTTGCATCCTCCAAGCAAGCTATTTTCCGGGAACTCCCCTTGAATGTAAACTGTAGAGAGGTGGGGAATAGCCAGCGAGATTTAATGTTCTGGTCACGCAAGAATAAAGTCAGAGGCCTGAGAGCCCTGTGTTTTTGAAACGTGGCAGTCGCTAGATCCTGGAAAATCTGTAGGGGTGAACCTTGAAACTTTAATTTATCCCGGGTGCGGACCACCGCTAATATCTCCTGCTTAGTAGTAAAGAAGTGGATCCGAGTGTTTCCAGGGGAAGAGTCCGTCACCAAACACCTGCGAGTACGCAATCTGGGTGTGGTCCAATAGGAGCATTGATTTATCAAGATGTGGCAAAAGAGTTTGAAAGAAATCCCCTACGTACTCATTCAGGGCTTGGTCTGGGACTGATGAGGGCACTCCTCTAATGTGTACGTTATTTCTTCGGGCCCTGTTCTCCATGTCCTCCTGTTTGTACTCCAAGATCACTTTCCTGCTCTCCAAAGATCGGATTTTGGGTTGTATATCTAGTAGTGTGGCTGAGTGATCCAGAACATGTTCCTCTGTTTCCGCCAGTCTTTGTTCTGCTTCCACGACTCTTTGATCTAGCCGCTCTAACTTGGTGGAAATGTCGGACATGCAGTTCTGAAATTCCTCTTTGATGTCCAGCATGAAGGATTGGATATCGTCCTTTGTTGCTAGCTGACTAGCGAGACCCTCCTGAGGCTGAGGCAGTGATTCTGCCAGATATACTACCTTTCTCCCTTTATATACAGGCAGTAACATTGTGGAGATATCTGCATTTTTCTGGGCTTTAGAATGTTTTGGCATGTTAATTCTTGTCACTGGGGAGTCCTTGCCTGTGTGATGCTTCACCCAGTCAATATATGTTGACCTTTCACCCAGGTGTTCCACGGGGCCTGGGAACTCTGAGGCTATCTAGGCCCAATCAGCCCCGAATGGGACTGATTGCAGAATTCTGTTCTCGTGTGAGGGCTTTCAGTAGGGGGCAGCAGATTAACTGTAGATCCCCAGCTGATCCCCCTAGAAGAAATCCATGACGAAAAAAGGGAAGAATTGAGGTACTGGCCAAGCTGATGTTTGGGCTGCACCACGCACCTGAAATCTGTTCGCAGTTTCAGTCTTGCTGCCCGCCTCTCATTCCTCGCAGCAGGATGGTGCTTTCTTCATCTGCAAACCGTCACAGAGAAGTGCTGCCACAGAGACCCTTTGGCCCCGGACTGCTCAGAGGGAGGGACGGATGTTCACTATGAAGGCTCCAGTGCTCCGTGCCAGATGATCCCTGGTCCCAATTCAGCACGCTTCCTCTGTGCTGTTGCAGAGCTGCAGTTCACATTGGGGGGAGGGGCGCGATGGAGGAAGAGGGAGGTGTCGGTTCTCCGCTTAGCGCTTGAAGTGCGCTCCAGCCTCCGGTGACCGTTTCAGGTTACTTGCCATATGCTTCAGGAGTTTAAATGTGGTCAATACGGGGAGGCTCAGCTAGAAGTTCCACAGGGCCATTTTGAATTTTCGCCGAGGTGATTACGGGCCTGCGGCGATCCAGACATAGCTCAGCACCCTTTCGCTTTCTACTTGCAAGTCCACAACTCCTAATCCAGGATTGACCTTGTGTTGATGGATACAGCATTGAAAGGGTTTGTTCATACTGTGTCGGTAGAACCGGTCCCCTGGTCGGATCATAATATGGTACGGGTGGAGATTTGGAGATGGGTGAGTTTGCAGACCTGGGGGGTGGGGGAGATGGGCTTGTAAGAGATAGCTCAATCTCTAGTGGGTCATATTACAGATTACTTGGAGCTGAACGACACAGGAGAGTTCAGTTCCCAGTTGTCTGGGATGGATTCAAGGCAACTATTAGAGGGGTCCTGATTGGGCTGGGCTCACAGAAGAAGTGCGACAGACAAAGGGAGGAGACGGACGGATCTTGGGCCTAAGATAGGAAGGCTCCAAACAGATGGCACCGCTGTGCAAGGTCTTATCCTGCTTAGAGCAGCACGATTGCGAGTTTCAAAGTCACAATTGAAAAGGCTGTTGATACAAGACAAAGAAAGAAAGATTTAATTCTTGAAGCAAAAATATCATTAGAAGGAAAGACAGGACATACAGAACATTGTCCTGGATGCTACGGGAAGAATGTTAATCTTCTTCTTTGGGCTCCCTCCGTTCCCCTTCACCTGAAGCCAGAAACCTTGGAGTCCTCTTCGACTCCTCTCTCTCCTTCCTCCCTCACATTCAGGATATTTACAAGAAGTCCCACTTTCAACTCTTCTTTCTCAAAGGAATTCTCCCTTTTCTCACTTTCCCCCATACGCTCAATGTGACCAGAGCCCTGGTTCTCTCTAGGCTAGATTACTTCAATAACCTTCTCTTGAATCTCCCTCCCTACGGGCCCTCCAGCTAATCCAGAAAAGGGCAGCGAGACGTATTCTTGGCCTCGAGCCCAGGCACCACATCTCTCCTGCCCTAAAAACTCCTCATTGGCTCCCGGTTGCTGCAAGGATCAAATTCAAATCCCTCTGCATCATCCTTAAGGCTGTCTGGGGCCGAGGACAACACTATCTACAACTCGCTCTAACTAAATGCTCTCGCTCTAGTCCTCTACGGTCCTCTGGTACCGACTCTGTGTGTCAAGCGTTTCGCTAAACATAGAGCAGGAGGCTGCTCGCATTCCTCTGTTGGCTCCCTCTTATGGAACAGCCTCCCCCCTCCCCTTTGTCTTGAGCCGGATCTCCTCAAATTTCCAGAAGTTCCTCAAGACTTTCCTTTTCACCTCCTCCTTCCCTTCCTCCACCCTCTGCTAACCCCACAGTTGCTGAGATTGATGACCAGGGCCCTTGTGTCCTTTGGGGGCCTTAGCCTTCCACACCCAATCGCCTTCAGCCACTGCCTGCCCTCCGCACTTGCCTTGGCACCCACTGGCCTATGCCACTGTAGGCCTGCACCTACCTATTTATTGTATATAATCGCCCCCTAGCACTTTCTACACTGGGCACTTCCATCTGCTGCTCACTTACAAGCACAGGAATTCCACACTTAACCCCCTATTCCCTCCTCCCCGCTCCTCTCCCTGAACTTGAACGCTTTGCATGCTCACAAGGCCTAGTAGGTCCGTCTTTATCCTCCAGTGTATTAATTGACTTCAATCCCTTGTTCCCTTCCTGTTAAGAAACATTTTGGGTGCACTACAACACCTCTGACTACAGGTAATAGGAAACCCAGTCTTTGGTATAAGCTTGTACTACACAGTTTGGTAGCGCGTTGAGCAGCCAGGCTTCTCTCAAGAGTGGTCAATGTGAGCTGTATGAGAGTTGCACAGAGATTCACAGTGACAAGTATTCAAATGCACACTTAAACACAAGGTTTCTTGAACAACAATTATTAATTTATCAGTCAGTTAGAATAAGCCTTCTTCAGAACGGAGCCGTATAGAAAGTAACACACAAATACACTTCCATACTGTACACACTCAGTTTCTAAATCAGTCAAGACCCTTTTGGGATGGCCCACAGACACAACCTACACCCTCAGGTGACTTCAATAGCTGTATCTTACTGTTTGCATTTAGAATACTGTAGAAGTTGGTAAAAGGAAATAGTTATTAGAACAACAAGATACCACAAATATTCTTAAGCAGGTAAATACTTTTGGATCCCCTAAACAGAGCCATTCAATATAATAGGCTAGAACAAAGTCAATGGGCAAAAGTCTTATATAGGATGATGCACTTCTGGTAGTTAAGTAGAAAAGTCTTTGCACAATGTTTTAGAAGTCTTTGAAGAAATGAAGAATCAAGGGTGTAACATAGTTTGTAACGTAGGGCCACAAGCTGATTATACTTGCCAGTGGTAGAAGATGTAAGCAACTCTGAGAGGTAAGTTCTCTCTGACTTTACAGTATCTTTGTATTGAAGAAAAAGTGCAGCAGATGACTCCTGTTCTGTGCAGCTCTGCAGATCCTGCTGTTCCTGGGCCTCAGTCGTGGGAACAAGAGGTAGGACTTCTGGGGACTCCTGCACTGCAATGGGATGGTCACCGCTTGCAACTGGCAATCTTTCAAACAAGTGGCACTTCAGTGTTTCAGCTCCTCGGGACTACCGCAAATGGCAACACTGCAGTTTCTGGCTGTTGAGATGGACTTTCCTTGGTTCTGAGGTCCTGCACTCTGTTGAGGGGGCTTAGGCCCGGTCAGTCCTGCTTCCTGGGAGACCAGAGGATCTTCCTGGAGCTGTTGGCCAACTTAAAAGCAACGCACACAATTTGGTGTTCCTCTCCCTGGTGTTTCGTTTTCCAGCAGCAACTCTGTGGAAATGCAACCAGCTCCGAGAGAATGTCCAGATGGCTAACTTTGGAGTTGATTGGTCCCACCAACTCGAGGGGAGAAGTCCTTGCAGGGGCTTCTCTGTCGATACGAATTTGGAGTTTCAGCACAGTAGCAGGGCTTCACCGGGCAAACCAACCATCCAGGAGTTGCAGCAGGCGTCCTCTTCAAGTTCTCCTTCGGTTCCTTCGCCCAGTAGTCGACTCTGCCTTCCAAGCCAAAAGCCTTGCCTTTTATTCAGTTCTCTTCCATTCATTGCAGCCTGGCTGTCAATCACCCAGCAAGGTGGCTGTCCTTGCCGGCCAATCAGCCAACCAATCACTACAGAGTGCATTTAGGTCTCCTAGGAGACTAAGCACAGGGAGTTTCGGGCACCTCCCTCACTTCCTGCCCATCCCGGACATCCTGGAGCCAGAGGCGGGCTTCACTCGTGAATCCCGCCAAAGGCAAAGTGAACAATGGGACCAAACCTGGTTTGGCGCGCGAGTAAATGTCAAGATGGCCCTTTCCACAAAGAAATGGCGAAAAAAGACCACCAGGCCATTTTGACAAAAATGGCACCCTTTGGTGCTTTATTTCAGCTGCAAACACAGCCCGCGGTAAATGCACCCCACGGTAGTTAAAACGAAACCACTGCCACCAGCCATTCATCGAGGAAAGGGTACATTAAAATGTTACATGAGAAGCTAGACAAAGGTGATACTAGGTAACCCCTCCAGCACCCTATTGTAAGATGGTGTGTGCTGGGTCTAGAAAGTTACAAATGTAAATAAAGTAAATTTCACTTCACTGCTCTTGGAAACAGTAGTTTATCCCAGAGAAGGTATTTAAACCTTTGGGAAATCTGAAAGACTTCCCTGTGCCACTGCACTGAAGGTGCTGTGTGACACATGTAAACGATGATGCCTATGGAGTTTGTCAGGCTCCATAACCAAAAGAAACAGAGTCCAAATCACATTAAAATACATGAGAGAGTGGGAAAAAGAGTCTCACTCTGTCCAGGTTACAACAACTCAAAATTGCTGGGGGTCTCTAAGGTGGAGTTAATTAGCACATTTCGGAGAATTCTCCCTGGCACCCGTTGCCCTGTGGGTGCTTTGAAATGCAATTTACTTGTTGTATAAGCGCCTAACATATGCCCAATAAATAAATAAATTCAAGGAAAACAAAGGTGGTACGAAAGCATTTCCTTTTTTTTTTTTTGTAATTTTTTTTTTAACAGTTTTACTACCTAAAAAAAAAAGTTACAACTTACAAACATTGGAAATGCCAACATTAAGCTTTAAACTTTCTCACAAGAAAACAATTACAACAGGATGCTAATAAAAATAAAACAAAAGTAATCTACTTGAAAACCACAAATGATGTAATCTTAACTCGCCCTGTGTTGAAAAGTCCCACAAAATGCTGAAAAGAAAAACAATCTTTACCATCTGTAAAATAAATCTGTCAAATTAATATTGCTATTATTCACCCATCATTTAAAATTACAACTACATAAACACACAGGAGGTGGACTATAAGAACATCACTTTAGTTACCCATCCTGACATGTTGAACCCCCCCCCCTATAAGTAAAATAAACAAATGATTACACTAACAGAAATATAATGTATGCTTTTTTCTGCAGCTTGTGGATCTGCTTAAAATCACATAGTGTAGTATTCTGCATACTGAAAGATCATGTAGAACGCAGAATATTGAATTGTATGAATGTGCATCTTTGGAAAGCAAGAATAAACAGAAAGAAAGCTGGCTGTGAAGGAACCAGTGGGGCACATCTGTAGCTCATAATAAAATAAGAAGAAAACCTGCTTCATGTGTCTGCATCTTTTCAATGGCGAAGAGCTGGTGAACGCTGGAGCCCCACTGAGTACTGGCGTTCTGGACCGCTACTGCTGGATCCCTTTTGCTTGCTGCCGGATGTTTCCTGGGCCTTGCAAGGATTTGCCCATTAAGGACTTTCAGTTTACTACTGGATCCTGTCGGAGCAGAGCTGATCTTTGCTGCTGTGACTTGTGAGATGTGTTCAGGAGCAATTGTTGTGGACTTTGCTTTAGACGAGGACCGAGCTGCAGGCAATTTAGCATCCCTCACAGTTGTGTGTCTGCGCTGCGGCCCGTACCTTTATTCAAAAACCTTTTTGTGTGCACTGTGGACTGTTCCATTGATATTTATACCTCCTGCCTGAGCGCGCTGTACAGTGCTGTCTACCTGTGCCGTCCTGTACGCTCACAGTGTGATTTGCCAGACTTGATTGATATTCGGGATTGCCAGTTCGGCTCCCACTATTTACTTTTGGAGGTAGTGGCTGCCTGTGAGTATAATGGTGCAGCGACATTTGAGTCCCAGTAAGTGCGCAAAGAAGAAAGTGCATCTTGGAGAAGTTGTGTAAAAGGACCTTTGACTGTCATCCAGCATGCCACCAATTTTGATCTCCATGAGAACGACATCAACGCAGAAGCACCGTTCCATTGAATGCACTGAACATTGAATGAAGAAAAGCTCCATTGAACGCGCTCAACGTTGCAGAATAATTTTCTTTCTCTGTTCTTCATTTCCAAATAGAGAACATCAACAAATGTTAATTGAGTGACTTTTAGGTTTTAGGAGCGACACTTCCTGTTAATCCATGTTGCTTTTACAGTGTTTGTGTTTACTGCTGACCTACTTTGCATTTGCAGTGATTGTGACTGTGTACATCCACCTTGCTTTTATCGTGATTTACATCACAGTGACAAAGGCAGGAGAACATTCTCAAGGTGGCTGCCAGTATCTGATGGGAAATTCTCAAGGTGGCCGCCAGTATCAGTTTCTAGTTTCTTTTGGGAAATTATCAAGCTGGATGCCAGTATCTGTTGGGAAATTCTCAAGGTGGCTGCCAGTATCTGTTTCTAGTATCTTTTGGGACATTCTCAAGGTGGCTGCCAGTATCTGTTGGGAAATTCTCAAGGTGGCTGCCAGTATCTGTTTCTAGTATCTTTTGGGACATTCTCAAGGTGGCTGCCAGTATCTGTTTGGAAATTCTCAAGGTGGCTGCCAGTACCAGTTTTTTTTTTCTTTGCTTTAATTGAAATACAATTTTTACAAAATGTATGTTCCTGTTCCCTAACATGCAGCCAAATGTCCACAGTATGTCCTTCCTTTTGGGATAACATCAAAGAACTTATTCTTGGCAATATTTTGACCATAAATGCCACCACTGCTATCACAAATGTGGTCTTTTCCCCATGTATTAAGGTTGCCCACCAGTCCTCTGCATCGAACGAGGGAAACTTCGACAAATGGTCCGCTCCTCAGTTAAGCCAGCACAGTGGATCAGAAGGTGTTTCAAGTGTTCAACAGTGTCTTCACCTTTGCAAAATCGACATCCGCTTTGGTCCGATTTTGATCTTATTGCTATTATCTCATTGGTGGATAAGAGGTTCAAACGTATTCCTAGTAACTGGTCTCGATGGAAATGGCTGGGAAATTTTACCAAATATCCCGGTTGAGTTTTATTCCTTCCGATGGCAAGTTTTCTGTTCACTCATACGTAGAAGAGGTAGCGAGAATCCAATCGTTTTCTCCTAGTTTCTTTTTGACTCTTGTGGGGTTAAACTTCAGATAATCTTCCATACAATCGATTGCCCCCAGTTTGGTTCTGTTGTTGAGTGCCCATTTTCCTAGGGTTACATTTGCCCCCCCCCCCTTCCCCGCCCAGCGTCATTTCTTTGTTCATTATCACAAAGATTTTTGGCCAAGCGGGTAGAATGATTTTTCTGAACAATGCCAAACTGTTCCACTCCACCACAGCTTGTAGAGAAAGAAGGCCCAGTTCTCTGCATGTAATCTGTATTGGCGTTGACTTTGGGAGCATCAGGACTCTCTTCCAGAAAAGTCCCTTGAACCTGGCCCATACTTTCTCCGGAATGGTTAGCATGGCCTCAGCACTGTAGGTCAGTGAGGGGACTACTTTAGACTTGTAATAGTTAAACATCGGCAGTACGGAAAAGCGGCCGTATCTCTTGTTGATTACCATCGCCTGACTAGCTAAGGACTTATTTTTTTCACAGAGAAGATCCAGCATCAGGAATTCCAGTGTGCTGTTATTCAACCTGACTCCAAAGTATTTAAAGTAGTTCCCTTGTTCAATCGGTGTGCGACCTATGAACCATTTCAATTTCTCGTTGTGTTTCCTTGTTTTTCGAAGCGCATGATTTTAGTTTTCTCTATTTTCATCTCTAGATGGTTCTCGTTGATGTATTTTTGGAGACTATCCAGCTGACTATGTAGGCCTACAGGGATTTGGTCTATTTAGATTTGGTCATCAGCATACAGGAGACGTGTAAGGCGCATGCCCCCTATGGTTGGTGGGAAGGATCTGATTATAGGCTGAAAATGCTGGAGGTCAAACAAGAAAAAAATTAAACGGTGCTCAGGCGATGGGACAGCCCTGTTTATAACGCCTCAAGCTGTGCTAAATTCACTTGAGTGTTCCAGATCGATTAAGAAGCATCTCACATTGTGGTGTTTGAATGGAGTGCAATGAGAAGTTCCAGAACTGATGTCGGACAACTTCGGGCAGCCAGTTTTTCCTACTGGCTTTGTTGTTTCTCTTGGTCAAACGTTTGGCCCAAGTCTACGAAACCCACTAAGATCCTTGGTCGACCTTCCCGCACCATTCTCTTCAGTGTGCTCAGAAGAAAGATGTTGGGAGCCGTTCCGCTTTCCTTAACAAAACCAGTTTGAAATGGGTTGTTGCACCCCATTGCTGTAGTCCAGTTTTGTAAACCCTGTAGGATTAAAGAGCCGAAAATATTCCCAATCGCATCTGAAAGTGCGATGGGGCGATAGTTCCTGGGGTTTTCTCTTTGTCCTATCTTAAAGATGGGGACCACTATGGACTTCCTCCACAAGCTGGGTATCATGTGGGTTTTAGTGATTTGCTTGAATAGTGTATGCATGAAGAGCGCCCAAGGCTCTGGATGTTCCTTAAGGGTAGTCGGTCCGATAGCACAGCGAGTAGAGCACTTGGTTTGACATCTGTGCAGAGCCTAACGGAGGTTCGAATCCCAGGCAGAATTCTTGCCAATCTTTCTGCCAGGACCTTTGCGTATATTTTAGCATGGCTATTCACTAAGGATATGGGGTGGTAGTTGGCACAGTCACTTCTGTCTTTTCCGGGTTTAGGGATCAGCACAGTTGTGGATCTGCCCATGTCCTCCGTAACTGTCCCTTCCTTTATTATTCTATTAAATAGGTGTGTCCTGGGGGCTATCAGTTACAGTCTAAACATTTTATAATATCGTTCCCAAAGCCATCCGGTCCGGGATTTTATTACCCGGCTAGTAAGTTATGGCTTTGTTGACTTTGTCTGCCATCATGGGGCCTTCGAAGGTTTCTTTTTCCTCCCTGGTTAGCCGAGGCATCCTGACATTACCTATGTAAGCTGCTTGGAGCCCCGGGTCCATCTCTTCCTGTTTTAACAGTGTTGCATGAAATTGCTCCATGATCCATGCCTTGTCCGCTTCCGCAGTGTGCAGGATGCCTTGCTTGTTTTGTAATTATGAGATATAGTTGCAGGTTTTATGTTTCCGCAGTTTAGCTTCAAGCAAGCGGTTAGCTTTACCCCCTTGAGTGTAGTATCATTGATTGGTGTTCAGCAAGGTTTGTGCAGAGCGATCTACGATATGTGCTTCTAATTGCGCCCTAAGTTTCTGCAGTGTTCGTAGTGATCTATGTGACTGCTTGGTCTTGTGTTGTGCTTCTGCCGCTTGAACCTCCCTTTACAGTTGTTCTTGCACTTTCTCTTTCCCCTTTATGTATGACGCAGCCTGTGAGATAAATTCCCCTCTATCACCGCTTTCCCGGCATCCCATACCATACGCCAGTCTACTTCCCCGGTGGTGTTCTCTATAGTTAGAGATCACTTTCTCCATGTGGGCCCAAAGAGCAATATCACTTAGCATTATTTCTTTCAGTCTCCGTTGTTTTTTGTGTGGAGTTTTGCCCCCATGCGTCTCTGTGTAATATCACCAGAGCATGGTCCGTGAGATAATTGACCCCAATGTCAATTGCTGTTATATAGGAAATTAGGGTTGACGATACTAGGACCATATCTATCCTCGAGCACCCCTTGTGTACTGCTGAGGAATGTGTGTAACCACTTTCGGTGTTGTGAAAGAATGTGAAAGTTGTGAAAGAATCTCCATGCTTCTATTAGATCTAGGTCCAAAGAATGTCCCCAGGGCCTGATGATTCTTGTTGTTGTTAGCTGTGGGGGGCAGTGTTTTATCTAACATGGGATCCATGACGCAATTAAACGATCACCTGCCCCTCACACTAGCACCCTATTTTCTGGAGCACAGTGCCCAGAAAGAGATCATGCTTTTCATTTGGCCCGTAAAGTGCTATTAAGGTGTATGTCTGATTCCCCAGGGTGCCTTTGAGTACCACATATCTCCCTTCCGGGTCCCCATACAGGTGTTTCCGGAATGCCACAGAGGCTCCCAGGAGAATTGCCACCCCTTTAGGTTTACTCCCATTTGTTGCAAAATATTGCTTAGGAAAGGAGCGATTTGTCAACCTCCTTTTGTCTTCAGCTAGAAGATGCGTTTCCTGTAGGAATACCACAGCTGCCCGAAGATCTACTAGCCTCCTTAGTATAGAGCACTGTTTCATTGGCGAATTTAACCCCTGAACATTCAGGGTTACGATTTTCATCTTAGCCATGCTCAAAGGTTTGAAGGTCTCCCAATTCCCAATAAGATCTGAGCCATGTAACTACTCCCCCCTCTCAAAAAAACAATAGGTGTTTGAACTTGTTCAGGTGTTTTGCCATTCTGACCTTTTCGAGTCTCACCCCTCTACTTGACCCCCACTTTCTTTTGCTTGGTTGGAAGTGCTAGTTCCTCTTATTTCATCCAAGGGAGGTCTACAAGGGGCCAAACACTGGGGTGGCGAGAGGTTCCCTCCCGTCAGAGATGTCAGGCCTTGTGTCTTCGTTTAGGAGTGTAATTGTCTCACTGTGCGCTTGCCCTTCCAAGGGATCTCGTCCTTCCTTCTTTCGATATATTTCCTGCCTCCTATAGCAAGGCTGTTCACTGCTAGGCCTTTCGGTAAACTTTATACGCGATCAGACTGATCACTGCCTCTCCCCGCACGTTATGGTTCTTCCTCCAGCTCTGCGTTTCTCTCCTTATCGCTGCGATGTGCTCATAATGGGGTTCTCCCCCTGCCCCGCAATTTCCTCCTTTATATTCTACAATATCTGTATTGGACTGTCATTTCATTTTTCTGCTAGCCATCCAGCCATTAATTCAGCCTTTTAGTAGTGTTACCTCTGAAAAGGGGCCTTCAGCCTGCCAGCTATGCTTGAAGTCAGGCCCAATGCCGAGCAGAAATGAGCATGAATGTTAGGGGTTAAATTGGCAGGTGTCTCTGAGTGTTGCGTTCTGAATCCTCCCATCAGCAGAGAAGCTCATGTAATTTCAAGCTCCAGGACACCGTAACGTGGTTTGTGCCCCCTCCGCCCTCAGTGGCGCTCCAGCCGGTCAGCTGTGTTTCTCCCTGCGGTCCCGTAGCTTTAAATAGCATGAGATGTGTCCTGGGCCTCTCACCATCCGAGGCCCTGGGAGAGAGTCCTGCCTCCCGCTATCTCCTGTCTCTCTCACTTCTGTCCTGGAGCGTGCAGGCTCTCGGATCTTCCTCCTCTCTGCGTGGTCGCCGCTTGTCTGCTTCGCCTCCAGGGTGGTGGTGCTTCACTCCCCAGCTGCAGCCGCTCTTCTCTCCGGACTCCACCGGTAGCTACGCACACAGTGATTGGTTCCCTCTCTATGCGGGTGTGTTGCCACTCACCCACCAGTGCCGTTCCCTCATTCAGAGTCTGCTGCAGGGCGGGCCCCCACCTCCAGGGAGCTGCTCTATCCTCTATCTCCCTTGTCATAAGGGCTTGCTTGCTCACCCACCTGCATGCGCCCACCATTTTGGGTGTTGTCCCCGTAATTTCTCATGCCTCGTATTACAGGAGCCCGATCTCCCCTTCCGCTGTCAGTCGGGGGAGGTTGGCACAGGGTTCCGACCTCTGCACCAGGACTCTGGGTGATTGGGGGGCAGGGTTAAGGGCATTAATCAGGGCACGGGCTGCGGAGCTCACTGAGAAAGCCTGCGACTCGCTCCTCGGCTAGCCACGCCCCCTCGTATCACAGAAGATTTAACTAGAGAACAAAGTCTTTCACTTTTCTTCCACAAATCACGCTTAGCATGTTTTCCAAATCATTTTGGTACATTTTGGCTCTTTACGTGAATAGCCCATTTTTATAGGACTTGTATGCCATGATGGTTTTTTCTTTATCATCGGGACGATTTTGTTTTAGCTGCTATACGTTTTCTCAACTTTCTTCTTTTTTTGACAAGTAGAGCATTGTGAGTGTGGATTCTAGTTATCTCCCACTGGAGACCAGGTTTTGAAATACAGCAACATTCAAAGATGGGAGTATAATCTACTTTAGTGTTCAGTGTTAGAACTATCTGTTTGCAGGTTCTTTATGAAGTCCAGTGTCAGCTTTTCGATTGCCGGTTTCGTCAGTTTTGTTAACCATATACCAAGGCATAAAATGAGCACTGTCGCATAGCAATTTGCTATGCAATTCTGTAATTTTGCTAATCAAATAACCACTTGCGTAGCAAAGTTAGCTATTTAAGTTGCCCTTTTCAATGAAAGCACAGCTCGCCCTGCATTCCTCTATTGCCGTCGGTGCTCTCTTCACCCTCTTTTCTCTGTTCACTTCAAGTGCTAACGGAGGGAACGTGCAAAAGTAATCCTCTCTTCCATTCTTAAGGGCCAACTGCACGTGTAGGAGTGCAAGAATGTGTTTCTTGAAATAATTGCAAACCAGAAGTAATCGGGATGACACTTTTATTAAGCTTTTTATATCCTGTCTGTCAAAGACAAGTATGTGTCAACTTTATATCTTTTAAAAAGACATTCATGCAATTCCATTCCTAAAATGTCAGTTGTTAAATAATACATAACTACAGTATTGACACTGTAAAACCTTGCGTCGATCCATGCTTTACAGTAAAGTAGTTAATGTATCTGAATTTCATAGTATCAACTATATTACATTTTGTTGGGGAAGATGCATCATGCTGACTAGTGAACTTTTAAAAATGTACATTATCACATAATCAAATGCTTTTGATGCCAACCCTAGTTCTGTAACCTGCATCTTGCATAAATCTTGCAACTGGTGCTCAACCCATGACCAAACCCATACTTCTTGACATTCTAAATTATCACCCTGTTGCTTTATACCAGGTACCCTGAAAGTGAGATGACCCCACACTACAATATTCTCCCTAGTTTGTCTAGTTCTCCGCCTGCTGCGCAATCCACTCTGCTAAGTCTTTCTTTCCTCTTACATAATAAATACACAAAGCGAACTAAATGCTTACGCAAAGTAGTGATCAATGGTTCCATTCAGTCAGTAGATCTACAGATCTACTACAATACCAAACATTGTAGTTAGCCTCTAGCGATCGCTTTGCTTTATGATTGTAGTGTATATTACCACCTGCAGGAGACAGCTGGCCAAACTATTTTCAGAGCCTTTTTATCATATCTATTTATTTGTGTCCATTCATGCAGCTAACCTTTCACAGACACTCGTCTATGGCTCTCAAAGTCATTTTCCCCACTAAGTAGATTTTATGTAGGGTGAGTAGCATTTACAAGAGATGTTTGAAACTTTATTTAACATCTACTTTGTTTGCAGTAAATGTCAAATACAAGTTACTGTGCATGGCTGGTCTCTGGGTGGGAGTAGTGTGCCAAACATAAAGTGGGTTCAAGGGGATTGGGTCCTCCGACGTATTCCATATCTATGACATGTAATCACCACAGCTGTGCTGCTTCGGAAACTTTTCCGGCGTCTGCGTCCTGCGTCGATGACGTCGATGCGCCGACGTCGAGGACCTCGTCCGACGTCATCCGATGTGATAAGTAGGACGCACGACGCCCGTAGCCTCAGTTCCGTTTTTTCCGCGAACGTGTTGCTTCGTGTTTCTCGGTTCTAAGCCTCGACTCTTTGGAGTTCTGTTCTTTCTGGTTTTTCGAACCTGTTTGTTTGTGAATTTCCTTCGGCGATGTCTTCCACTTCGTCTTCAACCCCGCGTCCGGGCTTTAAGAAGTGCGGGGAGTGTGGGTCCAAGATGTCGGTGACTGACTCGCACGACGCCTGCCTCTGGTGCCTCGGGGAGGCCCACGACACGGATGACTGTATCGACTGCCAGTCGCTCACGTCCAAAGCCTTACGCGAACGTAAGAAGAAGTTGTCGGTAGGTCGGGTGTCCAAGCCCCGGAAGTCGAAGTCGGCGGGGCTTTCGACGGATGATTCGAGGGGTGACTCTCCGCGTCATCGTCGGAAGTCTCGTCGGTCTTCTTCTAGGAGTGGGTCTCGCCACTCCTCAGCCTCTTCGAGGCATTCTCGGAAGCGCCGTCACCGGTCGCCTTCCAGGTCCTCTTCCGAGGATTCTGCACGGCACGTCGGTTACCCCACCAGCCGTGCGACGCCGGAGGAATGGGCTTCCTTCGGGAAGAAAATGTTGGCGATTCTTGAGTCGCAGGGTACTCAGCCGTCCGCGCCCCCGAGTGGGGTCGGCCGTGAGAGGTCGAGAGACACCGCTCGCAAGAGTGGTCGGCACGAGTCACGGGAGCGGTCCCGTTCGGACAAGGAGGCTCGTTCTCGCCGTACCCGTTCCAGGTCCCGGTCCTCGACGCGTTCGAGACCGTGTGCTCCTGTGAAGTCTTCGAGGAAGACATCGACGTCTGAGGCGTCGAGGGCGTCGACAGGCTTTCTCGAGGCTCCGGCTTCGAGGAAGTCGTCGACGATCAGGTCGTCGAGGGACACGCTCGGGGCTCCGGCTTCGAGGGCTGTGTCGACGCCGCCGATACTGGAGGCGCTGCATCTGACGTCGACGCCGATTTCCTCGACGTCGACGCCGATCCTCTCGGCGCCGTTGCCGGTTTTCTCGACGTCGGCGCCGATTCGCTCGATGCCATCGACGCCTTTCGTGTCGGAGGTGCCCCGTGTCACGGGTGTACCCCCTAGGAAGGCTCTGGTTAAGAGCAAGCACTCCCGGGTGCCTTTTCGCCACCTGGAATATATTTCAGAGGCGGATGAGGATTCTGATGGCCTGGTTCCTAGTCATGTGCCAGATGACATTGTCTCGGGCCATAGTCAGTTTGACGATTTGAGGCAATCACTGCATGATGCCAGTGGACTGGACACCTCTCCGGAGGTGGAATTTTGTAGGCCTGAGCCTGGCTCCCATGCCGATTCCTCGTACCGGCGCCTTATGGCTAGGGTGTCTGAGTATCTGGGATGGTCTGCTCCCCCAGGGGAGTTTGTGCAGGATGATCTGACGGACATCCTTGATGTTGGTCCCCCAACTGACCCGGTACTGCCGTTCCATATGGCTTTACAGAGAAGGGTGGCGGCGGCTTGGACTGCTCCGGAAAGTCTCCCGGCGGTGGGCAGATCCTTGTCGCGTAAATACCGTCCAGCCAGTAGCGACCCCTGCTACTTGACCAGGCACCCCACTCCGGAAAGTTTGGTGGTGCAGGCGGCCACGGCCCCGGCAAAGCAGGCGTCGTACCCTACCATCCCTCCTGATAGGGACGACAAACGTTTTGATGGCTGGGCGAAGAAAGTGTTTTCTTCTGGTGGTATGGCGCTTCAGGCGGCCAACTCCATTTGTGCCTTGTCACGTTTCACGCACACTCTGTGGAACTGTGTTGCGTTAGCGGCTGAACATATTCCCGAAGGGGATGAACGGGATGGTTTCCTTGCTATGGTCCAGGATGGTAAGGATGCCATGTGTGAGTCCGTTCAGTCGGGTCTGGACTTGGCTGAATGCGTCAGTAGGTCCATGGCGGCGAGCACCGTGATACGCAGGTTTGTGTGGTTGCGGAAGTCGGGGTTTGCTCCTGATGTGCAGTCCCGGCTCCTCAACATGCCCTTTGACGGTGAACACCTTTTTGGCAGCAAGGCTGACGAGAGCCTTGAGAGGTTGCAGACCTCAAAAGCTGCAGCGAAGTCGTTGGGCGCTGCAGTTCGCCAACCTCCGCCTTTTCGTCCTAGAGGACAGCAGTGGAGGGGTGGTTCCTTTCGCGATTACTCGTCCTTCAGTAAAGCGAGAGGAGCTGGCAGTCAAAGAGGCCAACGCAGGGGTACCAGAGGTGGACGACAGGGTACCCGTGGTGCCAAGGCCGCTCGGGCAGTTGCCTCTTTGCCCTCAGGTAACGCCGCAGCCGCTCCTACTCAGTCATGAGGCCAGGTCCCATGGTTCGCCGGTTGGGGGAAGGCTGGCGCAGCATCTTGTAGAGTGGCAAGCCATTACTTCGGATGTGTGGGTTCTGGAGATCATAACCCACGGCTACTGTCTTCCCTTTCGGCACAGGCCTCGCGACAATCCACCGGGGAACCTCTCTTTGAAGTGTCCGGATCCGCTCCTTGCGCAGGAAATTCAAGCCCTGCTGGAGAAGGGTGCTATAGAACTGGTGCCTGTAGCGGAGAGGAACAAGGGATGGTATTCCCCTTATTTTTTGATTTCCAAGAAAGACGGGGGATTGAGACCCATCATGGACTTGCGCGGTTTGAACAAACTCCTCAGGAAGGACAAGTTCAAGATGGTTACTCTCTCTCAAGTCCTCCAGGCCCTTCAGCTTCAGGACTGGTTGGTGTCACTCGACCTCAAGGATGCTTACTTCCATGTGCCGATCCATCCCAAGCACAAGAAGTACCTGAGGTTCGCGGTTGGCGACTCGCACTTTCAGTTTCGGGTCCTGCCGTTCGGATTGACCTCCGCCCCGAGGGTTTTCACCAAGCTCATGGTGGTGGTGGCAGCGCATCTCAGGCAAGGGGGGATTCACGTCTACCCCTACCTGGACGATTGGTTGATCAGGGGGAGCTCTCCCGAGCAAGTCCTGGATCATCTGTCCGTCACCTGCCACTCCCTTCACAGGCTGGGCTTCTCCCTCAATTTAAAGAAGTCCCATTTGACGCCAACACAGAGGCTCCAGTACATCGGAGCAGTGCTCGACACTTCCCTGGGGCAGTGTTTTCCTCCCCAGGTGAGGGCTCTTCACATTCAGCAGATGGTGCACAAGTTTCAGCAGGCCCAGACGCTCCCAGCGTTCGAGTTCTTGAGGTTGCTCGGCCTCCTGGCATCCTGCATTCTTCTGATGCCAGAGGCTCGCCTGCGAATGAGATCTTTGCAGTGGGCACTCAAGACGCAATGGTCGCAGTCCTCCGGCAGGATGTCGGACCCGGTTCAGGTGCCGCCCTCGGTCGCCCAGGACCTTCTGTGGTGGGCCGTCGAAGGCAACTTGATGAAGGGGGCTCCATTTTGGCTTCCCTGGCCGGAGGTGACAATCGTGACGGATGCATCCCTCACGGGATGGGGAGCTCATGCCAACGGGCTGACAGTCAGCGGTCGTTGGTCTCCGTCGGAGTCCAGACTCCATATCAATCTGTTGGAGCTGAGGGCCGTCAGGCTAGCCCTGAAGGCTTTTCTGCTGACTGTGAGAGGAAAGAATGTCCTGATCCTGACGGACAACACAGTGGCCATGCACTACCTCAACAAAAAGGGGGGGGGGGCAGGGTCACTTCCTCTGTGCAGGGAGGCGATGCAGCTCGGGTTCTGGGCCATCCAGCAGGAAGTTTCGATCTCGGCAGTTCATCTGGCCGGAGACGAAAACGTGACGGCGGACGCTCTGAGCAGGCAGAGCGCGATCTCTCACGAGTGGGAGTTGGCTCAGGAGATTCTCTTGGAGATCTTCGCCCTTTGGGGGACCCCTCAAGTGGATCTCTTCGCCTCCAGTGTCAACCGGAAGTGCGAAAGGTTTTGCTCGCGGGAATTTCCTCCGAAAGGAGCCTTGGGAGACGCGTTCGTGGTGGAGTGGTCATTCCCGCTGCTGTACGCGTTTCCTCCAGTCCCCGTCATCCCGCAAGTGCTGCGGAGGTTACGGAAGTTCGGTTCCCGGATGATCCTCATTGCTCCGGCGTGGGCTCGGAGGACGTGGTACCCGGACCTTCTCGACTTGTCCATCTGCCCTCCACGTCGTCTTCCCTACGAGACGATCTGCTCTCACGGGAGGGGGGTCAGGTTCTCCATCCAGAGGTCGGATCCCTCAACCTTCACGCTTGGCTTCTGAAAGGTTGAGGTATATGGATTGGGACCTCCCTGAAGACGTGATGGAGGTGTTGCTTTCGGCCCGTAGGCCAGCAACGAAGTCTCTGTGCCGTTGGCGTAAGTTCTGCGACTGGTGCAGAGTTCGGAATGTGGATCCTTTTGCATGTGACATCCCCATGGTTCTGTCCTTTTTGCTTTCTCTGGCCCACAGGGGCTTGCAAGTGGGTACCATTAAAGGTTACCTGGCGGCGCTGTCCATCTTTAAGCGCTCGTCTGAAGAGTGTTCTTACTTTAAAATCCCTTTAATTTCACAGTTTCTGAAAGGGCTCACTAATGTGTTCCCTCCGTCACCTTTCCTGGTGCCCGGTTGGGATTTAAACCTTGTTCTTAGGTTTCTTATGGGTGCTCCGTTTGAGCCTTTACATTCTTGCCCTTTGAGGCTGTTAACTCTGAAAACTGTGTTTTTAGTTGCGGTTACTTCCGCTCGCAGAGTGAGTGAGTTACAGGCACTTTCAGTTAAGCCACCCTTCACTGTTTTTCACAAGGACAGGGTTGTCCTTCGAGTTCGTCCTTCTTTTCTTCCGAAGGTAGTGACGGAATTTCATTTAGCCCAGAAGGTTGTTCTTCCGGCATTCTATCCTCCTCCGCATCCTGGTAAGGAAGAGGAGAGGCTCCATAGGCTTGATCCTAGGAGAGCTTTAAGCTTTTATGTTTCACGCATGTCCCGGGTCAGAGTGGACGATCAACTCTTTATTGGTTACGCTGGAAAGCGTTTGGGGCAAGCTGTGACGAAACAGACTTTGTCCCGCTGGATTATTTTGGCCATCTCGGAGTGTTACCGCTTGGCGGGTAAGGACCCACCGGCTGGCTTGCGGACCCATTCTACCAGGGGTGTGGCTGCATCTACTGCCCTGCAGAGGGGTGTTCCTATTCGCAACATCTGTGATGCAGCCACCTTTGTACGGCATTATTCCCTCGATTCCATCAGAGGGCAGGATCTGGCCTTTGGCAAGGCGGTCCTTTGCTCGGCTATTTGATTGGCTATTCTAAAATTTTGCTTCTAAATTCTTTCCCTCCTCCTTGTTTTGGTACTGCTTTGGGAGTCTGTCATAGATATGGAATACGTCGGAAGACCCAATCCCCTCGAAGAACAAGTTACTTTCTTACCTGGTAACGTTCTTTCGATGGGATGGTCCGACGACGTATTCCATATCGCTCTCGCCCTGCCTTCCCCGCTGCAGAATTTCTTTTGCGATTGCAGCTTACGTTCAGCAAGGCTTTGTGTCTGACTGGCAGTTGACTTATGTCACACGTTCTGGGGGGAAAAAACTACAACTGAGGCTACGGGCGTCGTGCGTCCTACTTATCACATCGGATGACGTCGGAGGAGGTCCTCGACATCGGCGCATCGACGTCATCGACGCAGGACGCAGACGCCGGAAAAGTTTCCGAAGCAGCACAGCTCTGGTGATTACATGTCATAGATATGGAATACGTCGTCGGACCATCCCATCGAAAGAACGTTACCAGGTAAGAAAGTAACTTGTTCTTTGTAGGGACATGCACCATTTTATAGAAACCGCATTATACATTTGTTGTCCTTCGTTGCTATGGGTCGAGTGCATTTCTCTTAGGTTGAATAGGAAAACAGCGGTAAGCAAAACTGCGGTATTGTTGCTCATTTCATGTCTTGGGTACAAATAACATCCGGTGACATTAACAATCTTGGTAAAAAATTGCTAATCAAATGGGTCTGTTTGCTAATCAAAAACATTTTAATTAGCTAACTCTGCTAATCAAATTTTGAAAACGAATGTATGCCTTGATATATCTCTGTTGCATTCCGTTACAGACACTTTCATTCTGGGTCTTTCTGGTTCTGGCGCTACTCGCCAAGTTGTATACAGCTTGTTGTGATCTCTGTTGGCCATTTTTACCACTTTAAAGGATGCGACAAGTTACAAAAGATCCCTGGATACGGAAATAAAATCAATTACTGCATTTTGATCAACTCTCCCCCAATTCGCCGTTGGCGGTATGTCCCCTTCAATTTGGCCACTTAAGATGTGCAGGCCAGGGGAGGCCATAAGTGACATCCACAAAGTACCTCTGTCCACTGCGGTGGTGCTTCCTTCAGTTCCGCCCGCTTCATGATATGACATCTGGCATTGAGGTCGCCACATAAAATGTGTGGTGTGCTGATTGATGTATGCATCATCGATTAAACTTGTAGTCATATCCAGAAAGGTCTCGTTTGACAGAGCTTGAGGGTTCCAGTAAAGGTTTATAATTACCAGACTTCACTTCGGTCAGTGGATTCTCAGGTTGGTTCCAATTCACCAAAAGTTCTTGGGCGAATAGGTTAGCAGAGATTACTTTGGTAATGTTAAGACCGCCGACAGATCTAAGCGTAGTTCATAGGCCAGATGAGGGCCGTCCTTTTATACCTTTAACTGTTGGGCTCAGGACTACTTTGTATCCGTCGAGAGTCAGTTTTTCGCTTAGCCAAGTTTCCTGGAAACAATGCAGGTCATGAGACCCCAGATTGACGTCACTTTCAGCTGTCCGTTGTTTAAAGTTCTTGTGTTCCAAGAGGCCATCTTTAGACAATGAATGTGGACGATGAATAAGTAGGGCAATCTGTTAATGACGGGTAAAAGGGAGGCGTCTTGAGTGGTTAAGCAAGATCCCTTTTAGCCAGGGCTCCTGGGAGCCAGGACCATTGTAGATGTTCCTGGTTTTGGCTGGATGAGGGGGGTTTTCTCTCACTATTTGGATTCTGGATACAGTCCGGTTTAAATGTGATGTTCAGATTGAATTTCAAACCTTTTGAAATTCGACCGTGTCCAGTGGGTCAAGAAATGTTTGTATCTCTCAAGATGCTCATCTCCAAATTTGATAATCTTCAGGTCTTTGGAGAGACTGTGACGTAGGTTTGGGATACAGTGTAGGAGTTCCATAATCGTTGTTCTATTTAGGATCAGGTCATCATCTGTATCTAGGATTATCTCTAGTTTTAATGAATGCTGACTATTCTGTTTTGAACTTGCAGAAATATTTTGCGTAGAGTATCAACAACTTCTTCGGATCGACTCTGGGCCGTGGCTCGTTGGCAACCTCTGTCAGTGAGGGGGGGAGCTGGGAAAGTGCTAAGTGTTTCTTCTCTGTGTTGTATATTCCATCTGGGGAATGTGACTCGCGGTGGAGGAGTCAGAGTCCTTTTCCTCATATTCTCAGGCTATGAGTGGTCATGGTGTTCTCTGGTCGAGATTGTGTCAGCTTTGGCTAATTTATCATCCAATCTTTCCCCGTTGTGATGTCTCTTTACCACTCTTTTCCCTTTTTCAGAGGGGGTCAAGAAAGTAGGGGAGTCTAGTATGGCTGTCTTTGTTCCGTTTTCTCTCGGCCGGAGATGTTGATCCTGCGGTCCAGAATCATTCATGGCCAGGTCAGACTCTTGAGACTTTGATCGCGTACTGAGATAAATCCATCAACTATTGCATCATTTGTATATTCATCATCTGATACTATTACTGAGGCCCCAAGTTCCCCTTCCCCCCTACCCCCACTTCCCGACTGATCGTCGAAGCAAGTTTGAATGCTTTCGGGATGTCCTTCCCTGGGACCTTCTTCGGGGAGGGTTTAGGGGCCATAATTTTAAGTTGAATTGGATGAGTGATTTCAGTGAGAGGTGGAGGGGGTAGTTTACGGACCCGAACTTGGTCCAGTGTGAAAGACTTGGCTGTGTCCTCCTTCTTCAGCCTTTGCGCAAAGTTGGAAAAGTCTGGATTATTAGCACTGGTAGGATCTATGTTTCCTCTAAGAATGTTATCTCGGTTTGTAGCTCCTCGTCTAAGGGAAAGATATTGGGTTCCAAGGGTATGATGGTGGTTGGCCCCTCTCTTTGTTTTTCCTGGTTCATATTTGGTGTGGTCTCTTTCGTTACCCCTTAGATCTATAATAATAGTTGAAATTTCTGTATTAGTTGACTCGTTCCTAGTTTTCGGAGCGTTGGGTTTTGTTTTTCGATAGGAGTTCGGGGAACCGCTTGCCATCACCTGCAAAGGAGACGGAGAGCACAAGGTTAGCAATTGCATAAACTCTAAACGCTGGGAAGCGCAACTCGCGAACTTGGCGCATCATCTGGAACGTCAACTTACCACTTGTAGGTTTTCCGGATTGGACTCTTCCATCACCACACACTTGTGGGCCATCTTCATACTTGGAGAGAGAGAGGAAACAACAATATGACATTAAGGACAGTAATCATTGGGGAAAATCACCACAAAGGATACAGACAATAATCATCATTATAAACACCTACCTTCAAGGCGGGATAGGTCGCAGCCGGTCTGGACCTCCACGCTAAGGACCAGTGATTCAACTAGGTCCATCTGCGGCGCCCCTGCTGAGAGAAAGCAGGATGGAGAGCTCGTCCTTACATTAAACAGGTGAGCTTGCATGGTCAAACTCTTGCTCACTTCATTCTGGCACAAAAGGGTTGAGGGGGATCACAACACCACCACGCTACTCACTGCCTCTCATCTTCTCTCGGGGCCAGTACCAGTATCCCAACTCTTTGATTTCGCATCAGCTGGGGAGAGAGTCGATCCAAGGGAGCCAAGTCCTGGGAGTGCTCCAACTGTGCCCCAATGTCCCCGCAGAGACCAGGTGAGCGTAACAGAACGCAAAGCCTCTCCGAATCTCTGCCTGGGCGTAATGAATACCTCAGAGACTGACCAGTTGGCCCAATTGCTGGGGGAATTACGGGCTGAAGTGCATGCCTCCAGACAAGAGACGAATGCCTTAAGGAGGGATCTAATTGTTGCTTGGGAACAAACAGACGAACTGGCAAGACAGGTGCTTCAAACTCATGTGGGACAAGTCCTTTTACCTGGAATCACACCAACCCCTTTGCCGCCATCACCACCAGTTCAAGTGGTACTCCCAGGGGCTGTACCGTTGGCCCCACCAGAACGGTTTACCGGCGACCCCATATGCCATATTTATGAATCAGTGTCACCTTCACTTTTTGTGCCGTCCTGGAGCTTTCCCTAACGATAGTGCCAGAGTTGCTTTTGTACTTTCATATTTAGGAAGCAGCCCAGCAGACTGGTCCATACCATTAGTTAACCAGGATGACCCAGTACTCCACAATTTTGGGGAATTTCAACGGGAATTGGAAAAATTGTTTGCGAGACACACCCAAGGACAGGCCGTGGATAACAAACTTGTCCCTAAAACGGGGAAATCATGATCTGCTAAAATACATAGCCACCTTTAATCGCCTCATTGCACAAACCAACTGGCCTGAAGAAAAGAGAACCACATTATTCTACCGAGGACTATGTGGTGAATTAAAGGACGTACTAGCCCAAATGGTCAACCCTCCTGAATGCTGTGCAGAATATATTAATCTGACGCTGCAACTGGATCATAGGTTACAAGACCGAAAAATGGATCACACAAGAACTGAAGGGAGGTCGGTTTATATGCGACCCAGGGACCATCAAGTCAAGGCTCATGAAACAATTGAACCCATGCAGATCGGGGGGGTTATGGGCCCCTATATCCAAGGCAGAAAGAGAAAAAAGGAGGCAACGACAACTTTGTCTATATTGCGGCAACGCAGGACATTTTCTTCGAGATTGACCAATAAAACCTCCCAAGAAATCTGTAGGTGCAACGGATAACAGCAATGACGAACAAGACCAGACCCTGGAAAACTCCAGCGCCCGACAAGTGTAGGGGTCCACTTGTCTAGCAAAATGAAGAAAGTAGTTCAGACCTCACATCTAGTCATTCCGGTACTCATAGTCCACCACCAGCAACCGTCTTTAGTGGCGTATATTGACAGTGGAGCTGTGCGTAACTATATTGATCAGGATCTAGCCGCACAAATAGGCCTCCCTCTTCGGCTGAAACGACAAGCGGAAAACGTAACGTCAGTGGATGGCTCTCAATTGTCATCTGGGCCAGTAACGCAACACACCGATAAAGTTATGCTGATGTGTCAGGACGGTCATTGGTAAGACATCTCCTTTGATCTTCTTGGGGCACCACAGCTCCAGATGATACTAGGAATGCCGTGGCTAGAAAACCATAATCCCAGAATAGATTAGAAAACACGAGTGCTGACCTTTCCCGCAAGAATGCGCCAAAACTTGTTACCATAAGGACCTGCAAAACCAAAAAATCAAGGCAAAAGCGCTTCTTGGTCTTGCTGGTGCCTTACCCTAGGAGTACTTGGACTATCAAGACGTATTCCAAAAGGAACAAGCAAACACCCTGCCTCCACATAGACCTTATGACAGCCAGATCTACCCGATACCCGGGGCTAAAATCCTGTGCAGTTGAATATACTCTTTAACTGAGCAAGAAAATCAACACCTAAGGACCTACCTAGACCAATACCTAGCTAATGGATTCATCCGCCCATCTAAGTCTCCTGCTTCCTCAGCGCTTTTCTTCGTACCCAAGAAGGAAGGCGACCTCGGAACGTGCATTGATTACAGGGCATTGAATCAAATCACGGTTAAGAACAAGTATCCTCTGCCACTCATCCCCGAATTACTCGATCAGGTAAAGAGCGCTCGAATGTACACAAAACTAGACCTCCGGGGGGCCTATCACCTTGTATGTGTTGAAAGTGGCGATGAGTGGAAAATAGCATTCCGGACCAAATACAGACTTTTCGAGTATCATGTGATGACCTTCAGGTTATGCAATGCACCAGCGGCATTCCAGTTCTTTATGAACGATGTACTCCACGAACTATTGGATGTCTGTGTCCTCGTTTACATTGACGATATCCTGATCTATTCACAGTCCAAGGAAGATCATGTTGGCCATGTACGAGAGGTGTTGAAAAAGCTTTGTCAGCACCAACTGTTTGCCAAATTAGAAAAATGCTCCTTCCACGTCACAGGGGTCGAATTTTTGGGCTTCATGCTTGCTCCACAAGGAGTTCATAAGGACACACGTAAAGTTGAGGCTATCCTTCAGTGGTCATCCCCGACATCTACCAAAGGAGTGCAGGGTGTACTCGGATTTGCTAATTTTTACAGACGATTTATCCCACGATTTTCATAGATCGTCCATCCAATCACATCTCTTCTAAAAAAGAATAAGAAATTCTTTTGGTCCGCTGAGGCTGAGTACGCCTTTCAGGAATTAAAACAAGCCTTCACCTCAGCACCTATACTTCGACATCCTCGGCCTGACCTACCCTATGTGGTTGAAACAGACGCATCCAGTATTGCCATGGGAGCCGTATTATTGCAAAAGGACCCAGAGACTGGGCAGCATCATCCCATAGCATTCTGGTCCCGTAAGTTTTCTGCACCTGAAAAGAATTACGCAATCACTGACAAAGCGTTCCTGGCAATCAAAGGGACCTTCAAAACTTGGAGACACTACCTTTTAGGGGCAAGACACATGGTCACCGTTATCACAGATCACCGTAACCTGCAATACTTAAAAACAGCTAAGGCTCAATCTTCACGTCAACTCCGTTGGGATTTATTCTTTGCCGAGTACGATTTTGTAATAACCAACCAACCAGGAGTGCTTAACGGAAAGGCAGACGCCCTATCGCGTATGGGAGAGGACAAAGACGCCTTTTTTCCATCGAACCGATAGCCATTACTGTCACTACCTGCTGGGAAGACTTGAAGACTGATATCCGAGTGCAGATGGACCAAACAGGCCAAAAGGAATGGTTGAGTAAGGGGGATCAGTACTCCATCAAAGATAATCTACCATACTTTCAAGGAAGACTATATGTTCAAGACAAGGAAATGCAAACCAAGATAATGGCAAACTATCACGAGTCATTGGTGTAAGGACATCCTGGGATCGCAAAGACTAGAGCCAAGATCCATAAAGACTATTGGTGGCCCTCTTGGAGAAAAGATGTTGTCCAGTTTGTTACAACTTGCGATGTCTGCGCGCAAAACAAATCCCAAAAATTAAACCCCGCAGGATTGTTGAGACTTTGGCCACGATATTCCTGGAACAAATCGTCTGGCTGCACGGCTTGGTTTCTGACCGGGGAACTCAATTTGTTTCAGCCTTCTGGAGAAGATGTTGTAAACTAGCCCAGATCGACCTTCGCCTATCCACGAGTCACCATCCCCAAACCGATGGTCAAACAGAAAGGACAAACCAGACGCTAAAACAATACCTGAGATATATGTTGCAACAAACAGAAGGGTCCTTGAAAAATATCCTCTGGTTGAGTGAATTCGTGTACAACAACTCTATTCATACCAGCACTGGACAGACCCCATTTTACACAATGAATGGTCAGCACCCAAGAACATCTTCCTTTGATCCACTTGACGAATTGGAGATGACTGCGATCACGTCATTGCATAACATTTTTACTCGGGCTCTTAAAGAAGCTACCGAAAACTTAAATTGAGCTAAGGAACAACAAAAGAAATTTGCAGACTGACCTAGGAGAGAAGCCCCACAATATCACATTGGGGATAAAGTATGGTTGACATCCAAAAACATTCCATTAAAGGGATCTCGTGCCTTCCGGTCAAGATACCTGGGACCATACCCAATTAAAGCCATTGTAAACCCTGCGGCCATGAAATTAGATTTACCAGCCAACATGCAAATCCAACCAGTTTTTCACGTCTCTCTTCTAAAACCAGTGAAACCGGACACTCGAATTTCAACGCCACCAGAACCAGAGATCATCGCAGGTGGACTTGAGTATGAGGTGAAAAGTATCCTGGACTCCAAGAAAGTGCGTTCAAAATTTTACTTTCTAATCGATTGGGAGGACTCCCAAGCAACACAATGCCATCATCCAGCGCAGCATCCTCGCGGATCTTTGTTAGGCAGAATCCTGTGCAGTTCCCTTGGGGAACACTGCAAAAAGATTAAGACTATAGCAGTAAGCAGTAAACCCAAATTGTAGCAGTCTGTACCACACAGATTTACCTGGTAGCTGTGGCTGAGCAGTCAGACTTCTCTCAAGAAGAGTAGGTCAGTATATAGAGTATACACAATAGGGCTAAAAACACAGTAGAGCAAACAAACACTGACCAGAGCTTAGTATGAAAAGTATATAATTATTTATTTAGAACACACTTTAGGCAATATACTAGCACTCCAAATTAAAAGCAAGGTAAAACACAGTCAGGTAAAGTATACACACCTCCCTTGATAACTTTCAGACAAGTCAGAGTTAAAACACCACAATTTCTTAAAACAGATGTGAGCGAGTAATCAGATGGCACTCCAATAGTTCAGTTAAAGGGAAAGGAAAAGGCAGAGCATAGAAATAAAACAGGTCCCAACACTTTTAGGAGTTCTCAGCAAGGGAATAAAGGCAGTATATACTGTACAGCCAAAGTTCATAGGCCAGGCCCACTTTAAATGGAGCAAAGCTAAATGTGCCCAGGATCACACGGTTTAAAATGCACTAAAAGTCTTTGCAGAATGTTCAAAAGAGTTTGGGGCGATTCAAGAAGGTAAAGTTAGAAGGTCTGGGGCCAACCCAGTTGGAAAGCCAAGGATTTAAGGGTCAACTTGGGCAACACGAAGAAAGGAAGGCCAGGCAGGACACGGTACCTTAAATAGAGAGGAAGCTCCAGCGGTGGCAGTTGTTCCTGGCAGTGGTTGCAGTTTGTTGTTTCGACCAGGGGAAAAGAGGTTCTCGTCGAGGAGGAAACGTGGAGTCGTTGCACTTCACAGGGATGAAACCAGCCGCGGAGTTTCTTCGGTAAAAGGTGTGTTCCTTTTATTCGCGGTCAAAGTGGTGAAGCTTGGCTATCCGGCCGCCGGGGAGCATGGCACGGGGGATTCGATCAAAAGACGTCTTTGGAAGGCGAAAGGGGCGAACTGGTTGGTCCCACCTGCTCAGAGGAAGAAGAATCGTCCAGCAGAAGATCTTCTCTTGTCGTCGGGAAAGTGATGAGTTTGTTGCAGCAGGGCTTCACCGGTGGTGTCGTCGTTGCAGATGGCTCAGCTTCTTCCCTCTTCGGATTCTTAGGTCCTGTGATGACTTCTGAAGTTCCAGTCCCAAAAGCCCTGCTTTTATGCAGAAAAACCCCTATTCAACAGCCTAGGTGTTACTCAAATATGCTAAGTGGTGAGCCGGGCAGTCCAGGGTTCCAATTCCCCTCCCAACATATCCTGTGGAACCCAGACAGAGTGGCACCATTTGGAGGGCTTCTGTGGAGAAGCCTGCCAAAAAGTGGAACAAAGGACTCGACTTTGGTTAGAGTTAGAGACGGACACGAACACCATTTTAGCAAAGAGTTCTGGCAAAAAGACCCAACCGTTGATTTAATATTGAATAAATAAACCGGCGGTATCTTTAACATTGCACCAAAAAGTGGTGCGTTTAAAATCAATGGGAAAATCCCATAGAGAATATTACGGTGGAATATTTCGCGTGGTAACCACTGCCACCAGCCAGAAACTCGAAAAGGGGGGATTGGACAGTGCCCCCTTGAAAACAGACCCAGGGGCAATAATAATTAACCCCTTCTAGTACTTCCACAATATGATGGTTTGTACTGGTTCTGTTCACAATTTAAGACTAGTAAAGTCAATAGTGACTTTACATGCCCTGGGAGACAGTAGTCAGTCCCAGGGTATGGAGTCTATGTTTGGGGGCCACTATGACACCCCTGTGTTACTGCACTGAGGGTGCTGTGTAACACATACACAAAAACCAGATGATACCCTATGGAGTAAAAGACCCCATAGCCCATAAGCACACAAAAAGTCAGAGACATACCTGAAATCATGCCTAAGAGTGGGAGGAAAAGAGTCTCACTCTTAGCAGGAGAAGAAAACAAACCCCAAAAATCCAGCAAAGCTGCTGGGGGACTCACAAGGCTTGGGAAATTAGCCTTATAAGAGAATTCTCCCTAATAATCTTCTCATCTGGCAGCCGGTAGGAGTTCGGGGAACCGCTTGCCATCACCTGCAAAGGAGACAGAGAGCACAAGGTTAGCAATTGCATAAACTCTAAACGCTGGGCAGCGCAACTCGCGAACTTGGCGCATCATCCGTAAAGTCAACTTACCATTTGTAGGTTTTCCGGATTGAACTCTCTTCAATCACCATGCACTCGTGGGCCATCTTCATACCTAGAAAGAGAGGAAAGGACAATATAACATTAAGGACAGTAATCATTAGGGAAAATCACCACACAAAGGATACAGACAATAATCATTGTTATAAGCGCCTACCTTCAAGGTGGAACAGGTCGCAGCCGGTTTGGACTTCCACGCTAAGGACCAGTGATGCAACTGGGTCCATCCACAGCGCCCCTGCTGAGAGAAAGCAGGACGGATAGCTCATCATGGTTGAGTTGATGGTGTCATCAAACCGGGGGCGGGGTAAGTTTCTACGATACCCGCAACAACTGGCTCGCTCTTCTGCCAATCTTTTGATGAGGAGCAGACTGTCTCGTCTCTCGGACAGTTTGATGGCAGCCATTGATATAGTTTCTTCTTCTATGTTCAGGTTATAGGGGAGCGAGTCTGTCATCAATGTATTCAGTGGCGGACTGTGGCCATGCCTGGCTATGTTTTGCCAAATATAAAAGTATCCGGAGGTGTCAGAGAGCCGGAGAGCTTCAATCTGGCAATCTAGTTCCATTTTGTCTGCAAACGGGATGTGGGACGGGAGTTGTAGGGACTGGAGGGTCAAAGGAAGGATAGTGTTAGTTTTAAGGGATCGGACAGTAGGGGTAGGGGTTGAGGACAGCAAGATTTTCAAAGATGCAGTTCTTTTGCTTCGCTTACTCACAAAATGAGGCGTCTCTCCTCTTAAGAAAGTGTGGTGGAGGTAAAGCCGGCGGCAGGCAGGGGGCGTTCAAGTTCGCCTTCCCCCTCTCTCCTAAGCTTGGAGCTGCGTAGGTTACGGCCTTCTTCCATCCTAGCGGCACCAGCAAGGATTCCCTGCCCTTCGGACCCGTGCGGACTGCAGGGAAACTCTGTGATGAACTCCGCAGCAAGTCAGGGTTTAAATTTGAACTCCTCCTCTTCCAATAAACAAGGTAGACGGACCAGGAGGCAAACAAGCAAACCGCAAACGCAGACTTTAGGGAAACTCTGCGACAAACTCTGTGGCCACTCTGCGGCATTCAGGGGTTTAAGTTGGAACTCCTCCTCTTCCATAAACAAGGTAGACGGACCAGGAGGCAGTCAAGCAAGCAAGCAGCAAACGCAGACTGCAGGGAAACTCTGCGACAAATTCCTGGGAAATTCTCAAGGTGGCTGCCAGTATCTATTTCTAGTATCTGTTGGGACATTCTCAAGGGGGCTGCCTGTTAGGCAAGATTGTGTGCAGTACCCTTTGGGAGACTACAGCAACCTTGACCTCAGTCTCCCAGAGTCTCCCGGCGTTCGGGTTCTTGAGGTTGATCGGCCTCATGGCATCCTGCATTCTTCTGGTGCCAGAGGCCAGGTTGCGGATGAGATCTCTGCAATGGGCCCTCAAGATACAGTGGTCACAGTCCTCCGGCAGGATGTCGGACCCCGTTCAGGTGCCGCCCTCAGGCACCCAGGACCTTCTGTGGTGGGCCGTTAAAGGCAATCTGATGAAGGGGGCTCCTTTTTGGCTACCCTAGCCAGAGGCGACGATCGTGACAGACGCATCCATTGCGGGATGGGGAGCTCATGCCAACGAGTTGACAGTCAGCGGTCGTTGGTCTCCGTCGGAGTCCAGACTCCATATCAATCTGTTGGAGCTGAGGACCGTCAGGCTTGCCCTGAAGGCTTTTCTGCCGACTATGCGAGGGAAGAATGTCCTGATTCTGACGGACAACACGGTGGCCATGCACTACCTCAACAAAAGGGGGGGGGGCAGGGTCACTTCCGCTGTGCAGGGAGGGGATGCAGCTCGAGTTCTGGGCCATCCAGCAGGAAGTTTCGATCTCGGCAGTTCATCTGGTCGGAGACAAAAACGAGACGGCGGACGCTCTGAGCAGGCAGAGCGCGATCTCTCACGAGTGGGAGCTGGCTCAGGAGATTCTCCTGGAGATCTTTGCGCCTTGGGGGACCCCACAAGTGGATCTCTTCACCGCCAGTGTCAACCGGAAGTGCGAAAGGTTTTGCTCGTGGGAATTTCCTCCAAGAGGATCCTTAGGGGACGCGTTTTGTGGTGGAGTGGTCCTTCCCACTGCTGTACGCGTTTCCTCCAGTCCCCGTCATTCCGCAAGTGCTGCAGAGGTTAAGGTTCGGTTCCCGGATGATCCTCATTGCTCTGGCATGGGCCTGGAGAACGTGGTACCCTGACCTTCTCGACTTGTCCCTCTGCCCTCCACGCCGTCTTCCCTACCGAGACAATCTGCTCTCACAGGAGGGGGGTCTGGTTCTCCATCCAGAGGTCAGATCGCTCAACCTTCACACTCGGCTTCTGAAAGCTTGTGGTATAAGGATTTGGACCTCCCTGAAGACGTGATGGAGGTGTTGCTTTCGGTCAGACGGCCTGCAACAAAGTCCCTGTACCGTTGCCACTGGAGAAGTTTCTGCGACTGGTACAAGGTTAAGAATGTGGATCCTTTTTCATGTGACATTCCTGTGGTTCTGTCTTTTTTTGCTTTCTTTAGCCTACAAGGGCCTGCAAGTGAGAACCATTAAAGGTTACCTGGTGGCGCTGTCCATTTTTAAGCACTCGTCTGAGGAGTGTTCTTATTTCAAAGTTCCTTTGATTTCTCAGTTTCTGAAAGGGCTCACTCATGTGTTTCCGCCGCCACCTTTCCAGGTGCCCGGTTGGGATTTGAACCTTGTTCTAAAATTCGTAATGGGTGCTCCATTTGAGCCTTGACATTCTTGTCCTTTGAGACTGTTGACCCTTAAAACTGTATTTTTAGTTGCGGTCACTTTCACTCTGCGAGCGGGTGAGTTGCAGGCACTTTCTGTTAAGCCACCCTTCACAGTGTTTCATAAGGACAGGGTTGTCCTCAGGGTTCGTCCTTCCTTTCTTCCGAAAGTGGTGTCGGAATTTCTTTTAAGCCAGAAGGTCATTCTTCTGGCATTTTATCCTCCTCCGCATCCTGGTAAGGAAGAGGAGAGGCTCCATAGGTTGGATCGTAGGAGAGCTTTAAGTTTCTACATTTCACGCATGTCCCGGGTCAGAGTGGACGATCAGCTCTTTATAGGTTACGCTGGAAGGCATTTGGGACAAGCTGTTACTAAGCAGACTTTGTCTAGATGGATTATCTTGGCAATTTCTGAATGTTACCGCTTCGTGGGTAAGGACCCTCCGGTAGGCTTACGGGCCCATTCTACTAGGGGTATGGCTGCCTCTACTGCCCTGCAGAGGGGTGTTCCTATTCGTAACATCTTTGAAGCAGCCACATGGGCTTCGGTCCATACTTTTGTAAGACACTACTCCCTAGATTCTATCCATGGGCAGGATCTGGCCTTCGGCAAGGCGGTCCTTTACGCTGCAATTTAATTGGGCATTCTAAATTTCTATATTCTAAATTCTTTTCCCTCCTCCATACGTTGGTACTGCTTTGGGAGTCTGTCATAGATATGGAATACTCGGGGGACCCAATCCCCTCGAAGAACAAGTTACTTTCTTACCTGGTAACGTTCTTTCGATGGGGTGGTCCGACGACTTATTCCATATCGCTCCCTCCCTACCTGCCCCGCTACAGAATATCTTATGCGATTGCAGCTTACGTTTTTCTGCAAGGCTTTCTGTGGTCATACTGGCAGAAGATTGGTGCCACACTTTCTGGGAAAAAACTATAACTGAGGCTATGGGCATCGTGCGTCCTACTTATAACATCCGGTGACGTCGGCTCGACGGAGGCCCTCGGACAGCGTATCGACGTCATCAACGCAGATGCCGAAAATTGGAATACGTCGTCGGACCATCCCATCGAAAGAACGTTACCAGGGAAGAAAGTAACTTGTTCTTCTATTTGACACTGGTGCAGGCCTATTGACTTTTATCTACTTTTTTAGAAAGTGTCCTATGATTCTATCTGCCTTGACAAAAGTATTGCCTTTGATTTTTATCTCCTATTCTCTTGTGTTAATTCATGTGCTAAGTGTGTTTGACTTTGGTTACATTTCTTCCCGCGGGTATACTTTTCTTTCGTAAGACCGAACTGTCATTACTGTCAAAAAGTTATTGTGTATTAACCCACGGTAACGTCTTTGTTTCACAGCACCGGTCTGTCAAAACCCAATGTACTTACCTTGAATTGATCTGCACAAGGGGAATTGTTTGTGTGTAGTATATTTAGTGTGGTTTTATTTTAATAGAAGTGAAGTGTTTTGTGAACAGATGGTTTAAAAATAAATGTAATTACATTTTTTAACTGAAACCTTACGTCGGTGTTTGCTTGAGTCACAGTAATACTAGTCCTTTGTGTAATCTCTACTACTGCTCATTTGCTCTTGAGATAAGTCTGGCTGCTCAGCCATTGCTACCACTTTTAATGTGTAGTACAGGCTTGTACCAAAGGTGAAATTGTACTATCACTTGTAGTCTTAATTGTATTTAGTGTTCCCTAAGGGCACTGCATAGGATTCTGCCTAACAGCGGGGAATCCAAATGCCAGAGGTTTGCCAGCAGATTTCACCAACCGAGGAGCCTGGGGGACGCGTTCTCCTTCCTGTGGGAAGCCCTGTTTCTGTACGCGTTTCCACTGTTGCCACTCTTGCTATGAGTCCTCAATGCACTCAGACAGTGCCAATGCAGGATGATACTCATCGCCCTGACGTGGCTGAGGCAGATTTGGTATCCGGACCTTCTCAGCCTGTCCACGTCCCTTCCGGGCAAGCTGCCGGTTGTTCTGGATCTTCTCACCAGAGAAGGAGGCGCAATCCTTCACCACGACCCAGGATTGCTGAACCTGAGGGATTGGCTCCTGCAGCCATAGCGTTTGGAGGATATGAGTTGCTGACAGATTGTAGGGAGTTCCTTGCTAAGGCCAGGACGTCGTCATCTTTGAAGTGCTACGGTCACAAATGTAAGCTTTTCGCGGCGTGGTACTGGTCTCAGAAGATTACCCCTCTGAGGGTCACAGCCCGCAGATCCTTCCGTACTGGCTGTCCTTGCCCAAGGCCGCTATCTCCCGCTACACCAGGTCTACAGGAAGATCTTGACTTTGGTCACATCGACTCGTCAAGGAGTTCCTCAAAGGACTGTTTTGATCTTTCCCTTCGGTGAAGGCACCTGCTCGGACATGGGATCTCAACGTTGTGCTGTCGAGGCTCATGGGGAGGGGCCCTTCGAGCCTATGCATCAGGCCCCTCCAGTTTCTCTCGTGGAAAACTGCTTTCCTTGTGGCCATTACCTCTGCCAAGAGAGTGGGTGAGATCAAGGCCCTATCCTGCAGGCTGCCATATCTGACTTTCCACAAATTGAGGGTGGTGTTCCAGACGCACCACTCTTTCGTGCCGAAGGTCCCGTCGGAATTCCACCTCAACGAGACTTTGGTGTTACCTGTGTGTTTCCCAAAGCCTTCACTGGCTGAGTCACTGGCTGAAAGGACATTGCACTCGCTGGACGTTGCTCGTGCCCTGAGGTTCTATGTGACACGCACACAAGTTTTCTGAAGACTTCTCAACTGTTTGTGAACTTTGGTCCTGTGAACCATGGGAAGGCCTTATCCAAGGCTTCCATCTCAAGGTGGCTCTCTGGCTGCATCACGCCCTGTCATCGGTTTACGAAGTGACCGCTGCCCGGCTGTCCGAGAGCCCACTCCACCAGAGCGATCGCTGTGACAATGGCGTTCCTGTCTGGTGTGCCTCTGCTGTACATCTGCAGGGCTGCTACGTGGAGGTCCACGCCCGCCTTCACATAGTTCTACTGCGTCAACAAGGATTCCAGGGAGGAGTCCATAGCCGGCCAAGCAGTGCTACGCAACCTGTTCGCTTGAAGTGAGTCTGTTCCAAAGGTAAGGGTTAATTGCTTCTGTTGAGTCTTACCACCTCCCATGGTTGTGTAATGTTGTACTGCTATATATTTGTTATTCATGAGCATGTGAATCCATGCCAGGCCCCATGCTGGAGAAGGAACAAGTTACTTACCTGTGACTATTGTTCTCCAGTATGGGTCTGGCGTGGATTCACATGTGCACCCTCCCTCCGAACCCCTCTGCGGCTCTTCTTGGTCACACTGCCACTTTACGTGTGTGATGAATCAACTTCTCGGGGCACCCAGTGGTCCAGGGATGAAAATTGCTTTCTAAACCATCAATCAACCCCACCACTCTATTACACCAGAAGGAATCCAAACAGATTGGAATACACGTGAATTATAAGACTTCTTTGTCCAATTTCAGTAACGTGGACAGAACAGCAGACTTGTATCTGCATGGTTGTGGATTGTTGGTTAGTTGCAACACAGCAAAACTACAATTATTACACTGATAAAAGGGACTGTCCAGTCAAGGTTGTATAAAAATATCTATTTTATTATTACCACAAAAGACAGTTCTAGCACACTACAAAGTACAACCCACCCTGTAAATGAACACAGAGGAAGACAGTTTCACGAAAGAAAGGGATGCACTCTGGATACTGGCAGGAGGGTGGTTGCTAAAGTTATCAGTCTTACTACTGTTGAAGGTTATTTGGTTCCAGCACCAAGTGGGCAAAGGGTCATAATTGTCTCTAGGGGCATTCGGAGAAGGACCACTGGGGCAGAACCACAATGTACCTGGTGTTGAAGAAGTTATTGGTGCTCGACAGCGTCGAGGCGGTTCCAGGGCGCTTCGCAGTCCTTGAGACAGAGTTCGTTGTGGGAGACAGCTGCGGGTACCAGGCATTGGGCAGTTCGGCAAGCAAGGCTGGATGGACGTCTGAAAGCTGTCCAGCATGGCGGCTCTGGGCCAAGAATCGTTGCCTCTGTGCTGGTTGGCGGAACTCAAAATCAAGGGAAATATTTTCCATCTTCATCTCATCACCCCCTCCACCAGCCCAGACGAAATCACTAAAGATGAAGCTTGGTGCTCCAGCATTCAGGCCGCCCTCATTAGCAAAGTCAAACTTTTCCAAGAAAAAATCCAAGCACAGCACAAAGCACTTCCCAAACAGGACAGCTCACACCCACCTACCCCACCTAATCCTCTTCCACAAATCCCACTCTTCTTCTTCAGTGACATCACAGAAATTGAAGTTTCTGACCTCCTCCAACACATAAAACCATCCACAGAGCAATCCACAACCATACAGGCCATCCTATAAGGCCCAGCCAGACAGCGCTGCTACCTTGGACCTTAATCCTCCCCCAATCCGAGCCAAACCGAGATCAGCAAGACCCACAAAAGCGAAAACAGGCCCTCCTCCGAGGCACCACAAGAGCACACACTAGCCCCCCCAACATGTCGAAGGCACTTAAAGCCACAAAACAGACAGACATCTCTACCCTGCTGGCAACCCCAAGTGCAGACAAGCCTGAAAGAGGAGACTGACCTGAAGCAACGGCCGCAAACTCGCACGTGGAAGTGGACCCTGGCCCCATGGCACAAACAGTGACCAAATCGGATCTACAAGACCTACTGCAGGCCCTCACAAAAGAATATCAGAAGGACACAGAAGAGGTCATGAAAAAGATCACGGTCCTGGACAAACGGATGGGCGAAGTGGAGGCAAGGACCGAAGAGGTTGAGGCAACCCTGTGCGAACACAGCCATGAGATCGGGGAAGGCTCGGATAGAATCGCAGCACTCGAGGCCAGATGTGAAGCCATGAAGTCGAGACAAGAAGATGCCGAAAATCGCTCTCGTCGGAACAATATCCGCCTGAGAGGGATTCCTAGGGCAGTCCTGGACGCGGACCTTGGCCCCTATGTCAACGATCTGTTTCGCTTCATTCTGACCCTCCCAGACGAGGCCCCAGTGGAACTGGACAGAGTGCACCGGACAAGATCCAGAGCAAATGCAGCCACCCCACCTGACGTCCTAGCCAGAGTCCATTTTTACAAAGTTAAGGAGGAAATCATGCGGGAAGCCAGGGATTCACCTCGCATTCTCTTCAGAGACGCCTCCATCTCCCTGTACCAGGACCTAGCCGCCATCGCACTCGCGAAGAGGAAGGCCCTACGAACCATCACGGCTTGGCTCAGGGAAAAGAAAACCAACTACCACTGGGCATTCCCCACAGCTCTGGCCTTTACCTGGGAGGGAAATCCCCGCCTCATCTGTACACTACAGGAGGGTGAGATGCTCTTAAACCCGGCTACAGAAGATGACAACCCCGATAAGGACACATCCGCCTGGCAAGCTCGAGCAAGAAATCCTGACCCCTCCTGGACCCGAGTGGAGAGACGCCGCAGGCTTCGCAGACCACCTCCCAAGAGCAAGCCGAACGGCTAGAACCGAGCACACCCCCCACTGATGGACTCAAGTTACGAGCATCGAACAGAAAGCCACGACAAGGACCACACCCCGTGAAAGTGCAGATCACAACCCTGGGAACTGCAAGCCGGGGCTCTGGAACGTCAGAAAACCACCATGTCACCAAACGCCAGTTGAGGCACAGTTGCCTCCAAGTTAGTCGGCTAACCTTAAAGACTCAAACTGTTTTGGCGTGGGGGGAGGGACGGGGGGGGCGATAAGGGACAGAATTATAGTAATCGACAGGGGGGGTGGATTACGGGAGGAGTATCAGCGGAGGCTATCTAAGGAATACATAAGCAACACCACCCCGGAGTATGGAGACCACTAAAGAGCTCACCATGTTAACTTGGAACGTGCAGGGGCTGAAGTCATCCAGAAAACGGAAATCCGTGGAGCACAGACTGGCCCACCTGGAAGCGGACATTGTGTGCCTTCAGGAAACGCACCTCCTGCAATCGGATGAGAAGAGAGTAAACTTCCGACGATACCCTACAAAACTCTTTGCCCCGTCAGGCCAGAAAAAAGGGTGGTTGCTATTTTCCTCAGCCATGCAGTACCACTAAATCGAATCTCGGTCAAACGAGACCCGGCGGGATGATACCTGCTGCTCAAAGGGCGTCTGGTAGAACTCCCGATCACCATAGCAGTGATATATGCGCCGAACACCGCACAAGATCGCTTTCTCAGCAACATCCTCCCCACGCTCACCTCCTTCACAGAAGGGTGACTGCTAATCGGAGGAGATTGCAACCTCACCCCAGACCCTAACATGAATAAGATGCTCCCTCCCTCCAGGGAGGACTTCTCCCGGGCGCTGGGAATGTCAGAATTTCTGAGGAACACAGGCACTGTTGACACCTGGCGACTGGCTCAACAGGGAGAACGAGACTACACGTTCTACTCCCATGTACACAGGTACTACTCAAATCGGCCGCAGAGTCATATCTGACCACGCTCCAGTCATAGCCAGCCTACAAGTCGAAGGCCTCCCAGCACCTCCGCAGAGAGCCTGGAAACTCCAAGACTACATTCTAGCAGACATAGCATCTAGCATGAGCTCCAGGAATCCCTTGCAAACTATTTCACAGAGAACCTAGTGAAAGACACCTCGGAAGCCACGGTCTGGGATGCAATGAAGCCAGTCATCAGAGGTGTGGCGATCAACTGCACAGCAGCACACAAGAGCAGGCACCAACTCCAACTCTCCAAGCTGGAAGCAGAAGTGGGTGAAGCAGAAGTGGGTGAAGCAGAAGCACAATACAGCACGCCAATCCATGAAGGGTGGCAGAGAACTTAAAAAAGCGAAGGTAAAACTCAAAATGCACCTGGCAGACCGAACGGCTCGAACCTTAGCCTATACAAAACAATACTACTATATAAACAGCAACAAGGCAAACCGCCTGCTGGTCCAGAAACTAAAGAAACTACATTCCCGGAACAAGATACTAAAGCTCCAGGACCAAGGGGGCAAGCCCTGCTGCACAGAAGCAGAGAAGATAGAAATCATCACCAAGTACCATAAGGGGATCATGTCCTGGCCGATCACGAGCGAGGAAGCACAACCCCAATACCTGCGATCAGTCCGACGAGACCCCTTGCTCCCACAGCTCGACGCCGTAGAACTCCCCATCACTGCGGAGGAAGTAGCAGACACAATCTGGTCTCTGAAAAACACTGCCCTGGGCCCTGACAGTCTAACCGCCCAATTTTGCAAAAAGTTCTCCCACATTCTGACCCCCCCCACATTGCCTTGTTGTATAACTCCATTCTGGACTCCGGCTCCGTCACTGATATTGAAGCCAGGGAGAAACCCAGAGCTCTGCTCCTCATACAGACCAATCACACTATTGGACGACGCAGAAATCTTCTCCAAACTTCTGGCAACCAGACTGGCAAAATACCTCCCATAACTGATCCACCCGGACCAGACGGGATTCATCCCATGCTGAAGCATCTTCGACAACACCAGGCGCACGCTAAATATTATCGAAACAGCAAGCAGAACAGGGGAGCAAATGGCAGTCCTGTCACTAGACGCGAATAAAGCATTCGACATGTTGGATAGAGGAAGCCCTAAAGCACCTAGGCATCGGCCCAAAGTTCCGGAAATGGACCTTGGCCAACTATCAGCACCCAACCACGGCACTGAGGATAAACGGCACCAAATCACCCAGAATCCATATCACCAGGGGCACACGGCAGGGCTGCCCACTATCCCCAGTCATCTTTGCACTGTCTATGGAGCCGTTCGCCTGTAGAGTTCGCCAAAACCCCTTAATAAGCGGACTAACAGTGGGGGGGAAGCATACAAAATATCTCTGTACGCAGACGACGTCCTACTAACCCTGACCAAGCCCAAGTCATCCTTGGAGGTGCTGTGGGACGAGCTGGCCAGCTTCGGAGCGGCCTCGGGTTCTTCTCCAATCCCTAAAAATCTGCGGCCCTGGGGATTAACACCCCAGAGGGCATGATAGAAACATTAGCCATTTCCCCCGCTGTTCAAGGAGCTCCAGTCAGACCTAATAAGATGGAAAAAGCAAGAGGTGTCGTGGCTGGGAAGAATAACAGCAGTAAAAATGAACATGGTGCCAAGAGTGCTCTACCACTGCCAGACCCTCCCAATCTCCATCCCCAGGAAAGACCTACAGAAGCTTCAAACAAACATCATGAAATTGATCTGGGATGGGAAGAACCCGCGAATAGCCAGAAGGGTGGTGACGAGGAACAAGGGAGCGGGAGGCCTGGGAGCCCCAGAAATAGAGATATACTGCCTGGCCGCCCAACTCTCCCCGTCATTCACCTGGTCATTAACCACCAACAGGCCTCGCTGGGCGAAACTAGAGGAAGACTGGTGCCGGCGCCCCGCAGAAGCTCTCCCACACATCAGGCCCATTGACCGCCCCAAAGAGGGGCCCCTATCCGCAACCAAGAACACATTGGAGAGTTGGAGGAGGGCGGTCAGGAGATGGACCCGTGGGAGCACAATAGGCTCCCTATCCCTGATCTGGGACAACCCGGACTTCACCCCCGGAACGACACCCAATGACTTCGATCACTGGAAAACAGGAGGTCTGAAACATGTGGGAGACTTCTACGCGGGGGGGATCCCCGCTAACATTCAAAGAATGCAAGAGGAAATTTGGGGTGCCGGAAACAGAGATTCTGCTATGCGCAGATCCGACACTGGCTCTCGCACGAGCCCATGAAATCCCAGGGCTGCAGAGAACTAACGGCGCTGGAACAAACGCTCACAGCGCCCCCCCCCAGAGGGAAAACATCGGCCTTGTACACACTACTGGACAGAAGAGATCCCAACCAAAAGGAGGCCTATATGAAAAATGGGAAAGGGACATCGGCAGAACAATTGAAATGGAATAATGGGGGCACATCTGGAGCAGAACAAAGAAGAGCTCGAAATGCGTCACCAACAAGGAAGGGGCGATCAAAACCTGCTACAGATGGTACCTAACCCCAGAGACCCTGAACAAGAGCAACCCCGCGATCTCACCGCAATGTTGGAGAGGATGCGCAGACACAGGCACGCTGAAACACTTGCTCTGGACATGCCCAAGGTCCACAAAATACTGGAAGGAAATTCTGGACCTTATCAAACAGATCACAGGCCTGACGAGTCACTGGGACCCAGGAATTGTCCTACTGGGCAGCACAGGGGATGGCCAATTTCCGCTGACTGGCAACTTGGCAAGCCTATGCACACAACTTCTCACAGCAGCAAAGATAGCCATAGCAAAACTATGGAAACATCCGGAGGGCCCTGCAGTGAGCCTGTGGTCCAAATGCTGGGACATCGCAGTCGCGGGAAGAATAACCGCCATCCGCCTGGGAAATGGAAACAAGTTATTTGACACCTGGGCCCCCTTCCTAGACTATGCGGACCAGTTCCCTGGAATGGCAAGGAAACCACCACCCCTCTGCTGGCTAGACAAATATGACTAACGCAACTCAAAACCAGCCCCAAAGCCCACACCAAACTCATCTTCCCGAGTGCGTTCAACTCGGAACCAAGAGCAGCGGAGGGAAAGGCGAACCCCCAGAAGCGCCCCACCGCAGACATAGACTAGTTAGACTTCACGGCGAAAGATAACTACCCAAAACAACACCCCCATGAACTACAGCACCCCCGATTGTCCCTCCCCCAGTGTACCTCCCCATCCCCACCTGATTATGTTTTGTTTGTTATGTTCATCTCTAAACGAATGACGCAAGATGTGAATTGAGGTGCCTGAGATGTTTGTTTACTGTTAAAATCAAATAAAAAGATTAATTGAAAAAAAAATTAGACCCTTTATGCCCGAACAACCACCGACCCATCACCACCGTCCCCTTCCTCCTCAAAATCCTAGACAAAGCTGCTCACAACCAAATCCAACAATACCTTTAATCAAACGCCATCCTAGGCAAGAAACAATCAGGCTTCCGCAAAGGCACAGAAACCGCCCTTTTAGACTTAAAAAACCAAATCACCAGAATAATGGACAAGGGCAAACCGGCACTCTTGCGTCTCTATCTCTCCGCTGCATTTAATCTTGTTGGTCACGACATCCTAACCTCCCATCTCTCTAACGCAGCCCACTTTTCAAACAAAGCCATGTCATGGATAACCTCATTCCTAGAACGAAGAGCCATGACGGTCTACTCCGATCAGGCCAATGCAGCACCCACCACCATCCACTGTGCAGTGCCACAGGGATCCTGTACTGCGCCTACCCTTTACAATTTATTTACAAAACCACTTTTTGACATGCTGGACTCGCTCGGCATAGCATACACGAACTATGCTGATGATACCAAAGTCGTCCTCCCCCTCACTGGTTTGTACGATCGAGACACAGCAGCACTCCTTCAAATTTACACCACCATCCAAACGGGGATGGCAGTGAATGGTCTCTGCCTAAATGGGGACAAAACCGAGATCATCCTCATAGGTCCCAAGCAAATACTGCCCAAACTCGACCAAAAATATAACCATTTCACTATCGACAACACCAACATATCTGTCTCCATTGCAGTAAAGACCCTCGGAGTATACATTGACTGGGAACACTCTGTCGCGACAGGTTAGCGCCATTGCCTCTGCCCACACCACCAAATTTATAAGTGCCATCAAACCCTTCCTTACCATCCAAAACTGCCTATCTATCGCCCGAGCCACAGTAGGAGCAAACTGCAATGCGGTCCTTGCAGACACTACAGAGAAAAACCTCAACAGGCTCTAAACAGTACAAAACAATGCGCTCTGCGCTGTCCTAAGCATACCCAAAAGAGACCACATCTTGCAGGGTAGAAGAGCTGCCCAGTGGCTCCCAGTTAAGGAAAGGATCAACTTTAAGATCCTTACTCTAACGCATAAATGCATCAATCGCACCGCACCACCCTACCTATCAGAAACCATATCCAGAGACATCTCGACCCACCAAAAAAGAAGTCCCATGCCAACCAACTTCACGTCCCCTCCATCAAAAGAGCAAATGCTGGTGGCCTCGGCTTTCCTCACATTGCACCCAAACTCTGGAATGCCCTACCCAACGCACTTAGAGCCGAACCCTCCCTATCCACCTTTCGCAAATCCCTCAAAACCACTCTATTAAACTAGTTTTTCCTCAACACCTCTCAGAAGATCTGGTAACTAAACTGTCTGCATCCTATGTAACCTCCAAGTTGAAATGTAACTGCTGATTAAGTAACCACTAAGCTTTCTTATCCTATGTAACCAGTTTGACTCTCTGTAACAGTGCCACAATGCCTAATGGCTGCTGAGCGCTCTAAAATGCTAAAAAAAAGAAATAAAAATACAATGTGGAATGCTGGTCGAGGCGGCTCGGACAGCTCTTGCGACTGCGGAGTGACAACAGCGGTGCAGCCTGATGCGGTTCGAGGACTCGACTGTCTCGAAAATGTCCTTTAAAGATGGACGCTGGATGATCCTTTTGTGGCACTCCTAGCTTCTTCGCAGGGCTCATGTTCTTTCAAAGTGAACTGACAAAACTCAGGAGAGTGATTGCAGGCAATGGCCTTGTCCTTTGCTCAGAGACTCTCCGGCACTTCCCACCTAGGAAGCTTGCTGGTAGAACTTACAGGGCATGCTGTGTGCTGGCTGGATACTAGTTCTGGAGCTGCTGGACGGGTCCTCTGAGTCTGGTATCTCCCTCTGTTCCCTGGGAGATGTTTAGGGGAGGGATCTTGCTTCCCTCTTGGAACTCCTTGCCTTCCTTCACTGGCGGAAGATGTAAGGTAGACTATACCTTCAGCTCGGGTCCAAATGAGTCCTTCTCACTCCTTTCGAAGCAGTCGCATGATCTGCTAAGTGAGGGTTTCAGCCCTCTCTTAAAGCTAAATGGTTCCCAGTGATTGGTGCAGGCTAAGCCTACCTTAATGAACCAATCCTTGGTCCCCATCAACAGTCTTCTGTTATGCATGAGGTCAGGGCCAGAGTGCTGTGCAACAGGACAGACCAGGGGTGACGACATATACCCAAGTCCCACCCATCTTCCTGTCTATTGTAGATCAAAGTGTCTCTCTGGTTAACTGGGCCCTCTGTGACTCTTGATTAAAGTGCAGGTTTCCCTTGAAGTTTGTGCTGGGAGCAGACTTCCTGTCACCCCCAAATCACATACTGGTCATCTCTGCAGGGGGTTTGCCTACGGTAAATAGTGGATCCAGACATGCATTTCACTGCCTTTCATACAGAGGGGTGCGAACTAGCTTCAAGTTGACACATTGCATACCAAAGGGGTGTTAGTCCCGCCTTCCTGTTGTCTTATTCGGCAACCAAGCCCCTTCAGGCTTGCCTCAATCATCTCATTAGTATGCACTGCCACCACCAGCCGAATTAGACTAAAGGAATGCAAATCCATGGAGCTTTTGATATGTAAATTAGGCTGCTCATGGCTGGAGGAAGGTGTGCTTTCCCCATTTTTGGAATGTACCTAGGCTGTCACATTCCAGCTGAATATGACTGGGGAAGACGGCGCCTGTAGGCTGTGTCTTCCCGGAGTACATGTGACTGATTGATTCATATGATACATTCACATCATATCATAGCAATGAAATTCACATAATGTAAATTGTTTACAATCACAATTGACCCCAGATAGTTGAAAACTCAAAATTCCCAAAAATTTCTGTTCATTAGTTAGACTCAATGTTCATGATACGATATCTCGACTGGGAGTCTGTTGTTGATGTTAATTCTGACCATCTCCACTACAGTCTATTACTACTACGCGTTTCAGGCTAATTCCATTCGTGAAATTATAAAGTGAAGGTAATCTTACCCTCACTTTATAATTTCACGAATGGAATTAATACTTATCATGAAGGAAATGGATTCTGATACCCTGTATTATTTTATTTATTTATAGGAAACTGAAAACGATATCATACCTGAAAAAGGGCAATTAGCCCGAAACGCGTAGTAGTAATGGACTGAGTGGAGTTTGTCAGAATTAACATCAACAACAGACTCCCGGTCGAGATATCGTATCATGAACATTGAGTCTAACTAATGAACAGAACATTTTTTGAATTTTGACTTTTCAACTATCTGGGGTCAATTGTGATTGTAAACAATTTAAATTATGTGAATTTCATTGCTATGATATGATGTGAATTTATCATATGAATCAATTTTGATACTGTATGAACTTGCAATGATTAATTGAGTTGATATTTTCTGTGAAGAAACATTATTGATTTGGCAAATTCATAAAGTTTTATTTTACGAATTACGTTTGTGAAAATTGCTTACGTATAATTAACTTCAGGAATTTTTGTGCAATATTTATTGCAATAGCAGTGCACCTATTTGTGTGTCAGTGTGCTTCTGAGACACCATTCTTTGTTTTTCAATCGTTATAGACCTGGTAGCACAGGCCTAATAGGTAGGCACCAAGAAACTGTTAATTATTTAATTGTGTTATACAATAGCTTTGAACTTGTGGGATACGAGTGCATCTCTACAACCTTTCCTTGTAACTTTTCTTTCATGAGAACAGCACACACCACCTTATGTGGAGTGCTGAGGGGTTCCATAGTATCCCCTTTCCCACTGCTCCTGTAAGATGTCTGTTGCAGTGACAAACCAACCTGAATGGCCGGTTACAGTGGATGTTTTCTACCGACCTTTGTGTTTTTCCTACCCTAGCTGTGTTCACAGTCATGGTACAGCCATTCCCCAAAGTCTGAAGGGTGCACGACTGTTGATTATCTGGATTACTGGATAAAAGGGGAGGATCCTGAAGCAAGACAAGTCGACCACTGAAACAGAACGGAAGAAGTAGACCAGAGATACCTGCAGCACCTACCAGCATCCGCAGAAGCCTGCTGAAGTGCTTCTGCTGTCCTGACCCCGTTTTCAAATCGTCAGGCAAGCTCCGAAGATGGACGGCTTCCTCCCTTGGGCAGGGTCGCATCATCAGTCCTAAAACGACCTTCAATTCAAGCTGTCCCACGACAAACTGAGACCTTCCTGAGCTGAAATACGCTAATACCCTGGAACCTCGAGCCTGAGTGCATCGTCTTGCTGCAAACACTCTCCCGAAACTATGGCAGACTCCTTCTGGACCTCCAGAGGCAAGAGCCCCCTCCTCAAATTCCCCTTACCGGAGTGCAGGAAAGAGCGAGCGAGGTGATTCATTGGAGTCTGTGAAAAGGTACCAAAACCACAGGCCTGCATTGGAGCACAAAGAATCATTTGTTGTGAGTCCCCGCTCTCGACTGCTGCTGTGAACTCCCTTCCAGAGTCCCTCCTTTTGTCACCACGACCAAGGAACAGGAGGCCGTGTCCACTGCTGCTGCATCGTGAAGGCATTCAGCTGCAACTTCATCACTCCTAAGGTACTATGGGACTCTGGGTAAAACCTACCTACAGTGTCGCTCCTTTGTTGCTGGAGTGCTGATTCCAGTGTTTGGGTGTTCACCCATGCACGTTTATCCAGGCCTAAAGCTTGTGTGCATACAGGGAGCCTTTGCCGAAGTCCCTGAACCCTTTTTTACCAACGAAGTGCTCTACTTACCTCTACTGAAGAATCTTTTAGAACTTTGCCTTTTCTACAGCTGTACCTTACCTGCATTTCCCTCCAATCAGACTTTGAAGAACTCCTACCCAGATAGGGATGGACTGCTAAGGCCTTGAGGCCTCTGAAAAGCAATATGTCTTAAAAAGTACTGAGGTGCTTTTGTTGGTCATTTTATTCCTACAACAGAATATTTTGAGTTTTACTTAACTTAAATTGCCTTATTCAAACTGTGATTTGCTATTTGAATCATTACATTGTTTGTTTGTTGTTTATTAGCTTTGAAATAGTGCTTACCTATCTGAAGATTTATCTTTGCCTTGTGTGTATAAAATAAATATCTATTTTACTATAGCTACAAGTGTGTACAAGTTCTTTTGGACATAGTAATGACTGAGTTCATTGTACTTGCCTGCAGCTCACATCTCCCTCCTAAAATAAGCATGGATGCTCTGCCATACTACCAAAACCTTGAGTAGTACGGACCTACACTAGAAGTTGGGGCTCTTTATACCAAGGACATCGTTTTATACAGTCCTACCATAAGTCGACTTTAGAAAACCTGCCATAACATTCATTAAAGAGAAGTAACATGTCCTTAATGTGTCTGACTCCTTCTTCCAACCCGCCACAATACCTAGTTCACCACATTAACTTCTTAATGTAACTTATTTATTCTTAATTTTAATGTGGGCTGTCCTGTCCTAATTATTCACTCTCACGTGTGTTTAGTCTTGGTTGAATGGTGTTTGGCCCATGCGTGTGTTGACAGTTCTCTCCTATATAACCTATTTCAAGGAGGTTTTGGGGTGTACTGGTCTCCTCCAGATTCACAAATCTATTTCCTGTGCTGGCAACATGCATCGCTTCAGCCGGTGTTGCCTTCTGGAGACATGCATGTTGGCCAAGAAGAATCCTCTTTTGTACGGATATGTCAATAGAGCAGGAATCTGTCTGGTCTTCCTGTTTAGAGCTGTTGGACCAAGAGTTTGATTATATCGAAATGGGGGCTGTTGTGCGTTAGTGGCAAAGTCCTGGATGGAAATAACATGATGTTTGGTTTTACATCTGCATTGGCGTCCCATCTCTTTTTAAATAGGATTTGATTTGCCAATGAACTGTACATCCTGCCATACGTGTAAGCTTTTAGACCAGTGTTTTTCCCATGCAAGCATGCCAAGCAATCAAACATGAAAAAGAGCAACTGGCGCAGGTGTTCAGGAGGTGAAAGCCTCTGCCCCATAGATTTCCCTGGCTCACTTGGTGATGGCTGAGCATTCCAGGTAAATGTTGGCCCTGCGCCCTCTCCTATCAATGAGGCAAAAAATCTTGGGGTCCTCTTCGACACTCTTTCCTTCTCTTCTCACATCTCAGACATATCCAAAAAGTCCAACTGCACCTCCTCAGAGGTATTCTACCTTTTCTCACTTTCCCCCAGAGGCTCATCACCTCGAGAGCCCTGGTTCTCTCTAAGCAGGACTATTGCAACAGCCTCTTTCTCAATCTTCCTACTTCTACTCTCTGTCCTGTACAACTTATTCAGAACAGAACTGCAAGACTTATCCTTGGCCTCAAGCCCTGGGACCGCATCTGTCTGGCTCTGAAATCCCTCCACTGGCTTCCCGTGGCTGCAAGGATCAAGTTCAAAACCCTCTGCATAGTCCACAAGGCTTTCTGCGGCCGGGGCCTGCACTATCTACAATGCTCTCTCCCTGAATACTCATCCTCCAACTCTCTGCGGGTGAGCTGTTTTCACAAACAGAGATTTGAGGGTAGATCTTTATCCTCTGCAGGTGCCTCCCTCTGGAACAGCCTCCCTGCCTCTCTCCATTTGGAGCCGCAGCACGTTAAGTGCTGGAAACTCCTCAAGACCTTCCTTTTCTCTTCTTCCTTCGCTCTCCCTTGCTAACCTCCTTTCTTTCTCTCTACCCCTTAACTCTGCTCAGATTTTGCTGACTGGTTGCCTGGTTCACCTTCAGCTCCCAGGTTCTGCAGCCAGTCCTTTTGCACTGGCCTTTGGGCCGCTGCACTTTGTTCAGCATTACTGCACTTTCAGTTTACATTCCATGGGCGGGGCAACCCACCTGCACTTAACCCAGGGCCTTGCTGGACTGGACTCCTCTTGTTCCTCCCAGCCCCTCGTACCCTGCACCTCTGTCTATATGTATGCATTACCTAAATGTACTAGTACCAATTAGATGTCTGTCCTGTTCCCCACGCCTCTCGTTCCCCCTCCCGAGCTTGGTTGCTACTTAACACTTCATGCACTTGCACTAGCAGAAATGTCATCTGGCCTAGTATTCTAGTTTATCTGTGTTGATCATTCAGAATCTTCAAGGCCTAGAATGATTACTGTATTCCCTTGTTCCCTTCCCGCCTTGAAGCGCTTTGAAGCACTTTGCCTGTGTATAAGCGCTATATAAACCAACAATAAATAAACGTTCAGGAAAGGATCAGAGTGCTTTCAGTCTACAATTCGTCACCTGTGCTGACCAACTGAAAACTCAACTAAAGATGTATGGTTCAAGCAAAACTTAACGAACGAATAGTCTAAACAAACGATGTAAGCAAGCAGTAAAATATGTTGTCTCTGGATCTTCCTATCTAGTAGCGATACTCGTCTGAAACTATGGCTGTGTTCTAAATACAGTCTAAGGAATATAGCGCACTACTTGCTTCTTGGCTCTTTGCGCCCTTAATGGAAAATGGTACAAAATCTTTTTGGTTTTCTAGCTTTCCCTATAACTGAAGCAGATGGTCATCTAATGCAGAAGGGATGGGTCAGACTATAACACAGCTGGATTCTCCAGTCTAGCAGAGTTGATGCTCTGGGTTATTGATCCCCGCCTTTTTGGATGAATATAGTGCCTCGCTCACCCTCATGGATACAGAGCCTGTCCTCTTCCTTGTGCTCAAAGGTGTGCCCGTTTTGCTCTTTGCTGTGTAGGGCACTGCGCACTCGGCCTGTTTCAGCGACGCACATGTCAAGGTGTCTCTCAGTTGTCTGAACCAGCATACCCTGCTCTCTCTTTACTAGTCATCCGTTCCATTCTACAGAAGCAGCTCTTCATGTCGCTAACTCTTTGCTTTTAACTTTTCATGCTATAAACATCCTACGTTTAACACACTCTTCTCTTGGGTTCTCAGGTTCTGTGCTCCACTGCTCCATCTATTGGACTGGCACTATTTCCCCTCAACTCCATCTCAATTTCGGATCCTAAGGTCTCTGTGCATTGCTCTCTTCACACTATTCTTCTCTCTCCCCTTTTTTAATTTTTCTATGCTGACAATTCCCAGATTTTTGTTTTGTTTGGCGCTACCTTTTTTTTAACTTGGCTGTTTATTTGCATTTTCTGGAAATACAGTTGACAGGAATAAAGCACAATCAGGCATATACTTTCCTTGAACACCCCCCTTCCCTCCCTCCTCAATTACGTTAAACATGTTGACCATACTACAAGTTAGAAAAAGGGACCAGTTACATAACACTGATAAAGAAATTCGATATGGGCACCAGACAGTTGCCAAGCTTGTGACTTCACTTCCATACCCCTCCGTCATCACAGGTCAACTCATTAACTATAGTGGCAGGTGTGTGTGGGGGGGGGACAGAGAGTAGGTTTGGCACTACCCCATTTCAGCCTAAAGATCCTCCATTCAATATGATACGACTCCGGACAGTCATTCACCATAGCTGACAATTTTTCATACGTGTCCCATGCCTTGATCAAGCAGTCATTTTTTATGGTAGGGAGACACGCTTCCATTTCTGGGATAGGGCCACTCTCCCCGCTCTCAGCATGGCTTCAATAAGTCTTGGGAATCTGGATTCGTTACTTTCCTCATCCAGGACACCCAAAAGGAGTTTGTGGAGTTCCGATTTGGGGGTTATTCCTACTGTTTCCCTAATCCAACTGAGAACTTCGGACCAGTTGATCTTTACCTTAGGGCAGGTCCACCACAAATGAATCCAAGAACTAGTCTGGCTACAGGGTTTGGGACAGCGAGGGGAGGACCCCAGAAACAATTTTTCTGATGTTTGTTAATCTGCTTAGAATCACATGCTGTGCATAGGTCCGACATCCAGTGGTCACTGCGGAGTATTGCATTTTGTTTTTCGTAGTCGAAAACGGGACGTCGACAAGGCGTGTCTGAAACACTATCCCTATAGTGACGTGCGTTGTACCCACAATCCCTCACGCGTCGAGGTCCCTCAGATTGTTTTTTTCCGCCCAGCTTCTGGTCGCCTTCACGCGGAGCTCCTCGAGAGACATTGCAACTCCTCGACCTCTGGTCGTATTTTCTCTAATATTTATAATCCCTCCCTCGACGCAGTTGTAAGCTGTTCTCCGCCGAAAAGAATCTTCGACGGAGGGTCGAGCGGAAGAAATCCTTCGGCGCTGCCGAACACGTGGCCTGGCCTCGCAGGCCATATACAGTAGGGAGAGTGGGGTCGTGGGACATCTTTGGGTCTTTTCTGAGAATGCCTTCCCCTTTCCCCTTCCTTTCCCTTGGGGTGTGTATCGCGATTTATTGCCTCGGCTATGGAGAGGACACCGTTTAGGTTTTGCCCACTTTGTAAAGGCAAATTCACTTGGAAGGACAAGCACTCACGGTGTAACCGCTGCTTGCCCCTCGATCACAAGGAGGAAAGGTGCGCGGCGTGTCGGCTTCTTAAGCCTAAAACTCTAAAAGACCGAAGGGTTAAAAGGTGGGCGGCCTACGCGATGTCGAAGGCCGAAGGTTCACCCGCCGCTGCTACCACCGACAGTGACGAGGAACGCGATACCACGACCTCCGCTACGGAAGTCGAAACCCCCTCTAAGGAGCGCTTACGCGCTTCGTCGTCTGTCCCCGGCCCCGACGGGCTCGGCTCACGCCCTGCTTATGGGGATGAACACCCCGGCGACACAGACGCACACAAAGATCCACATAAACACACAACCCACGGCTCTTCGTCGACAAAGTCGAAAAGACCTTCGGCGCCCAAGGAGACGCAGGTTCCACCGGCGGCCTCCTCGGACCGTTCGGGTTCGAAGCCCCTCTCGCAACCGCAGCCGCGACCTGCGACTGGGCTTTCGGCAAACAAGGGCGCTACCACCAAACCATCGGCCGGTGCGCATCAACAGAAAGCGCAGACCGCCGTAGAGCGTTCGATACCCATAGCATCGAAAACTCAAGCTTCCGCCGACAAACGAGTCGCCGACAAGCGAGTCGCCGATAGCTTAGCAAGGATCGCTGTAGCCGACGCCCAAAAGCGTACGCCGAAGATTTCGTCGAGCGTGACGCATAAGTTAAAGGATACGCCGAAAAAGCCCGAAGGGAAGCAGGGACTACCCCCTTCAGGCAGGGAGTCTCCCGACACACCAGAAGGTTTTTCGGAGGGCGATGGGACACTTTCCTCGACGCTTTGGGAGAGGTCGAGCCATTTCGAGTTAGATAACCCTATGTTTCCCCCGCCAGACCGCTCTGGGGTACCCCATGAAACTATGGAAAGACTCCACCTCTGTATGGAGAGGATGGAAAAGTTCATGAGCACCCAGGCCTCTCAAACACACAAGAGGACCAGAGAAGGGCCTCAGGAGGACCCCAGGGCCAAAAATCCGAGGCTAGTCGATCCCCAGCAGGACACAGCCTCAGACTTCCAAGATGTATATGACCTCACTGGGGAGGAGCAAGACTTCGAGGAAGAAGATGATTTCATGGACAATGAAGAACAGAACCAGGAGGAATGTCTGGAAGACAGAACAGACATTATAGAAGAAGGCTTCGGGGTTAACCCAGAAGAGGGACCTTCACACCCCTGGCAATCACCATCAGTGTATTCCGACACTGATGTCCTAAACCTAACTCCTCCGGACAATTCTCCAGTTAGGAACACGTCTCCAATTGACGATCAGCCAACGTTCAATGCACTGTTGCGCAGAGCAGCAGCGCATTTCAAACTCGACACCGGGGAACTCTCTCCAGAATTGGACTTTGTAGAAAGAGTGATTAAGGAAAAACCCCCGGTCAGCCAGACCATTCCACTCCTCGCTTCAGTGAAGAGAAGGATCATACCTTCGCTGTCCACTCCCGCTATGATCAGAGGGGTCAATCCACGGATTGAAAAACTTTTCACTCCTTCACCCTCAGACCCCCTCTACATTAGGGGACATTCCATTCCTGATTCCCTAGTGGTTTCTAATACTAGAAAGAGGGCAGGGGTACCACTTTCCACCAGTGAGGCACCCCCTGACAAGGAGGGCAAGAGGCTATATGCCCTTGCAAAAAGAGTTACTTCCTCGGCTGCCTTCTCAGCAAGAATTGCCAACAACAATTCCTTGCTTGCAAGCTACGCAGACGCGCAGTGGGCCAAACTGCGAAAAGACGCCGAGGAAGCACCGGAGCCTTTACGTACGCGCCTACTGTCAACTATTGGCGAAGGAACCCAAGTGAACCAGAGCATTGTTAAAAACTCTCTGGACGCGGCAGAAACAGCAGGACGTTCCTTGGTACAAGGAATACTCCTAAAGCGCCATGTATGGCTGCGCAACTCAGGCTTTAAACCAGAGACACAGGCGTCTTTGATAAATAAACCTGTCGAGGACGCTAACCTCTTCGGGAAAGCGGTAGATGAAGCCCTAGAGATGGCTAAAAAAGAGTTCGACACTATCAAGACTCTCGACCAGATCTCTAAGCCCACTACCAGGCGCGGCTATGGCAACAAACGCTTTTTTCGTGGCCAACGCCAACACCAACAACAAAATCAACATCAGCAATACCCTGCCACCAATTACCAAACCAATAGTGGGCAGTACAGCCAAAGAGGCCAACGCCGGGGCAAAGGGAGGGGTCGGGGATCCACCCCCAGAGGCTCCCAAGCCCCCAACAACTCCAAGTGACGCGAAGATTCGCGTCCCCTCCCATGCAACACCGGTCGGGGGCCGGTTAACATCCTTTCTTCCTGCATGGGAGGAGATAACGTCAGACCGTTGGGTACTGTCCACCGTAGCCCACGGATACTGTATCGAATTCAACAGTTCCCCATCCTACAGACCCTCGAGGGGACGTCGCATGACACCGGAACATCTTGCCATCCTTCTCCAAGAAGTACAACAACTACTGGAAAAAGGAGCCATAGAGGTCGTGCCTCTATCTCAGGTAACGGAAGGTATTTATTCAGTGTACTTCCTTGTACCCAAAAAGGATCTAACCATGCGCCCTGTATTAGATCTGCGCCCAGCGAACAACTTTATCAAACCCCAAAAGTTTCGTATGGTAACCTTACAGGAAGTAATCCCACTGCTTTCTCAGGGAGATTACATGACAACATTGGACATGAAAGATGCATACTTTCATATTTTAATGTTGCCAGCGCACAGAAAATACCTCAGGTTCATGATAGAGGGCAAACACTACCAGTTCAAAGTGCTACCCTTCGGCATAGCATCAGCACCAAGGGTATTCACGAAGGTGCTGGCAGTGGCAGCGGCCCACCTGCGCAGGTTGTCCATCCCAGTTTACCCTTACCTCGACGACTGGCTCATAACAGGGGATTCTTACGAAACATGCTTCTCCAATACCCAAAAGACAGTAGACCTTTTGTTCCAGTTGGGCTTCTCCATCAACGAAAAGAAGTCCAGTTTAGACCCCAGTCAAATCAAGCAATTCCTAGGGGCTCTAATTCAAACAAAGGACGGCCTCGTCTTCCCCTCCAGAGAGAGGGTCCAAAACATGCTGTTTCAAATCCCTCAATATGTAACCGGTCGAGAGGTGACGGTACGCAAAGCAATGCGCTTGCTAGGAATGATGGCGTCGTGTATTTATTTGGTACCTCACGCGCGCCTGCGCATGCGCCCAATGCAAGAGTGGCTCAACAGCCAGTGGTGTCAGGCCAGCGGACTATGGGAGGATCTAGTTGTGGTCTCGCAGGCCTTAGTTCTCTCGCTACGGTGGTGGACAAAGGAAAACATGGAAAAAGGGAAACCCTTTGCCACACCCGCGGCGGAAGCCACTCTAACCACAGACGCATCCCTCACAGGATGGGGGGCGCACCTATCCCATCAGACTGCTCACGGAGTGTGGACTCCGAACGTAGCATCCAAACACATAAATCTACTGGAGCTACTAACTGTGTTCAAGGCGCTAAAAGCCTTCCAGGAACACCTACAAGGCAAGACAGTAATGGTCCTTACAGACAGCACCACAGCCATGTACTACATCAACAAGCAAGGGGGCACCCACTCTCCAGGCCTGTCCAAGCTGGCCCAGAATATATGGAAGTGGGCTCTCAAACAGAACATGTTCCTACTATCACTACATGTACCCGGGGAACTCAATCTGCTAGCAGACAGCCTCAGCAGAGATTTCCCCCTGCCCAAAGAGTACGAATGGCGCCTGCACGAAGACATCGTCTTCGACGTCTTCACACATTGGGGATTCCCAGAAATAGACCTGTTCGCAACCCTGGAAAACTCACAATGCCTAAGTTACGCCTCCAGGTACCCCCAGAACCAATCCAAGGGGAACGGTCTGTCGATGCAATGGTCAGGGAAATTTGTTTACGCTTTTCCCCCGACTCCCCTTCTCAACAAAGTGGTGCACAAGATGCACCAGGAACAAGTGACCATGATACTAGTGGCCCCAATGTGGGCACGACAACCATGGTTCGCTCACTTGATGGAGATGTCTCTATCCCCCCCAATAAAACTCCCCTGCCCGTACAACATGCTGTCTCAGGACAAAGGCAGGACGCTGCATCCATGCCCCCAGAACATGAACTTAGCAGCTTGGCTCCTGAGATCATAGAGTTCGGACATCTACAACTCCCGCAAAGATGCATGGACATCCTCAGGGAAGCCCGAAAACCGAACACTCGCCACTGCTATTCTAGCAAGTGGAAAAGATTTGTCATCTGGTGCAGGGGTAAAAGCATCAACCCTATTGACTGCTCTCCCACACATGTGGTCCTATACCTCACCCACCTATTAGATTCAGGTCTAGTGTTTAACTCCATTAAAGTCCACCTAGCTGCACTTTCTGCATACACCACTTCCCAACTCAAAGTGTCGTGGTGGAGAATCCCTGTTATAAAGGCCTTCATGGAGGGAGTAAAGAGAATACACCCCCCGATAGCTGACCCAGCTCCCGGATGGGACCTTAATGTGGTACTCACCAGACTCATGGGCTCTCCATTCGAACCCATGCACAAAGCATCTCTTAAACACCTCACGCTTAAGACTGCTTTTTTAATAGCTATCACCTCCATCAGGAGAGTAATTGAACTTCAGGCTCTTTCTATTCTAGACCCCTTCGTTACAGTTCACAAAGATAAAGTGGTTCTACGCACTCACCCTAGGTTTGCTCCGAAATTTATTTCTAAATTCCACGTAAACCAGTCTATAGAACTACCAACGTTCTTTCAAAACCCTTCCAATTTGGGAGAAAGGACTCTGCACACACTAGATGTACGCAGAGCGGTCATGTTCTACATGGAAAGAACCAGACCACTGAGGAAGACTAATCAGTTCTTCGTCTCGGTGGCAGCAGGAAGAGAAGGAGATGCAGTTTCAAAATCCACTATTTCTAGATGGATTGTTCAATGCATCACTCTCTGCTATACTCTTGCTAAGAGAGAACTGCCCTTTAGGCCAAGAGCACACTCTACTCGAGGCACGGGGGCATCCATAGCATTCATTGCAAATGTTCCCCTTGAGTCCATCTGCAAAGCGGCTACCTGGAGTTCTGTGCACACCTTTACAAAACACTACTGTCTAGATACACACTCTAGATCTGACTCCCAGGTGGGACAGGCAGTATTAAGACACCTTTTCTCTACTGTTCCTTCTCATAACCCACCGCCAACTCCGGGTACTGCTCGCTAGTCTATGCACAGCATGTGATTCTAAGCAGATTAACAAACATCAGAAGAGAATGCATTACTTACCGTAAAAGCATTTCTGATGGTTGTATCTGCTTAGATTCACATGCGCCCGCCCTTCCTCCCCGCTCGGATGGAAGGAACATAGACTTCCTTTATATATCTCTCTTTTCTGTACTCGCTCACGTCTAGAAGGCTCCCTCAGGGCAGAAAAATACAAACAGAGGGACCTCGACGCGTGAGGGATTGTGGGTACAACGCACGTCACTATAGGGATAGTGTTTCAGACACGCCTTGTCGACGTCCCCTTTTCGACTACGAAAAACAAAATGCAATACTCCGCAGTGACCACTGGATGTCGGACCTATGCACAGCATGTTGAATCTAAGCAGATACAACCATCAGAAATGCTTTTACGGTAAGTAATGCATTCTCATATAGCCTGAGTGGAGGTAGGTGCTAGTGTAGAATTTTGAAATTGTGTTCCATTGCAGAGGTGTAAAGTTGGCTGGAGAACATTAGCTTATACATTTTGCCCCAGGTATCTTCTGAGATTCCCGGCCCTGACTGTTAGGCCCAGAAGTGCTTACAATTCTGTCTCCCCTCCAAGTCCGATGTGATCATTACTTTATATGTTATGTTACTTGGCATTTATATAGCGCCTTATGTATCATTGTTATGACCTCACAGCGCTGGTAGGTTGAACGCCCTCGGGAACCACAGTTCAAGGGGAGAGGGAGAGGGGGAGGGGGGGAGAGGGAGAGGGAGAGGGGGGGAAAAATAAATAAATAATAACATAACGTGCGTGGGCGCACTGGATATGCGTGCAGCTGGTGTGGTTGTTGCATGATAACCGCTTCTTAGCGGTAGATGTGGTGCTGAGGAAATCAGTTGGATGTGTTCAGTCTGGAGGGTGGACACCCAGACTGGGTTCTGGCTGCGTTAGGCCTGAGGAGACACCTAAGCTAGCCGGAATGTGCTGAACTAGCTGTGTTTTATTAGGATGATGGGGTGTTGGTGGGGTCATGCGAGTATGAGTACAGGTAGGCCGAATGTGTCATAGCATAGCTGTGTTCTAGTTGAATGATGGTGTATAGGGGAGAGTAAGTGTAGTAGTGTGATATGGTGGTTATGAGCAAAGCACCTGCGACCAAGCACGAGAGCAGGACAGGGGCCATACATAGCTGCACACGTATATTTTTTATTTTTATTGTTGTATATGATTAACATTAACCTTGTACAACAATTTCATCATGTATCCAAATCTTTCATGATATCATACTAAAAATCATTATTTAAAACAAAATAAAATATACATGCACTCCAGATTCAAAGTTAAAGAAAATACTTTCTCACCCAAAACAGGAGAAGACAGTACCCTGATGACATATAATCTCCTTTTGCTATCGGTCAGGCAAACAGTTGCAGTGATTTTGAGCAAAATTCTGAGCCATTTTCCAAAGCAAATTCAGCTGTCCATTCAGCTCTCCAACATCTGTATCACTGCAATTGTAATTTCCTGTGAATGCACACGTATATAAAGCGACAGATTGGATAGGGTAAACATGTGATACAGATAACATGGGGATACAGGTACATAGCATAAATATATAGCATAAATAGGAGATACAGAGATATATCTACTCCATCCAATCCATCTACTCTGTTCTGTATATTTTAGATAGGATTGCCTTTCATGATGTAGCTTCATTAATAACTTTCTCAAAGGAGTTTAAGGGTCTAGAGATCTTGGAGTGCCATCTAGGGTTGGACGGGATACCTTTGAGGCTAAGGTATTTGAAAATGCTCAGCAATTCTGCGAACAGTGACTCAGGCAAGGGGATGAAATCGATTAATTGGCCTTCTGGAAATAGCTTACCCGCTCTCTCTAAACCACTGTCGGACCATTTTTGTAAGTGACAGAAGCCCCCCCCCCCTGTCCTCCAGCGGGTGCCACCACACCGAGGTCCGAGGAGAGGGCCCAGAGGAGAAGAGGTTGTTACTTTTACTCTTTTTCCATAGGGTACCCAGGATGGCAAGCGTTGGGTGCTTCCTTACGTGGCCAGGGCGTCTTTTGTTGGGGACCACAATAGGTCTCTGACTTTCTTTGGCTGGGTGCTTAAGTCCTCAATGCAAGTCCGGTGTGTGCTCATGTCGTCTCTAAGGCGTTCTAGCATGACTTGGAGTTGGGCTGCTTTGTAATACAGCCAAAAGTCAGGGAGGCCAAACCCACCAAAGTCTCTGGGCAGGGTCAGAGTCTTCATTTTAATTTTAGGCCTCTTCCCCTTCCATATAAATGTATCATCAACCTCAGTTTGGAGGAAGGTGGGATCAGAGAGGGGGAGTCGGGAGGGAGGAAAATAGATTCAGCAGGCATTAGGAGTACGTTGATCTTGACGGTGACCATCCTCCCAAACCAAGAGGAGGGTCAAGGGGGCCCAGCGAGTCAAGTCTGATTTCATCTTTTCCAACATCAGCGCGAAATTTAGCGATTCCTCGGGATTTGAATACCTAAATAGGGGATGGCTATGTTATCAATCCTCATCCCTCCTAAGGTTTTCCCATCTCTAGTTGCAGGGTCGATGGCCCCAATGGGCATTATGCTGGACTTGGGTACGTTTATTTTTAGGCCTGAAAACCGACCAAACCGGTTTATTTGAGCAAGCAGTTCGGGTAGGGACATTCATCAGTTAACACAGGATGTCATCTGCAAACAGGGGGAGTTTAAAATCTAAGATACCACAGCAGATTCCTGCTATATTCTGGTTATTCCTAACTGCAATGGCCGGGATTCCATTGTGAGGGTGTGTGAGGGCGTATATGAAGGGGGAAATGGGACAGCCCTGCCTGATACCTCATAGTCAGGTGAAAGGGGGGCAGAAATGGTACCACTGACCGCCACCCTGGCTACAGGGTCGTTGTAGAGCGCCAGTATCAATTGTCGAAAGTTGCTACCAAAGCCCATCTTTTGTAAGACCTTCCCCATCTAGTTCCACTCTACCCGATCAAAGGCCTTCTCAGAGTCTATCGAAACCAAGTAAGCATCCATCCCCTTGTTTTGGCCTCATGAATTAAATTGATTGACTTTCTTGTTTTGTCTGATCCCTGGTGGCCTGGAATAAACCCCACTTGGTCCCCATGGACGAGGGAAGGCATTACGTGGTGGAGACTATTAGCTAAAACTTTTGCCATCCTTTTTACATCTGTGTTCTGCAAAGAGATGGGACGATAACACTGGTATCGGGTAGGGTCTTTGCCTTCCTTCCGGATAACGACTGAGAGCGGGGAGCATGGATCTCAGAAGGGAACCTGATGTCAGGACGTTGTTAAACAGTTTGTCATGAAGGGGGCCAGAGTGAAGCAGAATGTTTTGAAGAACCTAACCGTGTAGCCATCCTCCCCAGATGCGTGCCCCCCTCATTTTATCAATGGTGTCAAGGACCTCCTCATCAGTGAATGGAGCGTCCAAGGCGGCTACTCCGTCTGGGGTTAGACTTGGTATGGGGAGCGTGTTGAGGAATTGGTCGATGGGAATCGCTTCTTCAGTGAATTCGGAAGTGTAAAGGGTTTTGTAGTAGTTACGAAATTCGTCTGCTATCTGGGCATCATTCAGGAGTTTTTCTCCACTTGCTGGTTGTATTACAGTCACCCTTCTTTCAAGAGTTTCCTTGCTCCCTTGCCTCCAAGCCAGCATTTTATCAGCTTGTTCCCCCTTCTCCATATATTTTTGTTTGGGGAATGCCAATTTACGCTCTGTTTGGTGAATCAGTAGGGCCTTCAGTTCAGCTCTGTATATCTGGAGTAGCTCCAGTGCTCCAGGAAGCATTTGGGACCTCGCTTCCCCCCGGCTGCAGAGCGTCTATTTTACACCCAAGTGACACCTCCTGCTGTACTTACTTTTGGCTCCCATTCTCATCAGGACCCCCCATATGGTTGCTTTAAATGCCTCCCTTATTCCAGGAATCCCCACCTCGCTGTTCTATTTAAAATGGGAGTACTCTTTAATTGATGCCAGCAGTGTCTGGGTCAGTTCTTTGTCTTTTAACAAGAGGTTGTTGAAGGTCCACTTGGAGGTGTCTTTTTCTGCGAACCATTCCCCGATTCCAACTCTAACCATGTCCTGGTTTGACCACTGGATGGACTCTGTGGTCGTCTCCAAAACCCTGTTATTTAGAGGTCTCTCAATGAGGTGGTAGCCTATCCTTGAAAATGGGTCCTGCACTTTAGAGTAGTAAGTGTATGGGGGGTCCCGTCCCTTTACCCGGAAAAGAGTCCACCACACCCAGATCTGAATTGGTTTGTTGGAAACCGAGTGCCCTTTTAAGCTGCGCACTGGTGGTTGCATGTGAAGTCGCCCTTTTTCTGTCAGAGTCTGGGTCAAGGGCCATGTTAAAGTTGCCACCTATGATCAGGGAGCCTTCAAGGAATTATTGGATTTTGCCCTTCATTGAGAGCCAGAACTGATCTTGCCCGCCATTTGGACAGTAAACTGAGACTAGGGTAATCGTGCCGCCTTTAACCTCCCCCTTGGTCATTATGGGGTCCTTAGATTCCACCCTCAGGACCAAATTAAGTTTGGTGGCCACCACGATTTCAACACCCTTTTTCTTAGACTGATTGGATGAGTAAACTCCCTTCCTCCTATGGTTTTGGTTTTGGCTCTGGCTCTAAGGGCAGGTTCCCTCCATCTCTGCCAGTGTGTCTCCTGCAGGAACAGGATGTCTAATTCTGAACTGAGAAATGTGTGTATTATTAGGGATCTCTTAACCCGACAGTTTAAACCGACAAATAACAAATAACATTTTTTTCAGGATCGCCTGACGTAAGAACTGGTGTCGTGAGCCGGACTTTGTTGACTGATAAGGTCCCAACCTTCAGTTGTGTTCATAAATGAACATGTAACCATAGTAAACCACTTATGATGAACTCCCCCATCCCACACCCCTCCAAGCATTCCAGCTCCGAAATTCTCATGTCGATCTGGGTCTCGAGAATGTCTCCCTCAGGCCCTCCTCTGCCCTTCTCCCCCGGCCCCTCCTCAGCCCTTCTCCCCCAGCCCCTCCTCTGCCCTTCTCCCCCGGCCCCTCCTCTGCCCTTTTCCGCCGCCACTCCTACCCTTCTCTACATTCGCCTCTAATTCTGTGTCCTCTTCGCTTCCTCTTTTTCTTGCCATGACCAGTATAGTAGTAATGGAATTTGGCAAGCCCAGATCTTGGTCCACGGGCACCCCCTCCTGCTCGGTGTGCTCTGTTGATGGTGGGTTTGGTGGTGTTGTCATCATTAAAGACTTTCCTGATGACTTCATTGATGGCTTTAATTATCTCACCTTGCATTTTCCCATCCCTTTCTGGAAAGCCAAAAAACCTCAGATTGCATCGACACTCTTGTTTTTTTTTTTTTTTTCTTGAAGTCGTCCATTTTGAGTGCACTTTGCTCCTCCCTTCTTTCCAGCTCCGAAATTCTCATGTCGATCTGGGTCTCGAGAATGTCTCCCTCAGGCCCTCCTCTGCCCTTCTCCCCCGGCCCCTCCTCTGCCCTTCTCCCCCGGCCCCTCCTCTGCCCTTCTCCCCCGGCCCCTCCTCTGCCTTTCTCCTCCGACCCCTCCTCTGCCCTTCTCCCCCAGCCCCTCCTCTGCCCTTCTCCCCCAGCCCCTCCTCTGCCCTTCTCCGCCGCCCCTCCTACCCTTCTCTACATTCACCACTAATTTCGTGTCCTCTTCGCTTCCTCTTTTTCTTTCTTCAAATTTACAATACCACCTGTACTTGCAGCTTCCATCTTTCTAATATCCACAAAGCTTGCCCTTTTCTTCCTTCATTGCTACTAAGCTCGCCATTTTCCCTACTTGACTATTGTTCTGTCTTTGTTGGACTCCTTGCCTCTCACCCTGCCCCTCTCTGTTCAGTCTTTAATTGGGCCGTTTGCCTCCTCTTCTCTCCCCCCACCTGTGCTAAACCCCTTTTCTGCGTTATCTCTCGTTTAACTCTCTAAGCACTGTTTATTTACCATCATTTCATATTTTTTGTACTGTTATTAAAATGCTCAGCACTTTGGCCAAAAAGTTGCTATATAATTCCCAACAAAATACTCCTCTGTACCAACCATCCTTGGTAGTGGTTGTGCTTCTTGGGCTCTGTCAGTTACCAGTATTCAGTGTGCCTGGTGCTCCTGCCTCTTTGTGTCGGGCTTTCTTTGGTTCGCTCGAGGAATCGCAGGTTCTTCTGATCCCTTGGTTTGAAGCTTGTTGTCTTCAGGCGCTGGGCGATCTTTACTATTGGGTGGGTCTTGGCAGCATGACGCAGCAGAGCTTCCCAGCGTCGTTCTTCAGTTCGCCTCCTCGTTCCATGACAGTCTGGCAGATTGTTCTTTCCAGCGTCCATGGTTCGACTTCAACCCAGTAAAGATGCAGATTACTGTGTTAGATTGAGGGTTGAGTAAACCCTGCTCTGAATCAGAATGGTCCTCCTTTGCTATCTTATTGCGGCCATCGACTCAATTTTGGGGGGGGTGGAGGGGGTTGCCACATTCAAACTATTCTGAGCGTCTTCCCAGACTTTCACTCACCATGTGGTCCCAGGTATAAATCATGCATCCTATTCTGGTTCTGACAATTGCTGCTTCGATCTCTGAAGCAGGCAGAAGCAATGACCATATATGGCCACATCCGTCTCCTGATGCATTCTTTCATAGGAACAAAGGCTGGCTGTGGATTGATGTAGAACTAGGGCATCATTCTGGTGACAGACTGTATCAGACTGCAATCAAAAATTGTCGTCTTCCACCAACCAGTGAAGCTTATACAGTGAACTGGGCACCGGTTGTTCTTGGGATTCCCTGCTCTGGGAGACTTGGGGGGGCCTCTCGGAGGTGAAGTTTCAGTTGGGTCGCAGATAAGGTTGTGGAGATGCACTCCCCAAGGAAGAAGTTAGGGTGACCTTTCACCTCAGATCATGTCATCTTTGTTTTATTATTCCAAGTCCTGTAGGTTAACACTGCTTATTTTTCCTTTATATTGTAGGCCCTGGCCACAGCCTGCTGGTCTGTCCTGAAAGCAAAAAGACGACTTCTTATGGTAAGTGGATCTAACCTAGAAACCTGAGTGAGGGTGTCCTCCTGCCGGGCCCTGGGAACTCTGCGATCTGCTCTGCAAAGAACAAGGGCGGCTCCTCCTCTGCCAGAAATCATTCCGGCCCATTGACCTGGACACAGTGTCCTCCCACCTCCCTGCCCCCCAGTTAAGAACAGGGGTGACCCCTGCTGAGCACTGGGAATCTCCTGACCCATTGGAACCCTGGGGCTATCTAAGAACATTGGATAGGGACAACCTTGTCCTAACGAGAGACTGCTCAGCCCCCTGTGCCCCTCCACTAAAAACAGATGGCGTTGATGGCTCCTTCCAGAACAGTCCATTCCATTTCCATGTATCTGGAGCGGGGGCTGCACATGTACCGAGCCACTCAACTAAGCATTGCCTCATCTTCTCTACGCTGTATCTGCACTGCATGGAATGTGGGGCAGGTTGTTCGCTTCCTTCATATCTGCACCTTTTATCAAGCAACACCTGTAACCATGTAGCAAAGGCCAGAGACTTTCAGAATCTGGGCCACCATCGACCTTGAACGTAGCTCCTGTATGTGAGGTTTATGTAGCCGGTCATGGGTCACAATTACTTATTCACGGTTTGTATAGAAGATGCCCAGTGTCCAGGCCCCTCCACCTTGGAGTGTATGAGAAATGTCACGAGGGCGCTGGTCCCTCCAGGAACGGGTGTGACTAACCTGTGACAGTGTAAATGGTTCCTTTGGCAAGCCAGTAGAGAACATGTCTTCTCCCTTTCAGGTTCCAGATGGCTTTATCTCTCATTTTTACTCCGTATCGGAGCACGTCAGCCCTGTGCTGGCCTTCGGTTTCCTTGGACCTAAACCACACCTATCTGAGACCTGCACTTTCTTCAAGGTAAGACTGGCTACTTCGAGGGGAAATGTGGGGGGCTATGTGAGAGAGGTTGGCATATGGGGCTGGTCTAGGGTATTACACCCAGTTACAGCTTAGGATTGCCATTCTTTTCTGTATGTGTGCTCTGGTTGACTGTCGGGTCAGTAGAGGTCAAGAATGTAGAAAGTGCTCATGTGTAATGTAGGCTCTTGCTTAATTGTTGGAAAGAGTCTGAGCCTCTGTCTTCTCTCTCCCTCCTGCAGGACCAGATAATGCAGTACCTGCAGGATATGTTTGACTTGGATAAGGTGAGGTACACCACGGTGCAGTCATTGGCGTCTGACATCCTGCAGCTCTCCCACAGGCGCAGCGACATTCTCCTAGGGTATCTGGGCACCGACTGCCCGGCAGATATGAATGGCTCTGTGCCCAAGCAATGTCAAGAACCTGGCATGGAGTGACCTCTACTGAACCCCCCTTCCCAGTGCAGGGACTCGAAGAAAGACTCCGAGCCCAGTGTAACCCTGACTGGAACAGCTGCAGGACCAGCACAAATCCAGGGCGGCACGCAGTCTTGTCCTCTTTTAATTGTTTTTATTTAATATGAATCATTCTGAGTCCGCTCCATGGCACTCATGTGCTGTACAGATGGACACGGGTCTGCCTCCTGAGGAGCCTTGCAGGTGCATCTGGATCTCGCTGTGGGTCAGGACCTTGAGGCGGGGTTGCTGCAAACCTAAAGACCCGGTTGCTACATGCACAAGTCTTTTCTCACCTCTGCTGTGCCTCCACCACCACCGGTGCTACAAGTGGAAGAAATAAAGATTTCCTGCAGGAAGACAGTCCCTGAAATGTGAAGGGCACAGTACTATATGTGTACTGTTGCCCTGGATGAGTTAGAGTGCTGTCCTAAGATCTCTTCTTGGACTGAGGTCATCAGTTCAACCAAACTCGCTGCTGCTCACTGGCCGAGAGCGGTAGCACAGCTGGCTACTGTTCCTCATATTATCCCTCCACTGCAACCGGATTTCGTTGAGTATACATGCATTGCTCTTTGTGTCGTTTTCACAAGAGCAGAAGGAGGGTGCGACATTTCCGCGAGAACCTTGCTCGCCACACGTGCAGAAATCTGCAAAAGCCACCGATACTGGTTGGGAGCACTTGCATATGAATGTTCTCTACGCCCTCTTAAGTTGCAAGACACCAGAATGTGGCCCTCGTACATATTTGGTCATAATGACCCTGCCTTTTTCAAGCAATGATGTTTGTCCAACAATGTTAAACTCCTGGAATGGATGCAGCCACACCTGTTCAATCTCCCTTTCTGGGTAAAATCTGTTCTAGAACTTTGGCCGGGGGCAGTTTAATCAGCAGAATGTGCACAGGTGAAGTGCACTTTGATGACCCAGGTGTGCGAGCGCATGGCCTGTTGTCCAGTTTTTCTCTTCTACCACATTGGTTAAATATTAGGAGTTTCTCTTTTAGAGGCGGGGGGCAGAGGGGTGAGCAAAAGCAGAAAGTTATTCTGAAAAGGTCTTTTTATCCTCTGATTAGAACGCGCCCCTTTGACTGGTCAATCTGCGCTTCTGCGCATATGCTATGACCTGTTTGGAGCAGTTCTACACAGCACAGAGCATAGCATGTACCACCTTTGGGTGTGATCATTGCAGCTCAGTTGCCCTTGGTCCTCCAATGTGGCTGGTGAGCAGCGCTGCTGTGGGAGGAACCTTGGACGTTTCTGCCAGTGTCCTTCAGGCCAGGCTGAGTTTTTGGCTGAAGTTGCTGAGGCTCAGGCAGGTAGAGGGATTGGCACTGTGGTCAGTCTTCACACTCTTTCTGAGCACCTTGAAAGTGCTGGAAATGTCCCTTACATTGCCTGGAAGTGGGAATCCTACCTGTGGTTGTTGAACACCGTTCAGAGTTGTGGCCACTTGTCTGCGGCGGACATGTTTACCGCCATGTTGCCTGTAGGTTCGAGCGTGGTTCTTAGCTTTACCCCTGAGCCAGGGATCTGCAATAGCGAATGGTGAGGATTCATTGGAGCAGTAATCCTAAATATCTGTGTCCAGCGGCCGGCTGCAGATCCCCCCCACCCCCCCACCCCCTGCATAGAGCCCCCATTCATGGGTAGAGTAACATAAGAGAATGATTGAGCTGAGAATAGGGATTCTGCAATGAGTGAATGTTTCCCCTCACCTCCTGCCGGGGTTCTGGGGTGGCATCCACCCTAAGGAGTCAGAGCGGGTGTGTGAATCATCATGTTGAATGTATCTCACTGCAAGGTCTGATCCAATCTTATTGGACATGCCAAGTGCTAACCAGCCAAACATGCGTGTCAAGCTGTGTATGTTGTACACTACTGTTTTTTTTTTCTTGTGCTTTTCTTTTTAACACACTGTTAATTCTTTATATGTGTTGTCTCCTTTTGTTATGTGTCTCCTGTTGGGAGAAGAGAATTGTTGGTCTGCTCTTAGCCGTTGGGCCCCAGTGTGGGACCCTCTGCAGAGGTGATCCTCACTGGCCCACCCTGATAGAGCTCATGGCAGATATGGCCAGATTTCTAGGCCCAATGTGGTATGGCTCTCCGCTAGTATGTCCTGGGGTGGGGTGGCCTAGTTGGGTTTATCCTGGAGGGGCCTGTGTATGTGTGGGCCTTGTGCGCCAACCTAGGCTAGTAGCACCTGGCAATCCCTTTAACTGGTTCAGCTTGGCCGGTGGCCACCTCCACATACACTTTGGTTTCTGATGTGTTTTGTGACTCTGGTGAGGGCATAGTACACCTGATGTCTAACACCCTCAGGGCAAGGGCTGGCCTCAGATGCCTGTGCTTCAATTCTGAGCACTACTTTCTATTACAAGTTGAAGCATCAATGCTCAGTAGCTTGTCTTCTGCTATGCAGAGGAGATGGGCCTAAAGAAAATCAACGTTTCTTTTCCTGGTGTCATCCATCATGAATTTTGGGGAGCTGTGATTTATGCTGTGAAAGAAGGCCACTGCAAAGTGTACTCGACCGACCTTAGCAACACAAACCTCTGTCCTTTTCTTGTCATCACTGAGCCTTCTCTGCAGCACTTGGTCTCAAGAAGAGTGCTGCCACACTGCTAGCAGAGCGGGGGACTGGCTAGTGGTGATGGCACCCTGGTCGTGCAGGGACCAATCACATTTGATCCTGGCTGCACAGGATGAATGTTTGCTACATCGCGGAGATTCAACGCCCTTGCCTCTTGTCTCAGGAACAGGCTGCTGTTTTGCACATGTATATGCCAGTGCTGCTGGATTCAAGATTTTGCTGCATAGCACATTTTTATTTCTTTTGGCACACATTAAATCTCAAGTCACATCACTGACCACATGTTATTTTAGTGTGTTTTTTTGGATCTGGAAGTGTGACATATGAATGCCAGAGGGGCTGGCGGAGCAGGGTTTGTGGCAGCGGCGATGGCACAGTTTATCACATTTACCACCAGACATACAGGTGTGAATTGTATGAACTTCCCCTTCTCTGTGGAAGGGACAGAACTGGGAGCACATACCAGGGTCTTTGAGGAGGGTACATCTCTCTTATCCAGATAGTGGAAGCTTTCGTTGTCATGCAGGGTTCACAAGAAGGCCAACACTTGGAATAAAATACAGATTTATGCTGCTCTCCAAACACTTCATTTAAAAATATGTAACTATTTTCACTTTTATTTGTGATTAGTGTATATATTTGTTATGCCTATGAAGGGCATGTGCTGGTCCAATACCCCCCTGCCCCTCATACCCAGGAAACATGGCACTAAACATGTACATTATTTGAGCAGAGAATACAGTGCAGGTGTCCTTTATATACGTGTGCATTTCTTAGGGGAATAATGAACTAGGGAGGCAGATTTCATTTTGAATGGAATTCTATGTTATGACACCTGGTGCCGGGGATAACCACTAGAGAGCTGGTATCCATCAGTTCCAAGACACAAAGTGTGCAGAATAAACTACAAAGAAGATGTTGTTGTGGCTATCCAGATTATTCCTTTACAGGGGGGAGAGGGGGCAGGGGTTGGATTGTAGCCCAAGTGCCTTGAACCTGTGATATCCTGTGTGACAGCAGCGATCTCCCTGGTGCTCTCTGTGAATGTATTGAAATGGTTTGGTTGGATTTGGCTGTCTCGCGCTCTGCATACTTCAATTGGATAAGATAATGGTTAGTGTGAAATCAGTTCAAAATGTCCTGAGAGTAAGTCTTCCAATGGATGATTTATTGTCATTGAGTCCGCCGACACGTGTTTTGACCTTAGTCGTCCTTAAGGCCTTGTTCATCTGAGCTTGATATATAAACCATAATTCGCTTGTGTCTGCCATTACAAATCTGCTATCTTAGACATATTGCTGGTGGCAAGCGATTATGTTGCTTTTTCCTGTTCTAGCCTAAATTATTAGATTATTTGGGGAATTGTGCTCGTACACTGGATAACATTGTGTTGCATGCCCTGAGACAACTTAACATTACACTTGCTTGACCAGTATCATGTTGATCGGTCCTGGGGTTAAATCCCTCCTGCTGCTACAGGTGGAAAGGGGGAGAGCGAGGAAACTGGTCTTTAAAGCCTCGTCACCTTCCAATCAGGTAAGAGCAAAGGGCGGGGGAAGTGCAGGAAACACACTGGAACCTGCCATTACAAACAGGTCCAAGAGCAAGCAAGGAAATCCCTGGGAGACGGGAGGAGCATGATGGAGCTAATAAACCAAATTGTCTGTTTGTGTCTGGTGCTTTTTATCCCTGTCACCTACCTGACAATGTATAAGGATAAATGGTTGATGTTGGTATTCTGTGAAGGAGCTTTGTTTAGAATGTGTCAGAGTTGCACAAGTTATCAAATCTTTTATGTGCAGAGTATAGCCTCTGTGTTATATTCAGCTCCTTTAGAATATAGCCACTGTGTAGAATGTAGCCGCACTTTAAATTCGCCCCTTCTAAATTCAGCTGCATCTATGAAACCAAGAAACCAGCCAGGACACGCGGGTATGTATCGCACTTCATGCTTATGAGACGGTAGCCGATGGCGCGCCTACCCAAACGCACGCATCTGCTATCATGCACTACTCTAAGACACATTGCGACACATTGCACAACACCTCTGCCATAAGAATGCAGCATTACCCCACGACAGATCTTTGGTCTAGCTGCACTCCTAACGAGCCTCCTGCTCTTGCATACTCTCCAGACTACCCCCCATCACCCAACCACTTGCCGGCTCGACATGGGTAGCAAGCTGGGACTTGGCCACCCCAACCTACCTTCGTATTGGCTAAAATGCATACACACATTCTAATGTGCACGAATTTCCCATCGGTCCCCCGAGGGCGTTCAACCAACCGTGCTTTGAGACCAAACCAATGGGAAAAGGCGCTCTACAATTGACCATTGCGTTAGATGCCCAGTGCAAAACAGTTAAAGGCTGTCTTTTTTAATGCTATGGTTCTCGGGCATCACGCGAGACAAGAGGAAAGTGATGATTATTTGCACAGCTTTGAAACTGAATATTGTTTTCTACAGGGAATCCATACTGGGGAAGTAAACATTAATAGCCCCTCACAGAATTCATTGTAAAGGTAGAGGTGTTGCTTCGCCAGCCGTAGGTAAGAAGAAAGGTGGGCTCATTTTGACAACTAACAATGTTAATAGCTGAGCACCTTCAAATGCCCTTTTTCATCCTCTTGCGCACGTTTGCAAAAGGCGTTTCTGTGCATTTTAGTGCACAGTTCCAGATTCGCAAACTGGATGTGCATTGAAATAAGCAAATAGCTGCTGTGAATGTCTATCCCCCAAAAAAGGATGAAAATGCTTTTATTTTTTGTTTAGATTTCCCAATGACTGCCCTGGTACTGTGAAATGCACTCCCAACCACTGGGTGGCTACTGGTAGCCTGGTCCTGTGAAATGCACTCCTAACCAATGTGTGGGTACTGTGAGCTGTCAAACACTTGCATGATCCTGGCACAAATGTATGTATGGGGGCTGGCCAGCACATCTTTTGCACTGCCACACAGTCCTCAAGAGAAAAGTGCATAAAGTGACCTGCACAATTCTCAAAATGGCACAAGTGAAAAAAGTGACTCATCTGCATTTTCTGTAACTTATTTTGGGAGAGATTTTAACATGGTTGTCAAACGTGTTCCAGACAGGCAAGCTGCTGCTACATTTAGGCACCTTGAAGCAGAAATGGCTCTTTGCAATCGCCTCAAGAATACTAAGCTAGCGGTTCCATGGAAAATGCAGCAACCAACAATTAAAATGTTCACTTTTTACTCTAATCCTCATCAGTCATACCCTTGGTTAGACTATTTTGGACTATTTCTTGGTATCTAAAGAATTCTGTGACTCACTCAATTTCAGATGCTAAGATAGAGCCCAGTATAACATCGGACCATGTTTCAATTTCCATTAATACAGTTTTCCCTTGTTTAACCCTACATTGGTGCACTATTCTAGGAGTCATCACACCCAGGATGTCAAGACTATTGCTGATTACTTTCTAAACAATAATGTAGATGCATCCTTTCGTAACCATTTGGATACCTTTAAGACTACTGTGAGAGACACAACTATTTTTATTATGGTAAACAATAATACATACACAATTTTCTGTAGCATATGATTGATCCCTGAGAACAAGTTTTCTGCTGGTATATGATGCCTGATGTTCGACACTGTCATGCTCTTGGAGGAGTGTGATACCTAAGCCCATTTTAGATGCATCTTTTTGTAACAGAAACTCTATTCAAGTCTGGCATCTTCAGGGCGGGTGTATTACAAAGTAGGTTTTTAAATCCATCAAGGCTATTCGCCCATCCCAGTGAAGATGTCTCTTGGTCTTGGGAGTTTGTTGGGCGGCCTTCGCTTTTATAGTTTGTGGTTGAATCAGGCTGTTCCCAACGAAAAATCCAAGGAACTTCACTGTGGATTGTGTGACATGTCATTTCCGTGTGTTTGGTGTTAGGCCTAATTTCCTCAGAGCATGGGTGATTTCATACAGATGTTGAACGTGTGTGGGCCAACGATCGCTGTGAACCCAAATATCGTCTAGGTAGCTCCACAAAACAATCAGCATTTTGTCCATTAGACATTGAAAAGTGGCTGGGGCTCCATGAAGACCGAAAGGTAGTACCTTGAATTGAAACAGGCCTTGCAGTGTTCAAACAGCTGTTTTTTCTTGGCCAGTTGGATGCAAGGGGGCCTGCCAATAACCCTTGGTTAGATCTATGCTTGATATATACCTATCTGATCCCAATCTCTGGATCAAATCAGCAATTCTCTGCATTGGGTAATTATCAAATAAAGAGATTGAATTTAGCTTCTTGGGAGTCCATGCAGAAACACCAGTGCTAATCTGGTTTTGTGACTAAAACTGTAGGAGAGGAACAAGGACTCTGAGGGCTCGTTTATATCTTCTTCGAGCATTTCTTCGATCTTCTTTTCAATCCTTTTTTTCCTGGGTTCAGGAATTTGATAGGCCTTTAAATTGATTGTTTTCCCTGCCGGGGCTCTAATATAATGTAAAAAAATTAGCAACCCTGCTTGGTTGTTCTGCAAACATCTTGCAAAACTGGGCTAATAAGTTGTTAATGTCTGTCTGTTGGGAGGGTGACGGATTGGTGGAACCTAACCATATCGGAGACAGTAAGGAGAGCGGCCATAGTAACAGTGGTATTCTCGCTATGGTCTGTTCTCCACTCCTTGCGCAAGTTGACATGATACACTTGCATCTTCTGCCTTCTATCAGGTTGGGATATGAGATAGTGACATGATTACTATCACCTCTACCTCACAGAGCCTTCCCCCCACCCCAGGTGGAATTTCCTAGACCCCCATGCCACCCAGTAGAAGGGAATAGAGGTAGAGAAAAGCAAATACCTGTCACTGCATCAGAAGAGAGAGTAGACAACAACCCCTGCAGTGCTACTCTTGAATTACTAATGACACATATATTCATATATGTTATTTATGGTACACTGCTCAAACCATCCACAATCCCCTGCATGTAACACATTCAATATGCAGAAGGTTATAAATGAACCTGCGTCTATCATAGCCATTGCCTCTGTCTACCCAACACCATTCAACCATCTCAGAAGCATAATATCCACTTCAAACGTAACTGACTACCTCAATTAGTCTTGCTAGGCAACCTCATAAAATGATCTACCTTCTCAATACCTCTCCTCATTCCCAATGTGATATTAAAAGTGGGTAAAATAGGCCCCTGTACTCACTACTGTCTTCAGAGGGTAGGGAGTTGAGTGCTGAAGGTTGGATGCAAGAAGCCTGGATGATTGTTTTTGGTGTGCACAATCCCAAGAATAATAATAAAAAAAAATCAAATCCTTTTGAAAAACACATCAGAATCGCCATGGTCTCTTAGCAAAAAATATCAAAAAGGTCAAAATGTCTTAAGAGTTAGTGTCAATTGGAATTGACCATGATGCAAACAGCCAATTATGAATAAAATATGTCCATTGGTGGTGAGTTGATTGCCATAGGTAGGGATGAAGCTCAGTTAAAAATAGTATTTCGTCTCAAAAAGGAAGTGTCTTCTTGGCACTCTGGAATGCAAAAATGCAATTTCAGTTGCTTCAAAATCCAGGCAGAAAAAAGATGGAACAATCCCGTCCTCTCTTCTCCATAGTTTTTCATGGAGAGAGTGGTTTCAGTCTGCTCCTCGGTCCTCCAGCCTTCAGTCTTGTCTCATCCAGATATACAAATAGCTTTCTCTGACTGCACCTACCAGAGGACTGCTTCTTATATCGTCACAGCATCATTTACTTAAGCCATCTTCTACCCTCTGTAGTTAGAAGCTAAAACATTTGCTTTAAGGTTGTCGATTGAAACTAAAGTACCTCATTTGTCAACAATCCATCTCACATGCAGCCTAGCCCGTAAGCATTGTAGTCTTTTAGAACTTTGTTATTGTTAAAGAGAACATTCAGAAATGTTTACCAAATCAATTGGAACACATCCCAGACCGTTGTATTACAGCCCAGAAGTATTGTTATTGTAGTGTACCTATTTGTTCCAAAACAATAGATTAGTCTGCTCACAGCCCAGACTTTCAAACTGAACAGGGAAATCTGTTCATAGCTGGTAATATCTGCGCACTGCATCAATACATTTTACTATGTAAATGCCTGTATGCCCAACAACTGCATGGCTTGAGATATTGCTCAACCCCAAGCATGACTCAAGTACATGTCACCTCCCTCCCCCCGACCAAATGAGCCATAAAACAAGCCGTAGAGGCTGCTAGGTATCATGTAAAAAAAGAGTGAAGGGACGAAACAACAAATGCTATATTTATTTATTTCTATAGCGCCGGAGCCCACAGGCATGAGGGTGCATTGCATAAAGAAAAGGACAGCAGAAAAGTGTCGGGACGCAGAGCAAGATTACTGGTTCTGAGCAGATTACTTTACATGATCTTTAGCATTTATACAGGTCCTTTATTTGAACAACAGTGTCTTCTGTTTGTTCCTAAAGGCTAGGTGGTTAGGTTATAGCCTTAGGCTGTTTGGGTGCTCATTCCACTTAGATGCCGCTTGCCCAAGTCCAGTGGCTTTTTTGGAGTGAGTTACTTTCACAAACCCTTGTACCTTGCATCTTAAGGTGTGGCAATGTTCATATGTGGTTATTTGTGTTTTCAGGTAAAGGGGGGATCCAAATTTACAGTATTGGACAATAGTCATTGCTTTAAAGGTGATCTGGTCTTCCAGGGCTAACCAATGAAGGGACTTTCTGTCTTCTGTCATATGTTCCCCCACCTTTTTTTCCTAGTGATTGTCCTCATCGCATTGTTCTGTATGATCTGACATTGGTTGATGCATTGTTTATTAGCCCCCATCAGCAGTGCATTTCCGTTGTCCACTCTAGCTAAAATTGTGTCTCTGGCGATAATGGTGCTGTTTTGTTTACTCAGTACTGGCCTGATGCGACTGAGCATCATTTGTTGGTATCGGCAATTGTTTTTCAGATATGTTACCTGGGCATCAGCTAACCTAACGTCTTGACCTTGTCAGAGATCCCTATATTTGTGTCTTTGATCTTAAAGGAGGTGTAATCTGTGTCTAGTTTAGCTCTTGCCTGGGATGATCCAAAGATCATGAGCACAGTCTTGCTTCCGTTGAGGCAGAGCCAGTTTGTCATCATCCAGGCTTCAATGGAGCTGTAGATGCAAGCAAGCTTATTGTCAGTGGTATAACAGTCGGTCAGTTCGATGACTAGTTGTGTATCATCAGCAAATTTTGTAAAAAAAGACCCCCACGTTTGTTAATAGGGTACGTAGAAACCTCAGATAGAGACTAAACAAAAGGGGCGATAGGCTGGCCCCCTGGGGTACGCCACAATTTATAAGTCAGGGTAAGGAGAAATTATCTCCCCCGTGGTTCTTGGAGCTCTGATCTTTGAGGAAGGATGTTACCCAGTCTATAGCTTCCCGAGAACAATTTCCTGATTTGTCTAAAGCTTTGTGTAGTTTTTGATGGTCGAGCAGTTCAAATGCTGCTGCGGGGTCTAATACTATCAACATCCCTGCTTTTCCCTTGTCCAGGATGCTAAGCATTTGTCTGAAGGTCGAGCAGGGCCATCTCCGTACCATGTGCTCCTCTAAAGCCCGATTGTTGGGTGTGTAGGAGGTTGTTCCTGTCGACATAATCTTGGAGTTGGATAGTACCAACTTTGTCCAAGATTTTTAGGAGAAAGTGACAGTTCGTTATTGGACGGAGATTGGAAGGGTCATGTTGATCTAATCCAGGTTTTTATAGGCGTAGCAGTAACTGTTTGAATTACAGTAGGGACCTTGTTGTCTCTAAACAAAGCATTCACCATTCTACTAAGATGAGAAGCAAAAGTCTCAACATTATCCAGTATGAGCTTGGGAGGGCATATATTTTCAGAGCAGGCTGTACATCTGATGGTATAAAGTACAGAGTTCATGTCGTCTAGGGCGATAGGGGAGAACTTGAATTTACTCCTCTTGAGGGTGATGCTCTAAGTTATCCAGGAAGTGGTGTGGTTGGGCGTCCACCTTACAGGATTGTATGGCTTCTCTGGCTTTTTGAATTTTATTGTAAAAGGTTGTTTGGACCTTCTCGCAGTCTTCCTTTGATGGCAGAAATAGAGGGGACAGTGTTGGAGGTTTTTCTACCGATTTCAGAATCTGGAACAATTTGCCAGTCGAACTGGAAGCAGCAGTGATTTGTTCATTGGAATAGTTTTTCTTTGCTTCTGTCAGTTTATTTCTATATAGGCTATCCAGTTCTTTCCAGTTCCCTTTGTTGTTGTCTGTGGAATTTTCTTGCCACTTTCTCTCCCATTTCCTTTTTTCCTTTTTGAGTGTACAGGTTTCAGCATTAAACCAATTCTGATGATTAGGATTGTGTCTAACCTGCTTACTTTTGATGGGAGCATGTTGGTCGATAAGCTTTTTTAGAATTGGTTATTACAGTCTATGAAAATGTTCACTCTGGACCTTCACCGGTTCCTAGACATACAATAATATAACTCAAACATATATATTTGTGAGAAAAGCTGGCTGTGGCAGATACAGGTCCGCAAACAACTCCCAGCTGATGAAGCAAGTCTCATGTTGAATCAGTAGATTTTGGTCACGCGGAAGGTTCCAAACAATTCTCATCAGTGAGTCGGGCTGGAGCTTTAGGTGCGTTTTGAACATATCTTGTGTTATTTGCCACTAAGAAATAAAAAGATGATCAGGATGAACCAAGCTGCGAGGATATAGAAAGTAGGCGTAATGCCAGTTGCTATTTCCCCAAAGAAGTCCAGCACGTCCACGGATTGAAGGAAAAGAAACTGCATTCATCAGCCTGTCTATAATGAAGCCCAGGATGGAGCTCCCATTTGACAGATGGGAGCTTTGCAGAAGGGATTGAATCCATTTTGACTAGTCTGGTGTTTTCTGCAGCTGGTCTCTGGCCAAATGCAGCGCTCTGTTTGATGCTTTCACAAAGGTTTTTTTGGTGCTGGTGATGTGAATCTTCATTTTCAGGAGTTGTGCTCAATGATAACTTCAAGAACTGAAGAGGCCTTAGCTTCACTTCAGGGCAATTTAATAGCACTAGTTCTGTCTGCTCTGGCGGATGAAGGATGATATTTCAGAATTCTACTACCTGTCAGACAGTGATTAGGCTGGCAACTCCCACAGGCATACCAGAACATGAAACGTTGAACTGAAAGATGTAGGATCCATTGGGTAGTAGCAGAGCTTTGTTACTAAATGTTTCCATTCGAATTGCACTTAATATAAATCTGATAGTTTGATTTCTGCTCACATGTGTGGACCTTAGAAATGGCCTGACATCATACATTGAGTGTTCCCACACAATCTTTCAGGGAATACTGATGAACGGTAGAGTCCCCATGCGCCACACAGGCATGGGTGTAGGGCACCTCATAGATGGTTTGTATGCTTTGATTGTTCATAAGATGCATGGTGCTGCAGGACTGCAATTTGTCACACAACAGAGGTGGCCTGACTAGTAGTACAAAGGTAGCGGGCGCCCCTCTCTCGCAAGAACAGACATGATAACCTGTTCAGTGGTTATTAACCACTTGAGAGTTCGCAGCCACTGCTTTTACTCACTGCGCCTTTCACAGATGGGAAATATCCATTTGCATATCAGTCTTTGTCCTGCCCAGGGGCAGTCCAGCACCGAAATACAATGGCAATTCCAATCTGAACGAGAGTACCACAAGCAACCCCATACACGTGTTTCACCCTTGTTGGGGATCATCAGTGAGGTGAAGCTGATGCCTCTCTAAGCACAGTGAGAGGGAGACCACGTCTGGTTGCCCCCAGGAGACCTAGGGTTACCAATCCCAGGTTCCCTAACAAATAGTACAAAGGTAGCGGGCGCCCCTCTCTCGCAAGAACAGACATGATAACCTGTTCAGTGGTTATTAACCACTTGAGAGTTCGCAGCCACTGCTTTTACTCACTGCGCCTTTCACAGATGGGAAATATCCATTTGCATATCAGTCTTTGTCCTGCCCAGGGGCAGTCCAGCACCGAAATACAATGGCAATTCCAATCTGAACGAGAGTACCACAAGCAACCCCATACACGTGTTTCACCCTTGTTGGGGATCATCAGTGAGGTGAAGCTGATGCCTCTCTAAGCACAGTGAGAGGGAGACCACGTCTGGTTGCCCCCAGGAGACCTAGGGTTACCAATCCCAGGTTCCCTAACAAATAGTACAAAGGTAGCGGGCGCCCCTCTCTCGCAAGAACAGACATGATAACCTGTTCAGTGGTTATTAACCACTTGAGAGTTCGCAGCCACTGCTTTTACTCACTGCGCCTTTCACAGATGGGAAATATCCATTTGCATATCAGTCTTTGTCCTGCCCAGGGGCAGTCCAGCACCGAAATACAATGGCAATTCCAATCTGAACGAGAGTACCACAAGCAACCCCATACACGTGTTTCACCCTTGTTGGGGATCATCAGTGAGGTGAAGCTGATGCCTCTCTAAGCACAGTGAGAGGGAGACCACGTCTGGTTGCCCCCAGGAGACCTAGGGTTACCAATCCCAGGTTCCCTAACAAATAGTACAAAGGTAGCGGGCGCCCCTCTCTCGCAAGAACAGACATGATAACCTGTTCAGTGGTTATTAACCACTTGAGAGTTCGCAGCCACTGCTTTTACTCACTGCGCCTTTCACAGATGGGAAATATCCATTTGCATATCAGTCTTTGTCCTGCCCAGGGGCAGTCCAGCACCGAAATACAATGGCAATTCCAATCTGAACGAGAGTACCACAAGCAACCCCATACACGTGTTTCACCCTTGTTGGGGATCATCAGTGAGGTGAAGCTGATGCCTCTCTAAGCACAGTGAGAGGGAGACCACGTCTGGTTGCCCCCAGGAGACCTAGGGTTACCAATCCCAGGTTCCCTAACAAATAGTACAAAGGTAGCGGGCGCCCCTCTCTCGCAAGAACAGACATGATAACCTGTTCAGTGGTTATTAACCACTTGAGAGTTCGCAGCCACTGCTTTTACTCACTGCGCCTTTCACAGATGGGAAATATCCATTTGCATATCAGTCTTTGTCCTGCCCAGGGGCAGTCCAGCACCGAAATACAATGGCAATTCCAATCTGAACGAGAGTACCACAAGCAACCCCATACACGTGTTTCACCCTTGTTGGGGATCATCAGTGAGGTGAAGCTGATGCCTCTCTAAGCACAGTGAGAGGGAGACCACGTCTGGTTGCCCCCAGGAGACCTAGGGTTACCAATCCCAGGTTCCCTAACAAATAGTACAAAGGTAGCGGGCGCCCCTCTCTCGCAAGAACAGACATGATAACCTGTTCAGTGGTTATTAACCACTTGAGAGTTCGCAGCCACTGCTTTTACTCACTGCGCCTTTCACAGATGGGAAATATCCATTTGCATATCAGTCTTTGTCCTGCCCAGGGGCAGTCCAGCACCGAAATACAATGGCAATTCCAATCTGAACGAGAGTACCACAAGCAACCCCATACACGTGTTTCACCCTTGTTGGGGATCATCAGTGAGGTGAAGCTGATGCCTCTCTAAGCACAGTGAGAGGGAGACCACGTCTGGTTGCCCCCAGGAGACCTAGGGTTACCAATCCCAGGTTCCCTAACAAATAGTACAAAGGTAGCGGGCGCCCCTCTCTCGCAAGAACAGACATGATAACCTGTTCAGTGGTTATTAACCACTTGAGAGTTCGCAGCCACTGCTTTTACTCACTGCGCCTTTCACAGATGGGAAATATCCATTTGCATATCAGTCTTTGTCCTGCCCAGGGGCAGTCCAGCACCGAAATACAATGGCAATTCCAATCTGAACGAGAGTACCACAAGCAACCCCATACACGTGTTTCACCCTTGTTGGGGATCATCAGTGAGGTGAAGCTGATGCCTCTCTAAGCACAGTGAGAGGGAGACCACGTCTGGTTGCCCCCAGGAGACCTAGGGTTACCAATCCCAGGTTCCCTAACAAATAGTACAAAGGTAGCGGGCGCCCCTCTCTCGCAAGAACAGACATGATAACCTGTTCAGTGGTTATTAACCACTTGAGAGTTCGCAGCCACTGCTTTTACTCACTGCGCCTTTCACAGATGGGAAATATCCATTTGCATATCAGTCTTTGGCCTGACTAGCACTGCAATGTTCAGATCCCATGAAGCATACATGGCATAAGGTCTTTATCCCATGCTGATATTCCATAGAAAGTATTTTTGAAGAGGCTCAGCTGAGTATATGTCGATTCTGAAATGGCCTGTTGCTGAACTTATTTTGATAAGTTCATTTCCTTCAGTTGTACTAGCAATGTTATGGTAGTCCAATCCACATCTCTCATGGTGTGTTGTAATGCAATGAAGTAGTCATCATCAGTGCGAAACTTCTTCTCTATGGACTTTCCTGCCAGTCTTTGAATTTCCAGTACACCTTATTTCCAGGTGTAGGAGGATAGTGCACTTTACGTCTCTTTTGGTCCTAACCCTTTCTAGGTGATCTATCCTGTCTAGGATTGCCGACCAATTAACTGACTTTCCTCAGTGTCTATCTCACTGATTAACTAATTTAAAGGTGCTTGCTTTGCCATGAATTGGCATGCTTTTCCTATGGAAATGGCATATGTTTGTGAAATGGTTTTGAAGCTTTAGCTATATAAGAGCCTACTCCTATTACAACACTCAATATTCCAGATTTGGCACCAAAGTGGCTGAGGCATTTGTAATAAGTTCATATTTGTTTTCTTGCATTGCTTTAAGCTGCTAAATTGTCCACCAAAACCTTCCCTTTTTGGCATACCAATCTGGATACATGGGTAGATGGCCTGAACTACAGATTACCGTAAAATTAGTGTAATTGAGGAAATGCATTAAATGTGGATTTCTACATGCCATGTCTAGAGTCAGTTCCATGTACTTGCCAGGATTCACCCCTGTGTCATGTTAAAAGGCACTTCATGTTTTCTCTGTCATTGTGGCATATAATGTTTTGTCATACACCACAGAATGTGTGGACAACTCAAACTGCCCATTTGCAGGTGGCGGAGGGAATATATAGTTCAGCTCTACAGCCTCTCCCTCCTGGAATTTTTGTAGGTATGCAAATTGTGCCTTAATATCTGGTGGTGAGGTCAGAAATGGAACAGGAAAGTACTCCTCCCTGTTGGTTTCGTCTAGCCACTGCACTGGTCTTTGTAAAAAAGAAGTGTCAAAATATTTCACAAAACGTACATGATCTGCCACGTTTTCTAGATCATCAGCAGGATCTAACTGCTCCTTGTGCTCTGTGACTCATCATTCTCTTGGTGCTGTGGTAGGACTTCTTCACCATGGATGGAGTCTCTCGGGAGATTTATGAGAAGCAGCTGGTCTGGCCTAGTGAGAGAACTACAAGGATTGTACTAGTTAGGCAAATACATGGCAGCATCAAAAAGCAACTTGTAAGGAGTTTTACCCTCACATAGAAAAAGGCGAGTAACTCTGAACTAAAGGTACATGATTTACACAATTGCTTTCAGAAGAGGATGAATTTAGTCAAGGCATGCTTTATTATTACATTGGCTCTCTCAACAACCCCAATTGACTATGGTCGACGGATTTGAGAAGTGCAGAGTACAACCCCAGCTTAACAGGGCCTCTCTTAAGTCTTTGCCAATAAGGGCTGGCCCATTGTCAGCTTGGAGTAATTTCAGTGCTGTCATGCCTACTAAGGACAGCAATCCTTTTATGACCTCCTTACAATCTGCTTTCTTCTGGAGAATTAACCAGATAAATCATATGCACAGTTCTAGCACGCCCAACACATTTTTGAACTTGTTGACGGTTGTCAGTGGACCTATGTGGTTCATACATGCATTTAAATGGCACTATCACCCTTATTAGTTTGTCCACAGTTGTATGCAAACACCCCAAAGTGGGATGTGGATACACTTGTAAATATTGTTATTTGTAAATATAGATACTATGTAAATGTAATCATCTATGCCATGTAACTGTAAGAAATGTGCCCAGATGCCCCAGGATTTGGCACACTATATAAATAAACACAATACAATATAATACTTGCCTTTGCTGCAGAGATTACTTTCAACCTATCCTGCTTATTTGGTAGTACCAGGTCAACACGGCCTCCCTTCGACCTAGGGATAGTGACCATCACTGTATTCTCTTTTACAGTGTACGTATAAGTAGTGGGAAAACTCTGGCGGGTTAGGACTATTTGTATCCAAACATGCTTTTATGTCCTCATCTATATATGTAGCAGGCCGGGTTAATGCTGCCACTACCAGTTGTATAGTCGTTGTCTTGCAGGCTGATCAGCAAACGCATTGCCTGCACTGTGAACAGAATTCTTTCTGTGTGCTTTGGTATGCATAACCCAAATGAGAGGTCTAGCCCCCTTAATGTCCCATACTTCTTGCCAAAGTTGGTTTGACAACATCTGTCTGCCTTTGGAATCTATCAATCAATTTGCCTGACACCAATGTAGGTCATAGTAACATCTTACTACGTAGTCTGAATCAGACACAGTGTGGGCTTAACAAGTTTATTGAATTCATAAATTAATCACAGTAAATATAATCAAACAGAGAAACATAACATATACACAATTCATATCATACAAAATAGGCTCATTACATTTCATGTATAATAATACAATTGTAAAAAATGTTGCTAAAATTCCTTTCACAGACAAAAAAATCAGCAGCGCTACACCAGGCTAACATCATAAACATAAATACCATTGTTCTCGTATAAGACACTAGTTTCTTTCATAAGGGACCTGGACTGCGCAGTCATACGCAATTACATATTTTGTAATACTGTATTTCATTTACACATGTGGGCAATTGTTCACGCTGTTGTATGTTCCAGGCACTCACTTCGGCTTACCAACAGTTGCTTATAGAGGCAGGCGTTCTAAGATATTATTCCAGCGGGCATAATTATGTTGCGCCAAACCCGAAGTAATGCAATATGTATTGCAACTGTAGGGAAGTTCAGGCAATATGTCAAAAATTCAGTAGATGTAATACTATACTGACTATACTATTGGGTGATATCAATAGATGGAGAGGGAACTACAACGACCCTCAGGCCATCAATCTAGAGGAGGAACTAGAGAACCATGCTTTTACCATAATCAACAAAGGTCCCACTGCTGTCATGGGTAACCAGCTTGATTGGATTATCAAAAATAACTCAGAAGTGACTATGCTGGGAACTTACCCATGCATTTGGCCAGATCACTATAAAATTGAATTCTCTCTTACTCTGAAACAAAAAACAGCAAAAACAAAAAACATACCTAAAATGTACTTGATAGGAACCTGAAAAAAAATCACCAGCACTATGCTATCAGAAGGAATGAACAAAATCATGGCTAATACTAAAGATGACGATTCATGCGAACATATCATGCTGATATACAACCAAGGCATGACAAAACTACTCAATCTTCAAGCTCCCCTAAAAAATAAAAAAGTTAGGCCAAACATAAACCACCAAAAAAGGTTCAATGCCGAAGCCATTGAACTCAAAAAAGAAAAACGGAATCTAGAAAGCAAATGGCTAAAAGAACATACAGTAACAAATAAAACGAAATGGAAGAACGCCAACTGCAAGTATAAATCCAAACTCATCGATCTCAAGAAAAACCATTACAATGAGCTTATCAACACCACTGCCAACTCCACCGGAAAGCTCTTCCAGATTCTCAAATCTATAGATAAACCTAAGGCACTCACTCCACCATTCCAGCATACAGATTCAGACTGTGAGAAAGTCCAAATGGCCTTCCAATATAAAATCATTAAAGCCAGAGAGACCATTCTTAACTGCCAGACAAACCTATTGAAAAGAAATTAGAAAATCCCAAATTTCAGTTCAGGCCCATAACACTTGAAGAAATGAAGACAACACTTTCAAACGTAAGATGCACCTCATGCTCAGAAAATGTACTGTCACCTAAACTAATTCTAGAAAACCCAGACAACTTTGTTCCATTCTTTAGAAGAATGGTTACCGCATCATTCAGGGATCAAACTGTACCCACTATAATCAAAACAGTCACGGTCACTCCCCTGCCTAAAAAAACAACTTGACCAACATGATCCTGCAAACCTTAGACCCATAACAAACTGTAATTTTCTGCTGAAAGTACTAGACAAAGTAGCCACCGAACAGCTCCAAAGCTACGTGGATGAGAATAATCTACTACACCCTCAACAGTCCGGCTTCAGGACTGGTCATAGTACCGAATCGGCTCTTTTAGACCTTCAGACCGAGATGCTAGGCATTTTAGATAGGGGCAAATCAGGTTTACTGATTTTTATTAGACCTCTCGGCAGCCTTTGATCTGCTTGATCACACAAGGCTTCGAGAAGCCCTAGAACTTTCAGGAAATTGCTCACCAGAGGCAACTGATTGGATAGCCTCTTTTTTACAAGACAGGCAATCCAGGATTGTCTGGGGAAATAAGGCATCCAACACTAAACCAGTGGACTGTGGAGTCCCGCAAGGAGCTAGCTTCTCTCCACTGCTATTGAACTTGTACATGCGATGCCTATGCACCATGCTGTCCCAAATGGGAATATTTTTTACCAACTTTGCCGATGATAACCAGCTGGTTTTCGAACTCTGCGGCGACTACAAACAAGACCGATAAACTAACCACCATATATAACATCGTCGAAAGCTGGATGAAGGACAACTGGATGTGCCTTAATAGCACCAAGACTGAGCTAATGATTTTTGGATCCCCACATGCCACAAAACAACTGAACTCATCTTACTCCTCATTCAACATCAAAAACACTCTAATACCAATATCCGAGAAAGTGAAGACGCTCGGAGTTTACTTACAAGCCTTTCTAGGAACCGAGGCTCATACAGCCTATTTAAAAAGAAACTGCCAGTACCATCAAAAACTCTTGAAAAAAATCAGACCCCTGCGCGACCAGAAGAATAGCACCACAATAGCCAGAGCAACAATACTCTCAAGACTCGATTATGACAACTGCCTGCTCGTTGGAGCAAACAGTAAATGCCTGAAGCAATGCCAGGTTATTCAAAACAACGCTGTTAGGACAATCACAGGCAGGTCAAAAAGGGAACACATCACAGGTGATAGGAAAGATCTACACTGGCTGGCCATGGAAGAGAGAATCACCTTTAAGTCCCTCACCATGGTTCATCGATGCCTATATGGTAAAGCCCCAGCATACTTGAAGAAACAGTTCAAGTGGCACGCAACAACTATGCCTAAGATCATCAAACAAAGGCCTTCTACAAACCATCTCAACAAAAAAGCTAATTGGACTTGGGAAGGCATTCCCTACCAGAAGCATCCAAAAATGGAATGAACTACCTTTGTTCCTGAAGCTTGAACTCCACTATACCCAATGCAGAAAGAATCTAAAAACACTGTTATTCAAATAACCCTTTAAATTAAGGCAACCCTTAGCACCCATGAGATGATCACTATATGTATTTTCATGCTGTCCTGTTACTCTGCATCTACATGTCCTGTCTTTTTCTAATGCGCTCCGATGCCTGCGGGCTTTAGCGCTATATAAATAAATACTGTTATACATGTACACAAAGTTCCCATACACGTACATGTAGATAGTACTCAGATTGTACACTCGGTGAACAAGTGCCTCGCTGTTTCCAGGGTATCTTTTCATTGACAAATTCAACAGGACCTCTTTTGAACAGATATTTTCAGTTCAGGCCCTAAAACAGTTAAAATCGGTAGTTGGTTAATTCGCAATAGAAGCCAGCATATTTCTAGGCTTGGACTTAATACCAAATACTGTTGGGGACACATATCTGTGGACCACATTTGCAATGTTCTTTCAGCTTTTTAAGGTAGCAAGGTGGTTATGGTTCTTATTCCAATAGTACAAGTCGAATTTAGATTTGAAGGAAGCTTTTAACTGCTGGTATCCACCCTTAATGAGCCAATTTGGATACCAGTGTATTGCCTGGAAAGTAGTTAATACTGGTTCATCAAATGAGGGTACCCTACACCGATCACCTCTTCCACAGTTTGACCGCAACATGTTTAGGATATGATAGTTTATTTATATAGCACTTATACACAATGTGTTTCAAAGCGCTTCAAGGCAAGGGAGGGAACAAGGGAAAATACAATGATATTCTTATAGGCCATGAACAGTAAGGATGTGAAATTAACTATCGTACTCGGCCTGGCGACATTTCAGATAGTGCAAGAGCTAAGACATAGATAAGGAACGGAGGGGGGAGAGTGGGAAGGAATGGAAACCGACAGGGGACTACCGTACTAGGCCTGACAACATTTCTGGTAGAGCTGGAGAAAAACAGGTGAGGGAGAGGGGTGCAGAAAGATGGGGGAGGAACAAAACCAGCAACTCTCCTACTAGGTATGACGACATTTTGGATAGTGCTGGAGGGGGTGGGGGGGTGTGGAGGAAAAAACCAGTAAGGGTAGGGGGAAGCAGACAGAGGAGGTTGCTATCATACTAGGTCCAGGGACAATTCTGACAGAGTAAGTGCATACAAGAAAGTAAGGGGAAGATAGGAAAAGGGAGAAGGGAAAGGAGGAGAAAACAGAGAGCAGTCAGAGTGGAGAAGCAAGAGGGGAGAGTGAATACAATTGCAGAAGTCAGTAGTAACACATAATGTTGCAAGCCAGGATACAAGATGAAGATGGGAACAACGTGATTCAGGGCCACCATGAGTACAAGATGCAAAGGAAGTCCAAAATTAGAGTTGAGAAAGGGTGACGCGCTGTGAATGAATGAAGTCATGGGTAGGACATTGGGGCATCATTTTTGCCTTCAGGTATAATGCCACTCTTTTTCTTTCAGTGTGCCCCTCCAATGAGATTAAACCTAACTCGAGGCGTAAAGCCTCCATCTGGACTGAGGGTCGCAGCCCTAGTTGTTGCCTCCAGAACACTCCCTCAAGACAATACAACCATCTAAAATCCTTCATAGGCAGCGTCTCCAAGGCCGTACAAAATCGCAGGACAGAAGCACTGCCTATAGATGATTAATATACCTTCAAGGGAGTAACCTGTGGATTGTTGGGCAAAGCTACAAAAGAGGTGTGTCCGCTGTACTGCCTTTCTCTTTTTGTTTGCAATGATGTGTGATTAGGTGGTCTACGCACTCCTCTCTAAACCGGGATAGGGATAAGGATCCACGTACTCTACACAACCAAAGGAAGAATCCAGCTTCACCCTGTACACCCTTTTTCCGACTATTAGGAGAATCTTAGGTTTTTTTGTAGCTTGATCTCAATGTAATTTTCTCTAGCATATCTGGCCAGTTTGTTACATTTTGCTCTACAACCTCTTAAAGTGTGGTACAAAATGATACGGTCATCTGCATATAACATGCATGCAATTTGCGTTTGACCAATTTTAGGAGGGCACCCAACAACATCAAGCATTCTCTCAAGAAGGTCAGAGATGTACCTGTTAAATAAAAAGGGAGCCAACACGCAACATTGCTTGACCCCCCTCCCCCACCCACCTATAGGTACAGATGCAGATCGGCCACTGTGTCCCTTCATGAAGCTTCTGAGTAATATCTAGGAGCCACCCAGGACATCCTTGAAGTTTCATTTTGTTCCAGAGCCTAGCCCTGTTGAAAAGGTCAAACGCTGTTTTAAAGTCAACAAATGCAATATATAGAACAGGAGCATCTTTTTTTGCCACCTCTGGTAGGAGACAGTCAAGAAGTCAAATGTTATGGGTTGTTGAAGACCCAGGTCGAAAGCCAGCCTGAATATCGTACATAATTTTCTCAGCTTTGACACCTGACTCAAGTGCTTTCAAAACAAATCCAGCAAACAACTTCCCAGTGACATCCAACATGGAGAGCAGTCTATAGTTTGCTGGCAAGGCTCTGTCTCCTTTCTTGAAGACTGGTACTAGCACCGACTGCCTCCCTGTGAATGGAATGGTGTGCTCTTTACACACCTTGTCAGATAGGGCCTTCAAATAAGGTAGTCAGCCCTCAGGATCATTCCTGAGTACCACATTGGCCAAGCCATTGGGACCTGGTGTGCTAGAGGCCTTTGCGTTTTTAATAGCTGCCCGTATAGCCTGTGTGGAGATGTCAAGCGGCTATATTCACCCCCCCCCTAAACCCCCGCCCACAGAACAACTTGGGTACAGAGTATTTGCCATATTGATCTCAGATTTCCACTATCAAGGGCACCAATCATGCGCTGCCACTGTACATTCAGAGCCGAACATTTACAGTGGTAAAGGCAGTGTTGATAGGTGTTCTTAATCCTATTGATTTAACCACAGAGCTTATGGCTGGGGTGTTTTCTTTCACAGCCATCTGATCTCATTGCGCATGTTTCTTTTGGAGTTGCGTATTGCAATATCAAATGGCTTCCTGTTTGTGTTCTCTGTCACAGTCAACCTCCAAGGATCAACAGAAGCCACTCCAGTGGTCAGAGAACCAATCCAAGACTCCCATCTCATCCACCGTAAGAGCGAGATATGTCTGCCACTCATCCTGATCCACTGCTTCTAATGTGGCTTTGGCTATACTGGCCCCTGTCCAGTGTATTCACTTTCCTGAGTGGCTTGGGATTAGGTCTTTTATGCATGAGCCCAAGATTATTTTCACCAGGAACTGTAGGGTCGGGCTTAATGTTGCATGGTCACTACTCAGCCCAGGCTATTTCTAGGTCCAATATGCTCTCTTAAATGGCCTCACTTCCAAAATAATAATTTAATGTAGCCTTGCTTAGACCATTCCTTCTGGTATATGCACCTGGGGTGTCCCCATTAGCACATCCATTTAACAGAACAGGTTCCCATTCCTTTAGCGGGTCAACCAACAGGCAGCCCTGTGCATTCCCCTACTCTTACATGCCCATCCGCCTTCCTCCATACTGCATGGGCTTCACTTTTAGGAACGGGAGACGGAACCTTTTTCACCAGAAAAACCTTTTTCCCCTTTAAATTTAGAGGCACGCGGGGGTGCGGCCCTTGGTGCATGCATTACCCTGACTCCACCCACCGGCGCCACACACCAGTTCCCATTTCCACGTCGACGGAAATGGGACAATTTCACCAGCGCTCCTGGGTTTGGCTCTGCCATGTAATACCACACGCTCTTCCCTGGATACTATTTTTTCTATCTTTTTGTCTTGTGTTTGTCATTTAGGCACTTGGTCCTCCGGCGTCACGCTCCTCCCTGGTGCATGTTGACTTCAGCGGGTGTCCAGCCTGCGAGGGGCTCTTTCCTACGTCCGATATCCACACTCTTTGCCACTGCTGCCTTGACCCTGACCACGGCTGGTAGGGTTGTACCACGTGCGACACACTGACTCCATGCGCACTGAAGAACAGGCTAGCTAGGTGGAGAGAGCTCTTTGAAAGGTCGCCTCCAGAGGACTTGAAGAACCTTATCAGACAGAGATCGAGGCCCAAAGGAGGGCCACTGTTTTCCATCGCACCCCGTAATGGGTGACTCCTTCCTGAGGAAATGTCCCAGCAGGAGGAGCCCCTCAGGTTCTGGTACCAGCACCCATACCGAGGCTTGTCCAGCTACTGGCCTCAGGGCCGAGGGGTCATGAGATCCTTCTGGGCACATTACTGAGGGACCGCAAGGTTGTTTTACCAGGTGTACACCTGAGGGGCTACGCCTTAGTACCAGCCCAATGTCTGAGGAGGCGCCTGCACGCAGCACTACCGGGGACACTGCTGAGGGCAATATGCCTTCCAGGCCTAGGCCTGAGGTGCAGGGTAGGCCTCTCGCTCCACCACCAAGAGTCTTGGAGGAGGCCGGGCCCAGGAAGCCATGCATCACGACTTTGGCATGTGGCACGCAGCGTGAAAAAATGGCCACTGTGCCAGACAACATGACTGCTCGTCCGATGCCACTCTGAGGAACAGAGCAGGCGGGTGAACAAGTTTCAAGGTGGGTTTGGTGTCAACCAGGTACGTGGCCTACAGTTTATCCATCAGCAGTGCTGGGCAGGTTCCCCCTGCAACCCAGGCAGAGTGCGCCCCAGCAGCCCCCAGCCACTCCGTCAATATCTCCTTCCACCTCTTCAGCCTCCAAAGACGGGTTCTTCGAAAGGTTCCTGGCGCTGATGCAAACCCCCAGATGGGGGCCATCCTGCAGGATGCAGCCAGGGACTTGCTCCTTCCGGTCACCTCACCGGCGCCCATAGTCATTTCTCCGATCGCTCCGGCGCCACTGGTCCCAGTACAGCCCCCACTGCCGGCCCCTTTGACTCCTCTGCCTCCCACAGTTCAGGCGGTTCCATAACAGCATCCGGCTTCGGTACCCACACCGCAGCCCACGAAGCCCACCTGCTCCGGACCAGCCAGACAATCAGATGGATGCAGACGAGGAGGAGGACCCTGACACGCCGCCGTCAGCGAAGGCCTTCCACAACAGGCTTGCAGGTGTGGCAGAATATTTGGGCCTTCATCAACGCGGGGTAGAGCAGCCCGAGGAGGGGGTCTTGGCAGAAGTTCTCACCCTAAGACCCGCTACCAAGACAAGTATCCTGATGCAGAAGAACGTTGTGGCTCTGGCCAAGAAAGGGTGGCTCAAGCCTCACTCGGCTCAGCCTGTCAATCAGCGCCTCGATGGCAAGTATAGACAGATGGGGGGGGAATACACTGTCGGCGCACCCCCATCCGCATTCTTCAATGATCGCTGCGGCGTCTCTCTGCTCTAAGCCTCAGTCGGCCACCTCGTCCTCAGCGCTGCTGGGCAAGGAGGAGATTATCTTGGAGGCGTACGGGAAGAAACTGTACTCCAACGCCTCCCTGCACCTGCCTCAGGCCAACGTTGATGCCATGCTGGGTGGCAGCCGCTAACCAGAGACTTTGGCGGAAAATAGCAGACTTCCTTCCGGAACTTCCGGTGCAGAGCGAGGCATGCTTCAAGGCGGGTCTAGGCGAAGCCAAGCTGATAGCGCAGGACATCATGGAGTCCCCGTGGCCCACATCGATACCTTTGGTCGGGCCATCTGCATCACCACTGACATAAGGACGACATCAGGATACTAAGTTCAACCCTGACGTCCAGGATTGCATATTGGACCTTCTGTTCGAGGGTAGTGACCTCTTTCACTCTACCACCAACGAGGAATTAGATAAAAAGAACAGCTCACAAACTGCAAAGTATTCATCTATCCAAACAAAGGCCATGCCCAAGGCAGACACCCAGTAGCATTAAGGATCTGACAAGGGGCGGTTGTTTGATACAAACTCAAACAGAGTCTTTCTCTCGGAGGACAAGGTCACAGGCATCAAGAGAGCCACTGCTCACTTCCTGACCAGAGCAGTGACCTCGGCCTGGTGGTACCAGCACTTATTGGGTATCATGGCAGTGGTCCTACTGGCTGTGCCACACACAACTCAGGATGAGGTGCTTACAGCTGCACTTCGCAGCCTCATGGAATCAGGAGAAGGGCTCCCATGGGGAGCTGGTCAGCATACTGCAACCTGCGGACGGGCAAGCCCTTCTGGCAGCCGTCCCCGCAGGTCACGATCACTGCGGACTCCTCTCTAGAGGGCTGGGGAGACACTCTGGACAGCCACAGCATCCACAGAGTCTGGACCCGGCAGGAACAGGAGTCCCACATCAACTGTCTGGAACTCAGGGCCATCTTGCTAGCTCTCAGAGCTTTGCGTCCGCTCATTGAGGGCAAGCCCATCCTTATCCAGACCGACAACTCCACCTGCATGTACTACGTAAACAAGCAAGGGGATACCAGGTCCCCTCCGCTGTGCAAACTAGCGGTCAGCATGTGGGAGTGTTCCCTGGAGAACAACATTTACCTCACGGCCGTCCACATCCCGGGGAAAGCCAACTTGGAAGCGGACAGGGTCAGCAGCTTGGGGGCGGACAATTACAAATGGCAATTGAACGACCAGGTGCTGCTGGAGGTCTTCAGCAGATGGGGACACCCTCAGGTGGATCTGTTTGCCTCATGGACGAACAGGAAGTGCCATCAGTTTGTGTCTTGGCAGGGGCTGGGCCCCTGCTCCATGGGCGATGCATTATAGATACAGTGGGACGGCTTGATGGCTAATGCCTTTCCTCCCACACCTCTGATCCCCAGGGTAATCTGCAAGATAAAGGAACCTTGTCACCTCAGCATCATCTTGATAGCTCCTTGGTGGCCGACGAGATTGTGGTTCTCCGAACTGCTCAGCCTCAAGGACAAACCACCCATTCCCCTTTCCGCTGGGTCCATCACATCCCGCACCTCAGAAGTTAGCCTTCACAAAGTGGTTCCTGAGCAGAACACCCTCAAGCACCTGAGCCTATCGTGGACGTACCTGGAGTTCATTCAGGACGCCAGGAGCAAAGCTACCAGGAGCCGATATAAAAGTAAATGGAGCAGGTTCTGTCACTGGGCAGAGACTTTAAAGACCCCCTTAGGTGCATGCTGGATGATGTGCTCTCATTCTCGGCACATCTTGCGCACTCAGGCATGCAGGTGCACATATGTCACACCTATCTGGCAGCCATAGGGACCTACAGAAATTCGGAGGAGGAGTTCTTCTCTTGCAACCCATTAGTCAAACTTCTGGCGTGCTTGTCCAGGCTTTACCTGCCCATCAAGAAGCCACACCCCATGTGGGACCTCAAGGTGGTGTTGGGCACCTTAGCACACAAACCGTTCGAGCCAATGGCGTCCACCGACATCAGGCTGGTCACCATTAAGACAGCTTTGTTAGTGGGCCTCACCTCTGCTCGCAGAGTCAGCGAGATCCAGGCTCTGGTGGCCTCAGAACCCTATACCACTTTCCACAGGTATAAGGTGGTCCTGTGGACTCACCCGGCGTTCCTACCTACGGTACCCTCCCCTTTCCATCTAAGCGAGGAAATAGTCTTCCTATGTTCTTCGCTGACCCCAAGGACGAGGCTCAGAGAGTCTTGCACTGTCTGGATGTCAGGTGCGCTCTGAAATTCTATCTGGATAGGACCAAGGGCTTCCACAAGGCAGACAGACTTTTTGTCACCTTTGGGGGCTCCAGACCCAGTTATCAAGCTTCCAAGGCTTCTATTGCACAGTGGATGGTTGCAGCCATCAAAGAGCCCTATGAGGGCCAGCACAAGCTGCCACCAGCCAACATGCACGCTCATGCAGTGAGAGTCAAGGCAACGGCCATCACATTCCAGAGCCATATCCCTTGGCAAGTCATAAGCAAGGCGGCCACCTGGGCCACCCCTTCGGCTTTCTGTAAGCATTACTGTTTGGATGCCAGCTCCAAGTCAGACGTGGCCTTCGGACAGGCAGCTCTAAGGAACTTATTTGCTTAAGGAGGGTGTCCTCTCCACCCCGGGGCTACATTCAGTTGTAATCGCCCATACAGTATGGAGGAAAGGGGACAGGACGTAAGAGTAATTATAAGTTACTCACCAAAGTGACTAATGTACTCTTTATCCTTAGTCCCCTTTCCTCCATACGTCCCACCATCCTCCCCCCCTAATAATACTGGTGTCATTAGGCAATGTTAAATATTGTCGACGCGTCAATGGGGACGAAGGTGTAGCGCCAGTCGGCGGAGTTAGGCATGCGCATGTTCCCAGGGCCGCACCCCTACGTGCCTCTAAATTTAAAGGGGAAGAAGGTTTTTTTGGTGAAAAAGTTTGTCTCCGTACCTAGGAAGGGACGCCCATGCAGTATGGAGGAAAGGGGACCAAGGACTAAGAGTAAGTTTAGTCACTACGGTGAGTAACTTATCATTTTTGCTGTAATAGCTTGGATTCAGGGTGGCAGAATGATTTGTCAAGGCAGTACGCATTCAAATCACCTCCCAGGAAAATCCTGTCATGATCCACACTTCCACCCCAATCAACGTACACCTCGTTGATACTTGGGAAAATGTCTTGAAGATCAAGCTCCCCTGGAGGGTTATATACATTGATGAACAGAATTTTACAATGTACTATCTTGCCTTGCAGTTTATTTTCGACTGCCATAATGTTACTGCTATTGGTGCTAGTGGGAAGGAGTTTCAAATCAATAGATTGCCTAACTCCAATTATCAAGCCACCCTAAGGCCTCCCCCGGATACCCTTATTTGCCAGAATTTGGTGGATTACAAAGCTTTCAACATGTACTCTATCAATTAGCCAGGTTTCCTGGCAAAGAAACATACCGTGCCTTAATAGTAGGGGGAAGGAACCTTCTTGAGAGAACAGATGATTGTTGCCGCTAGTCTTCCAACTGAGGATCTTTAAACCTCAGGTTGAGGCTTGACACTGTTGAGGCAAGAAACGTTTCAACCATTCCCATCCCTGTACATTTGCAAAACTCTTTGGTGTTTGTGCTGTTGCAGTATTTTTGGTTACACTACACTTTGGTGTTTGTGCTGTTGTAATATTCTTGCTTACACTGAAAGTGTTACTCTCTTTAGTGCATTTTCACAACAGGCAGATGGTAATACAACAGGAGGCTTAATATCGAGTTCATATCCTAATGCACCAAAGGTAGACTTATGTGGGCGTATTAGGGCAACAGTATCCGGGAGACACAGTACAGTCGTGTCACTTTCCTTCCACCCACCTCAATCTGCTGAATAAAATCAAACTCCATGGAATAATAGGTATCCTGAGTGTAGGTGTCTTAGACAGAAGCCTGAAGACCTCAGGCCTGTTTAAATATTTTACCCGATGTTTTGGATTGAGTGAAGCAATAGAAAGTATTAAAGGATCCAGGGCAGTAGGACTAGATGTTTCCACAAAGCTCTGGTAGTGTGCCCCATTGGCTACTTTGTTAGCTGTGATAGTCATGCTGTCTCCTGCCTGCTTCGCTCCACCAGTTGGGTCTTGTGTGGCAGCGATGGCCCGTGGTGCATTAGTTGTGCAGATTTCCTTTGACCCAGTATGGTTGCATCAGAGACTTACCAACTGGTAAGGGTCCCAACTGATTTTTGATTCCTTGCCTTACGACGCAGCTCCCTTCTGTTTTTTTTTACTTTTTTTTTTACTTTTGCATGGTTGCTGCTATTGTAGAGTTCAATGGTAGATCCTCTGTACCCGCTTCTAGCGACAGTATGAAGGATGCATGAGTGGCCTGCTCCTCCATCCTTTTCTTTGAGGGTATTCAGTCTTTGTGCAACTTATAAATAAGAGGGGAGCCCTCGTTTTCTGGGATCTCAGCAGGTAATTTACAACAAGGGGTAGGGTCATCCCCTGTCCCAACTATCTCTACACTATTTGAAATAGACTTCTAAGTGGGTACTAAAAGATTAGCTGCAACCTGTTTCTGATCAAGTGTATCTGCTAAGCATTGAAGCATTTTCCCTGCTGCTTGTGATCGTCGTGGATACTTCCACACATCTTCAATAAGATCTTTACTGCAAAATGCAAAGTACCTGTATTAAGGTTCACAACAGTACTCTCAATGCTGGTGTTCTCCATAGTGCTCTGATCTATAGTTTCACTAGAGGGAAGATCTGGCTCTGTAGAAGGGAATAGATCGGGAGTCAAAGACATTTGAGAGGGCACATCAGTGTGCTGTAGTTGTACAGCAAGGGGAGGAGGAGAAAAGCTAGATGCAGAAACTTCCTCCCTGTTGGAAGTTGCCATGTTGTATGAGACCCAAGGTGGTTGGATTGCCCCTTGCAGTGAATAACATAAGGCTAAGGGAGATCTATTGTTATCAGTCTCCGTGACAGAACGATTACTGCCACATATGGCGTCCGGCTCTGGTAGAGCAATTAATATACCCAGGCTGCTCTGCTGTAGTGTGTTACTGCACTATATCTTGATGTGTGTTTTCCTGAAGTTCACAGACCTTGTGAAAATAAACTCTTATATGTCCTCAGGTCGTTTTTAGGTGGTTATTTTGCAGCTACTTTGGAAGCCAGTGGGGCCTGGGGCTCAATAGCCTGTTTCGTGCTGGTAGAGCGTGAGCAAGTTTTTGTTTCTTTGCAAACCTTTGGGTTACGTAGATTGTAGCCCTTTTGTCTGCAAGCAGTCTTACTCGACAAGTTTACTGTATTACAATGAGTCAAGTTTCTGTAGCTTCTGCACGTACACCGTGAAATGGAAATTCACAGAAATAGCGAAGAAGATAAAATTGCAGGTATAGTCTCACTTACTGCTCACTTACTGCTAGTGTTTTTTACCTAAAATCCAGAGCCGAGGAGGAAGGACGTTTAGTATGCCGTCCCTTGGCGAATCACCGGCAAACCACTTCCTTGCACCACTTTACCGCTGCACATACTGTGTTGTGGCCAGGATATGAGGCTTTTGCAGTTGTGAAAGACACACCCCCAAAACAGTAAGCATTGAAGAGTTCCTTACTCCAGACACCGGCAAACCACTTCCACACACCGCTTTACTGCTCTGGCTTATGTAGGCCAACTTGTCGCATTGCAAAGAGGAGTCCTTGTAACTCACCCACCTTGTAACTCCCCTAAATGTTTTGTTTGGGTATCCTGGCATTCAAACTCATCTTATGGTTGAATCAGCACAGGCAGCAGAATATTTAGAGCCTGTCCCAACTGCTGGAAAAGCACTCCTATCACAGTGTATTACATTTGCAAACATCCGGAGCTGCTGCATCTGCTTCTGGTTTTAAAGACCATTCCAGTTTGTACATTTGTAACAGTTCTGGTTTGTAATGATATCATACATCTGGTGCTGTCTGCATGGAAGCCCATTGTACCCATCTTGAGTGTAGTGCCTTCGCATTTACAATACTAGACCCTGGAGCATGCTTCTAACTGCATTGACAGTGTGTTTATGTGCATTACTTTTACAGCCAATGGGTGTTCCTTCTGCAGTATTATTTGGACTGCAGCCATAATCTTCTCTTCTGGAGCAAACTTCTGCTCTGGAATTATAGAGACATATGAATACTATGCTATGGGATTTGTCTCTCCATGGTTACATTCTAAATATGTAAATGCATTCAGACCAAGAGACAATGCCACTAAGTCCTTATCCATGTGTCTGTCCTGAAGAGGACTACTTTGAGTCATTTGCTGATAAACGTGGTGCAAAATATGTGTGTGCGCTTCCCCTTCCAGCCTGATGGACAGAGGTTAGGCTTCATCAGGTAATATGGTGGTTTCAGTAATGCTGCATAATCTGCAACATATGAAAGTCCAAAATTGAAAAGGCCAAGTATGGCCTGTAACTGTGTAAGTGTATGCAGGCTCTGCAAGTGTGTGCATTTCTCCAGGAAATGAGGTGCAAGTCCCCTTCCCTCGTCGGATAATAAAAATCACAGAAATATCATTTCTCCATGCTTTTTTGAATAGCCTTTAGCTGCTAGTGTCAGTATGACCAAATCCACTGTAAGAGTGCAGAAGTAAGGCTGACACAGAGGGCTCATGTTGATTATTAGAAACGTGTATTCAAGTATAAAAAGGAAAAGAAAACATATCTCGCCCTAACTCTAACTAAAATAACTAGCGTCAGAATGTCCAAAGCAAAAGTCCCAATGTCAGAATCCTAATTCTGTCCCTCACACTCTAAATTTAATCTAAACGAAGAAAAGGGTCTTTCTATGCCTTCCCCTGGACAAAAGGCAGTTGTGAAATCTGCAAACCTTGAAGTATTGGGAATAGCGCCCTTCCTGGCCTTGTTCAGGTTTCTTAAAAAAGTTTAACAATTGTTGGGGGAATCTCTCTCCCCTTGTTGGCCCTGCTCAATCTTTTTTTCCTGTCCCTGTGTCCCTGAACCTGATTGGCAAACCTGCTTCCTTTTCACCAAAAACAAAAGGAGTTGGGCTGTGTTTCCAAACTGGAGTGTGTCCTTGACGCTGGTTGGCAGACCTAGTTTTCCCCTCTACCAGGGACTGTGCTGAAGAACAACAACCTGGATGTACTGCCCAAGCTGTGGTGGGTGCCTGACCCTGGTTGGCAGTCCTTGTTTTCTCCCACCAGGTAATGCGATGAAGACTAACAGCCTGGATGTGCTCCCCAAGTTGTGGTGGATCCCTGACCCTGGTTAGCATTCTGGGTTTCCTCCCACCAGGTACTGCGATGAAGAATAACAGCCTGGATGCACTCGTCAAGCTGTGGTGGGTCCCTGACCCTGGTTAGCAGTCCTCTTTTCCTCCCACCAGGTACTGCGATGAAGAACAACAGCCTGGATGCACTCCTTAAGCTATGGTGAGTCCCTGGCCAGTTGAGTGGATGGTTATGGGATATAAGGAATAACGGAAAGAGGGTTAGGGAAAGGTTATGGATAGGAAAGGGGTTGTAGGGAAAAATGTTCCTCGACTCCTTCTTGAATTACGCAGATCCTCTTGCGTCAATGAGGTCAGCATAACATACACTCATGCATTCAATTGTTTCCCCCAAAACCATTCATAGCCCACACTAGAAACACATTTCATGCAAGAATTATTTAGCATGAGAATCCACCTTGTATTAAGTCATGCAAGGTACATTGTGTGTGGTTTTGCATTACCTCACCACTACATTGAGCATATAGAACGTTGCATTACCTCACGCAACTTTACATTTGTGTACCATTCGGCTTACAGAGGCAGAACGGACTACCTTATATTCATAACACACTCAACCTAAATTTTCCCTGCACATCTTGTGCAAATGCGTTTAGAAAAGTTCCACGCACTGTTTGTGCAACAATCTACTTTGTTGGGCTCCCAGTCACAAGTGCAAGATTAATTGTGTGCCCAGAACAACTTGGAAAATAACAATGACCAAGAAAAGTACTTAGCTTAGATTAGCAGGACCTCAGACTCTCTAATTGCCTTGTTTGGGAGTTGCAGCCTTCTGGATGCGTTTTACTGAACGAATGCAATGCTTTTGATTTACTCTCTGCAGCGGGAAACTATGAAACAAACCTGTGATCAGTATTGTATTCTGTGTGCCCAAGTATACACTCGCTATTGAGTTCGTGTGAGGTGCCCCGGGTATCTCGGACACTCAATGCAGGATTTTTCAGCCTGGTTTCCTGGTCTTGCGCTTTCTCTCTAGATTTCGGGAAAGTGATGATTCCTTGTCGAAATGGTCAAGGGAACGTCCCTCTTTGTGAGCCCCTTCTGTTTTGCCGTCTTTTCTCTCTCGTTCAGCTGCTGTCTCAAAACTCCTGTTTCCTCGTGTGATTTGCCTCGCTCAGACCGTGCTCTCGTGCTCCGCCTTTTATCTGTGTCTGGACGCTTAATGGGAGTTGGGTGTGTGTGGTGGTCTAACTGCCTGACCTCCCCTGACCATTGTATTGGGACACGTCGGGTATAATTCTCAGCTGTTAGTCTGTTTTCTCTCATAGCGGGATGTCTTTGAGAGAGTGTTTGTGTTGTAAAAAGAGGCCGGGGGGTAGAGTTCCTAAATATCCTACCTGGTAGGGTGGGGGTAAAGGTGTTATAGGGAAGGGGATACCGTGTCTCACCATCCGGCAGCCGATTCCCACTTCACGAAGACCCCTCATCCATGTGATGCTCCCACACTGATCCACCACCAGGAACTGGATCCAAAAGCAATGGCTGTGTCCTGGCTACCTGGATGACAGATCCCTGGGGACTAGTGGGTAAGACACCTTCTGGTTTCTCACATTTCCCACTTTGTAGTTTCGGGTCACTCTCCTGCCAAGCCTTAGCACAAGCCCATGTCCATTCAACCATTTCTTCCACAGTTTCAGGGTGCCAGACCCTCTTTTTCCAGCCTCTTAGTTTGTGCCACCACCTGCTTGGGCCTCCAGCGCTTCTCTGGCTACCCACATACCTTACTGCGCGGTCTGCGTGGGTGTTGGCTCCTCTGAGGCAGCTGGGCTCGGTTACAGAGCTCTGGTGGTGTTCTGAAGCCTCCCTACACAGTCTTCTCCTTACTGGCAGCGCAGTCTCTTCCCTCCACGCTCCCTGAGTCTCGGGGATGCCTGGAGTTTCAGCCACCTGCTGGCCCTATGGTCCTGAAGTCCTGGACCAGCCACTTACTCTCTCCCAGCATTCTATGCATCCTGGTCTGCTTTCGCCTTCACTCCTGGTCCATGATTGTTGTCATGTCATGCCTCCTCCAGGGAGGGCTTGACACTTCATCAAGTCCTTCTTTACTTTTAACAGGGCTTCTTCCAGTCAGCTGTCGGGAGCCACTAGAATGGTCAAAGTGGTTCTGATAAGTATCCTGTACTTCTCTGTGCCTCCTCCTTGTCTCAGTTCTAAATGAGTTATGAGGTTGCCACTCGCTAGAGATCTTCCTCGTCCGAGTACTCTCACTGGGCTATAAAAACAACATGGTGTAGAAGGGTAGGGGTGGAGAGGGATGAGGTGAAGGAGAGGTGGGGTTATTGTCAGGAGGGCGTCTAGGGTCAGGTGATTGGAAGGGATACTGTGTTGTCCTGATATAGTCATCACTGGTCCCAAAGGGGGTTTCCCCTTCCATGAGATCCACCCACTGAGTACCACTCACAGGGGGACTATTGGGTAGTTGCCACACCACCCTGGCTCCCCCTTCGGAAGCTGCAATGACATCCTAGGATTCGTTGCCCCACCTTATCTAGGTGTTCATTCAAATCATCTGTACAGTATATATCATCTTCATATGTTCAACAAGTCTGTATATCTGTTAAAAGGGATTGTATTCTACTTGATAAAATCCCTGGACTGTTTTTGTACCACTGTGGTAGTCTCGTTAAACAAAGTGGTTTCCCTCTGAATGTTATTGCTGTGTACTTCTAGCTCTTTGGATCCAAAGGAAAGATCCATTTCTCAAATTCAACACAGTCTTATATTTATTTCTATGTACGTTACTCAGAAGGCTTGAACTATGCATGTTCTGAACAGCTTCTGTGCGTGTGTTGGTATTTAGTATCCTAAAGTCAATTACCAGTCGATATGAGCCATCTGCCTTGGACACTGTAAGTAGTGCTGTGTTCTGTGGGGTTGCCTGTTGGGGTAGAACTCCCTGGTCTAATATCTGATCCACTATTATATTTCAATGTGGAATAGCCTGTGCTTTGATTGGATATTGTCTCTGAGGCTTTGGTGTTGTAAACACTGGCATTTTATGTGGAAGACAATCTGTCATGTCCTACATGGTTCTTGAATACGTGTGCTTCACCTAAAACAGCCCATGAGGCTGCGTAGATGCACACTAAGTGTTCTTCAACTCCTTCAGAAAAAGCTGGCTTAATTATTTCTTCCCCCCCTAGGGCTTTCCCTAACATATAGCCTGGGCCAGTCTTGTTCTGCTAGAAGGTGATCTTGTGTTATGTGCAACTCAGACCAAAATAGTGCCTCTATTTCCTTTGTGTGGTGTGAGAAACCTGAGGATATTCTCACTCCTACTCCTCTGGGATCCTCTATGCAGGTGGCCGGAAAAAGGCCATCGCTTTTGGATCCTAACCCTGGAGGTGGACAAGCAAGGGAGGATCACCTTGGTGGAGGGTTCTTGGGGATTGAGAGTGGGAGACCTTCAGGTGAGACCTGGTAACCCCCTTATCCCAATGTTCACCATCTAGTTGTTCCCCGACCTTTATGGGTTATTGTAGGTCAACTCCCCTTCTTGCCTCTCCTGGGACATACTCTCCCACTCTTGTACGGAGATGAAGAAGAGACATCTAAGAGTAGTGAGCACCACACACTCTGCCCACTTTGGTACTGAGACGTGGAAGAGACAGCCAAAGGTAATGAACAGCACACATTCTCCCCACACTGGTATTGCGAGAAGGAAGAAGTAACTAAGAGTAATGAACACCCCTCACTTTTACCACTTAGGTACTGGGACGAAGAAGATGCATGAAGGGTATGAAGGTCAGGCAGGGCCTCTTAATCAGAGTCAGGCAAAATTGACTGATGGAATACACCTGCAGCCTATTGAAGGACCAGACATGCAGGAGTAACAGAGAGAACCCTGAGGAACTTGGATGGAGATTATTTTGAAACCCAGGGACTCCAGAGGCAGCCGTGGTAGACCCCAAGACGGAAAAGGAGCTGCGGAGAGGCATACACGCCAGGAACGTGGCACCTGACCTTGCAGAGGCACTGAGCTCGCCCAGGCTGATCGAACACCTGTCCTACGCGAGCGGGGCTCGCTGAAGCAGTGGCCAGAAAGAACTGCAGAGGAAGATGCTTATAACCAGCAAAGGTGTACTTAATTAAGGGAAAGCAACATCTATGGAAAACTGCACTCCTTATCTGAATGAAATTAAGTAAGATAATAAAACTACCCAGAGTCCGGGGCACTCCAGCCAGGCTACACAGGGTGCAAACAGCGCAGTGTGAATAAATACTGGCCTTACAAGTGGAACAGTGAAGTTAAATGAATGAGCGAAAAGCAGCTGGCGTGAGAAAGCCTAAACTGCTAATATTGAATGCTTTATTTATTTAAATATGCATTTAGCACAATTGACTTTACATATTACACATAAATACAAAACATCAATACATCCAATAATCAAATTTTAAAAATACGATCAAACATATAAAATTCCTGAAGACACATTTTTTAAAACCATTATAATTGAGCTAAACAATTTCATCATGTGATATATCAGGTTAGTGACATTGCCTTCTAAAAGGCATTGCTGTATTCTTTCTATTTCAGCTATTGTACATGTATTGTTATATTGTTTCAGGTATAAGTGTCTCAAGTTCTTTAAGCTTTCACACTCACATAATAGATGTTTGGTAGATTCTATAATTGCACATCCACATAGTCTGCATAGTCTTAAAGTTCTTATTATGCCCGATTTAGCACCTATAATTTCCATGGTATCACATTTGTTATATTTAAATAGCAGGTAGGATCTTACAATGTCAGCACGTGGGTATGCATAAAAATATTTGGGTTTTCTAGTACCCGTGTTCCAGTGTTCAAGAAACATACCACTATTTGATTTGGCGGTTAAATTTACCATGTCTTTCTTTTGCAAATGTGTATATTGTCTCTTTCAGAAGGCGTTTAACCTTAGTATGAGAGTAAAATAACCAACTATATGCATTTTGTTTCGCCCATTTCAAATACGTTGTATAGAGGAAATAAATGCTTTTTAGACTTTGCGGGTTATCTACTTCATTAAACATCTTCATCAGATCGACTACATAGGTATGGTTATTTAAAGTGCATAATTTCACAAATAGCATGGCAACTTTATATTCTAAAATATCACTTGCATATCTAAAATCACCTTCAAGTAAAATATATTCACAAGAAACAGCTTTAGGAAGTCTAAAAAGCCATCTTAAAATCTTTCCTTCAAACATACATATTTCTTTGCAAAACTTTTCCCCCATATCTCGGCAGCATAAAGTAGACATGAGATAATTTTAGTAGAATATAGTAATAAAACTGTATTGACAGAGAAACCCCCTTGTCTGCCTATAAAATCACTGATGGCTCCAGTTATTTTCAAACATTTCATTTTGATCTCTTGCCAGTGTTGTTTCCAACTTAGTTTATCGTCAATAATTACCCCTAGGTACTTATAGCAGTTTACAAGTTCAATTTGTGTTTTTTCAATGTACCATTTATATCTATTAGATCTAGATTGTTTTCTTTTATCTAAAAAGGCCATCACCTTAGTTTTGCTGATATTTATCTCCAGCCCATTTTCTTTCACAAACTTTACCAGGCTGTTAAGCCTATTTTGTAATCCATGAGTATAATCTAATAAAACTAAGTCGTCTGCATATACCAACCAACACAATTGCAGCTTAACAATCTTAATCATATCAGCATTCCCATCACTTATTTCATTCTGACAGCCTGCCAAGTATAAATTAAACAGTGTCACCGCAAGTGTGCATCCCTGTTTTACACCACGATGGGTAGGTAGAGATTCAGATAATCAACCTTGAGCTTCAAGTCTTATGCGTACCGACGTGTCATGGTAGAGTTGTTGAATCATATATAACAAGCCAGCAGGTATCCCCCATTTCTTTAGCTTACTCCATAATATTTCCGTAATAATGGTGTCCAATGCAGCAGTGAAGTCTATAAAGACTGCACATACTGGAGGTTTCCTCACCTTCCAAGAATATTCAACTGCAGATACTAAGTTGATGATATTATGGATGGTTGATGATTCAGCTCTGAAACCTGCTTGATTTTTTGGAAGTATGTTATTTTCATTTATCCACTCATTTAATTCAATAAGCAAAACCTTTGCAAATATTTTAGCAGGTATATCTAACATGGGTAACATTCTGTGGGTCCTTGGATCACTCTGCACACCTTTTTTGTATATGGGAAGGATGATACTTTCACGCCATGTATCAGGGAATGACACCAGATTTTCCTATATAACGGTACAAACAGAAAAGTACCGTAGCCATAGCTCAGGGGATAGCCTCAAAAGTGCTCTACATGTACCATCCGGGCCAGTTGCCCTGGAGGTATGAAGTTGTTCAATCATGTTCTTCAGGCTATTTTTAGTATATTTACCATCCCATTCCGTTTTTGCAGCTTCATTAATCTTCTCATCTCCCTTAAATAGCCCCAAGGTAGATTTAACTTGTAGGATCCATTTGTTTTCAGGTACACTATTTACAGGTAAACATCTCTTCTTAGCGTCAATAATTGCCGTCCACATTCCTCAATGATTATTGGTCTGGGCACATACAGCGATAGATCGCCATGTTTCTTGCTCTTTATGTTTACGATATTGACGAAGCCATCTCCCATATTGTTTTTTCTCTTGCTTTATTTTCTTGGCAGTTTCATACATCCCAGAATTTGAATTTGCTATCTCTTTGATAGAATGTCTAAGCCTTTGTTTTGCCTTATGAATTTCACAGTCAAATCTCTTATTTTTATTATGTGAAAGGTTCCATCTTTCTCCATGTCACTGGGATCAGAGATAACCTCGTCAGAGAACGTTGTTTCCGATTCTCCACCCTCCCCTAGCTCCTCACCTTCTTCTTTCCTTTCCGTACTCTTCTCTCGTTTTCTTCTGGGTCGCTCCTTTTTTTTGTGTAGATAAGGACGGCCACGGAATGAAGCCACCGTGCTACCTGAAAAGGGTGCCCGGGGCCCCCCTCCGGGAATGCCAAAAAGGGGAAAAAGCCCTAAGGCACAAAAAACCCCTGAGCGACCCCTGAGATGTAGTGTTGAGACGGGGCCAGGCAGAAGAGATGGTCAGCAGAGATATTCGGAGGATGGCAGTCCAAGTGGTAAAGGGTGATCACAGGGAGAAACCCAGTTCAAGAAAAGAGAACCAGGAGAAGTCGGCAGTCCAATAGCAGGCCAAGATCCGGCACACTGGGAAGCAACAGAAGAAGGTGTCCAAGCGGTAGAGTAGACAATTCGAAATCAACAGGCCGGAGTCCGGTACACAAGGAATCCAGCAGGAAGATGAGAGGAAGCAAAGGAGGAGACGGGTACTGGAAGACAGAACGGAGAAAAGGTAAGGAACACAGAGAGAAGGAAAGATGGGACGGGGGTGGGCTAGAAGACTGGAAGGAGAGCACGGAGGAATGAGAGGAGCAGAACAAAACAGGGGAAAAAGCTCAGAGCTACGAGGAGCAGGCAAGTTATAGAGGAGGAACGGAACCCAATAGGGATCGGGGACCGACAAAGAAAATACACAAGCGTGAAAGCTGCGAAAAGCACAGAACGTAGAGCACTCTCGGAAAAGGAAACCGGAAGCGTTGCGAGGCGTCCGCGATCCGGAAGCGGGAGGCTTTAAGCTTCCGAGTCGCGTCAGCGCGCAACACTAGAACGGTGCTAAAGGAGAACGTGACGGGTGAGCGGAACGTGTGACGGGCTAGTATCTGCACCGCCAGTGGCTCCACAGGCTCCACCCGCCTCGCGGCATGACACTCCAATACTGACGTATTTCCATTTCTTCGCAGTGACTAATTTGATTTTATTAACAATTTGCTCAAATTCCCTAATAATTTCATAAGGGCATTCTTCACTTACTGTAGTTTGTTGTTCAATAAAGTTCTTTAACTCATTTTGTGCAATCTCATTCGCTTTTGCCAATTTTGTGGGATCCCGGATTATTCTGTTTGCCGCTGCATTAATTTGTATATTACCATTTAATTGGTACACATTCTCTATTTGGGGGAATTTCGTCAGTAGATAAGAGTGGTAGATGGTCGCTTTCGTCTCTTACCCCTACAGCCATATCTGTAGCCAATGTGTTGGCACATTTATTCACAAACATGTAATCGATTGTTGAAACACTGCCATAACCCACCCGTGTGGGACATCGAGCAGCATCACTTATAGTGTTTCCATTGAGCATCCTCATATGCTGTTTTAACAGCATAGTAGCCCATAATCTACCACTACTATTGGGGAATCCATGCTCGATGGGTCCAGATCTGTTTCCAGTTGTGATTAGATTGTCAGGTAGCATTAAAATCTCCAACTAAGAGTATGGGGGATTTCCTTGCTATTTCCATTCAAGATTTTGGACACAGTGGCTTTATTTATTTTATCATTTGTTCCATTTGGTGGATTGTATATATTAATTACCAATAAATGCGGGAATTCCACTAAGTTTGTGTTGACTTTAACTGCTAATACCATCTCAGTTGACCACTTAGTATTTTCTCTGGACCAAGGGTTTTTAATTGATATTAACAGTCTGCCTTTTGGGTGCCCTTTTTTCCCTTTAATGGCTAGGCTTTGTATGGTATTACGGCCATCAAAGTCACATGAGTTGTAGAGCCATGTTTCTTGAAGTGCTACTATATAAAACAAATCTATATTTTCTAGTAGCCCTCCCTACTCAGCATAATGGCGATTCCCGCGATTATTCCATGACATAAATACTCTAATCAGGGACATTGCTGAAAATGGGTTTTAAAGGCAGTTGGCAGTCACTGCCAATTGCCCTCTGTATTCCCAGCTGCGCTACTTTCTAGTTTAGTATTCTTTATAGATTTATTAGTAGAACTGAGACTGTCTCTATTATGCAGGTTAGTGGGGCAGACCTCCTCACTGTTGTTACTTGCTGTTTCAACTGAGGTGTTTGGTGAAGCCTTTCTAGTCTCTACTTCAATTGTTTTCTTCCAGTTAGTAGGGATTGGTAGATTTTTTACTTTGCTCATAGATGTTTCTTGACTTCTATATCCCAGTTGTCAAATAGGTTGCGATATTCAAGTTTGTATTCTAAGATAACATTGTCTCTACACCACACATTGGTACTCACTTGCTTCGCTGTGACTAACTGATCTACAATTTTGAAATCCCTAGAGTTCACCATCCTCAGTGGAACAATAGTTGCACATAGGTGTAAAATTCAGTGTCTATTAAGCAACTCAGCCTTATGTGATTCTTCTATAGCCTGAAATTGCAGTGCTCTAATAAAATTCGCTGGGTAGCTCTTATATGTTGCAGTATTATTTTCTTTCTTCTCTGCTTCGTGAAAATGCACAGATTTTCAACCCAGATCTCCTTCAAGATTGTTTCTTGACGTCTGCTTAGGGCAGCTATCAGTTCCTAGATCTATAGTATTGGTTATCATGGGTTCTGCGAATCGTTTTTGTATATCTTTTAGCACTTTATTGGATATAGCGCTTTCATTATCTATCTTAGATTTGCTTACTTCTTTTTGGAACACAGTACCCATTTATCTAATGTTAGAGGCCCAGTATTAGTGTCATACGCCACCGAGCCGATTGGCGGTTGCTTCTGCGTTGGCGGCTCGGCGTAGGCTGTAGTCCCAGCATGTTGTTTCTTCATATGTGCATTGTCGGTCTAGTTGTCATCCAAGATGGCGGTCGCTGGGAGGTACTTCACCACTCCTCTCCCAGCGATCGCCGCGTTGCAACCCCTTAGTTACCAGCTTTGCTGCTTTTGGGTGAATGACGCTAGTTTTCCTCCTTTCACGGCTCCTAAGCCGCTCTGTTACTCCCTTTTGGATCGCTTCCTTGCGAGCTGCCTCTCTTTTCTCTTTTCTTCCCGCTCGCTACCTACCTTGCAGCCCTGTTGCTACTCTGCTCGTTCAGGTTTCCCGGAACGAGTCACTCTTTCCACTCCTCATCTCTGCATTTAGGGTTTCTTGCCGCCGCTCCTCGCAGCTTCTGTTCTCCTCCTCCTCTGAGCCACGGTCTCCCTTTACAAGATCTCCTATCTCCAACCCGTGGTAAACCTCCTACCAACAATAACGGAAGACTCCTGGAAATCGTGTTTCCCTGCATGCAAAGGGTTTTTTCTGCCTGTGGGGCGTTTTCCCTTGCCGCCTGTCTATGGGAGAGGAGCCCCAGGACTGCTTGTTTGAAGCATTCACTGTGGCTTCCTCTCGTGGTAGGCAAACGTCTTCTAAAGAAAGGAGAGATTATTGCACACGTCGCCACTTCAAACCTGAAGAATTGGAGGACTACGAGACAGGTGAGGAGAGTGGGGAGGAAGAAGGGGTAAGAGCCAAAGCTAAACAGGACAATTAGTGGGAGAGGAAACATCTCTGGATTTATTCTCATTTTTATTACTTTCTCCACTTCTTTTTTTGCAGGCATTATCCTTGTTTGCTTATGTATTACTACTTTGTGTTCACTCACATAGTTTGGTTCCTTTATGTGCGTGGATTTTGACAGGGGTAAGATTTTTAGCTCAGTATTCAATTTACAGTCTTCACTAATACCGACATCAGTCATTTCATTCATTATACAACCATTCTTACTTTTGCTTTCATTGCAACTTCTATACATTGCTGCCTGGTGTATTTTGTTCTTCTTCTGTTTTCTTGCTTTTTTGTTTTTCCTATTTTTTCTACCATATTCATTTTGTTCTATCATTTCCGATATATCGTATAGCATGATTCAGATAAGTTGTTACACACATCTTTCTCTTGTTTCATTGGTATCGCTGCTACTGCAGAAAAACAGGACGCTGATTGTGTCCCTTCTGTATTAACACCAACCTCAGTAAAAGATTTCCTCCCTCTATTTATGCTTTTATGTAGTAGAATAGAGTGCACATCCAACTTCCTTTCAATGTTGTCGCGCTTGTCTACTAAATCGGTCAGAACTTTCTCTAAAGCCTCGAACAATTCTTCTGTGTCCATCGTTGCAAAGCTGACATTGCAAGATATGGGTATGTTACTAACAGGGGAACTATTACTGTTCGATTGCATAGGGGGAAACATTCTATGGGTTTTTCACTGTTAGTCTGTCTCTCAATGCATGTGAATAACCCTGTCTTAGGATCGACAGTAATCCTGCTATCTTCTCCATTCTTTATAGCTATCATAGTTGTTTCAATAGTGAAGTCATGGGTGTCAGATATGAAACCTGTGTTTGTCCCCATATCGTGTTCATTAATATCAGACACATTCAGCTGTGGGGTTTCTGTGATGGTTGATTGTGTTCTCAACATCTCACGGAGGAGATTGTTTCTCCTTGCATCATGGAATGCATTTAGGTTATATTGATTTTGTTTCTCCCATAGAGTAATTGCACGACATTCATTCATTGATACACAGGAGCTAGCCATTACGTCGTTTGTATAGTCTGCTTCTTTGAGGTCTAATGATAACAGTTTAGACTCAATACATGGCAGATTTAACATTAGATCATCTACTATCTCACTTCGACTAATTTCTTTCTCAGAAGTCGTCATCAGGGGAGAAGCAGCTTTGGTTTCAATTTTATTAAAGAAGGATGTCATCTTGGCTAATTTTCCTTCTGGCAGCAAGCCAGGTTTAGAGATGATTTTACGTTTGCATGTTCTGTTTGGTCTTTTTCTATGTCTATATTAGAGGCAGTGCTTTTTGCTTTCATTGTTCTTTCACTTTCTCCCCACGCTTTAACGCGGGATCATAATTCCATAGATTATTACACTTATATTACTTTCTACAATTTGCTAAGCCTCCAGTAGAGAGTAATCGTCTTTTCCACACACACACACACACAGCTCCTCACCATATATTGTTATTTTAGCAAACTGGCACCAACTTTCCAATCCGCCAAAGCCCTCCACTCACCGCACTGCTCGCAGCACAGCGAACAGCAAACAGTACTTGCCAGTACTTCCAAGTGCACGCGTAGGGTGCGCAGGGACCTGGCTAGTTATAGATCACTTCCTGGCTCGGGGGGGGGGTTCGTGCGGCACGTGACCAAGTTTCAAAGGATCTGTGAGCAAGACAAAAAAAGGAATTCAATATTCAAACATAGAGGGGAGGCTCTACAATCCACAACCTAGCGAGCTCCACAGTCCACCAGCGCGTGCTCAGTCGGGTCAAAAAATCAACATTCCGATAATTATCTCGAATGGAGATAGAAAAGTATTTACTTTGTTAAAGGTGCAGTCCTCATGCAGTGTCACAGTTAAACCACTCCTCCTGCTTGATTTTCCAATGCAGCCCGTAGCGTCTCTTCACAGCAAACAGTTCTTGCCAGTACTTCCAGGTGCGCGCGCATGGTGCGCTGGGACCTGGCTAGTTATAGATCACTTCCTGGCTCAGGGGGAGGGTCCGTGCATCACGTGACCAAGTTTCAAAGGATTTTGTTAAAGGTGCATTCCTCTTGCAGTGTCACGGTTAAACCACTCCTCCTGCTTGATTTTCCAATGCAGCCCGTGGCATCTCTTCACAGCAAACAGTACTTGCCAGTACTTCCAGGTATTGAATACCAAATTGAATGCAAAGCACCAACTGCTAACATTGAACATCAATTGAATGAAAATAAATGCATAAACTGCTAATATTGAATACTGCATTGAATGAAACCAGCACATGTGTTAATATGGAATAATGAATTGAATGAAACTAACAAAGCTGTTAATATTGAATACTGAACTGAATGAAAATAGCAAACTGTTAATATTGAATACTAAATTGAATGAAAGCAGCACATCTGCTCATTTTATGGAACAAACTGAATGAAAAAGCAAACCTGCCAATATTCAGCTGATGTTTAATCATGTAATGAAAGAAAACAGGAATCTAAAAGTGAATGAAGCACTCTAATTGCAGAGTCGATATCAAGTCTGAGAAATGATCTTTGAAGCTGCATTTGAGAAACCACTTGTATTAAACTGCTCAGAGGGAAATCAAGATTCCTGGTTGCGTGACCTGTAATGGGTGGATTGTGTGGTCCAACAACTGCGCCAAGACCAAAGAATCCCTAATTGTCCCGCTACAAAGAGAACTCAAGGCTCCTGGTTGCATGATCTGTAATGTGTGGACTGTGTGGTCCAACAACTGCACCAAGGCCTGAGAACCCCTATATGCGAACAAGGAAATCTGCTATTTTGTCAAGAGGAAAACGACTATTAATGCATAAAAGGCTTGGGAAAGGTTGGAATTGAGCTCAAAGACAAAGCTTCAAGATACTTCTTTTTGTGACATCTTTTGACATCGAATTTAGGGAACAGAACCCAGAGACGTGCTACCACCAAACTGTACTGAACTTGGGGAAGGGTATCCTGACATTTAAAAAGGTGTGGAACTGTATAAACTTGAATCCCAGAGAAGATGATTTGGACATTGGGGTGAACCTTTTGGTATTTAAGCTGAAGAAGCTGAAGATTAAGCTTGAGCTGGAAATAGCTCAGAACATTACTTTTGGAACACTGTTTAATTTATGGTTGACATCCCTACACATTGTTTTGATGTTAGTTGTGAGGATAAGTATAGGTTTTGCACACAGACAGACTTTTAAGTTGAACTTACTGGCACAGACTACCCTTAGTTTTGTTAGGTATGGAAATCCCACCTTAGCATAGGATAGTCTAGGATAGTCTTCATCTCTGTATCTTTGTGGTTGTCTAAGCTGTGCCCTATCCCTTCTCTGATAGGTACTTCTCCCATCACTTATGCCTTTGTAGGATCTTCTCCCCCCAACCAGCTTCCTGCCTGGAGCCTGTACTGTCCCTCTCTACAGATAAAGTTCTGCTGTGAAAGGTCTCTCTCCCTTCCTCTCGTATAGGAGGCAGACTGGAAGCATGTGTCCTTCCCTTTTGCGGAGAAGGGTTTTCTGCCTGGTTCCTGTCTGGTACCAGTAGTTCTAGTAGGTGGTGCCATTTTAGTGTGCTTACTTCCACTTAACTCTTTCTTTGTCTCCTACCCGGGATGTCTATCAAGGTGATCTTTACCAAGGGACCTATTAGTAGTTGTGACAATTTGACCACCTGGAGTTTATTTTCAGGTTCACCGGGCACCACTCTGAGGCACCTGAAGACTTCTAGTCTCACTGATTCTCCTTTTATCAGTGGCAGGAGTACTCCCTCTACCATGGGATAATTACCCCACTGCTATTGCCAGTCCTAAACTCATTGTTGCTTCTGTTCCCTGGGGCCAGTAGCTCTTCCAGAATGGAGGTTAGTGCTGTAATTAAAGGATCCCCTGATAAATGAAGGTATAACCAACTATACAATCTAACACCGCTGTCACTATGTTCCATTGGTTAATTACTACCTGTTGGCATTATGATCACTAAAGCCCTCCGCCCAGGAGTGACTTGAGGGAAGACAGTGAATACAGTAACGGTCAAGGAAACAAGTAAAGACAAGTACTTTCCATTGAATATCGAACTGAATGAAACAAGCGAAAGTAACTTACCGAACTGAATGAAATGAGGCAAGTTACTTTCATTGAATATTAAACTGAATAAAACAAGTAAAAGGAACTTTATTGAATACTGTATTGAATGAAACCAGCAAGGTGGCATGTATTTGAATATAGAATTGAAAGAAAGAAGCAAAGGTGTACTTAATTAAGTGAAAGCAACATCTTTGGAAAACTGCACTCCTTATCTGAATGAAATGAAGTAAGATAAGTTACAAATGATGAACAGTGAATTGACCTCTTGGAGGAAGCTAAACTGAATGAAAGAGTTTGAATAAAGTAGAATCAAGAATAAGAAACCATGTATGTGGTTAAGTTGTGAAGCTGCATTTTAAGAAACTGCTTGTTGAGCCAAATACTGAACTTTGAAAGAAACTTGGAAGTTCCTGTTTGTGTGACCTGTAGTGGGTGGGGCGTGTGGACTAAACCTGCACATGCCCTAGAGATCCTTTATCAGGGGTGTTGCTAGGTCTGGAAAAGACCTGGGGCTACGCTAATGTCAGAACTGTCGGGACTGGGGGCTAGCTAGCATTTTGGTTGTAGCTCCTGAAATTCTATCTGGGGCTACAACTAAAAGACCAGGGGCTATAGCCCCTTAAGCACCCCCCCTAGCAACGCCTCTGCACTTTATGCCAACAGGGAAGTTTCCTATGGTGAAAGCAGGAAAACAATGATTGATCAACACCAGACTTGGGGAAGGGAACCCTGAGTTACAAAGAATTGCAGAAAAAAACAGTTGAAAGACAAAGCTTCAAGATACTTCATTTTGGTATTGACATTAAGCTTGGGGAAGGGAACCCTAGGTATACAACTGTATTTCTTCTAATATTCAAAGGAAGATAAATTGAAACTTGTGGGGAATTTATTGACATTTGGGAAAAGAAGCTGAAGAGTAAGCCAGAGCTGGAAACAGTTCAGAACGTTATGTTTGGAATACTGTTTGATTTATGGTTGACATCCCTACACATTGTTTTGTATTAGTTGTGAGGGCAAGTATAGGATTTGGACAGAGACAGACATTTTAGTTATATACTAACAGACTTTCCTTAGTTTCTTTAGGTAGGGAAATCCCACCTTAGTATATGGCAAGTTAGTCCTTACTCCATCATGACCTTTTCTTTAATAAAATACTTTTGTTCAACTTTGAATCCATTGTCTGTTTCTCCTTCCATGATGCCAATCTCACGGTGGTCTACCTGCTGCAAAGCTAAGTCAGGATACTTATAGGGCGCATACTGTATTTGGTCTAGATCCCTTCTAATATATAATGTGTCAAACCTGACCCCTGGCCTGATGCCAGGTGTCTTCGTATATGTAGAAAGGGTCTCCCCTGGTAATCCTCCATGCACACCCACTGCCACTGTAAAGTTAGTGGCAAAATCCTTAACACCCCCTTCATTTAACCATCTGGTTACTGCTTTGTGGCAATCTAATGTATGGGGACATCAATGTTGGTTAGCCATTTTAGCATCTCTTAGCTTGATAGCTAGTAAGGGTATTTGCTTAAAAAGACACCCTGCTCTTCACAAGAGTGTGTTTTTGAGATCTGTTTTTTTTTGCACAGGGTACAGTCACAAACTACCTATTGGCGAGTCTAACTCCCTATTGTGGTTTCAGTTGTCTGCACAGGTATATACCTCTATTTTTTTAATTTGATTTTATTGGTTTTAAACAAAGATTATACACATTCTTTAATACATAACTGTTAACTTATGGTTACGTCAAAAGAACAAGGTTTGGGTTACTTTTAATACATTAGGTCATCGTCATATTCGGTACTGTTCTTTGGTTGTTACAATCAACAAAAACAACGCCCACACCCACCCCTCTCCCCCCATTGGTTGGGCAGACATCATTGAGTCATCTTTCCGGATTGTTGTGCGTGAGACGAGTAGTTGTACGTCTACTGTCGTGGAGTTTTCCTGCTTGCTGGGTCAGACTTGTTTCTTAATGTCAGTTTTAGGGTTTTTTGGTTTGTATTATGACTGTAAAGTTTGTTCGGGCTGGGAGTCCGTGGTCACTACGAGGTGTTTGTTTTGAAAATCTGACCATAAGATCTCGCATTTCGATGCTTTATTATGTAATGAGGCTGTGATCATTTCCATTATGAAAATGTTGGTTGTCAGGTTGATCCATTCCTTTTTGCTTGGGACTATCCTGGATTTCCATTTCGTCACTAGCAGCGCACGGGCTGCTAGTAGTAACTGTGGGGCCAGTCCTTTCAATCTAGTCCAGTCATCCTCATCTTTTTCCAGGCCAAACAAAATCAGAAAAGGATCAGTGTCTCTTTGTATTCTGTCAATTTCCTTAATCTACCCCAGGACCTCCTCCCAGTATATTTTTATGCACGAGCAGTTCCACCACATATGCCAATAGTCAGCTTTCTCCCCACAATCCCTCCAGCATCTTGGGCTCGTTGTTTGGAACATTCTGGACAGCTTCAGTGGGTCGTATTGCCACCTGTGTAGGAGTTTGATGGCATGTAATTTATATTGACTGGATAGGGATGTTTTAGAAGCAGCTTTGCACGTGGTTTCCCACTGATCAGGCTTATCTCTTCTCCTATATCTCTTTCCCATCTGCTTCTGAGTTGTTCCGTAGACACATCGTCCGCTTCAATGAGTTCTTTGTACATTACGGATATCAGTCCTTTCATTTCATTTTTAGTGTCTAGGAGTTTTTCAAATGGGGTGAGGTCTCTTTTCAACTTGGCAGTCCATTCGGATTTTGTTAGGACACCTTTTATCTGGATGTATTGAAAGGTAGATAATGGGCCTATCCCTAGAGCTTCGGTTAGTTCCGGTAGTGGGATGAAAGTGTATTTTTTCTGCAACTGCCCTACTCTTTCAAGGCCTGCCTCATACCATGATTGGAATCTTCCTACGCTGGGTATGTGATCGTTTATGCCGGGGGACCATGGGTGGCTAAGTGGGGATGGCCAGGTGTTGATCTTGCGCATCTCTTTGCCTGGTCGCCTTATATTCCAGATGGTGCTCAGTATCGAGTGGCCTCTGATTTTACGTTGAACTCTTTTATGAGGAGTCCATAGCCATTCCAACACAGTGGCTGGTGAGAAATAGTGGTTATCCATGTGAATCCATTGGAGGTGCTTGTGGTCGCGCAAGTGTGGGATGAGGAAACGCAATTGGGAGGCTTTATTGTATGCTTGTAGGTCGGGAAGACCCACTCCTCCTTTATCCTTGGGGAGTGTTAGGGTGTTGTACGCAATCCTCGCCCTCTTCCCCTGCCAGAGAAACCTGACCATAAGTTTTTTAGCGTCTTGAAAGAACCCATTTGGTATCTCTACAGGCAACATCTGGAAGGGGTACAGGAATCGGGGGAGGCATACCATTTTAATGGCATTAACCCGTCCCAACCACGAGATTGTGAGCTTGTTCCATTTTTTGTGGTCCGCTGCAAAGCTCTGGAGGAGGGGAGGGAAGTTAGCCTCATATAGTTCTGTTAGAGTTTTGGTGATCTGTATGCCCATGTACCTTAGTGCGGAGTGCTCAAGTTTAAGACCTAATGGTTGAAATTTAGTTTAATTTTCCTCTTTCGTTCCTTGTAGAGGAAACAGTATCGATTTAGCCTTGTTCACTTTGAACCCAGAGAGTTGCCCATATTCCTCTAGTAAGTGGAGAGCATGGGGGACAGATATCGTGGGGTTGGTAATGTGTAAGAGTATATCATCCGCATAGAGTGCGATCTTGTATTCTGTTGCTCCCAGTCGCATCCTTCTATCCTAGGGTCAGTTCGCATGTTTTGGGCTAGGGGTTCTAGGGAGAGCGCGAAGAGAATCGCGGAGAGGGAGCATCCCTGTCTAGTTCCGCGTCCCATTTCGAACCATCTGGAGTATTCTCCGTTGATGAATACTGATGCTTTCTGATGTATATACCGCCTGTATTCCCTTTCCGAATCTCGGCCCTATTCCCATCTTGCATAGGACAGCCTGCAGGAATTCCCACTCTACTCTGTCGAAAGCCTTCTCTGCGTCTATCGAGAAAAGGGCGGGGTCACCCGGTAGTGCTTTTGATGAGTGGACAAGATGGAGTGTTTTGCACATGGTGTCAGCTCCTTGCCTACCTAGTATAAATCCGACTTGATCATTGTGTATAAGGTGAGGCATCAGTACTTCCAGTCAGGCGGCTAGCACTCTGGTATAAATTTTGGCATCGAGGTTGAGTAGGGAGATGGGGCGGTATGATCCACAATATTTGGGGTTTCTCCCTTCCTTAGGAATTACTGTTATTAGAGCCTTCGTGAAGGAGTCGGGGGCTTCTCCTGTTTCTATTATCTCATTGAAGAGTTCTGTCAGGAATGGTATTAGCTGTGCGCTGAAGGTTTTGTAAAACCCAGCGGTATAGCCATCTTCCCCGGGAGATTTACCCATAGTTAGTCTTTAATTGCATCTCGGACCTCAGATTCGGATATTGGGGATTCTAGACGTTCAGATTCAGTATACAACATTTTGGGCATATGTTTTGAGGACAGATAGTGGTCTGTGTTTGGCAGCCCAGGACTCGCCTTCGAGGTGTATAATGTTTCAAAGAAGTTGGCAAAATTCTCTGGGACAGTGTGGGTGGTATGAGCTGTTGAGGGGTTTTCTGCAATAATCTCTTTCACTTTCCACTCTGCTCTTTGCTCTCTAAGTCTGGCTGCTAATAGTGCATCAGCTTTGTCCCCCTTTTTGTAAAATTTCTGTTTGAGGAATCAGAGTTTACGCACAATTTGCTCATGCTCCAATAGTCTTAGTTCCTCCCTTTTGCACTGTGCTGTGTGTATGTTGTCTTGGGCTTGATCTGGGTTTCCCCTAATACTGCTTTCCAATTGTCGAATTTCCGATCTAAGTCTGTGTTCTATAATCTTTCGCTCTCTCTTCTTGGTGGATCCCTCACGTATTAGGATGCCCCTCCAGGTAGCCTTACCCGCTTCCCATATTGTTTGCTTGGAGACCTGCCCCTCTATCGTTCAATTTGAAGTATTCATTAATTTCAGTTTCCATTTCAGTTTTAAAGACTACATCTTTCCATAGGGTCTCGTTGCACCGCCACTTCCCTCCCTGGACAGGTAAATTTACCCATTCTATGTCTACCAGGACATTTTCGTGGTCTGACCATGTTATCGGAATTATTTCCGATTGTGTTGCGATGTCGAGGAGGTCTTTGGTTAGGTACAGGTAGTCGATTCGGGTAAATGTTTTGTGGGGGTTGGAATAGAATGTGTAGCCTCTTTCATTTGGGTGTTTGATCCTCCACACATCTTTTAAGTTGTACATCTCCGTTATGTCAAATAGCTCAGTGCGATCTCCCCTTGCTTGGTTTCTCATTTCGGGGTTGCCAGGTTCCCAGTCTTTGGTCGGGTCTGCCCATTGGTTAAAGTCTCCTCCCAGAACGATATGGCCAGAGGCTTCCATCATTATTTTGGGTATTGTCTTCTCTAAGAACTTGGCCTGTTCTATGTTAGGGGAATATATTACTGCAATCATTATTTTTACCTTTGCGATGTTCCCAGTTATCAGGAGGGCGTGCCCACTTACATCTGACCAAGTATTGTCTACCTCTAAATCGATCCCCTTCCTGATCAGAATGCCAACCCCTCCTTTCCTGAGTGGCCCGGAGGCCCAGAATTCCATTCCTCCTCGCTTCCCAAATGTACATCGTTCCTCCCCCTTGGCGAACTTTGTCTCTTGTAGAGGAAGAATGTCAACTTGGGATCTGCAAAACTCTCTAGTCACTAGTGATCTCTTGGTCAGTGAGTTTAGTCCTTTCACATTAAGTGTTCCTATCCTGAGGGACTCCTTGCCCTTCTGCTCTTCAATAAGTGCCATTGTTAGGGCTTATTAGTTAGTTTGTGACCCCCGTCGAACAAGTAAAATGTACATGAAAACCCACTTTGTCCTGAATGTTCTGATATGTCACCAATGTTGCTACAACTTTTGCCCACTTCATGTCTGTCCAGCCCCCCACCCTCTCTCGCGCTCTGAAACACTTGTGTACGAGCGCGATACAAATAAAATATCATATCATACCCCCACCCCTCCCAGATTGGTGGCGTCCGATCGAACCCAGGTTTGGACACCAGTCCTGCATCGAACCACCATTGGGGACCGTCCCTTCACATCCCTTTACCTACTATAACATCTTAGTCTTAATTGAGCCCCATTTCAACCCCCCCCTTTCGTGTGTGTGCGCCGAAACTCTTATAACCCAGTGCTTCCTTTCTTCATTCGGGTCATTAACATGTGTGCTTGAATAAATGTCATCTTACCACCAATTCGGATCAGGAGTCCTCTCCCCCCGGGGGGGTGTTACCTCTCCGGAATTTCCGCGAGCTTTTAACTCGTTTCCTTCTGGGGCCCTGTATGCGCCATCTTCTATCTTCTCGTTGTGGATTTTCCTGGTCTTGTTCCTCTGTGCAGGGTCCGAGGAGGTCCGAGATACAAGCCTTGATTTCTCTTTCGGAGTTTAGTTTGTTTTTTTCGCCGTTGTATTCGAAGGATAGGGGGAAGGGGTATCCCCATCTATATCTCATATTCTTTTCCTTCAGGTGTTTGGTGAGAGGACCGCACATCCTTCAAAGTGCTAACGTTCGAGATGATAGGTCTTGGTATATCGAGATCTGGGCTCCTCCTAGAGTGATTGAATCGGTGGCCCTTGCTTTCTCAAGGATCCTAGTTTTGTCCTGGAAGCGGTGGAATCGGGCAAGGACAGATCTTGGTCCACCTGGTGGGCCTCCAGCTCTATGTATCCTCTCCGTCTTGGGTTTGTCGATCTCGTCATCATCGACTAGGAGTTTAATGATATTGTGTAGGGTATTCCTCAGATCGTTCTCCGTCTCCCCTTCTCGTTCCGGGATGCTGAAAATTCTCAGGTTGTTCCGTCTTTCCCGATTTTCGAAGTCATCAAGTTTGAGTTTAAAGTCCTCTTCACGTTGTTCCAACTGCGTCATCTGTTGATCCAGCTGTGTTTCTATGGTGTCTATGGATGCTTGATTATTTTCGACCCCTTCAAGCCTTTCCTCCATTGTATCTAAGCATTGCGTGATTTTGTCTATTTTGGAGCCAATGCTGGCACCCATATTTTTTATTTCGCCCAGTAAGGCAGCAATGTCCCCTTTGGTAGCTGCTGATTCACTCCCCAGAGCGTCTTTATTGGCCATGTTATACTCCCGCTTGTTAGCTGGAATCGAGACGTAGGAGAATGGGGCAAGCTTCTCTCTTATGTTCATGGGCTTCACAAGGTTTCGGTGGTGTCACTGGTGGCGTCCAACAAGGGGACGTGGTCCAGGGTGGAGGAGGCACACGCCCCTGATTCGTGGGCCCAACCCTCCACCCTACTCTGACAATGGTCGTGGTTCTCCTACTAAACGTTAGTAGGGGTATTCCTGGTGCATAGGCAGGGCGTGGGTGGCAAGTGGGTGCAGGTGGATCACTTGGAGTTCCTTTAATCGGGTGTCAGGCCCGCAGTCGCCCTCAAGGTCTTTGCCCTATTTGAGGAGTTCAGGAGTCAGAGTTTGCAGTCAATGACCGCTTGTTCCTCACCGGAAAGTTTTTTGTATGTAGGCTGTAACCCTTGGCAATTAAACGTTGAACTAGTGAGGCTACACACCTCTTATCTAATGTTGTAAATCTCTAACTTCTTCCTCTGTTCGGATGCATGAGTCTTGGAGGGGTGCTGCTGAGGACGTTTCTGGCAGCAGCTAATATGCCCCTTGTGGATGGCTTGGGCGTTTTATGTAGGATGGCTGATTTCCTGGCGTGGGTGCACGGGACTTCTGGGGTTGGGGAGTGATCAGATGTGGTCGATAAGGTGCTCCCCTACAAATCCAGGGCGTGTGCCCTCCTCTGATCCAGGGGCAGAGGGCGCGGGCCTGCAGGGTTCAATGGAGGCAAAGTGACCCTCGGCACCCGGGAGCCTCAGGGGGATGCGGGGGGAGAGGGAGTCCCCCCCCCCCAGGCGCCCGCACCCCGGTCCCCGGCCGGGGAGGGGGGAGGAAGCCTTGCAGAGTTGCCGCATCTCCCACGGAATGGAGCGCTGGAGGCTCCGAGGTGCAGCGTGTTCGCGTACTACGCGATGGTCCCCAGATGAGAGGGGGAGGGCTGCCGCCTACCTTATCTGAATGGAGGATATTGTTCAGGCTCCGGTCCAGTGACTCTCCTTCCTAGCACCGCAGTCGCAACACAGATTGTTGTGTTCTCCCCGTCAGGGGGAGTAGAAACGCCCGAACAGGAAAGAGTGTGTCCGGGCTTCACTCGCTCCGCGGGCCCAGGGATCTGCCTGTAGCTACTGCGCAGGCCTCTAGAGATGGGTCGCGGAGCTAGAGCCTGTGGAGTCTCTTTCAGAGACAAGTTTCTTGGGCTTGGAGGGACCGTTTTCCTTCAGGTTTTCTGTCAGCTTGGGGGGGGGATCCTCAGCCAGCAGCACGTTGATTTTGAGTCTCGGGGGGGTCTCGCGGGAGTCGTAAGGATGGGGGCTCAATCCATCTCAGGGACCCGAAGTCACGGAGCTCACGCGAAGTCAAGCCTGATCCGCGCGCCCCCTGGTGGCCATTCATATACCTCTATTTTGACTGTAAAATAGTAAAGGATGCTTTGTTGATGGTGGTATTCTCCTTGTTGCGCCAACTGGTTAAAGAGGTTACTATTCAATTATTTTCCATTTCTTATCCTGTTATGTCATGTCAGGTTTTCAATAGGGTGCCTCCAAGGTGAAATCCAAATAATAGTTTTACACACTTTATTTGTTTACAACAGTTGTTTATTCTATAGTTTTCATTTTTAAACTCATAGGGCCTCATTACGAGTAGGCCGTGCCGGAATCCGTTGATTCCGTGACGACGGTTACTCCACTTCCACGACCGCAAGGTTGCTGAAAGAAGGGCCGATTACGGCACTTAGGTCGCGCGCAACACACCGAGGCGGACACGGAGTCACTGCCGTCATGTAAACACCCATGCACATGGACTTTACGCCACAGAAAACGGTGCTAAACCCGTGTCCGCCCCTGCCGACACGGAAACACCGGAAGCAGAAACACCAACACCAGAAGCGGAAACACCATGACCGTGGGAAAAAAACAGAAACAGAGAGGCGGCCATTATATAAAGCACAATCCACTGCCATCCTCAGACACCACAGGTCAGATTACCTCCCTGAGACTGACAACTCATCGAATGGCATCCAGGATACCAGCATGCAGACAGCGAAAGCCGCGCTTTAGTGAGGCTGAGCTCACAGTTCTGGTGGACCACATTGTTGAGCATGCGGAAATGCTCTTTAGTGCAGACCAGCGGCGCGCTACTCAGCAACGGCGCAAGGAGGTGTGGACGGAGGCAGCACGCAAGTGCACAGCGGTCGGTGTGACCACACGCTCTGTGAAGGACTGCCATAAGAGGTGGGATGACCTCAGACTCCGAGTGCGCAACCTCATGACTGCACACCGCCAACACAGCTCTGGCACTGGTGGAGGCCCTGCATCCCCTCTCAAGTTGCAACTGTGGGAGGAGCGCTGCAGCAGTGTCATGCACCTCAAAGGCATCCACTGCATAGGAGAGGCAGGTGTGAGACCACCTGCACATGCTGGTAAGTGCACATAGTACAAAGCCATAAGTGTGAATGGGAGTGACCCTATGGACCCACTCACAATGCCCCCCCAACAGGGCAGGAGTGACCCAATGGACCCACTCACAATGCCCCCCCAACAGGGCAGGAGTGACCCAATGGACCCACTCACAATGCCCCCCCCCCCACATCAACAGGGCAGGAGTGACCCAATGGACCCACTCACAATGCCCACCCCAACAGGGCAGGAGTGACCCAATGGACCCACTCACAATGCCCCCCCCCAAACAGGGCAGGAGTGACCCAATGGACCCACTGACTGGCCAGATGACAAGTAACACATCCCCAAAGCATGAACCCTGGAAATGCACACAGTGCGTGCCTGACTGGAAGCAGACACACACACACTTGAGTGCATCAATAGTCACAAGTGTGTACATGCAAGTGGTCATGGATTATCATGTTGGATGCATGTGATGGACACATCTAGTAACATCACACAACTAACAGCATGCCCTCTGTATCCCCACAGTCGAGACAAGTGACAGCAACGGCCAAGAGGCAAGGCAGCAGCCACCTGCACGTGCCCAACTCAGCACTTCTGCCAAGGAGGATGATGCTAGCTGCTCCAGCACACAAGCACCGGCTGCATCAGGCACACCGGCTACATCAGTCACACCGGCTACATCAGTCACACCAGCATACGCCACCATCCCCATGCAGGCACCCACCCTAGCCCTGGATGATGATTCGCAGCCCATCTGCACAGCTGAGGAGACTGCATCAGGTGATGGAAGTGCCCCGGCCATGCAGGCCGAAGCAGTACAACAGGGTGAGAGGGACAACATGGATGAGGTGTCACCCATCCGTGGCCTACAGTTCAGCCCCCAAGAACTGTACAGCCTCATGCGCTCCCCAACTCCCTCCATGGCTGAGCTCAGTACACGCTTGCAGCACTTTGAGCAACAACAGGCCACCCTGACGCAGCTGGTGGAAAGTCAGCTGGAGGAGGCCAGGCTGCAGCGTGAGGAGGCCATGTATCAGCGGGAGGAGGCCAGGCTGCAGCGTGAAAGCAATGCTACGTCGGTGCGGCGGCTCTCCAGGTCGATTGGACGATTTGCGGCCACCATTGTTACCCTGGCATGCCATGTCAGGGAAGGGAACAGTGTGCAATCCAGCATTGCTCAGTCAATGTTGGTAGCCCAGCAGGCGTTTCAAGGGCGCTTGCCCACAGTCACACCGACAGCCACCCCATCCAGCTCTGCCACTGCCAGGACACTGAGGCGTTCTAGTCGGCTGACTGGAGCCGCCAGCAAGGACACGGCACCGCATAAGCGCCCCCGCAAATAGAGGCATGTGGGGATGCCAGTCAACATGACATTTGGGCACACCATGGGTGTAGGGGGGTGTGTACGTTTGGGTGGTGGGTGGGCACGGGTGTACAGCTTACCAACCCAATGCACTTTCTTACCTGGTTTATTGAAAATACAACACCTTTGAAAAGTACCATAATGAGTGGACATCTGTCATTTCATATGCAGTACAATTAAAGGGTATTTCCGGTCCTAAATTTTTATTGTCCCTACGGGTCGGCCATGTGTTTTTAAACATTAATCGGTCGATCGTAGTAAAATTTGCTATGGACCTTACCCAACCTTTCGTCCACTAAACAAACGATAAATCTCACTTTTACATAAATAGACAATTATCTCCATATTTATGGTTCTCTAGGACTGCAAAGCACGCGGACAATATACAAAGATGGAGTGTAAAAATCAAGTTCTCAGGGATGGCTTTACACAGAATGTTGCAAAGTAAGAATGTATGCACGTTCACAGTGAAGGTCAGGTGCTTCGATTTATTGCTCGCGGGCCGGGCCGGAGTGGCCCACGACTCGCAGTATAAGGTTCTATTGTTTTTTGACCTTGACAGACAGGCACCGTGCCTAAAGACTTCTTTTGAAGGAGGGGTGCAATAACGTAAGAGATGATAAGAATGAAATTTCAGAAACAAGACCAATTTTCATGTTTGTTCAATATAAGAAAGATCATTGGCACAGAGGGAGTGGTATTTAGGGACTGCATTACGCCTAGACAATGGAAAATGCAAATCTAATGTAAGTAACCCTTTAGACGATTTTATACAGGAATGTATTAACAATAGCGTAGCGTTAAAGCCCGGTTAAGTTGTACTTGTTCGTTCAATGTGGCATTTTGTACCGCGCACTATCAACGCCGAAGTGGTCCCCTGGCGCTCAGGCGGCTCTGAAAAAGGCGGTGGAGAGGGGGTGGGTTAGTGGGAATAACGTAACATACTCCGTTGCACTATCCTCGCTAGCAAATAGTTTCAGGCCCAATAAATAAAATGAATAATTTTAATGAAGATCGGCTGGAGAGACTAATTTATGTTTTTAATACAGGTACATCCTTCCCTACTGCCAATGCCATCATTTCCAGACCCCGGCCGACGGGTTCTTCAGCTGCCAGGTGCAGCTGCATGTCAACAACTTCAACACCCTGACCATTTTATGGGACGATCGGCAAGGACCAATATGCCCTTACGCGGTACTAGCGGCTAGAAGCAACATACCAACCGTTACGGTGGTGTAGTGCCTCGTTGTTGGAACAGCCTTGCGATTATCAGTGCGACCATAGGCTTCTTTTATCGTAAACCAACACCCTGTGTACCGCAAAGGAACAGCGCGTGACTCAAGATGAACTTTTGCGGATCGAGAGCAAAGACAAATGCGAATCGCGGAATATTCTCTAAACATTTGACGTCAAATAAATGTACTTTACCAATTGTACAATCTTGCTGTTTGCTTTTAAACCACAGTTTCATATTCCGAATTGTGGCGCGCTGTGTTGTGAGATGATCTGTGTTGTTTTACGGGTTCTGTGTAAAGTCGCGTAGAAGTCGACTGGGCGCGTTTGGCTACGCAGCCCAGTAACGTCACTGAGAGAGGCGGGGAATATGAATGCTTTGTTGATGTCAGGCTCAGGGGCGGGGGATATGACTTAGTGCCGCAAAAGCAGGTCAGCCAGGGCGATGGGGCAAGTGATAGGATTATCACATAATGTCGGCGCACAGCAGCCTGATTTATCATTTGTTTAGTGGACGAAAAGTCAGGTAAGGTCCATAGGAAATTTTCCTACGATCGACAGATCCATGCCTGAAAACACATGGCCAACACGTAGGGACAATTAGAATTTGGTCACGGAAATACCCTTTATTCATTTACTGGCATCACCATATCCCTGAAATGCTGTGGATGTGCTGTCTCTCAAAAGTAAATGCGAATCAGTGCATCCTGTGCTCGTTGTCTATCTAGTGGACCCCCAGGAGGTGGTTGTGCCATCCCATCCCCATCTCCGTCTCCGTCTCCATCTCCATCATCTCCGTCTGGGGGCATTGGAATGTTCCTGCGCAGGCACAGATTGTGCAGCATGGCACAAACGAGCGTAATTTTACCCGTCTTCACTGGGCTGTACAGCAGTGATCCGCCAGATCTGCTTAAACAGCGGAACCGGGCCTTCAGTAGTCCAAATGTCCTCTCAATCATGCCACGTGTGCGGACATGTGCCCTGTTGTACGCGTCCTCATGCCTGTTCCTTGGCCTCCGTACAGGCGTCATCAGCCATGGCGTGAGTGCATATCCGGCATCTCCTACATAGGATGTAGATGTGGGAGACATGTCAGTGTTGGAAGTATCATGTCTTCATCAGATGTAGTGCAATCTTGTGTCATTGTTCATTCATGCGTATGTGTCATGCAGTGTTTTCACTGATGGGTGTTAATCTTCTATGGCCATCATAGTGAGGGGTGGCAGCTGGACATTGACCAATGCATTGGTGTGTGTGTGGCTTGTGTGTATGGCATTGTGCAGTGATATGCACACATGGCAGGGTCACTCCACAGTGATGATATAGTAGATGCAGGACGTCTCATGTACAGCCATCATGTGCATTGTGAGTGCTGTGTTGCATATTATGGGGGGGGTTTGCTGTGGCTCCAGGTGTGTGTGCCAGCGGGAGTTCAGGCTGTGTGTGTCAGGTGGCAGGGTGTGTACGGCCACACTGTGGCTACCTGTCATGTGTTGCTTTGTGAAGTTTGGGTTCTGCTGTCTATTCAGTGGATGGGCGGGGGTGATGCATGTGCAGTCGCAGCAGCCCACTCACGTAGCTCATTGCCCTGGTCACACATACACACCCACTTACACAGGTCCGGAGCATTGGCAGCTGTACTCACCCAATAGCCATGTGCTTTGTCCAGCATAGCGTTCCATGTACCGTGGCAATGTTGAATTCCGCAGTACCATTGAGTCATGGGTTGAGCCCGGGAAACGTGCGCAGCAATGTGTAATCACTTGCGTCGCATCACATACCAGCTGTACACTCAGTGAGTGGTACTGTTTCCTATTGCGGAGCACAATTTCAATTGCACGTGGTACTGTCAGCTCAATGTGGGTGCAGTCGACTGCACCTATGCAATTTGGCATGCCTGCTATGGCATGGAAGGCCAACTTGGTGGCAATCACCTGGGGGAGGGTACGGGGTAGGGCAATCCGTTCAGACACATGGCGCAACAGGGCATCCAGTACCTGAACCAGGATTATTGAGAAACTGTCCTGGGGTGAGGTTCCAAGGTGAGGCCCTGATGCGTGGTATTGCAGACTGCCTGCGGGCTGCTGCTGGCTGGGCAATGGGGTTTGCCATGGGTACAGGGTTGGCTGGTTGCCGCCTGCGCCTCCTACACCTCCGCCTCCTCCTCCTCCTCTGCAACATTACTGCCATCATGTGCAGTGCTGCCTGTTGGTTGAGTAGGCCCAGTCCCAAAGCTACTAGAGGTGCTGCCTGCATGGTTCTGTTTTGAGTTGTGCTGGGTGTGGCCCTTTTGTACGCTCCCAGTGGCCTGCTGGGTCCAGCTGGGCTGATTTGGTGCACCTGTGGCCTGATTCAGGACACCAGGCACAGTTTAACGTCATGTTCGCTGTGGCAGCGGTACCGCCACCGTGATCACGGTTTTACCACCATTTTGTTGTCGATGTTTCCATGTCCGCGCTACTTGTAATGCTCGCAGTGTTTCGTATTGCCGGCAACGGAGGGGTTTCCGTGCAGGCGGAGTTTACGGAAGCTTTAACTCCACAGTGGCGGTTGGAGGTGGTGCTATTTCCGGGTTCGCAGGTCATGATTAGGCAGACGCGGAAACGGTGCCGGTATGGTTATACCGGCAGCGTTAATTCCGGACCGGAGCACTTGTAATGAGGCCCATAGTTTCCAAAAAGAATTCCTATGTTTTAATCTCAACACGTGTTTCACCTCTATGATATGATATATGATATTATATGGCATTTATAACGCGCCTATACACAAGTCTTTCAAAGCGCGACATAGAATGCTCCTCAGGAGAGTATCCAAGATATCAAAAGCAAATAAGTATTTTTAGCCCTCTTCTCTTGGTTCCCTTCCCTCCCCGGTGTGTAAGGTGAAAAACGTGGGTGTAATTCTCTCGGCTTCTCTGTCTATGGCCAACCAAGTTCTGGACGTTTGCCAAGCGGGACACTTTCAGCTCAGGGTTCTGAAGAAGGTGCTCCCCATGATTTCTGTGCCCCTTTGTCCACCGGTGGTAGCAGCTTTGGTATTATCCCGGTTGGATTATTGCAATTCGTTGTATCTGGCCCAGCCGAAGGGTCTCATTCAACGACTGCAACGCCTACAAAATCTGGCAGCTCAGGTGGCAACTGTCACCCCTTATGGAGCTCAAATATACCCGGTCTTATGATTTTGCACTGGTTAACTGTTAGCCAGCGCATCAGGTTCAAGGCTCTATGTATAGTTAACTGGGCTCTACACGATCATGGTGCAGAGTTCCTTCGTGCTAAGTTTGCTCGCTACCACCCCGATCGTCAGCTGCGTTCCACATCAGCTGATCTGCTTACCATGCCTCTGTATCGATGTACGAGGATTGGAGGCCAGGCTTTTTCCATAGTTGCTGCCAAATTATGGAATGAGGTACTGCCACCAATAAAGACACTTTCCAATCATCTGGCTTTCAGAAAAGCAGTAAAAACACTTCTCTTTTAGGAGATCTCGTTTTTTTGCCTCTTCCGACTCTCTTGTTGTGGATGTTGCCTGACTCCCCAGCACCAAGATACCTTAGGGTGGGCGTGCGCTTCAGAAATTTCCATAACATAACATATCATATGATATATCGCATTCACAAACAGAAGAATACAAAAAAGTAAATCTGACATCCACATTTCACATTCATGGGGATGACTCCCTATTGCTTTGTCTAAAACTAGCCACTCACCTAAGGTTAACTCAAAATAATGTTTCAATATATTTTAAAGTGCATGGTTATATTTGCCTCTTTTTCCTTTGAGTAATGTTGTTATATATCCTTATCCTCCAAGCTTTGGTATTGAGAAAGGCATTTATAAGAACCTAATGTAGAAAAAAGCACAAAGAAAATAAAATGTGTAATACTTCGAAGTGTCTAGTACATATTAAATAATGGGTAGATTTTCACAGGATGCCGTTAGCAGAATGCATTTCTTACCTTATTGTAAGCTGGGTGAGTGGGGATACAATTGCCCCCAGTCTGCTACAGCCGATCCGATGCGCAGATTATTGCTGAATTTCGCATGTTTTGATAAACGTTGCCGCATGATGACATCATCACGCCCACGTTTGTTAGCGCAATGACGTCATCACGCCACCGTGCCATGGCCATTTTGTTATTTGTCTTCGTTTTATTTTTCTTTAAAGGAAGTCAATAGTAGTATCTCTCAAGCAGTCTATTTGTAAATTGTTTTGAGAATAGTGTGTAGTTAACATGTTTTAAAGTATAACTAATTCCTTTTTGTAGATAATGCTGAATATTATAGCCATTCATTCTTCATTTGCAGAGTGGTTTTGTCCATAAAAGTATGTTTAGAAAGTACATTTAAGTTTGCCTTTCAATTGGCTATTTGCCTATTTTGAGGTGCTCATTCAAAAACATGTGCATCTATTGTCAAGACTCGGTAGTTAATTTTATTTTTATTTTCATTGGGAATCAGTAATAAGGATAAAAGCCTTTTCAGGTTTGTCCTATAGACATATTTGTCTTTTACGTATCAACCAGTTACCCACTCATTCAAATGCTTGCTTTTTGATACAGTTACTCAATTTTTTATAATTCCTAATTGACACTTTGACTTGTCACAGATGCATCTTATTCCATATACTACAAACTTGGTGTTGCAATTTATAAATTTGAGAATTTGTTTTTCTTTGCCAATAGGCAATTTCAGGTTTTTCATTCCATTTAGTATTTGTGGGCTAAGTTTACAACTACTGCAACTGTGGTTGCCCAGGATTAGATCCAAATTAAGCTTTGTGCTTAAGTCTTTCGTTTTTGATGGCTTTAGATGGCTCGGGCTGATGATATTTTTAATTGAAGGGGCCTTGCAGTAACAGATTTGTGGTGTGCCATCCAGATGCCTGCGAACATTTTCATCAATCTTAAGGATGTGCCAATATTTTTAAAGGATTTTCCTCATGTGAGGTGCCTCTGAGCTGAAAGTTGTAATACATTTTGCAGTTCTAAACCGTTTTTTGAATTTAGGTTTATCCTTCAGAAAAAATTCCCTTGTAATCTTGTCTGTTTTTTCTACAGCTTTTTGTAGTTTTGTTTGTGATTATATCCTCGTTGACTAAATTTGTCTTTGGTTTTTTCAATATTTGCTTGATAGGCTGCTTGAGTGCTACAGTTTCTTTTTAAGATCTGTATAAGCAATTCCTTGTATCGTCAGGCCTGTAGCCAACCCCCTTGGCCCCTCTTCAGTAGCTATGTAGGGAGAATATATTAGGGTGTAGGATTGTTTAATCTGTGCTTTCCCATCTGGGATTTCCAAATGAAGTGATTCTTATCACATAACAGAGCCTTTCCTCCACCCCAAGTGGAGTGTCCTACCCCCCCTGCCAGCCCCCAAGTAGCCGTGATAGGAATAGAGGTAGTATACCTGTCACTATGTATCAGAGCAGATATCAGGCAACAAACCCCTGCAGTGGTAGCTAATCTTACTCATCCACACAGGACTGTTTACTAATGTCTGTCATAAATATTGGGTTGATGGTCCACTGCTTAGCCTACTATCCCCTATCGTAGCAAAACATGCACCATATACAATGTCAATATACAGTATTTCAAACAGATACCCCGCACATAATGCATATGCTCATATGCTTCTGAGATGATTCTCAGTAATGAACACTCAATAAATGCTCTTACACCCTCATGCATAGTGTAATTTGTTTTATTATGAGTAATAAGTAATAAAGAAACATTGCCACTAGTATTGTAACTGCACATCACACACTCAATATGCAAAAGGCTACACATGAATATGCAGCTATCATTGTCATTGCCTCTGTGTATATCCAACCATCTCAGAAGCATAATAGCCACTTCAGAAGTACCTGTCTGCCTCAATTAGTCTTGCAAGACAACCTCATGAAATTAATAGCCTTCTGCATACCTCACATCCTTTCTAATGAGATATTAAAAGTGGGTGAAACAGACCCTCATACTTACTACAGTCCTCAGAGGGTCGGGAGATGAGTGCTGAAGTCTGGATTCAAGGAGCCTGGATGAAGGCTTTTGGTCTTCATAATCCAAGAATGATCTAAAAAATATCAAATCCATTTGGAAAAACCACCTACCAAAATCACCATAGCCTCTGATCAAAAACATAAAAAAGGTAAAAATGCCTTAAAAGAGTTAGTGTCAATTGAAATTGGCCATGATGCAAACAGTCAATTATGAATTAAACATCTCAGTAGGTAAGAGGAAGTTGGGGAATCTATGAGTGACGGGTTGTGGTGAGGGTTCAGAGATATTACAAAAAAATGTCCAGGAATGTGAGGTTGCAGCAAATCCAGTTATATATTACTCGTAGGGTGTAATCGACCCCCCCAGATGATTGCAAGGTTCAAAGATGCTGGAATACAAACATGTCCCAAATGTGGAGAGGTAGATGCAGATGCAGGATTAATACATATGTTCTCGGCATGTCCTGAAATAAGAAAATTCTGGGGAGAGGTGGCCCATCACTTGATGGAGAAAGAGATTAAACTAGAGGTGGAATCTCCGTAGGCATGCATGGTGGGAGGGTTCTCCGGGCCGTGTAAGCTGGCACACGTGAACAAAACTAAGGACTTGGCCTATATACTGTCCAAGTGTAGAATTGCCATGGGCTGGAAAGCACCTAATAGACCAAGAGTGGAAGTGTGGTGGCACGACCTTCAGAAATGGGTGGACGCGGAAACAGTGGTGTGGAGTGAAGCAGCCAATAGAGGGGGAGAAAGGGAAGCTGAGACCCAGAGGCACTTAATAGCTACTTTATCTGAGGCGACCCTGATCGACCTCGATGACGTGGATACTTCAGAGGGTGAGTGGAGGGAGGCACCCCAAGATGAGACGGCCAGAGGTGGTTTTGGGTAGTAAGGGGCGGAGCGTAATGGAACAGAGGTAGATAGAACATGTTACAGTACATGACACTTGAATGTTATGACTATATTCACTGTCTGTTCTTGTTTTGGTTGTTGTGTGTGTTCTTAAAATCAATAAAAATTGTTTTAAAAAAATGTCAATAGGTGAGCTGATTGCCAAAGGTGCAGTAAAAATAGTAGTTATTCTCAAAAATCAAAAAGAAAAGTCTTTTTGGAACTCTGGACTCTGAAAATGCAATTTCAGTTGCTTCACAATCCAAGCAGAAAAAAGGAGGGATGACCCCACCCCCACTCTCCATAGGCTTTCATGGACAGAGTGGTTCCAGTCTGCTCCTTGGTCCTCCAGCATCTGCCTGTAGTCTTCAGTCTTATCTCATCCAGATATACGAACAGCTCTCTCTGACTTCCCCCAACAGAGGACTGCTTCTTATATCATCGGTGCGTTGTTACTTAAGCCATCTCCTCCCCTCCATAGCCAGAAGCTAAGAACTTCGTTTGAAGGCCGTATCTTGAAACTAAGTTATCTCTGTAGCCAGAAGCTAAGACCTTCGCTTGAAGGCGATAGCTTGAAGCTAAAGTCCCTCATTTGTCAACAGTCCCCCTTACATTTGGCCTATCCCGGAAGCATTAAAGACTTTTAGAACTTTGTTATTGTTAAAGAGAACATTCAGAAATGTTTACTAAAACAAACGGAACTATTGGACCACATCCCAGACCACTGGAGAACAGCCCAGAAGTATTGTTATTGTAGTGTACCTATTTGTTCCAAAACAATAGATTAGTCTGGCTCGCAGCCCAGACTTTCAAACTACACAGGGAAATCTTTTACAGCTCTTAATATCTGCTCACTGCAAAAATACATTTCAATGCATTTTACTATGTACATGCATGTATGCATACTGACTGCATGGCTTGAGATATTGCTCAGCCCCAAGCATGACTCACATACATGTCACCTTCTCCCCCGCATAATCCATAGCTAGGTATCATGGAAAAAAAGAGTAAAGGGACAAAAGAATAAATGATATTATATAGGACCAGGCACAGAAATGGTTCACTCAGGACCTTGACCGCTTCTTAGAAATAAAATAATCTTATATCTCACACATCTTCTTGAGAAGAGCTAGCTCTGGCAGATGCAGGTCAGCAGACAACTTCAAGTTGATGAAGCAAGTCTGATTTTGAATCAGAGATAGATAGATTTTCATCACATGGAAGGTTCCAAACAGTTCTCCTCTGTCAGTCAGGTTAGAGCTTTTGGTGCATTTGAACATATCTTCTGTTATTTGCCATGACAAAATAAAAAGCTAATCAAGATCAGGATGAACCCAGCTTTGAGGCTATAGAAAATAGGTGTAATCATTAACAGCAGCATCAAATGAAGGTACTCCTCTCCCCAGGGCCATCCATGCCCTCTGATGTCCTGCTGAGGTATAACCTCCATACTAAGATGGCTGCCAAAATCACTGCCACTACCCCAGCTTTTTCAGCCAACCATTGCAGCCCAGTTTTTCCTGGAGTCCCGCCCGCCGACTCCCTTGACTGCCTGAATTTCCTGCATCAACTGGATGTGTGTATTCACCATGAGGCAAAGCCAGCCCTCCTTGAAGGCCTGCACCTAAGACCCTTGCCTGTTGACCTGTCCGGGCTGGAAGGGTCTAACACCCTACAAGAGCCTGATGAGCAGATACATGTCCAACTACCACCAGCAACTCAATTCCTTCCTAGGCTCCTGCCCTCACATACTACTATCCCACCAACTAGGTTCTTCCCGCCCCTAGCTTCTTGCCCGAAACAATGCATCATCCATCACACCTAACACTTGAGCACCCACTCCCAACCCACTCCCAACACACTATTCCCTCTCAATTCTGCCTTTGCTATAGCACACTACGGCCTGCACGTGCACCCTGCCTGGGCCCTTCAATGACTTGGCTGGCTTCCCTCACGCTGTGCCATTCGCCACCTAGATCATCATCTTCCCATCATCAGAAACACATTCTTAAGCCTACACACTATTTCCCCAGCCCCCTTAGCTTCCACACTACACCATCTCCCACCAATACACTTCCCATGCACACAACATCCTTGACAGCCTTTGCCAACGTCATCCTTAGCAACTCTTACCACAATCCCTTTAAATGCACATTGATCAACACTAGATCCATCCCTACATATACGCCTGACATACATGAGCTAGTCACCACAAACAGTCTAAACATTCACGCCATATCTGAAACCTGGCTTTATACTGCAGCCAGCCGTGCCCTATCTATCACCACCCCACCAGAATACACCATCGTCTGCAGTGACAGAACTGCCAACTGAGGTGCCGCAGTAGCACTGATCTACAGAGATACCCTACCCATCAGGGCTTTCTACACTAACCCCAATTACACTGTGACCTCCTATCAGCTAAACCCTCCCCCGCCCCCACTGCCACTGTCACCTTCACCTCATCTACCGACCCCAGGTCCCACCCTCTCATTCGATGAAGACCTCATGCACCTCCTCACCACCAACCTTGAGCCTAACTCTAGACTCCTACTTTTAGGCGGTGTTAACTTAGGTCTCAATGATACATGTGATAAAGATGCCATATCCCTAACCAGTGCAATCAGTGCCTTCGACTTCATCCAGCACATTTTAACACCCTCTCACATCTTAGGATGCATGCTAGACTGGCTCACAGACCTAAACTGTGGCACCTGAATCTTTTCAAACACACCCTGCCATTGGTCAGACCAGCCCAGCCCTGACATCCTGCCACCAGTCTTTTCATGCTGCACATGCAACCTTACAAAACAGCGTCTCCTCTGCATGCTCGAAGATCACCATCTTAATTTAGTTTCCATTACCAACCCACTACTCTCGTTGACCCCTATCATGACATTGTATCCCAAGCCGTTAGTACACTTGCCCCTTTGAAATAGCATAAGGCCAAATTCACTGCACACAAAAATGTGTAGTTCACCTCTGACCCTCTAACCATTCGAATGAGAAAACGTTCTGCAGAAGCAAAATTGCAGAACGCTCCCACAGACACCCACAAATGATGCTTTTCCTCCATTGCTAGGGAATATAAGCATGCCATACTAGACGCCAAAGCCTCTATCTACAACGCCAGGATTGCCAGTGCCAAGTCTGACATACGGAAGCTCTTTAGTATCCTGCTTGAGTTAGAAACTCCATCCATACCCCTTGCTAATCTCACCACGGACGATTCCTGGTGTAGCAAGGTACAAGATGCCCTAATGGGTAAAATCACCTCACTCTAAGAAAGAATCATTTTGAACCGAGCACAAATCCAATCCAAGTAGTGGGGTGTAACCCCCACTCATTGCCCCTTCCCCCTTACACCCAATATCTGAAATGGAAGTAGGTAGCCTCATTAATGGCCTAAAACCCTTGCAGTGCGAAGGCAATATTTGTCTTGCCCCACTAATCAAGGATTGCGCAGAAGCCCGTATCCCCCTCATCACTGCCATCATTAATGCCTCCTTTGTGCGATGAATATAATGAGATCATCCCAAAACCCCTGACATGGACCTCCTCTCATGTGGCCAGGGAAAGGCAGCCGCTACCTGATCCTGGCCCTTGGTGTAGTATTATGCGAGAGGATGCGAGAGGATTATATGGGAGGGGATTCATGTCAAGGCGAATGGGAGACCTCTTTACATGAATCCCCTAATATTCCTAAAGCCTTAATGGCATATTGCAAAACTGACAATTTTGACCTAATAACAAACAAGAACATTATGGACTTCAAGAAAGAGATGTAACACATTTTGTTAAGAGTCAAAAGACTGTCAAGAGAAGCAGTTGTTGGTTCAAATCTCCTCATTTATGATTCTAGTGTGGAGAGGTTGGAACAAGCCTTACCACAGAATACACATTGTAGTAGGAGGAGTTTTATTCTGGCAGGCGAGTAAACCACGAAAGGGACCAATTGTAGTTAGTCCTGGCAGGTAAGTGTACCAGGAAGAAGAAAATTATTTAAAGTACCGTGGTTGTGATAAAAGGGTGTGGTGGAAAAGAAGTGTTGAACTTGAACTGTGGCATTTCAGAAAGTAACTGTTGAACCGTCCTGACTAAAGTGATTCTTTTGAAGAAGTATGATGTGCTAATAAGTGCTTAGTCTTTTCAGAAAACAGCACTTGCATTTGATTTATGAATTTATGTTTGGAGGAAAATCCTTTTGTTATACGAAGCAGGAGGTGTTTGGAGAAAAATACTTTTTGTTTTATCAAGCAGGAGAACAATTGTTTTGATTTGTTAGCAAGTCTTTGGAAGAGAGAAATTTACTTTGCTAAGTGAAAGGATATATTGAATGGAAATGACTGTGTAGCTACATTGAATGGAACTTTGTTATTACCCAGAAGCTTCTTGAAACTGAATTTGATTCCAGATATTCCTGAATTGATCCAGAGGAGGGGGAACCCAACCCTGGTCCCAAGAATTACTGTTTGTCTTTTGAGTTTGACTTGCTATTTCATATTGTGATATTTAAGACAGCCAAACAAACCTTGTATAATTGTGTTATGTATATTAGGGTGATGGTCAGATACTTTCTGGACGCTAGGTATTTTTTCTTTAACCTTAGTTTGTTAGGCAGGGACATCCTTGTTAGGTTAGGGAAATGTAGGTGTTTGTCTCTCCCCTTTTTATTTAATAAAATGGCAACTTGTGAGAAAAATATACCTTTGTGTCTGTCTCACATTGCTGACCCCTCACAATCACCTCCTACTCTGTCCCAGCCAGCATCAAGTAAGCCTGGATCTCATCACTGATTAAGAAGCCCTCACTTAACCCAAACACCCCAACCAACTACCATCCTTAAATTTGTAGACCAAGCAGCCTACCTTCAGATCCGAAATGACACCCTCTGATTCTACGAGTGGGGCTTCTGTCCTAGACATGGTATCAAATCTGCACTGCTGGATTTAAAGAAAACAACTTGACGACAGTAGAGACTCTGGCAAACTGGCCCTCCTACTTGGACCCATTCGCTGCCTTAAAACTCATCAACCAGCAAACCCTCTGCCACCAATTTACCGCTGCAGGAAACTTCGCCCCAAGGCAACTAATTGGAATGCCTTTTTCCTTGCAGAAAGAACCACTTGAGTCTTCTCTGGTGACTCTGCAGCCCCCCCCCAGCCCCAGTCTCATGTGGTATCCCACAAGGATCCTGGATCTCCCCCACACTTTACAATATCTACATATTGTTTTTCTCAGGAATGGGTGATGGAAAATCCGATACCAAGTCCTTTGACACTGCCCCCACCTGGATGAGTGTCGTCAGACGAGTCTTCGGAGGATATTTCCCTTCTTGCTCTCCAAGCGGGTAAGGTTGGTAGGTTTTTCTTGAAGTAAGGACTGAGAAAACCACAACTACCAGAAGGCACTGGGAGAATCCCTTTCCTGGTGTATCACAGCAGAGAAGCTTCGCGAGTGAAACAGAGCATATGTAGAGGCGGATTGGTTGGCAGAAATGGTCAGAACTCCACAGAGGGCATGGGACCCGAAGGCGGAACACAGAGAAGGCGGAGAAGCCAAGATGCTCCGAATGGAACATGGAGCAATGGGAGGCGGAGGCAGGAAGAAAGCTGTCCGAGCCGACAAAGGGAGAAAGAGCCACGGACAGGAAGGGCACAGACCAAGCGAGAAAAAAGAGAGGGAAATGTGAGAGAAGGGGTAAGCAAGTAGTAAATAGAGCCACTTAATGCAGTGGGCGGAAAAAAACACAGCGTGTAAACCCAAAGAGGACGGAGGGTTGCAACGCATTTATGCCTCTGTGCGACGCGTACTTGTTCGTGCCGCAACGTGCGTCGGAAAACTAGAACACTGCATTCACTCCTACTACCGGTAACCCTTCTTCCATTTCCACCATAGTTTCCAGGGGTGGCGGTTTATGACAGTTTTACACATCTATTATTATTATGATTATTATTACACAAAACCTTTGATCACCTGGATTCGTTTTGGCATTCCATACACTAATTACACTTAATTCGCTGACTACACACAGATCCTCCTCTCTCTAACGTGTGACTTCCTCCAGGATATTACCACACTCAATTCCCCCTATGGGATCATCCCAACTGTTTTGCCTAGATGATGAAAATAATCAGCTCCTACTCGTCGGCTCCCAAACCCTGCTCAACAAACTTGACTCCTCCTATCTCTCCTTTGCCAAAAACGGGAATCCAATTCCACTCTGGCCAGCAGTAAAAACATTTGGGTGTTTACCTTGACTCCACCCTTGACATGATGAGACGGGTATGCACCATTGCCTCCTCCACTGCCCACACCACTCTCTTCATTTGGCTTCAAGGACAATGTTCTTAACTGGCTCTCCTCTTATCTTTCTAACCGCACCTTTTCTGTCTCCTGGGGTGGCTCCTCCTCCCCCACATATCCTCTCAACCAAGGCGTTCCCCAAGGCTCTGTCCTCAGCCCCTTTCTTTTCTCACTCTACACCTCCTTCTTCGCTCCTATCATCTCCTCTTTTGGTATCTCGCACCATTTCTAGGTGGATGATACTCAGCTGTTCTTCTCCTTCTCCTCCTTCTCTTCTGACATTCATGACAAACTCTCTTCTTGCCTCTCTGCTATTAAATCCTGGATGGCCTCTCACTTCCTTACTCTTAATGCTGAAAAAACTGAACTCCTTTTTTTCCCTGCTAACACTCTTCCTCCTCCCTCCCCTCCCCCTTTCATTCTCTTTCTCCCCTCCCAGCTCTCCTTCTCATCCCATGTTCATAACCTTGGTCTTCATATTGACCCTCACGTCTCTCTATCTCACCACATTTCTCTTACTGCCAAGACCTGTTGCTTTCACCTCTACAATATTCGTAATATTCGATCCCTCTTTACCTTTCATGCTACGAAATGTTTAATTACCTCCCTCAACTTCTTCAGACTCTTCTACTGTTCCTCCCTTCTCTTTGGACTCCCCACCTCTCATCTTTCCCCTCTCAAATCCGTCTACCACTCTGTCATCCGCTCCCTATGCCTTCTCTCACCTCTTGATTCCATCTCCTCTTCTCTCACCTTTCTAGGTTGGCTCTCTTTTCACTCCCAGCTCAAATACAAGTTCCTCTGTCTTGTCTTCAAATCTCTCTATGGTCTTGACCCCCTACCTCTCCTCCCTTCTTAATTTCTACACCCCTTCTCGTTCTCTCTGCTCTGCTAATCTTTTACTACTCTCTCCTCCTCCACCACCCTGCGCCCCCTCCCGCTTCCGCTCTTTCCAACTCCTTGCTCCCTTCCACTGGAACCACCTCCCCCTTCGCATCCACTCTTCTCTCTCCTACCCTTCCTTTCACTCTTCTCTAAAATCGTTTCTTTTTCACTCACCTCCCTAACACCCTTCATTTCCTCTCCTTCTTCTCCCTACCCCTCTCTTCTCACCTCTGCTCTTCCTTACCCTCTCCATCCTAGCTACCTCCTTCCTCCCTACCCCCTGCTCTCATCTAGTCTTACTTTTTCCTCTCTTCCTCACACATTCTTTCATTCCCTCTTACTCCCGCTCTTACCTCCACTAACATCTACCATTCCCTTGCACACCTCTGGCCCTCCATACTCCCTCCTCACCTCTGCAATATTGTAAATGGTTCTTTATACTGTTTTCGAGTTGTGATTCAATTGTCATCTTATGCTTGTTGTATGTTACTTGTTCTCATGTAAAGCACTTTGGATTAAAGGGCTATATATACACAATAAATACCAAATACAAATAAACGCCAGCAGAACCCTTCTATCCACCGATAACCGTCTCACTATTGCTCAAGCTGTCATTGGAGCCAAGCTGGACTACTGAAACGCCCTTCTGGCAGGCAACACAGAAAGAAACATTGGCAAACTGCAATTCATCCAGACCAAAGCACGCTGTGCTGCTCGCTCTCAGACGCTCCAAACACCACCACATCACAGCAGCCAGAAGAAATGCCCATTGGCTCCAGGCTCACGAACGTATTAAATTAAAAATGCTCCCCATCACTAACCACTGTATTGCCAAGGTAGCTCCTACATAGCTGTCACAAAAACCTATCTCAACCAAGCCCACACGCTCTGCATACTGCCATTGCCTCTCCTTCCCCAGATTCAAATGCAGCAGAGCAGGAGGCTTGAGTTTTTGTGTCACAGCCCCTATGCTTTGGAAATCCTTACCACTCACCCTGTGTATGGAACCATCGTAGTGGGCCTTTAGGAAACTCTTGAAAACTTGGATCTTTGACTAACCTGAACTGTCCCCCACTCATCACCCCCCTTTTCCTCAACCCGGACCCTGTCCTATTACCAGTGCCTAGGTACCCACAGGTTATGTGCACGCTAGAAATGTAAAAATAAATAAATAAATCCCAGAGACTATTTTCCCAAAGAAGTCCAATATGCTTTCCACCGGTGTCTTCTCGTTGTGATTCACTCGCTCTCTTTTTGCGTCTCGGTATTCCGATGGGAGACTCTGAGGATTTGTCAATTCCTGGCCGCTACAGTGTTGGCATTGTTAGACTGGAAGCCTGCCCACCACGACGTCATAGTGGTCATGCCACCATTCCGCTTTAGGCTCCACTCACCTCTGCTTCTCGTTTTCTGTACACACGGAGCTTCCAGCATTTGTTTCCCATCTTCAGAGCACTTCTGAATGTCATGGGCTCAGCGGCTCTCTCCAGCTCCGCCTCCTCCAGCTCTTATGCTCCCAAGAGGCCTCTCCTGCCTGCGTATGCGTTCCTTTCTCTCAGCTTTGTTTGGCCTGCACTCTCTTTTCAACCTCCTCATCCCAGTTAATTGGAGATTTTTATTTAAAGAGATATTTTAGTTTGTTCCTGATGAAGACATCAATAGCTTTCTGTTCAGCCAAGTCTCGGGACTTGACACTACTTTGGATATTAGATAGTCCCATGTATGCCATCATGTGCCATCATGTGATGTGGTTTAGCTGTTCCTCACAGGAACTGGAGTCCTTGTCCCCTAAAGGGGAGTCTCTCCTAGGGAGGGTACTGCATAGTGGGCTCACCTCCCTAGCCTCATTGCGGGGCTCCCCCTTGGGGAGAAGGGACACATTTCCTCGATTTGTCACATACCTTTTGTGAATAGCTTTATTAACTTAAAAGACAGGCTGGAGTAAGGCCTAACTTGCCCTATACTATGGTGGGAGTTCCCTACCTAAAGGAAACTAAGGATAGTCTGTGTCAGAAAGGTCAAATCAAATGGCTGCCTGTATACAAAACCTATGCTTGCCCTCACGTCTAACTGTATACAATGTGTAGGGATGTCCGCATCAAAATGAATAGTGTTCAAAATAAAGTTCAAAGCTTCTTTCAGCTCTTGGCTCATATTCAGCTTCCCCAAGTTCAAAACAGTTCACAGGACACTGGGGTTCCCTTCCGCAAGAGTTCAAAATCTAGCAGCTATCAAAAACAATACAGATCCTTGGGACTCTTCCCAGCTCTTTGGATATTGGTTCTTTTCACTAGTTCGCATAGGCAGTTCAATATCTTCACTTCAAATTCACATGAGAGGTTGTTGCAAAATACAAGCTTCTTTATGGATACTTTCAGAGGCACATGTCTAGGCGCAGTTGTGAGACCACATTGTCCACCCATTAAAGATCACGCAACTGATACCCCTTTCTTGACAGCTTTCCATCAACAACATGCCACTGCTTTCATACACGGGTGTCACACTCTTCTGACACTGTATCATGGCTTGGGTGGCCATCATACACTTATTAAACCTTCTTGTATTCTCTTGGCTCTTGCCGGTCAGACCTTACAGTGCTGGTATTCAAAATAATGCTCATTGCATATTTGCCTGCCAACCAGGTGTTTCCCACACTTAGCGGTCAGAGCTTATGTCGCTGTGAGGTTGTTTCCACCACAAGTTCTCGTTTTCCCATGCAGTACCTCGCTTCCTCTCCCAGCGGCTCTTCGTGGCATGGCTCCCCAGCGATGCTCCACTGCAAGATGAGGATTCTTGCAACCGCTTCGCTCAGTCACGCCATTCTCCCTCTCGCGCACTGCTACCGGCATCTAGCATTCCTTAGCTTTGCTTCCTGCTGCATAAACTCTACATCTGTAAATGGGTCTCGAGCGCTCCGCTTGCCACGCTGCTGATCCGGAGTTGCATTCCCAGCTGCTGCCTCCACAGATGACTCAATTTACAAAAGTATGTCGGCTTTTAAAGTTCCCGCCACCATGATGAGTCCAGGAAAGACTAGACCGCTCACCATTAGAATGGTACTTTTGCCTTTCGCGTACTGACCTCCTCCTTGTGCCTGTACACAGCTGAGAATTATATGTGCCTGTATTAACAAAATGAGGCTGAAATGTGTTTGTCTCAACAAAATGAGGATGTGTCTTCCTAGTTGGTCTCTTCCTCGTCCCAGCGCTGAGCTGGCCCTTCTTAGGGGAAAGTTTGGAGGGAAGAACAGAGAAAGGGCTGACAATAGCCTAAAAAGTTTTGCGGGATAGAGGGTTAATTATGAATAGGAAATGGGGGATACCATGTCTCACTGAAGGATGTCCTCTCCTCACTTGCCCAGGTGATCCTCCCTCGCATATACACCCCCAGGGTCAGGATCCAAAAGCAATGGCCTTTCCCTGGCCACCCGAGAAGAGGGTTCAGGGGGAAAAGAAGTGCGGACGCCCTTGGGTTCCTCACATACCCTTCTCCTATGCGGGTTGGACCTAGATGTTTCACAGGAAAGCTGGGAGAGGAAGTTGACATTTTCCTGATCTCGACCCTTTCAGTGTTCCACTATGAAACAATATGGCTGAAGGTCCAAGAACCATCACATAATTCATTGGGTCATCTCTTTTCATTGGCTGATCCGCACTAAAGGAGAATGATCGGTGACTAGTCTGAATTTGCGTCCCAATAGGTAATATTTTAGGTGGCTTATGGCCCACTTGATTGCCAGCGCCTCAAGTTCAATAACAGAATAATTCTTCTCTCTGAGAAATAACTTTCTACTGATGTAGAGTATAGGCTGTTCTAGTCTGTCATGATCTTGAGAGAGGACTGCTCCCAGTCCCATTAAAGAGACATTTGTTTGCAGGATGAACTCTTTTGAGAAATCAGCTACCTTTAAAATGGGGCTCCAACAAAGGGTTTCCTTTAATGTGGTATAACATATTTGACCTTCTTCATCCCACCTGATCTTTTGAGTCTCAGCGTTTTTTTGGGGATAAACCGGCAGTAGTAGAGAATTAATCCTAAAAAGTCTCTAAGGCCTTTCTTTGTCTTTGGTTTGGGAGTATCAAGGACAGCTTTAACTTTTTCCTGCTGTGGCTGTACAGTGCCATTACCCAGGAAAGATCCCAGACATTTAACTGCGATTGAGCCAGCTTAAATTTGTTTGCATTATCTGTTGAGCATGCCTTTCTCAATACTCGTATGACGGTGTAAAGGTGATGTACGTGATCTTCCCAAGTTTTACTGTGTATTACAATATCGTATATATAGGCCCTGAAGAAGTCAGAGTAGGGTTGTAAGATCTTATCCATCAACCTTTGAGATTTTGTGGGGGTCATGTGTAGTCCCAATGGGAGGACTTTAAAATGTAACAGACCTATAGGTGTCATCATGAACCCCGCTACAAGGTCACCAGCCCGTCACCGCTTAGCAGCAATGGCCTGTCCAGTTCATGGATCACCGAGATTATAGCACTGGAGGCGTCCGCTATTCGGATCATGGAAGACGACCTGACAGTTGCCATGGCCATGTTGGGTCTCCCGTAGAATGGGAGCAGTACCTTTGCGTTTCGCAACCTGCCGCGCTCACATGATCGCCAAACGTGCATATCGGCATTTATGCCATATCCAGGCAACGCCGTGATCTTGAATGGCTTAAAACCTGGAAGCAACCTTGGTTTGGCGCTTCTGATTGTGTTTCGTGCGTTAGAAGCTTGAATTGCTTTTGTTGTTACGCTGCAAGGCTGTTCGGAATTATTGGATTACCCGTTGCTGAGCTGTTCTGACTTTTGGATCCTGCTCCTGGCTCTACATTCTGTGAACTGGTACACTTCATGATTTTCCTTGACTCCTGCCTGTCCATTGACTACTCTCTCATGCCTCCTGATTTGGTACCTCACAGCCCAACCCGCATTTGACCTCAGCCTGCATTTGACAGTTCTACTGCAAATTGATTCTGTACCTCTATTGCTCGCTCCCTGGCGACATTGGCCTGTCCGGATGTTCTCTTGTCAAATCATTTTTCTTCCTTGGATACCTAGCACCTGACTTTGGACGCTTTGCGGTTATTGAGTGCTACAACCCGACACTAGTGCGACCATCGTGCCACTCTGTTAGTTCCTACTACTAACCTCCCTTCCCTCGTTTTTCCTTCCTATTTTAACCCCTCTTGGACCTTCTACCTCTTGGACACTGACTTCCTGGACCCTATATTCACCAGTTGACTTGGCAGTTCACGGTAAAACGAATTCCCAACTTCTTGCTGTATTGGTTAGTCTTTTGTCTGTTTTGGGTTAGATATATTGAGGTGTGCCTCTGATTTACCTTGCAGTGGCAGTTCACAAGACAGGGACGAACCCCTTTCAAGGTTTACCAGGGCTTCTAGGTTAGTTAGGAGTGGTATTTCTGCTTGGTTCATGTTTTTGGTTTGCTTAGTGAAACAGGCACCTGACTGTCACTCCTTGTTCTTCCAGCCTGGTGTCCTTGTCTGGCGTTATTTCATTCTCACCCTTTTATGTTATTAACTCATCTGTCCCGTATTTATGTAGCGCAGTAGGGTGCATCATAGGGAAGGTATCCTTGGGTGAGGGGAGTTCTGATAAATCCTGGTCACTGACATAGCCCGTCACAGCCTCTCCGAGGGTCATAATTGGATGAGTACCAAACTCCTTCCATTTACCACTGTTTCCGAGTTGTGTGTCTGGATCTTGACAGAATCATAAGCCTACAGAAATGGATGCTTCGGAGACACTAATGGCATTGATGCAACTGGTCACGGACCTTAGAAACGACATGACCTCTGCTCATGACGCCATGCGTCATCGGATCAATGTCCTTCAGAACCTAGCACGCTCTTCCACTTCGGAGGAAGGCCCCAGAGGAGCTACTGCTTCCAGTTCTGGGCATACCCTGCCTCGCCAGGAACCAGTGCCTGTGTTAATGTCAGCTCAGTTCCCACTAGCCCCGCCTTAGCAGTTCAGTGGTGATCCCAAATCTTATAGGATGTTTATTAACCAGTGCAAATTGCAATTCCTTTGTCGGCCAGCCTCGTTTCCTGATTCTACCACCAAGGCCGCATTCGTCCTGTCCTACCTTGGGGGCACAGCTGCTTCATGGGCCAACCCAAGCATTAGATCTCAAGCTTCTCAACTTACGACAGGGGACTCTGGCGTGTTTGTCCTATTTGGCATGCTTTAACCAACTGGCAGCCGAAACAGACTGGCCGGAGGACAAAATGTCTGCAGTCTTTTACAAAGGACTGTCGGATGACTTGAAGGACGTCTTAGCTACGGTGCCCGTGGTTCCCATGGGATTCGCTGAACTCTTGGACTTGATTCTGCAGATTGATGCATGTTGGACGGAATGCAAGGGTGAAAAGAAACCGCCCCCTGGCTTTCCTTTGCGTACCGAGACACCTGTCCTGGTGCACACTGACGTTGAACCAATGCAGATCGGGGTTGTTCGAGGTCCATTAACCCCCAGTGAAACAGAACACAGAAGGAAGAACAACCTATGTATGTATTGCTGTTCAGCAGAGCATTTTCTTAGGTATTGCCCTAAGAAACCAATATGAAAGGCGGGAAACGGCAAACACTGGCAATAGTTGGGGTCCCTTTTCCCGGTTGTGGATCTCTCGGACTGCTGTGCTCATGTGGCTTCCTCTCCTATCTACATGCCAGTTTCGTTCTAGGGTCCATCTGGTATTGACATCTCTGCCAGGGTGGCCATAGATTCTGGGGCTACCAATAATTACATGGACCCACACTATGCTCAGGAAAACAACATAATAGTTGTGACCAAGGCAGTACCTGAATCAGTTAAGGCTGTGGACGGTACCCCATTGGTTTCTGGTATGGTTACTGAACAAACCATACCTCTATGTATGTCTACACCTGAAGGACATATTGAAGAGGAGGTCTTTGACTTGATTAAGGCTCCGCAGTTCAAGATTGTATTGGGTCTGGTGTGGCTACGTAAACATAACCCGCCCATTGACTGGGAGGACAGCCTCATACAGTTTCCTTCATCTTACTGCAGCAAAAACTGTTTTCAGTCACATGGGGTCACAATAGGCTACCCTGTTTTCACTCTGCTTGACACTTCTTCTTCGGTTGGCTTGGTCATTGTTGACAATCGGTCCGTGGTACCCAAGGAATACCATTTGTTCCTTGATGTGTTTGATAAAGGCAGGGGCAGAACCGCTACCCCTCACAGGCCATATGGTTGCCCGATCAATCCCCTTCCAGGCTCAAAAATGCCTAAAGGAAGGGTATATCCTCTTACCACTCTAGAAGAACAAGTCATCAAGGAATATATTGAGAAAGCGCTGCAGTTGGTGTTTATCCGCCTTTTGCATTCTCCAGCGGCATCACCGTTATTCTTTGTTCCCAAGAAAGAGGGTGACTTAAGGCCATGTATTGATTATAGGGCCCTGAACATCATCACGGTAAAGAACCAGTATCCTCTGCCTCTGATTTCCGTTCTTCTAGATCAGTTGGGCTCTTCCAAGATATACACCAAACTCGACTTACGTGGGGCCTATAATCGGTCCACATCAAGATTGGGCATGAATGGAAAACCGCTTTCAAGACGCGGTATGGGCTATATGAATATCTGGTCATGCCCTTTGGCCTATGCAATGCCCCAGCGACCTTTCAAAGTTTTATGAAGGACATATTCTGGGACATCCTTGACCGGTTTGACGTAGTTTACTTAGATGACATCTTGATTTACTCACCTTCACTGCAGGAATACCTGTTGCATTGTTATCTTTCAAGTTCCTTCACTAGTAGAGTGGATGGCTCTTCACTATAAGGCAGAGGTAGTCTTGACACGTGTAGGCAATTAGTATAACAACAGACACTCTTACCTTGTCTTCTACCACAGTGCGGATATTAAGAATCTACCTTAATCCCCCTCACCCAGCCTAATAAAACAGGCGTGGAGTGGGGGTGTCAGGGAAACCCATTGTCGGGGAAAAACCCTGGTAGCTGGGGATCGTTGAGGATTCCGGGAGATTGCTGCCGAGGCTAGCGAGCGTCGAGAGACAGCAACAGGAAGCACTAGGGAGTCTTGGATGCCTGTGTCCGTGTCTAGGCCCCCGACTGTTGATGTAAACCAGAAAGGTAATGAAACACGGATTTCACAAGTATGTGAGTATCAGAAGCGGGAAAGAAATGGAGAGCATACCTTGGGAGGATTTCTAGGGGACTCTATGTGCTGGTAACAAGGGTTTCTGGAACTCTGCCACATGAAAAAAGGTAACCAGAAAACCACTGTTGCTCTCGGAGGTTCGTTCTATGGACAGACAATGGAAAGGTAAGAATGGAATAGCTCAGCTTTGCTAAGGACATAGTATGTATCTGCAGAGTACCTACCCTGTAGCGAGAAGTGTTAGTGCTATTTCCACAAGATGACGTGACATCTGCGGTCGAGAAGGATGCTGGGTATTGCAGTCCCAGGTTGGGAATGAATCTGCCTTTGCTAATACAAGAAGAGGAAGAGTGTGATTATCGGTGGATACATGAAGGGAGGTAAGTGTAGGGGTAAAGTGAACAACTTACTCGAGAGCAAGTGACGAACTAGGAGGATAACTCCTTATACCTTGTACATAACGCCAACGGCGCCACACAGACCAGTTCTGCGCAGTACCCATGACAAGCATGTCACTACAGTCATACAAAGACTACAAGAACACCATCTCTAAGTGAAAGCGGAGAAGTGCTCCTTTCACATTAAGGAGGTAGAGTTTTTGGTTTACGACATTACAGCACACGGGGTGCGGATGAACCACTCGAAAGTCAAGGCCATCTTGAAATGGCCGGTTCCTACGATCACCAAAGACTTGCAGTATTTCTTAGGCTTCTCAAATTTTTATCGAAGGTTTATCCGATCCTTCTCCTCAATAGTAGCTCCGCTTATAGCCTTAACTAGCTCTAAGGTCTCTTTTTCTTGGACTCCTGCTGCTCAGTCAGCCTTGAAGAATGCTTTTACCACGGCCCCTGTCCTCCAGCATCCTGATCCTGAAGTCCCATTTTTTGTGGAGGCTGATGCCTCGGGCATCGCAGATGGAGCTATACTCTCTCAGGCCTGTAAAGAAACGGGGGAAATGCATCCAGTGGCCTATTACTCTAGCTAACTGAACCCCTATGAAAGGAATTAGACCATCACAGAGCATGAATTACTCGCTATTAAGGATGCCCCTTCTGAGTGGTGACATCACCTAATGGGTGCTCGACATCCTATTATGGTTTATTCTGACCATTGCAACCTTCAGGCCTTCAAGTCAATGAAATGTGTCTCAGCAAGACAAGCCTGTTGGCACTATTTCTTCTCTCAGTTTGATTTCAACATATCCTATTCACCAGCACAGTTACATGCCAAAGCCGATGCTCTCTCACGTCTAGGTTCAGGTATGCCGCTGCCACAGCAGTCTTCCACCAGTCTTCCTGTACTTCCAGAACATGTGATCTGTTTGTGTTCTGCTCAACCAGACCTAAAGAACCTCCTTCAGAAATTGATTGTCCAGGAACCCCCCAGAGATCCGCGAGTTTAACCTGGATGTAGTGAATGGCTTACCGCACATCCAGGATAAACTCTTCATACCTCCTGGGCTGCCACACTCAATAGCCCTCGAGTGGGGACGCGATTCCTTGGTCACAGCACATGCCGGGAGAAAGAAGACTCTTGAGCTCCTGCAGAGATGGTGCTGGTGGCCTCGAAAGAATAGAGACATAGGTGAGTGAGGGTAGGAGGAACGGTTGGGATAAGAGTATCATTTTTATGGCATGTACTATTGTTGAGGTCTGTTTTGTAGACTGAAAGGAAGGATGGATGTTTGATGTGAAGGACCGGTCCGGATGTAGCAGTTACAAGTGAAACAAAAGTCAGGGGAAATTTGTTGTCAAGTTTGTTAAAGGATAGTTCCGGGACTTTTTTTTTATTGTTCCTATGGTTCGGCCATGTGTTTTTAAGCATAAATCGGTAGATAGTAGAAAACTTTCATATGGACCTTACCCGACTTTTCGTCCATTAACGCACTCGAAAACATCCGCCATTTTATGATAATCCTATCATTTCCCCCCATCGCACTGGCTCACCTGCTTTTGCGGCACTAAATCAAATCCCCCGCCCCTGAGCCTGACATCAGCAGACGCGTACCGCCCATTTCCCGTTTCGTGTCAACAATCGCTGCGCCTCAGCTAATGAAGTGTCGCCATGGAAATGGCAGGACGCCGCTTTCCTCAATAAGTATAAACAGACCGTTTCACAACACACAGCTACACAGCTACACCGCTATAAATTATTTTACTTTCTTTACCACATAATGGCTACAATAATGCCGTATATGTACGAGCCCGAGTACACCGAGGAAGAACTACTGGAAAGGCAAGCACGCGAAAACGATGGGGATTCGGACGGCAGTTGGGAGGACCAGTCAACGGATGAAGAGCCTGGACCATGTCGCATGGACGGCGTCTCCACCTGGTGCACGTGCAATCGGTGCGAGCTAATGCCAACTGAGGAGGAGAACTGCTGCTGCCGAGAAAACTCGGGATGCCTGGCCTACATTTCGGAAGGAGAGCCAAGTCCGCAATGCATCACTGAGCTGCCAGAGTTCAGGGAAGCCTGCCTCTCACGGACCGTGTTGAGGATGATGATGGTGCTTACGCACGAACTTCGCGGCACTGTTCGTCGGCATAATCCGAGTAACGAGTAAGTATACTCTGTTTGTGATGCCAGTGATGCCACTACTATGTCATGGTCGTCTCACACATATAAAATTACATCTACATATCATTCGAATGCATGTAAATTGGTTCCATATTGAGCATTTTCTAGATAGAATTTTTTTCAAAGCAGAATGACATTTTTTACCTGAATCGACAGTGATAAGAAAGTTTTGTCATTTTAATACAGTTTGCATCTTTCATTTTCACAGGTGGTACAGGCTGGTGGCCTATCGTTGCTTCACTTGGTGGCTTCACGGGAGGCTCGGACACCGCGTTCGGAGAGTAATACCTGCCTGTGCGGTACTTGCCATTAGACAACATTTCCCCAGCGACAGTGGACAATACCGCGGATTTTCCCTGGATGTGCTGCAACCGCAAATTTACAATGTGTAATGTTTATTATTTATGTTCAATTGAAATTAAGATCCAAAATAAAACCCAATATATATTTTAACAATGGTTGTTTTGATTTGTTCAAGCATTGGCAATAAAAGGAAGGCCGTTGTATTTTATTGATACAAAACATGGTTATAGGTAAATATGGTTGATCATAATAAATCATCCTTTTGGGCACCGGGTACAGAGATGACCACCTCTGGCCCGTGCCGCCTTGCCACCACAGGCCAGCCTGCTGCTGACTAACTGCCTAGGCATCCAGGGTCTCCAGGGTGAACTGCACCCATATATTCTCCTGGGAGGGTGAGGTATTTATAAACTCACCCCCCTGCCTTCCATGTACTAGATCCTGCAGCCAGCCTCTTACATGCAGTTAGATGGCCTCTCCTTGGTGAGGCCCTGCGGCAAACGAGTCTTGTCTGCACGACCACCGCCCCAATCCACCCCCCGCCCTATCAAAGGCAGTTCGCACCGGGGTACTTGTGCTGGCAACTGGAGCAGTCAGGGAGCGATAAAGGCCAAGAGGTGCCAAAGACCATGTACACTTCAAAGTGGTCTACAGAGCATGGGTTGTTGTTCCCATGTCTACCTCCAGACCCCGTGTCTCCTGCCAAGCATCCCCCCTCACGCTGGACGGCCCCCTGCAATCCACATAATGCCACGACATATACACGTCATTCATTCACAAACACACCCCTGTTTCAAATTCTTTATAACCCACTTCATATTTCTAATGAGCACTTCTTTGCGCTTTGCTAGTCAACCCGTGAAGGTGCTGGTTATCTGCTCTTCGTCTCTGTGAACTTCCGTGACCACTTCGAGGAAACTCGTCAGTTTGCAACCTGTGAACTGCTCCCTGTTCTACGACAAGAAACTACTCTGATCCCTGCATCTAACTGTTTGTTCGTCAAGGTAAGGCCATGTACGATAATCATTTTGCGTCCAATTTCTTTTCGTTCAAGACAGTACATGCAAGGAACTAGTCACATGTTCTGAGTTTACATTGGTATTCATAGAGAATTGTTGATCTTTACTTTTCAGAACTTTCCACAATGCCTGCCTGTTCCATTGGCGGTTGCCCTTCGAAGACCCATAATAAATCTGAAGGTACTATAATGCATGTTTTCCCTAAGACAATAGATCAGATAAGAGAATGGGTCCGATATTGCGGATATCCACCGTCTGAGCTTGAAAGTAGAGTCCTAGAGGTCTTTGCGGACAAGAGGGGTGATCGATACCGCATCTGCAGCAGGCACTTTACCTCTGACATGTACTCCACATCATTGCTAATAAAGAAGAACACACCGCGAGCGAGGCGAAAATTGCTCTCAACCGCTATTCCCACTCTATTCGTCCACATCCCTACACTGGTGAGTCAAGTTTACGTATTTATCTCTTGGCCTTGCGGTAGTGTGTAGCATTAGCTAACAATAATTTCCCATTTATGTATCCACTCAATATGAAGGCGGAAGATTCTCCATCCGTGTCGTTATTGCAGTCATCAGCCACTTCAAGCGCCTATCGGGTAATCTTACTTGGCTATTCTGCCACTGACTTGTTTTAGGCATGTAAATCAATAGTTTTAATTTATCGTGTAATTATGTTACCTAATGGTACACCCTTGTACTCGTCCTCTAGTCTTTGTTTTCAGTTATAATTATTGTTATCCAAAATAATGCAAGTACTGTCTTTCAGGGAGATGCTGAGGAGTCCAGCGTGTTGACGACTACCGTTGATGTCACTCAGATGCTCGAGGTACGTTTCAGGACAGTTCCGTCGCCCTCCTATGTGTCTTCTTTTTTCAATTTTGTGTTCATTACTAATGAAAGTCCTATGTTTCAGGGAGTCGATGGAGCATTAGTCCAAGAAGAAGGGGGAGCATGCAGTTACGGGTCGGCGCAACAGCTTGCAGAAGTGTGCACCGCAGTTACATCGTCCCTTGATGTTCTTATGCATTTCGAGGTATGGATACTGACAGTTCGATCAAGCGAAATCATATGACGTGATTACATCCGCTATATTTCCTTCTTTATTAACGCAAGTACTATGTTTCAGGGAGATGACGGAGCTTCTTCTACAAGAACATCACCCCTAGTAGTTGATGCAGATCTCTGGGTGGTGACACTTCCAACGATCAAGCAAATCGAATCATATTTACATATCCATTATTTATTTTAGACAACTGATCATTTGTGCAGGTCTATTTAGATGAGCCGTTCACGCCTGCACAAATTTTCTGTTCTTTTTATCAAAATAGAAAACCATACTAATGCAATTACTGTGTTTCAGGGAGTCACTGAAGCATCATCTTCAATAATATCATCAATGGAAGTCTATGAGGAGCCCGAGGTATGGATCTTGACAGTTCCATCTAACTAGATCAACAATGCGTGAATAATTGTCGTTTGAATGTTCTACACAAAGCGTTCATTCGTGTTTTGCTATTGAGATGTACGTGGGTATTGGTCCCCAAGTACATTTTGTGTTTTCGATATTATTATACATACTAATGAAAGTTCTATGTTTCAGGGAGTCGATGGAGCGTTAGTGCGTGATGGATGTGCTTATCATGAAAATGTAGTCGTTGCAGCGCAAGAGGAAGTGGAGACATGCACACACGAGTCGGAGCAACAGCGTCCGGATGTTGAAGTTCGAGGCAAGAAAGTTTCAAAGAAAAGAAAGCAAAAGAAGGTTAGTGTCCTGGTCACTATATTATGTTGTTTTTCACTGTTAATAGTTCAATACTGTAAGTTGTGTTTAAACTGAACATCCCTTTTCCAATCTGTCCTCTAGTTGCGAGTGGGTGTACGAACTAGATCTACACAGACAGTGAAGCGAACGAGAGATGTTGCTTGTCAAACCTTTTGGCAGGGACTTGAGACTGGAGATGCATCGTGCCAATGGGAAGAATATGAAGTGATTGACAACGGAGCTATACCACCACCAGCCATTGATAGTGAATGTCCTCCTGGTAGTTCGGATGCAGTTGGAGATAAATTCACAGAATCCACACCCGCAAAAACTAAGACCGCGAGAAAGTTGAAGAAATTGTCCTATTCACCCATTGCCGGAGAAGGAACAGATGTTGCAATGGAAGAGAATGAAGTGGACTACAATGAAACACCTTCAATATCACTGAACATAGCGGAAGACGATATCAGAGATTCTACCTTTCATGTGAGTGACATGTCCTCAACGTTACAGGCCGAACCAGCTGGGATGCAGAGTGACAGTATAAGGAAAGAGGCCAAATTCATTGTATTCGATAGTTGTTTGATTGATATTATTATTCGGTTGAAATGTGGGCATTCGGTAGGTGGGGAAGTATGTGGGGAGCCATTGATTAATGTGACTCGTGCAATTCGAGGCACTAACCTTAAAATACATGCCACCTGTACAAAATATCATCCTTTCTCATGGTCTGCACAACCCACGCTGGGACAACTGCCAGCAGGCAATCTACTTTGTGCAGCGGCTGCACTTTTTAGTGGTTCAAGTTTTAAAAAATTAGAGTCTTTCTTTCAGTTTGTGGGAATCCGTTTCATTGCGAAAACTCAGTTCTACAAATACCAAACCGATTATCTATTTCCAGCCATTAGCGAAGCTTGGAGAATGGAAAAAATGTCTATTGATAGTACATTCGCGGGCAAACGGTTCAGGCTAGCCGGTGATGGACAGTGCGACAGCCCAGGATTTTCAGCCAAGTACTGCACCTACCACTTTCAGGACATGGAAAGTAAGAAAATTGTGAGTTCGGTGGTTGTGCAGGTGTCACAAAGTACATCCTCAGTGGCCATGGAGAAAGTTGGCTTTGTAGCATCATTGCAAGAACTACAATCGCGGGGAATGGTGATCGACCTGATAGCCACGGACAGACACGTTTCAATTGCCAAGACAATGAGAGAAGAGTACAAAAATATAAATCACCAATTTGACGTTTGGCATCTTGCAAAAACAATCAATAAAAAATTGTCGGCTGCAGGTAAAAAAAAAGATATGCAAGGTATTTCACAGTGGTCCAAGTCAATCAGCAACCATCTTTGGTGGAGCTCAAAAACATGTGGAGGGTCGTTGGAAATTCTACTGGAAAAATGGCGGTCAGTAATGCTACACTGTACAAACGTGCACAGCTGGAACACGAACCAACATTTCCACAATTGTGAACATGGCCATTTGTCCACAGAGGAGGCACGGAAGAAGAAGTGGTTGATTCCTTCATCACCCACTCACAAAGCCATTGAAAAGATTGTATTTGATAAAACTATAACAAAAGCTTTGAGGGGACTCACGGAATTCTGCCACACAGGAGATTTGGAGGTGTTCCACAATATGTGCCTAAAGTACAGGCCAAAACGATTGCATTTTGGCATGGAGGGCATGATAAATCGGACTCTTCTAGCGGTCTTGGCACATAACCATAATGTTGGCCGTCAACAAAGTAGGACGACCGGAACTTTAGGGACGCTTCGCTACAATAAGGCCTTCACTAAAAGAAGTAAACAATGGGTGATCAAACCAGTGTTTGAGGATATGCAATATGAGTTTATTGAGAGACTTATTGTTGACGTCCTAGATAGGCACATAAATGGAGTTGTGAACGAACCTGTGCAGGTGACAACTGCATTGCCACCCAACATTGCCTCTGTTCCATGTCCACCTAAAGAAGAGCTCATTGAGAAATACACATCACGGTTTAAATGATTGTAATTTGATTGTCTGTTCTCTCGAGTCTCCTCATGTCGCAGGCCCATTGAATATGTTTATATATCCAACCTTGTTCATTTGCGCATTAAATTAAACCAAACAGTAATATAAATTATTTTTCCAAAAATATAGAATGTCTATGTATTTATGGTTCTGTGGGGCAGCAAAGCAAGCAGACAAAATGCAAAGATGGAGTGTAAATTTCAAGTCCTGTAAGACGGCCTTACACTGAATGTAGCTAACTAGGAATGTGTGTTCGTTCAAAGTGAAGGTCAGCTGCTTTGATTTTTTCTCGGGTGCCAGAATGGCCCACGACTCAGTATAAGGTTCTATTGTTATTTGACCTTGACAGGCCGGGACCACGTAAGAAACGATAAAGAATATAATTTCAGAAACGAAAGCCATTTCATGTTCGTTCATTAGAATAAATAAAACGTCGGCATAGAAGGAGTGGTATTTCAGGGCTGCCCTACGCACAGACACAATGGAAAATGCAAATATAATGTAAGTAACTCTTTAGATGAGTTTATACTGCAATTTAATTACTATACAGTAGCTTTAAAGACGGGTTAAGTTGTACTTGTTCATTCTATGTGGCATATTGTTTTGTACCGCGCACTATCTAACTTGTCCACTGTCTGCGACCTCGGTCCTGGGCCCTTCCACTCTCCACCTGCACTCCCTGTCAACCCCTGCACTGGGGGACTATCTCAGTATCCTACAGCCCCCCTTGACGTAGAAAACCCAGTTGCACTGTCCTAGCTATGAAATAATTTCCAGACCTAATATATAAAATGAATAATTTTAATAAAGATCTGATGGTGAGACTAATTTCCTTTTTTTATGTTTTTCAAATAGATACATCGTCCATTATTGTCTGTGTCACGAGTACCAGACACCGGCGGATGGGTTTTTCAACCGCCAGTTGCTTCTCCGCGTGAACAACGTTAGCACCCTGACCATTTTGTGGGACGATCACCAAGTACAAGTATGCCCTTACGCGGTACTAACGGCTAGATGCAACATACAGACCGTTGTGGTGCCCTAGTGCCTCGTTGTTGGAATAGCCATGCGATTATCAGTGCGACCGAAGAGCTTATTTTATCGTAAACCAACACCCTGTCTACTGCACACGAACATCGCTTGCCTCAAGACGAAATATTTTGGATCGAGAGCAACTAAAAATGCAAATCGCTGAATATTCTCAAAACATTTGATGTCAAATAAATGTACTTTGCCAAATGTACAATCTTGCCGTTTGCTTTTAAACCACTGTTTCATATTCCGAATTGTGGCGCTGTATTGTGAGATGATCTAAGACCCTGTGTACAGCAAAGGAACATCGTGTGCCTCGAAACGAACTTTTTGGAACGTGAGCAAATAAAAATGCTAATCGCTGAATATTCTCAAAACATTTGATGTCAAATAAATGTACTTTACCAAATTTACAATCTTGCGGTTTAATTTAAAAGTACAGTTTCATATTCCCAATTGTGGCGCGATGTGTTGTTTGAGCTCATCTGTGTTGATTTCCTGGTTCTGTGTGGAGTCGCGTAGAAGACGCCTGGGCGCGTTTGCCTACGCAGCTCAGTCACGTCACGGATAGAGGCGGGGAATATGAATGTTTTGATCAAGACTGTTTCAGGGGCGGGGGATTTGATTTAGTGCCGCAAAAGCAGGTGAGCCAGGGCGATGCGGCAAGTGAGAGGATTATCATAAAATGGCGGATGTTTTCGAGTGCGTTAATGGACGAAAAGTCGGGTAAGGTCCATAGGAAAGTTTTCTACGATCTACCGATTTATGCTTAAAAACACATGGCCGAACCATAGGAACAATAAAAAAAAGTCCCGGAACTATCCTTTAAGGATTTCAGTCAGGCGCCCTTGGTCTCAACCCTGTATTTGGGGCACAGCTGGGAGGCCTTTGTCTTTATTTTATGCAGATTCAATATGAGATGGTACACAACTCGTATCACACCCACTTTTTTCAAATACCCTGGGTCACAATGGACCATGAACCAGGCTGGTTGGTGAAAATAGAATATTTATTTTTGAAATTCAGAGAAATCATCCAGTTTTTATATAGGGCAGCAGTCACCAATGGGGTGATGATTACAATGAAAATGGAGGCGATGCACTTGATTGACCTTCTCCTGGAACATATGCAGGGCATGAGTGGATGGGAACATTTTTTGAATTGGGATAGATAGCACCCAGTTTGGGGTTCCCCCTGCAATGAACCCACAAGTAATCAAATTCTGATAGAAAAAAGCAGCAGGTAGTTAGGAATAAGAGGCACTAAACAGAATTGAGATCCGACCTTCCCTCATGAGAGGCAAAGGCCTAAAATAACACTCACATTTTACAAATAATTACTTAATATGTGGTCCAATTATGATATATATATATATATGTTTTATCACAATAGCATGTATGTTGTATCACTGACAACCATAAGGCAATGGATCAGCAAAAGGCTTACAATTCGAAAACAAGTGGAAAGTTTAGAGCATACTGCAGCCAAATGACACGTTGGAAAACTTGCAAAGCAGGGATCGCTCAAAACTGTAACCCAACCCCCGGGCTATGTGAGGGGGAGGTCCCACCCCACTGCCAGGGGGCTGGATTACCTTCAGTTTCAGTTTTTACGCATGCCGACCTGAAAGTGAAAGTAATTTCACTATGGCAGCCATTTCGGGCTGCTGCGGAGAAGAGAGCAGGTGAGTGCCCGTCTCCTTCTGTCTCGATCTCCGGCTGTATTTCAAGCCGGAGATCGAGGCAGGTGTTGTTGGAAAGGGGAGATTCTCCCCTTTCCAACAACACCACTTGTGTAAGCATTGGTGTGCAGATCGCTCGATCCGTGGGCAGCAATGCCACTAGACACCAGAGATGTCTTTTGAGTACGGGGGAGGGGGGCTGCTTACTAGGTAAGCAGCCCCCTGCCCCTGAGGCCCCAAAGCATGGGGCCACATGTATGGAGTCCCCTGGGGGCAGATGGGTGACCATCTGCCCCCAGGGTTGGGGGGCAATAGAAAAAAAGAGAACGCAGTGGGAAGGGGGAGGGGGTTGGGGACCCTAGCCACCATGGAATTTTGTTTGGGTGGTGTCCTTAGAATCTGGAGATTCTCCCCTTTCCAACGACACCCTGTGTGATAGCATTGCTAGTCACGGATCGGGCGCAGGGCGCTCGATCCATGGCTAGCAATGGCCACTAGACCACCAGGATCCCATTTGAAGTGGGGGAGGGGGGCTGCTCACTAGGTAAGCGGCCCTCTTCCCCAGAAAGCCCCAAAGCATGGGGCCACATGTATGGAGACCTCTGGGGGCATATGAAAAAAAAGAAAGAAAAAAAATAGAACACAATGGGAAGGGGCAGGGGGTTGGGGACCACTAGCCACCACAAATGTTTTTTAAGACATGAAAGGATGGTGGCCCTCTCCCTCCCACCCCAATTGGAAAGGGGGGGAACCCTTGTCACCCTCCCTGGGGGGCAGATTTCTCACCCCAGGGAGTAGCATATTAGGCGGCCCCCCATCCAATGGGGTGGGGGGAGAGTGCCACCAGGAAAGTGTGGGCAGTCCCCTCAAATGATGGGGCCTGCGGGGTAGGGCCCCCCTGGGGCAGATGGGAGCCCATCTGCCCCTAGAGAATGGGGGCAAAGAAAATAAAAAAAATAAAAGAAATGCCATGGCTGGTGTTGGGAGAATGCCCCCCACTGGACCACCAGAGAATTATTTTTATGGAAAGGGGTTGTTCCCCCCCACCCAAAATGCACTTGGGGTCCTGTCATGCAGCCCTCCCTGGGGCAATCATCTGCTCTTAGGAAGGGGCATGTAAACCCAGGGAGGGCTGCATGAGAACCCCCCCTCTTATCTGCCCCCAGGGGGGGCTGAATGAGATGCCCCCCCCTGCATTTGGTGTGGGGGGAGAGGGTCACTCCACATTACATTAGAAAATTACCTGGTGGTTTAGGGTGCCCCTCAGTCCCCCCCCTAATGTGCAGGCTGCCATTTTCAATTTTTTTCTTTGTTTACCAAACTTGCCTTGGCGCAGAGGGTGCCCAAACCTTACTGCCCCACCCACTGGGGGACCTGTCCCACAATTTTTGGTGGCACTCTTCATCCCACCCCAAATGGAGGGGGTGTGTACCTCACGCAGCCGCTTGTAGGAGGCCCAGGGAGGCCTGCATAAGGTGCCCCAAGCCTTTTAGCACAGCACATTTTGTTCATGTGGGCAACCTACAGATTTGGGCCTAGGGTGTCGAAGCCAGCAAGGAAAACAGGGAGCCTCATGCATTTCCAAAAATAGGACGTCAGTGGGAATCCACAGAGGTCTGCCATGCGCAAATTGTCCCAGTTTTTACTAGCCACAATCCCTGACAAAGTGTGATATTTGGTGGGGAAAAAAACACAATGTTTACTTTGTTGGGGTTTCTGGGTAATAAATTCTGGGCTGATTTGCGCAAGTCAGACCTCTGCGGATTCCCACGGGTGTCCTCTTTTCGGAAATGCATGAGGTTACTGGTTTTCCTTGGTGGCTTCGACACCCTAGGCCCATATCTGTATGGTGCGCCCTTCCACGAAATTCATCAAATTCTGCTGTGGGAAAAGACTGGGGGTTAGGCGCGTTTTTGGCTCTCTCCTTTGCCCCCAGGTAGGTGAACCCACACATGTGAGGCACTGTTTTCGTCGGGACACCTGTGGAAACGCGGGAAGGTAAGCCATGTGTTGTTGGCGGCAGGTTTCGGTGGGTGAGCCGAGTGAAATGTGCGGAAATTAGGGTTTTTTCGCCACATTTTGGACTTTGTTGGGCTTTCTGGCTAGTAAATTCTGGGCTGATTTGCGCAAGTCAGACCTCTGCGGATTCCCAGGGGTGTCCTCTTTTCGGAAATGCATGGGTTCTCTGTTTCCCTTGGTGGCTTGGACACCGTAGGCCCATATCTGTATGGTGCACCCTTCCACGAAATTCATCAAATTCTGCTGTAGGAAAAGACTTGGGGTTAGCCGTGTTTTTGGCTCTCCCCTTTGCCCCCAGGTAGGTGAACCCACACATGTGAGGTACTGTTTTTGTCGGGACACCTGTGGAAATGCGGGAAGGTAGGCCATGTGTTGTTGGCGGCGTGTTTCGGTGGGTGAGCCGAGTGAAATGTGCAGAAATTGTTTTTTTTTTGCCACATTTCGGAATTTGATGGCCTTTCTGGGTAATAAATTCTGGGCCGATTTGCGCAAGTCAAACCTCTGCGTATTCTCACTCGTGTCCTCTTTTTGGAAATGCATGGGGTTCCCTGCTTTCCTTGGTGGCTCGGACACCCTATACCCATATCTGTATGGTGCGCCCTTCTGAATAAATCGTGAAATTCAGCTGTCGGAAAAGACTTGGGGTTAGCCACGTTTTTGGCTCTCCCCTTGCCCCCAGGTAGGTGCACCCACACCTACCTGGGGGCAAAGGTACCATTTTCGTCCGGACACCTGTGGGAACGTGAGAAATTATGACATTTGTTGTGTTTGCATGGTTTTCATATTGTTTCGATCCATTTGCTGCTGCCCTTTGTCATACAACCCTTTCATTTCCCAAATGTGACCTACATTTAGTCGCTGCTTTAGGCACCATACGCTTTTGTAAACGGCACAAGTCACCTACCTTTGAAAAGGTCTGCCTCTGGTCTTTCAAAAAATGTATGCTTGCCCTTCCTCACCACATTGGTTCTCCTGATTTACACATGCTAAGTGCGTCTGTTAAGGCCGTAAGCATAAAACTCCTGTGTACCATGGCTCCGGACCTTGGCTTGTGGTATTGCTTGTTTTATGAAACATTACAAAAAATGTGTTATTTCCTAACTGCAAGAGTCGGGGGAATGTAGCGGAGCATTGCTTTTCTCAAAATTCATAGAAACCATTGCCATACCAGGCCAACAATGTCCACCATATACCTTTCTTTTCGGTCATTTTCCTGCTTTTTCCCCAAATTATGGAATTTTCCCCTACCTAGTTGTTGCCTGAACTGCGCAAATCACCCCCTCCTAAACTTGGAAATGTCTACTTTTCATAAATGCATGCCTTTCTGTCCTTCAATTCGGCTTTCCTACCCTTTTCTTCCATTCCATCCACTCATGTACAATTGGCAAAAATGGGCAAAATCGTCTACTTCTCACAAAACGGTTGATAACCACATTAAAATAATGTATTTTTGTTTCCACTCAACCTGTTCTTGAAAGCCAGGTAATTGGGCAATTCAGCACAGTAAACCATTTGTTCCTAGCTCTTAGAATGAAAAGACAGCAGGCTTCATTGTACATCATTTTATTGGCATTTTTTGAAAAAACAGAATATTTTTGCCCTTTTTGCTTATTTTCTCTCACCCCCCTACAGCAACCTAGGATTCCTGGGTGGCGTTATGACCGCCTACATGTGGGAAAAGAAGGAGCCAAATGTGGCCGCGATATCTCATGTAACAAAAATGTACAAGGCATTGAATGGCGACATACCGAAATCACAAAAAAGGCCTTGGCACTGGGGGGAAAAACCCATGGCACTTAAATGGTTAAAATGAAAGACAGATTTTACTTACACTAGATTTAATGGCTAAGAAAAGAGGAACGGCAGCCATGAATATCAAAGTTACGGTGCAGTTGTAACCCTTCACGCAGTGTACCCCTTTTCTTTAGGGAAAATTAATTTATTTAATCAAAATATCGCTCATGACTTATGATCAATGCAGAACAAAAGGCAAATAGGAAAGTGGCGCTAACACTGGGAAATTCAACGACAGGGTGCACTGAGGATTCTAACAGTTTTAACAAGTTACCGGGGTAGGGATAGGATTGCTTAGAGAGTGGAACAAAGATAAACAGGTCGAGATGGGGTAGACTATGTGTTATGGGATGTGGGATACTCACAGTCCACGCTTGGGTTTGGGAATTTTCGGAACAGTCAACGGGGTTCTGGTCACTGCACCGCTCGGGTCACCAGGTAGCGGATTCGCCTGCAAAAAAAGACAGCTAGGCAATTCGGGACACTGGAGAGCACAGGTAGTGGACAAGCCGGTCTGGTCTCAGGATGCTAAGGTACCACAGCTTGTTCCCTTTTTCTAATGGGATTTTAGTGGGATTTTCTTAATCTAGGTCTTTGCTGGGGTAGAGTCAGCTATGCTTTCGCCTGGCAGTGAAATCTGGTCAGCTTTGTTGTAGCTGTAGTCAGCTTACTTTACACAACAGTCTGTACAAGGCTAAACTCTTCATGAAATTGACATGTGCACAGAAAGCTATAATTTTCTTTTCAAGCAGTGATTTTTGACATTTTGTAGAAAAATGTAAGCGTTGCCCATGTAGCTGAAGGAAAGCTTTTGTTGATCTTCTAAGGTTTGGGTGGCACAGCCTGTCTTTCGGGAATAAAGCTCTTTTCTGATGGAGCACAATATGAATGTGGCAAGGCATGACAGGGTATTTTTGATAAAGGTGGTGTGATGAAGAACAGGGACAAATGGCGGCATCATTTTAAAGGTGAAATATTCCCTTTTTCAATGGGAATGTTGGGCTTGCAGCAAAACAGCGCTGCTTTTTCACTACCCTTCTTTTCTACATGTAAGAACACCCTGGCAAGCTTTTTCAGTGTGCCCCCTTGTTTCATCCTGCCCAATATGTGCTTGGCCAGGTGGTGCAGCCATCTTTTTGTCATTGCAAAATGCATTTTTGGGGTGAGGCAATGGTGCTAACAGGAGCCAGCGCAGCCATTTTGCTGGTTCTTCTGAAGTGCAGCTTGGTGATGTGGGGAAGTACTGCTGAGTGGGTAAATGCTACCAACAGGGACATCCTTGGTCCAGTATGTAGATGACATATTAATGAGTGCCAATACGGAGGAAGGTTGCAGGGAAGCGACTGTTATGGTACTGTCTCACCTGGCAAAACATAATCAGAAAGTGTCTTTAGCAAAAATGCAGTATGTACAGCGACAAATTGACTATTTGGGCTATGTCTTGTCAAAGGAAGGGCGGTCATTGTCAACAGACCGAGTTGCGTTGATTCAGGCTATGCCGATTCCCCGAACATATAAGGAATTGAGAAAGGTGTTGGGAATTTTGTCATATTGTAGGCACTGGATACCAGAGTTCTCAGTAATAGCTAAGCCCTTGTTAAAAACATTGAAGGATGAGAAACACTGGGTACCCTTCAAATGGAACAAAGAGATGGAAGAGGGGTACGTGGCATTAAAAAGCACCTTATGTAACGCTCCAGCTCTAGGTGCGCCTAATTAAAACAAGGTATGTTACCTATTTGTTGATGAAGTGGATGGCTGTTCGGTATCAGTATTAACGCAAGAACAGGATGGGAAGCAAAGACCATGTGCTTATTTTTCCACAGGATTACCACCTTGTATGAGAGCAGGAGCAGCAGCGGCACTAGCATTAAAGCAGAGCGCTGGCATTATACTAGGAAATGAAGTGATTGTACGAGTGCCTCATGCTGTGGATGTACTATTGAATAGAACGCAGACACAGCATTTGACTGCTGCCAGACTATCCCAGTATGAAATGTATCTTTTTAGCAGGAATGTAAAAATTGAAAGATGTAATGTGCTTAACCCAGCATCATTGTTACCCATTCCAATCAAGGGTGAAGGCCCAAGCCATGACTGTGTGAGACAAACAGAAGAGGAAACGAGGGGGAGAATAGATTTGCAGGAACACCCCTTAGTGGATGGTGATGGGATCTTGTTTTGTGACGGGTACTGCTATAAGCGGGATACAGGAGATACAGTGGCGGGATACGCATTAACAACTGGGGATAACATAGCCGATATGGGGAAGGACTAGAGAATTCAGCGCAAGCAGCTGAGCTACACGCCGTGATACAAGCATTAAGAAAAAGTGAAGGGATGTGTGTAACAATTTATACTGACTTGGCTTACACCTATGGGGTTGCACCTAGCTTTGGGAAATTGTGGGCAGAAAGGGGATTCTTAACATCAGAAGGTACGAAGGTGAAGCACACAGCGCTGATACATGAGCTATTGAATGCCTTGACACTGCCCACAAGGGTGCCAATAATAAAATGTTCCCCACATGGGAAAATAACCGGTTATGGGCCTCATTACACGGATGGCGGTAAGGGTTTACCGGTACCGGTATTTTACCGGTACCGGTAAATCCTTACCGCCTTACTACGAGGTCCCTTTGCAGGTTGGGGAATTTAACGCCTGCTTTTTGCAGGCATTAAAAACCAACCCGCAAAGGGACCAGGGAGCTAATTACGGTACCGCAATTTGCGGTTCACCGCCATCCGTGTAATGAGGCCCTATGTGTCCCAAGGAAATGATATGACAGACATGGTTGCAAAATTTGCGGGGGAAAACTGTGGGAATGACAAAAGGGAAATTTTTTTGTGTAAAGGGAAAGAAGGAGGTGGGACAGAAGAAGATGAAGTAGTGTTTAAAGATCTGTTGGGTGGTTTTGGCTCTCAGGGGAAAACCTTCTGGATAGCGAGTGGCATCGTCTGCTATTTCCAAGATGTACTTGCTCCCCAATTTTGATGTTTCCAGGGGCCCCACAATTTGCATGCCAATTCTTGAGAATGGAATTTCAATGATTGGAAGTGGCTATAAGGGGACTGGTGATGGCATATGGGTACTGGTCTTTTGTAGGATTGCACAAGACTGAACAAAGTGTTTAATGTCAGCATGAATTACTGGCCAGTAACATTTATTCAGGATTTGGGGTTGAGTTTTTGTCTGTCCCAGATGGAATTTACACAAGTCTGTATAACTCAGGGTTCCCTTCCCCAAGTCTTATGTTCACCACTCTTTGTTCACTTTCTTTCACCACAGTAAACTTCCTTGTTGGCTTATAGGAGTTCTCTGGTCTTGTTGCAATTTTAGAACACAATGTCCACACATTACAGATCACGCAACCAGGAACTGGTATGTCTCCTTAAGAAGTTCAATATTCAGCCAGACAAGTATTTTCTCAAATGTTACTTCACAATTTATGAGTGGTTTCTCAATCTGGATTCCAGTTTATACTCAGTCTTTCATTCAACTTAATATGCTACTGGCTTTTAGTTCAACATTCACAAATTGCAGCTTTTCCTACTTTGCTTCATTCAGTCATTTAATTTCATAGTCCATAACTGCTACTTAGCATTGTTTTACTTAAATATATTTTCATTTCTTTCTTTCAACTCAGTTTTCAATAAAGATAACTTTCGCTTATTTCATTTAGCTCAGTATTCAATAGAGATAACTTTGTTGGTTTAATTCAGTTCAGTTTTCAATAAAGATACTTTGGCTTGTTTCTTTCAGTTCGGTATTCAATAAATATGACTTTGTTTCCATAACCCGCTACTGTATTCACAGGTTTTCGGAGCTACCTAGTGGGTAAAGTGTCCCTGACACGTACCCGGGCTCGGCAGCTCTCCCACATGGCTTCACCCTTTCTGTGGGAAAGCCTACTTGCCAAGCGCTGCTCGCAGCACACTCCGGCTCTTGTGCAGAGCTTCTCCGGTGCTCCCTGACAGCTCCTGCTGTGCGCCTTCCCTCCTGGGATTTCTACGACCTGCAGCGTTACTCCAGCAGAATTCTCATGAGCTCAGTAGGTGTTTCGGCGACTCGGCTTCTCTCGCAGACCTCCTCCTTCCACTGCTCTCATCTTCCGAAGATTCTCTCTGTGCTTCAGAGTTTCACCTTTTATGCACTTGTGTTCTGGCAACAGGCTGCAGGTGGGATTCATCAATTATTGTTGCCTGACTCTCATTATCAGGGCATGCCTGACCTCCATGCATCTTCTTTGTCCCGGTACCAAAATGGTGAGAGTAGGTAGTGTTTGCTACTCTCAGTTGCTTCTTCCTCGTCGCAGTACTTGAATGTATGCCAAAAGGGGAATGAAATGGAACACTCTTATGATAACTCATAAAGATCAGGGGAGGGTTAGGTTGATTGTCACAAGGATAGAGGGGGATAACATGTCTCTGCTAAAGGTGCCCCACTCCCAATACCCAGGGACCCTTCACCAAGGTGATCCTCCGTCGCTTTTTCAACCCCAGGATCAGGATCCAATATCGATGGCCATTCCTTAGCCACCTGCATGGAGGATCCAAGGGGAGTAGGAGTGAGAAGAACCTCAGATTTCTCACATGACACTGTATCGTGGCTTGGTTGGCCACCATACACTTATTACGCCTTCTTGTATTATCCTAGCTCTTGCCAATGCAGATTTCCTCATAAAATGCAGTTCCTTGAACTCTTTTGGCTTTGGCCAATACTTAGTTTCTCATACCATAACCTTTTGGGTAGTCTCTTGACTTTCAAAAGCAGTCAATAGTGTCCAAACTGTGGACACTCCCGTCCCCTGCACACCTTAATGCTGATGAAACCGCCAGAAACTTAGATTCCTCTTACATATATTACAAAGGTTTAATATATAAAATGTTTGATGGGATTAATGACAAGCAAAAGAAAAAGTTTTTTTGTTGATTAGGTGTCCATGATATTGAAACATTGAATAAGTTCCCTTTGGACACTAAACACACCCGTGGTGTACTTGAGTAAATGTGTGGTTAAATGATATGAACACATATATATATATATATACATATATATATATTGCAATATCCTTGTGAGAGCAATATAAATGTCATTATACAGAGAATGGAAGTGTTACAGCACAGTTGAAAGCGTGATGAGTTGTATTCAATCTTTGACTATAGATTATGTTGACCACCTGTCTATAGGAAGGATAGTGAACGTAATATTGAAAGTAGAGTATGCAATGTGACTCATAGTGGGTTCACTGCCACTTCCAGAATCTGACCCTTTAATTTGTAACATCTGAATGACGGTCATGTTGAACGAGACTTCGTGATAAATCGGCTTAATTATTTACTCAACAGCAAGATTAATACATAGAAGGGGTCTCTACTGTGAGGTATTTACCCATACCAATATGGCGGTATGCTAGACATAGAAACGCTAGATTCCGCACATCGGTCTAAAGTGAACGCTAAGGGACACACGTGACTGCGACATGAAGGGTCTTGTGACAGGAAGAGATGTGAAATTCCTCACGTTCTCCATTCTTTGGTGGGAACAGTGGCAGTACACACATGTAGGAGCTATCTTGAGGAGCTAAGATAATATGTGTGAAGTTAGACCACAAGTTCACTGCTGTGTACACTGTTGCGTATCATATTAGGATGTGGGGTTCACTATACGGCGCAATACCAGCGACGGTGGTAACCATGGGAACTGACAGAATCATTTATTTTCTACGGTCACTGGATAAATTGGTGGTGTGTTTTACATCTTGTACAGAAGTGTATAAACCGGACGATTTAGAAACTGGACCTTGTATATATTTTGCAGAAGTCCGCTCCTGAAGAAGGGGCTCATCACCCTGAAATGCGTAGAGCATGAAGAGCATTTATTTGAACATGGGAAAGAACATTACATTTAAAGAAGATTGGAAGATTATCATGGAACACAAAACATGTTGCTTTGATTTTGAACTGTTTATATCTTAAAACTTTGTAATATATGTAAGAAGAATGTATGTTTTGGCTGTTTCATCAGCATTAAGGTGTTCAGGGGATGGGAGTGTCCACAGTTTGGACACTATTGACTGCTATTTGTGCTACATCTTCATCTGAGGGCTGGTATTCCTCCCCTGCTCCCATATATATGTTGAAGTATTAGTTTACCCTTATTGAACCCTTGTAAAATAGAATTGGCGTGCACTGATTGATCATATTATACATATTCTCTTGGCTTTGCCAATACATGTGTTTTCAGAAAATACAGTTTGTAGTTTCAGCTAATTTTACCACCTTTCTTTCACTCCACTCACGATTGCTCGAAACTTGCTTTTTTTCTGTTCAGCATTCACAAGTATTTATAATGACTTTCAGTTCGTATTTGCCTGCCAGCCCAGTGTTTGCCACACTTATCTGTTGGAGCTTACGGCGCTAGTTTTCAAAATAATGCTCATCACATATTCGCCTGTCAACCCAGTGTTTCCCACACACACCAGTCAGAGCCTATGGCACTGCTAGGTCTCTCAGACTCGTCTATTGTGCACTCTGACGTGCTAAAAGGCACATGCTAGACCGCCTCAGTCTACAAATGTGTCTGCTGCCTTGCAGATGAAAGACATTGGCTCTCATTACAACCCAGGCGTTAAGGGGTTAACGGTGCCGTAAAAGTTGGCGGCGCCGTTAAACCCTTAACGCCTGATTACGAGGTCCCTTTGCGGGTGGCACTTTAACGCCTGCTTTTAGCAGGTGTGAACAAAACCAACCCGCAAAGGGACCTTGGTGCTAAGTACGGTGCCGCAATTTCCGGCACCGTACTTAGCGCCTTCCCAATTCCCATTGAGCCCTATGGGGCAAAAATGGGAATGGGGAAGGGCCATGGCGCCATGGGGAATTACCGCCCCACCAATGTCGGAATGGGGCGGTAATTCCCCATTCCGCCATGGCGGAGTCGGTAAGTTACCGGCATGGACCATGGTGCTATTAGCACCATGGTCCAATGCCTGGGTCATAATGAGGGCCATTGTGTTCTTTAATGGGTTTTCTCTGTATTGGCAGGTGCAGGTTTTATTAAAAACAAGGAAGACAGCATTCTTCGATAGGTTCCTCTCATGAGGTTTACTTCTGATATGGGACCCCTGGTTTGTTACTATGGGGATCCTTTCCAGGAACAAGCTGAGCCTGTGCGAATGGGAATTTTCACTGGGTCAGATTGTTCTACAGCCGACCGGTATCTGTGGTGCTATGTTGGTAGGCCACATTCAATTTCATATGCAAGGTAGCAGACACATGTGTAGACTGAGGTGGTCTAGCATGTTTCTTTTAGCATGTCACAGTGCACCATAGACGAGTCTGAAAGCTCAGCCAGAGATGCTGGCTCTTCGTAATCTGTTTTCACTCGACAAACTGTGTGGTTTTTCTGTGTGACTACGATATTAGGCAACTCACAGTTAGCAATCCCAAAACAGTCCCTTGTGTTTTGTATAGTACTGCTTGGTCTCTGCCACCACGGGTTCTCACCTTCCCGTGTGGTACCTCACTTCCGCTCCCAGTAGCTCTTTGTGGCGTAGCTCCCCAGCGACGCTCCACCTGCAGGTCAGGATTCTTGCAACCGCTTCCCTCGGTCACGCTGTTCTCCCTCTTGCAGACTGCTACCAGCCTCCAGCATTCCTTAGCTTCGCTTCCTGCTGCATAAACTCTACATCTGTCACAAGCACCCTGCTTGCCACACCGCAGATCCAGAGTTCTATTCCCAGCTACTGCCTCTGCCTCCACAGCTGACTCCATTTACAAAAGGATGTCGGCTTTTAAAGTTCCTGCCACCATGATGAGTCCAGGAAACACTCGACCGCTCACCATTAGAACAGTAATTTTGCCTTCTCGTTCTGTCCTCCTCCTCCTCATTCCAGTACACAGTTGAGGCTGATATGTGTCTGTATTAAGAAAATGAGGATGTGTCTTCCTAGTTGGTCTCTTCCTCGTCCCACTGTTGAGCTGGCCCTTTTTGGGGAAGGATTGGAGGGAAGAACAGGGAAAGGGCTGACAAAAACCTAAAAAGGCTTGAGGGATGTAGAGGGTTCATTATGAATAGGAAATGGGGGCTACCATGTCTCACCTAAGGACATCCTCTCCTCACTCCCCAAGTCTCCTCCACCCAGTTGAACCTCCCTTGCATATCCACCCCCAGGGCCAGGATCCAAAAGCAATTGTCTTTCCCTGGCCACCTGTGAAGAGGCTAAAGGGGGAAAATAAGTGAGCACACCCTCAGGTTCCTCACACCTTCCCCTTATGTTTGTGGCTTCCCTGTCTTGAGTGATAGGAAAGTGGCTTAAGACGTCGACATTCCCTTGTTCTTGACCCTTTTGATGTTCGATGGTAAAACAAAAAGGTTGTAAGTCCAAGAACCACCTCATTACTCTGGCATTAGTGTCTCTTAGTAGGCTCATCCAGGTCAAGGGAGAGTGGTCCGTAATCAATCTGAATTTTCTGCCAGTCAGATAATATCTAAAGTGGGTAATAACCCGTTTATGGCCAAGTCCTCCAGTTCCACAGTAGTATATGATTGTTCCTTAGGAAAATGTTTTCTTCTGGTATAAAACTGGATTTTCAACACCACCGTGCTCTTGGAAGCATATAGTGCCTAACCCCCACTTTGACGCATCTGTTTGTGACATAACCTCTCTATTGAAGTCCGGCATCTTCAGTACGGGTTCATTTTAAAGTAGATTTTTCAATACATCAAAACTCGCTTTATTTTCTTTTCCCCATAGGAGTTTCTGGGGTTGTTCATTCTTTCATTTGTCTGTTAGGTTAGCGGCTACGCTGGAATAATTAGGTATAAACCTTCTCTAATAGCCAGTTAAGCCCAAGAAGGCACAAAGCTCTCTCTTGGTCTAAACGGTGGGAGTTTGTTGGATGGCATTCACTTTTTCAGTTTGTGGTTGAATCAGGCAGTTTCCAACGCAAAATCCAAAGTACTTCCCATGCGGATTGTGCAAGATGCCATTCCGTGGTTTGGCGGGCAGGCCGAATTTTCTCAGAGCACGGGTGATTTTATACAGATGTTGAACGTATCTGGGCAAACTATCACTGTGAACCACGATATCGTCTATGTATGCTCCACAAAACGATGAGTATGGCTGAGCATTTTGTCCATTTAATGTTGAAAAGTGGCTGGGTATTGGGAGTATGGGAGTACTGGGGGCTATCTCTACTATTTTTGTAACAGGGATTTTGAATATATATGTAAACGATATGTGGTAGACTCAAACTAGGTCCTTCCAGATGTCTAAGACATCCCAACCCAGACAACATCCCTAGATACTTTCCATACCCCACTGTGCAAGTGCGGCTTTTCTGGCAACAGGACCAAATAACTATCTGAAATTTTATAAAAATATTTAGCTTTATAAAATATAATTATATACTTACGGTTCCCACTTTAGCTTAATTCTTACTCAAATGCAGAAACAGAGCCATTTACTGATTTTGGGTTTGGAAGCTGGAAGAGCTGAATTCTTGGGGAAGGGAACCTGAGGCCTTTTGGAACTGTTCTGAACTTGGGGAAGGGGTAGCTGAGTATAAGCCAGGTGCTGGAAGAAGCTCAGAACTTTATTTTTGAACACTATTTCTTTTGCTGCTGACATCCCTACACATTGTATATGATTAGTTGTCAGGGCAAGTATAGGATTTGGACACAGCAGACTTTTGATTTGAACTTACAGACACAGGCTATCATTAGTTTTCTTTAGGTAGTGTGAAGGCATCATTAAGCAAGACACAGACAACAGAGTTCAAACAAAATTAGTTTTATTAACTTAAATGTCAGAATGGTTTATTGATTTTGATTTGAATTTTATATTTGTAGCACGCATATCCCAGACCTGGCAAAGAACTGCATCTGGCCGTAGATAGAGTAATATGAAGTGGACATAGAATACCTGCTTTAACATCATCCAGAGATTTACCTGAGCAGGTAAGTTTTCAGTTGCTTCCTGAAGACCACTAGAGAGTTAATTTGTCGTAGTTGTGATGGCTGAGAATTCCAGCCACGAGGGCCCACAGAGGAAAACCGTCTGTCCCTCCAGGTGGTAGTTCTGGAAGGGGGCATTACCGAAGAGCCTTTTCCCATAGATCGCGGTGTGCGAGTTGGGCAATGGACTACAATCTTTGAAGACAAGTAAGTCAGTGCAAGAGTGTATATACACTTGAAGACAAGACATAAAACCTTGAACTGTAGCCGCTGCTTCACTGGGAGCCAATGGAGACCTCTTTAGAATTCCGAGATCGGTGTATTTCGTAGTAATGAGAAATTCAGTAGCAACGCTGAATTCTGTGCAACCAGAAGCCGTTAAAGTTGATATTTCAGTATACCATTTAAAAGAGCATTACAGTAGTCCAATTTAGTATCTGTGAGAGCTGCTACCACAATTGGACGGTCCTTCTCAGCTCAGAGAGGAGCGAGAGTAGGGGTTTATGGAGTTTCAAATGGAAATAACAAGACTTGATGATTTATTTTTTTTACAGGTGCAGAGATAGTGGGGGAATTTACTGATGCAGAACATAAGCTTGAGTTTTATCGGGCCACACCCCGCTCCTGCTTACATGGCAAGCAGTCCCCCGCAGGGGGGAGTATCCCGACCTGGAAACTGAGAGAGGAATCTCTGCGGGATGAGACATTTAGGAGCCACCTGAGGGAAGGTAGCAGTAGCTACTTCAAACACAACACTGGCTGTGTTGCATTGGCAGGTACATTATGGGAAGCTTTTAAGGTAGTACTCAGAGGAGAAGCTATAGCCAACAAGCTGAGATCACTAAATATTTACTCAAGGTGGAAAAAGTACTGGAGGAAATGGCAAAGAGTGTAGGAAACTCTAATACTTGCCCCCCACACATGATCAAACTACGGCAATAATGCTTAAACCTCTGGGACAGGCAGGCACATTGAACTACGCAAAATACATAGAAAGGCAACACGCAGAGGCAGACAAGCCCAGACAGTTACTGTCCTGGCTTTATAAGAATGACACCAATTGTCATGAACTTCAGATCACGCCCCTTTTGGACCTCCTGGTCCTTGTCTCAACGGGGCTTGCATTCCGTACTACTTCCAACATGGCGGTCCAGAGCTGAAGCCCTTGCTCGCTCCATGCGCTGAACGCGGCGTGGTCTATTTATAGACCACGCCTTCCGCGGCTCCGCGCGTCTCAATGCTATTGCAGAGTAGCCCAGACGTGTGTTCGTAGCTCGCGGCATTGTTCCCTTTGTCCCAGTGCTATTACCCACTCCTTTTCCTTTCCCCCTTCCTGGTTCTGAGCTTTCCTAGCCTTTCCAGTCGCCCGGATTCCTGGACTCCGTGATCCCGGAACTAAACGCAACCTGGAACCAGACGAATCTCGAGCAGCGCTGTTCAAGACCAGGAGTGTTCGCAAGAAGGCAGTGATCGAAGTCACCGGCAAACATCGGACCCAGGTGAGAAGGGGGGAACTCCTTGACAGTTTGAGACGCCACCCGACCGAACCTAAAAACGAGATGGAAGCCGCCGTGCAGGACTTAATGCGACGCATGCAAGAACTATCAACCGAGGTTCAAAATCTTAAGGCGGAAAACACCGCGCTCAAACAATTGGTCTTATCCCAGGATTCCGCTACAAAGGAGGGTGCCCTGTTAGGCGGTATTGTTGACAATTATGATGGTTCGGCAAAAACACTCTGCGGATTCCTGGATTCATGCCTGGTCCACTTTACCTTCAAGCCCTATTATTTTTCGACTCCTAGGGCTAAGGTGGGTTTCATCATATCCCACCTTTCCGGCAACGCCTTAACTTGGGTAACACCCCTTGTCAACTCCAGCGATGCCCTCCTAGACGACTACGATGGGTTCATACAGGCCCTTAAAGGCATGTTTGACCGTCCAGAGCAGGTCTATACTGCCCAAGAATGCTTGCAGGACTTTCAACAAGGCCCCCAAGATATGCTCACTTATGTGACCACATTTAAACAATTGACCAAGGAAGCAGACTGGTCCCCTGAGGCTAGTTTTACCCTGTTCAGGAGAGGCCTAAACGAAGAGATCAAGGATGAACTGGCCAGGGTGGCCAGACCAAATTCATTCCAAGCACTAATGGACCTGGCCTTGCAAATAGGCTTTCGCATCCAGGAAAGGAAGGCTGAAAGAAAGAAATCCAAGGGAAACCCACCCAAGACGTCCTTTGAGAGCACAGCCAGAACAGCGCAAACCCAAGTCCAGCCCCAGAACCTGAACCCATGCAAATTGGAGCCTTTCCTGGAACCATATCACCTCAAGAAAGATTGAGAAGGATCCATACGGGTTTGTGTATGTATTGTGCTTCAGACAAACATTTGGTCAGGGAATGTCCTCTGGCACCTCCTCGGCGTTCGGGAAACAACAGCTCCCGATCTTAAATGGAGCAGAGATTCGGGAGAGAGATGTTTCCTCCACATCAATTCCATCCTTGAACTCTCCTGGACAAAACAGTTTGGTGATACTACAGGCCTTCCTGTCACCCTCCAAAGACAAGAGCTATCCCATTCTGGCCTTGGTGGACTGCAGAGCTATGGGAATTTTCATTGATCAAGACTGGGTGGTTAGTCATCATATTCCGTACGAGACCTGAAACACCATGCAGCGGGTGGAAGCCATTGACGGTAGACCGCTCTCTTCAGGGCCCATAAACCTGCAGACTAAAGAGATCCAACTTTCCATAAACCATCATCAAGAGCGGATTACATTAGACATCATTAAGTCAGCCCATTACCCCATGGTCTTGGGAATGCCCTGGTTACAAAAGCACAACCCATATATCAATTGGACAGCAGGATCATTATTCCTGGGCTTAGAGTTCTTATGTCCCACTGTCTGTCCCTGGATCTCTCCTCGGAAACTCCTAAAAAACCACCAAGAGACCAAGAAACACCACTCATGGTTTCCAATATCATATAAGTTCCAGAGGCCTATCAGGGATATGCTGATGTATTTTCTACTGCCATAGTCCAGGCCTTACCCCCTCACAGGCCCGAAGACTGTGCCATAGGTACTGATCCCTCAGCTTAATTCCTTTCGGGAGAATGTTCATTCATTCCGAACCCGAGAAAAAGGCCCTTCGGCAATAACTAGACACTAATCTTGAAAATGGCACCATAAGACCCTCGAAATCTCCAGCGGGTGCTTCATTGTTCTTCGTTCCCAAGAAGGATACCAAGGAACTCAGACCTTGCCTCGACTATAGAGGCTTAAATCAATGCACTCTCAAGGATCGGTACCCACTGCCCCTGATCTGAGATATCCTGGAAGCTGTGAGAGGAGCCGTAATATTCACCAAATTGGATCTCAGGGGTGCCTACCATTTGATCCGTATCCCGGAAGGAGACGAGTGGAAGACCGCCTTTAGAACACCCTTTGGCCACTACGAGTACTTGGTCATGCCCTTTGGACTAGCCAATGCCCCAGCATTTTTCCAACGTTTTATGGATAGGGTGTTCTTTGATATGTTGTTTCTCTTTGTCATTGTCTTTCTGGACGACATATTGATTTTTTCCAAGGACCCTCAGAAGCATGAAGGACATGTTAAGGCAGTTCTACAAAGACTCCGGGAACATCACCTTTTAGCCAAGCCTGAAAAATGTTTGTTTCATGTTACCTCTGTGCACTATCTGGGATTTATCCTTAGTCCAGAGGGGATTAGCATGGACCATTCAAAAGTAAAGGCCATTCTCGCCTGGCCTACTCCCACGTCCGTGAAACAAATCCAATCCTTCCTAGGACTAGCCAATTTCTACCGGAAGTTCATAGCCACCTTTTCCGAGATTGTACAACCCATAGTGGCTCTGCTAAAGAAGGACACCCCATTTGTCTGGTCAACTTTACAAGAAACTGCATTCCAGCGTTTAAAGACTGAGTTCACACAAGCTCCCATATTGGCTCAACCCGATACAAGTCGACCCTTTTTAGTGGAAACGGATGACTCTAATTACGCCATAGGAGCAGTGTTTAAGCAGAAGATGGAGGACGATTTGGAACACCCCCGTTGCTTATCTGTCAAGAACCTTAACTCCTAGTGAAACACACTACTCCGTCCTGGAAAAGGAACTCTTAGCCATTCGCCAAGCTTTCACTGAATGGCGACACCTACTTCTAGGAGCCAGACATCCTGTCCAAGTCCGTACTGATCATCGAAACCTTCAGATTCTACAGTCACTGGAGTGCAGGAACAGTCATCAGGCACGTTGGGCCTACTTTTTTGCCCAGTATCAGTTCCACATTACCCATGTCCCTGGATCTCAGAACCTGATCGCTGACGCCTTGTCTCGCCGTCCTGACTACGTGACCACTGAAGATAAAGCATTTCCTAAAATGTTCTCTCCCACGATATTCGTAGCCCAAGCAGTTAATCTCCTGGAAGAAGTCAGATCGCAAACTCAATCCTCGGAATTATGGAAGGACATTTCAACACAAAATCTCTGGAAATTAAGAGCCAACCAAGGAAGGCTACTTATTCAAGGACAACGCACTATTCATTCCTACACGGAAGCTACAGCAAAAGATAATAAACCTTTGTCATGACACACTCCATTCCGGGCACCGAGGTATCAACAACACCCTCCGTCTTATACAGAGACAGTTCTGGTGGCCTAAAATGAAGTCTGACATGCAGCAATACATCCAGACTTGTATAACCTGTGCCCAAAACAAACATGATAACAAGAGACCGGCGGGTCTTCTTCTGCAGCCCACTCTATCCTCTAAACCATGGGAAATCATCGCTACAGACTTCATAGTGGAGTTACCACCTTCCCGAGGATATACTACCATCATGGTCACCATAGATTTGTTTACCCATATGGCCCATTTTACGCCACTGATGAAACTACCCTCCTCTTCAGAGCTAGCTGGAATATTTCTGGAACACATCTTCCGACTACATGGGCTTCCTTCCAAGATCATATCTGACCAGGGTCCCCAATACATTTCACAATTCTGGAAACACCTCTGTCGGGTATTAGGAATCCAACGTGCCCTCTCTTCAGGATATCACCCCCAAACCAACAGAGCCACAGAACGTGCAAATCAGACCCTGGACAATATCTCCGATGTTTCGCTACCAAGGTCCAGGATGACTGGTCTCTCCTGATAACCGTTGCAGAATTCGCTTACAACAACTCCGAACACTCAGCACTACAGACCAGCCCCTTTTATTGTAGTTAGGGGTTCCATCCATCGGTCTTACCCTCGGTTCTTCCTGACCCTACACCAGTACCTACTGTTGACTCCTGTATCGAAACTATCAATATTCACCAGGAGGCTAAAGAACACTTAGAGAAAGCCAGATTACAGACCAACAGGTACGCAGATTCCAAGCGAAGACCAGGTCCTTCCTATACGGTCGGTGACCGAGTGTGGTTGTCATCAAAACTACTCCCCCGACACTTACGACCAAACAAGCTGGCTCCCCGCTACTATGGTCCATTTCCCATAAAGGAGATTATCAATCCTGTCTCATATCGAATCAAGCTACCTGACTCCTGGAAAAGAATTCATCCAGTTTTTCACACATCCCTATTGAAACCCTACATCCAGTCCTCTCTAAATCCCAGTAGACCACCTCCTCTACTGGATGACAACCAACTGGAATATGAAGTGTCCCGGATTTGTGACTCCAGGTATAAGCGGGGCCATCTTCAATATCTAGTGGAGTGGAAAGGATATCCTCCTAGCGAAAGGACCTGGGAACCTATTTCAAATATCAAGGCTCCTCGGTTGCTCAGAGGATTTCACCTAATACACCAGGGCAAACCTGGAGGGAAAGGCCTTCGGAGGAGGCATGCTGTCATGAACTTCAGATCACGCCCCTTTTGGACCTCCTGGTCCTTGTCCCAACGGGGCTTGCATTCCGTACTACTTCCAACTTGGCCGTCCAGAGCTGAAGCCCTTGCTCGCTCCATGCGCTGAACGCGGCGTGGTCTATTTATAGACCACGCCCTCTGCGGCTCTGCGCGTCTCAATGCTATTGCAGAGTAGCCCAGACGTGTGTTCGTAGCTCGCGGTATTGTTCCCTTTGTCCCAGTGCTATTACCCACTCCTTTTCCTTTCCCCCTTCCTGGTTCCGAGCTTTTCTAGCCTTTCCAGTCTCCCGGATTCCTGGACTCTGTGATCCCGGAACTAAACGCAACCTGGAACCAGATGAATCTCGAGCAGCGCTGTTCAAGACCAGGAGCGTTCGCAAGAAGGCAGCGATCAAAGTCACCGGCAAACATCGGACCCAGGTGAGAAGGGGGGAACTCCTTGACACCAATCGAGACATGATTCACTCCATTACAAGTAGCCATGGTACACAATGCACTACACAATTAGATATAAACAAAACCTTCTTGAAGTACTATAATGCCTTGTATAAAGAAATATCTGAGGTACAATCCTCAGAACTGGAGGAAGCTCTGTCCCAAATTGAACTTCCATGCTTAGACAACACAGCTGTGGAACTATTAGAGGCCCCCATTACTATCGAAAAGTTTGCCGCTACAATTAGGGGATTGCCGAATGGCAAGACTGCAGGCGCAGATGGGCTGCCACGTGAAGGTTACATCACATCATAGATTGCACCAACGCTTGTACCAATCATTACGCAGTAACCTCGCTAGATGCTGTCAAAGCATTTGACTGTAGCAGATGGTCATGGTTACAGGCTACATTGCAACAATTCGGTGTGTGGCTGAGATACATTAAATGGATACAAACCCTGTATAGCAAACCAGAAGCTAGAGTTAAAATGGGTTGTCAGGTGTCAGAACAATGGGAGTTAGAGAAGGGCACCAGACAAGGATGCCCTCTGTCCCCTATGCCTTTTATTTCGGCCCTTGAACCAATTGCAGTATTTCTCTGTAGCGAATACATGGAGGCGGGCATAAAGATACATGGCATGTGCCACCTGATATCCCTGTATGCAGACAACATGATATTATACATAAAACAACCAGAGACCAATTTACAGTAAAAAACTGGAGGTTCTCGATAGATTTGCAGACCTCTCGGGCACACGGTTAGTCCGAAGAAATCATGCTTGTTCTCATTGGTAGGGCTTAGAGGGAAGAAGTAAGACTAATTTCCCACACTAGCAATACGTTGTAATGCAGACACATTCAAATACCTAGGCATAGACATATATCATGACCCTCCCACGGAACACGTCCGCAACACACAATAATCATTAGATGGGGAGGCAAAATCCATGATTTCTGGGCAAGGCTGCCCCTCTGGCTAACGGGTAGAGCAGAGCTTCCAAAGATGGTGGTTCTCCCCTGATTGCTACATTACTTCACCAATATCCCGCATGACATACCCAGGAGTTTCTTTACGATGCTGGTTATGACATGCATGAGATTTTTATGGCAAAACAGGAGATGTAGGCTGGCCTTATCTACGCTCCAGAAACCATACGAAAATGGGGGAATCAGGGTGCCGAAGTTTGAATTACACTTCTTGGCCAGCCAACTGCCATTCGTCACAGGTTGGTTGTTCCGGCGAACCGACTGAAGACACCCCAATGTTACAACCCATCAGTAAATCATTCTTCTTGAGGGAGATACTATTGGTGCATAACTCTCACTTACAACACTCTCCACATCTATTGGCCTTGGGTAAGCGACTGAGGCATAGAGCCTGCAAAACACTTGGGATTATGACACCCTTCTCCCCACAGATTCCGTTGGTAGCACTAGTGGCAGATAGCCAGCAGGGACGATTAATCGTACGTAAGTACTGGGAGCCCAACAGTGTTGCGACTGTTAGTGATCTGTTCCAAGAGGGAGCATTAACAGACGTTCAGACTCTCACAGAAAAAACTGGAATGCACAAAGGTCAATACATAATGCATAATTCACTGCTTAGTATACTTAAGCAGAAATGGCCAGAACTGGGAGATCAGATGGATTCAAATGAAGTGGTTGAAATGCTGTGTGATGTCTCAGAGGGGGGCCATACTGTGTCCCTATTATATGAACTGTTTCTCTCCCAGCAGGCGGACACCATGCTAAATATACGTCAAATGTGAGAAAAGGATTTGGGGGAACTTTTCACAGATGGCGCTTGGCTGCAAGCGCTTTCATATCACAAACGGGTATTGCAACTTTTACAATTATATGCCATCCCAAAATGTTTCAAAGTTTAATAACCCGACTATTCAATGCTGCCCCAAATGTAGGCTAGAAAACGCTGACATGTTACACATGTTTTGGTCCTGCCCGAAGATACAGTAGAATTGGGAAGCAATAGGACATAAACTATCCAACGTGGCTGTGACTTTAAATGTTCAATCCCCCTCTGCTTGTCTACTGGGTGTGTTTACATGGTTGAAAAAGGCAAGACACAATTGGAAATTGAAAGACCTAGCATATGTGTTAGCAAAATGCAGAATAGCGATGGGATGAAATCTCAAAATGGTCCTTTTGTGGAACAATGTTGGAGAGATCTGCAAAACTGGACAATGGTGGAAACCTCAGTCTGGCAAAAAGCAGCTCATCAGCGTCAGGGGAAGGAGAAGTAGTTATTGAATCTTGGAGAATATTGGTACAGGGGGTGTTCGCAACTACAGTGAGCACAGCAAGTGTTTTGATCCCCACAGAAGAAACAGCTATGTCATCCATAGTGTAATGTCGACATGACCTACATACTAGCTGAAATGTCTATGTAATTGACCGGTTGCAAAAGAGAGCAGTGCACATTTTGGTTGTTGATTGTTGGGATAGGGAAGGGGGCGTTAGGAAGCACAGGCAAGATTTGACATGTAGATTTACCTTGTGCACAGAGAACAATGAGAATATTGTTATATCGGGCAGTGTTCACTTGTAAATCAACAAATAATAAAAACTGTTATTTTTTTTTTTAATACTTGATGATTTGGTCAACTTGTAGATTGCAAGCCATGCTGGGCTGCCAAATACATCCCAGAATGTTACTGGTTACTGTCTGGGTATGTTTAGTAGCAATTCCGAACAGAGTTGCCAGGGAACCAGATCTAGCACATTGACCCATTTCTCTTTCGGACCCAGGACAATGGTCTCCGTTTTGGAGGGGTTTAATTGGAGCTTATTGTCCAGCATCCAGGACTGGATTTTTTCGGCACATTTCAATACCCGCTCCACTGCCTCCAAAGGTTGCTTTAACAGAATGTAAATCTGTGTGTCATCCGCATGTGAATGATAACGCAGATCCAAGTAAGCAAAGATATTAAGTAGTGGTTGAATATATATATTCAACAGTAGTGGCAGCAAAGACGAGCCCTGCGGCACTCCACAGGTTACTGGCAGTGCATCAGACAGGTAAAGACCTGCCTTAACCTGTTTCAACAATGAGGTCAACCACTGAATAGCCTCATCCAATACATGTGCCGTTGGTGAGAGTCGAGACATGAGTACGCCAAAATCAACTGTATCGAAAGCTGCCACAGGTCAAGCATGACAAGCATGCTTATATCTCCATTGTCAGCAGTCGCGAGGAGGTCATCGCAGACCGCAAGAAAGGCTGTTTTAGTGACATGACCTGGTCTAAGTCCTGACTGGTGGGAATCTAGAATATGATTTTTCTTCAAAAAGCCCTGCAATTGTGCAGTCACGATTTTCTCATGGATTTTAGCCGGCCACAGAAGGCCCGCAAAGGGACAATAATTGGACAATATTTCATGGTCCAATGTGGACTTTTTTTGCAGTGGAGGTTGACGGACTAACTTACCCTATGCTAAGGTGGGATTTCCCTACTTAAAGAAACTAAGGAACGTCTGAGTCAGTAAGTCTGTCTCTGTCCAAACCCTAGACTTGCCCTCACAACTAAAGCTAAACAATGTGTAGGGATGTCAGCAAAGTAATAGTATTCCAAATAAAGTTCTGAGCTTCTTCCAGCTCTTGGCTTGCTTTCCAGTTCCCCTTCACCAAATTTAAGACAGTTCCACAAAGTCTTGGGGTTACCTTCCACAAAAAGACAACACCGTTCCAAAAAGGGGCCTCGAGGTTCTCTTCCTTAAGGCAGAAACAATGTTCATACGGTCTTGGGTTTCCCTTCCCCAAGACATCAGCTCTTCGGGCATGCCAAATTATACTTTGTTTCAGTCTCTTAATATTCAAAACCAGTTCCAGGTCAACTTTATACTCCTTCTGGTTTCTTGACAGTTCGTACTGATTGCTTTTGTCTGCTTCACTTCAGCAATCTCTTTCACACAGGTAGGTTTGCTCTCTGTATGTTGCCTTGGCTTTCACAGATAGGGTACCCCCGGTCTAGGCGCAGTTGGTGGACCACACAGTCCACCCATTATAGGTCATGCAACCGATAACCCTTGGCTTTCTTGCCCACACAGGTTCCTTTGTAACTACACCTGGGTTCACCTAGCGTCCTCCTGGCCAGCCTTTTGGCTTTGCCACAATGTGTTTTCCTCTTTGCCAGTCTCTTGACTTTACCAAAATGCATTCTTTCAAACAGTTTATTCCGTGGTGCTCTCTTTCCTTCACCACAATACTTTCACATCATCAATAATATTCAGTACTTGCTTTCCACTGCATTTCATAAGATTTGTTCTTTGCTTTCAATATGTTGTACGTGAATGTCACTCAAACTTGTCTTCCGGTCAATGGCTTATCAAATGCTTTCATAGGCGTGTCAAAAGCTTTCTTTTAGTTCAGTATTCAATAGTTCTTTGTTCTTAATCTTTTGCTCACAGTTCATCTTATTCTTATTTTTCACCATAACCCTTTACTTTCGATTCACAGTATCTTGCATTTCTCTTTTCGTTCATTCAGCAATTACTTTTGCCCTGTAACAGCCTCCAGGAGCACCCCAGTTCGAGTGTTCCCTTTTGTTCACTAATCTGTCCCCGACGTCTCCTCCGGGCGGCTGCGTTCCTCTTCTTCTGCTCCTCATACACATCTCTGTGATATTGCTAGCCCCGCTTGCACTCCGGTCTTTTTTCTGTGGGTTACCGGCATCTACGCTTGCTTCCCGCAGACTTGCAACAACTGGATTTCTTCCATGCCCTGCAGCTCCCCACCAGGGAGGCTCCCAGCAATGTGACCCTCTCATGGCCCCGCCCGGGCCTTGGCACCACAGTCTCTGCAGGGAACTTTCCTGAGTCCTGGTTTCCCGATAGGACCCTCCTTTGCAGCCTTCTTCTCCACAGGCTTTCTCACACTGCAGGTCCGCAATGCTCGGATTGGCTTTACCCCTGCTGGTCTAACTCCAGCTGGCCCCTCTCCTTCAGGCGGCTCCACCTTTTATACACCTGCAACAATTTAACAGGTTGCAGGTGTGCGTCCTCAAGCCCAATTGCCTGACCATGGTTAGTAGAGTTCTCTAAGCATGCTTGACCCTCACAACAGTCTGCAGGGCTCTTCCTCGTCTCAGTACCAGAGTGGTGAAATAACATGTTAGTGTGTACTGCTCCTAGTTGCCTTTTCCTCGTCCCAGTACCATAGTGGTATGAATGAGTGCAAATTAGGGGAAGTGGTTGACAACAGCCTATAAAGGCAGAGGGAGGCTGAGGTTGACTATTACAAGGAAAAGGGGGATACCATGTCTTGTCTGTCGACCTCCTCATCTTCACCCTCTTCTTAGTGTCCCTAGATCGATAGTGTCTTCTGGTGTTATACCAGACAAAGGGAAAAGGGTATCAATATCCCATGAATGCGGCTGGGACTTGGGGTTCATCATGGGTCGGAAATGGGGGATACCACGTTTCACCCAAGGACATCATTTCCTAAGTCACCCCTTCCCAGGTGAGCCTCCCTCGCATATCTACCCCCAGCGTCGGGATCCAAGAGCGATGGCCCTTCTCTGGCAACCTGAGCAGAGGATATTGGGAAGAAAGAAGTGAGGACGCCCTCAGGTTCCTCATAGTAGGGAAATCCTACCTTAGCATAGGGCAAGTTAGGCCTTACTCCATCCTGGAATGTGTGTAAAATAAAGCTATTACTTAGAAAGTTGAATGTGTTGTCTGTGTCCTAGTTCATGATGCCTTCACATTTGCTATTCAGGACCTGAATAAAATGTGTAATGATACAAAAAGGGTTAGCCTATTTTCTTCGTGTCATCCAAGCTGGCACAAGACAGACTAGTCCTCATCTTTAGTTTTAAAATCCTGTTTATGTTGTCAACATACATACTATGAAGTAGGAGCAGTTGAGGGGCTTTGGAATGCTACTGGGCCTGTCCCAGTGAGATGTGACGTGGCATAGAAATGCGCTAGTCCCACTCACCATTTTACACTTGTTTTTACTTAACTCTGCAATGAAATACATGGGAAATTGGCCGCTCAAAAGAAACAGGGAAGCTGCAACTGGCCTGCAGCCTGTGAAGCTGAGCTGGGACAGTGCTGTGACATTTTATTAAAGCCCTTGATCAGTGCCTCCTCAGCATGAACCAAAAGAGAAAGCTTCAATTGGGGTAGATGTGGAACTGTGTAATGCACCCATTTCTGTGTTTTCTGGGACCATTCTGCACTTTAGTAAGAACTGCCACAGGGGCTTCACGGTTGGCTGCCTCAGCCCCTTGAACTCCATAGCAATAATTATTGGCAGGCTTATAATTATAATGTTTTAAATAATTATAATTGTTTTTTTGATACCGAAGAGGCTTCTAAGCAGGGACCCAGGATTCAAACCTGTGTTGCTCTGCATCGTCTTGCTTCCAAGACAAGCGCATTGCCACTGAGCTATACTACCCATGCCTGAGTCTCAAGGGCCCATATAACCTGGTGCATGGGACTGTAGGGGGGAAGGAATCTAATGATGGTGGGGATATGTGAAGGCATCATGAAGCAAGACACAGACAACAGAACCAAAATAAAATGGTTTATTAAATGATATGTCAGGATGGTAGAAGGCCTAACTTGCCCTATGCTAAGGTAGGATTTCCCTACAAAACTAAGTAAAGTCTGAGTCCAAGAGTTCAATTTAAATGTCTGTCTGTGTCCAAAACCTATGCTTGCCGTCACAGCTAAGGCTAAACAATATGTAGGGATGTCAGTAATGAAAGACATTGAGACCAACACAAAGTTCTGAGCTTCTTCAAGCTCTTAGCTTCCTCTTCAACTCCCTTCCCCAAGTTCAAGAAAGTTCCACAAATGTCTCAAGATTACCTTTCCCAGGTTCAAGGCAATATAGTTCCACACAGGTTCCTCAGGGTTCCCTACGACAAGGTCATTGCAACACAGTTCAAACGAAAAGGGGTCTTGAGGCTCTGTCCTCAAGGCAGTATTTGCAGTTCATCAAATCTCAGGGTTACTGGCAAGTTGGGAATGTCTCACCTGTTCTTCTACGTTGCTGTTGCTGGAGGAAGCGGTGGATTCTGAGAGGTTTGCAGTAGTTTCTTCGGGAGCACTCTTCTTTTTGAAGAGTTATGGTCTGTTCTGGGAACTCGCCACCTTGTTTGGACTGATGAACAGTACCAACAAGAATGGCGTCCTCTCTGCGCAGCCCAGGAAAGGGGAAAAAGCCAAAAGGCACAAAAAAAACCTGATTGGTATTCTGGAGAGATGGGTGCTTTCAAGCCATGAAGTAGAGGAAATGTCTGTTTAAATGATGTGAGAATGATAAGCAAGCAGTCCAATGCGAGTGTTCAATGAGACTCAAGCTATGAAGTGTTTTCAAGAGGTCTTTGGAGGGAAACTCATATGAAGAACGACACAGCCGTGAAGCAGTAGGCAATGTCAAAGCAGCTCCAGGGGAGTCCTAAGAGTGATCTGAGGGAGGTGAATGAAGTAAGCAAGGAGGAAAGTAAAGCAAGGCAAAACAGTAGGCAAGCAGCCCAGTGCTCCACGTTGCGGGTGAATGGGAGGAGCACTTACCCAAGCAGATAGGAGTACCGGAGTAACCAAAGACAATGCTTACCACCTGCGGATAAGAGAGAGAGAACACTGTTGCCGTGTACAGATGGTAAGCTGCACAGAACGCAGAAGATGAAAGAAAGGAAACTAAACCAGAATGAAAACACCTAACAGGTATAGGGAGAGAGAGCGAGTGCCGATACCGTGCACAGAAGGTTATGTTATGTTATGTTATGTTAGTTGAATTTATAGAGCGTACGGTCGTCGAGGCATCATGGCGCTGGGGAGAGAAAGCTAATCCCACAAAAGGTGGCCAGGAAGAAAAATTAGAACTGGATGGTCTTAAGAGATCTTCTGAACCCGAGATGACTTTGGGCGCTTCTTAATGTCGGGGAGAGGTTGTTCCAAAGTCTAGCCACAGCAATAGAGAAGGATCTGCCCCCGATCCTTTCACGGTTGATCTTAGCGACAACTAGAAGGTTGGTGGCCGAAGAGCGCATAGCCCATGTGGGGACATAGCGAAGAAATTTTGCTTGCAAGAACTCTGCTCCTTGGATATGAACCGCCCTGTGCACAATGCACAGGGACTTAAAAAGAACCCGCTGGAAACCAATGGAATTGGCGGAGTACTGGGGAGATGTGGCCACCATAAGGGGTGCCCGTAGCCAGCCTAGCCGCCAGATTTTGCATGCGGTGTAGCCGCTGTATTAAGCCAGAAGGCTGCGACAAATACAGGGAGTTGAAATAGTCTAAAGGTGAGAGCACTAGCGCAGCCACCACAGGGGGGCAGAAAGCTTCAGGTATCATAGTTAGTGCCCTCTTAAGGAGCCTGATCTGGTGATGGGCGGATTAACAGACAGCCGTCACTTGATTAGACATGGAGAGGGTGGCAGAACGTATGACGCCCAAATTTCTCACTTTATCAACTGGGCTCGGAAGCGGGCCAAGCGAGGAGGGCCAAAAAGTTGCAGTCCACAGTGCGGAGTCCGGAGGGCAGCCCACCACCCTTACCTATGTTTTGTCGCCATTGAGTTTAAGCCAATTCTGGTCCATCCAGTCCCCTACGGCTCTCAAGCAATCATGAAGGCATGACGACACCCTATCCTGGTCTTGATCTAAGCGGATCAGGATTTGGGTATCGTCTGCATAAGAATAGCAATTGAGGCCATAGGAGCGGATAAGACAGACCAGCGCCCAGATGTATATGTTAAACAGAATTGGCGAGATTGAAGACCCCTGCGGGACACCACAGGTAAGAGAGCAGGGAGAAGAAAGAATAGGGGGCATGGCCAAAGTTTGGGTGCCATCTGAGAGAAAAGAGGCAAACCAAGCGAGAACTTGGCTAGATATATCAATCTGAGCCAAACGTGAAAGCAGAATTGGATGGTTAACTGTATCGAAAGCGGCTGAAAAGTCCAACAAAATCAGAGCACCTACTCCATCTGCGTCAACAAGTTTGGACATATCGTCTTGTACCAACACCAGTACAGTTTCCATATCACTCCCTGGTCTAATGCCAGCCTGAGCGGAATTAAGAATTTTAGAGGATTCCAAGAACGACGACATGAGGGGAGTGATGAGAGACTCCAGAAGTTTAGACAGAAAGGGAAGTAAAGATATTGGATGAAAATTAGCAGGGACTGTAGGGTCAAGTGTGGACTTCTTAAGAAGGGGAATAACCCTGGCCGATTTGAGCTCCAGCGGGACGAGGCCCGATTGGCATGAATCATTTATGGCCGAGGTAATGTCTATTAGTAGATCTGGGGCTATCTTTTTCATAATAACAGCAGGAATAGCATCCTCGGGAGATGAAGATTTAATTTTCAGGATGGCAGCTAAGACCTCTTCTTCGCTAAAAAGAGGAAAAGAGGAAAAGAGGAAAAGTGGACCAGCTCCAGGTTAGTAGAGGAGACAGATGCAGGTGTAATAGCAACTGGTGTCCTTATTGCAGACGATTTAGCGATGTTTGAGCAAATCCCATCAATTTTGGTGCTAAAGAAAGAGGCAAGATCATCACATAGTTTTTGAGAGGGCTTAACCCTAGAAGTGAGGGATTCAGAGGAAGCTAAAGAGTGTACAATGGAGAACAGAGCTTTAGGCTGACATAAAGCATCTTCAATTTTCTTTGAGAAAAAGGAGGATTTAGCCAGCTTAACCACAGCCAAATAATTAGAGAGTCCAAGTTTGTAGGAGACTCTAAGTACTGGGTTATAGCTGTTACGCCACTTCCGCTCTAGCTGTCTGAGTTTCAGACGGGCGGATTTAAGCTGGTCGGTAAACCAGGGTTGAGGGGATAATCAACGCCCTTGAATTAATTTAACAGGAGCATGCAGATCTACGGCAGCCAAAATGTTTGGGAAAGAAATTTTAGAGATAATGCCCTCTGAGAGGCTGAGAGGCACAGTCGGTAGCTATTTGGGTGCTTAAAGCCTTAGTTTCGACCGAGCGCCAGGAGCGTAGTAGAGTTTTTGGCAGAAGTATTTTGGGGGGAGGATTCACAAGCGTAAAAGTACAAGATACCAAATAATTATCAGACCATACCACTGGTTCGATGGGACCAGGGCATAGCAGTTCGTCCTTAGCAAATATAAAATCGAGCGTATTACCATGAGAGTGGGTAGGGGCTTGAATCAAAGGGTAAAGTGCACAGAACGCAAGGAAAAGAAAGAATGAGAAATAGACCAGACCGTAAACACTGAGCAAGGAGAGAGAAAGAGAGAGAGAGATAGAGAGAAAGAGAGAGAGAGAGAGACCGGAGACTTGCGGCCAGCAAATGAGAAAGAAAAATAAAATGAAAGAGCAAAAGGCAAGGGAAGGAAGAACAAGGACGAGCTCGGCCGGGACCGAGTAAAAAGTAAGCCATAAGCAAAAACTACCAAACAAGCAGACAGAACTATAGTGCGTGTAGACTACTAGAGTTGCAACGTACTGAGGGGCGGGGCTAAGACTCACTTAAAGGAAACAGAACAGAAAGACTAGAATACTGCTGAAAACCATGGCTGCACGTTAATGGCAGAAGCGCCACTTCGACCAGATCTTCCAGGAATTGGTCCCATGACAGTTACCTTCTCCAGGATTTTAGCATAGCAATTTGTATTGGTTTCAATCTTTCAAAGTTCAACACCAATCCTGGTCCGTTTGACCCTCCTTCTGGCTCGCCTTAACAGTTCACTCACAGTGCTCCTTCTTGGTTTATTTCACAATGTCTTTGACTTTTACAAATTAGGGCTCACTGGTCTGGTGCAGTTGTCAGACCACACGATCCACCCATCACAGGTCGCGCAACCAGAAACCCTAGCCTCTCCAGCCCACACAGGTTCTTCTGCACTAGTCCCTGTGTACAGATTTACATTCACTTAGCTGCTCTTTGTTTTCCTCTTGGCTATATGTGCAGTTTCACACTCTCCTGGCTTCTTCTGGTCAGCCTCTTGGCTTTGCCATAACGTGTCAGACACCTCTTGCCAATCTTTGGCCTTGCCGAACTGCATCAAGTTTTCATGAGCCACAATGATCCTCTTTTTAGCGGCTGAGTGGGTGAGGATAATTGAACACAACATCCAAAGGATCCCACAGATCAGCTTCCTTCCCTTACCGCTCCGAGTGAGCTCCCCTAGATGTATACACATTTAATCCTTTGCATCTTTTACCCCAAAACAAGGGCTCTTAACCATGTAGTTGTTGAAAAAATATACATATTTTAATATTTATCACAACATATCATCAATTCAAATACACAATGTTAAAACAACACATACATTTGTTCAAAACATATACTTAGCCACATATTATTGTGTGTGCATTTCCACTAGAGGCATAACAATAAACACATCAAAAACCTTGCTTATGCCTTTCTAAGGTGTATTCTCCACAAGGAGGCACCATTCTTGTTTATGCCCTTCCCAATTTATACGGGCAAAAAAAGAATGTGCCAACACTTGATACAACAATGTGTTTCTAGAACCAACATAGAAATATATCTCTTGAAAAATAGGAAAGGCAAATATTCCCTATTGCGTATCCTGTTGGTGCTGTCCTCAGGGCACTCAGACTTAGTTCATGTTCTGGTTTTCACACACTGAATGGTATACCACTTTTTCGTTCACGGCCACGATTTAGATCACGCCCAGCTCAGCCACGCTAAGGGCGAGGAAAGACGCAGTTCTCCTCGTATAAATTGAAGTAATTTGAAGATAGTGGAGAGAACCTCATGGGTAAGTCTTATTTGAATATTATAGAATTGTAAGGCGCATACTGCCTCTTTAGCTGTAATCTTTGAAGCGATCATTGGTAAATCAGTAAAACAACATAGACTGTTGCTTTTATTACAGACCAAGGCCGTGTACTAAATAGCAGACGGTTCTTTTTGGCCTGTGACAAAGAACACAATTGGGAGGCAATTCCGCCTATATGGCAGATACACGAGTAACTTGAATAAGTGCATAACAGTTGAAGATTCAACAAGAGGTGAGCATTCAGGATGTGTGACTCACAAATGATTGAGAGATAAGTATAGATGGGCACCTGAATAATGGAGGTTTAAAATAACATCATAAGTGTCCCCCCATTGATAGATTAGAGTGATAAGTCTCTCTTTTTTAAAGAACATTAGACTAATGAAATGAAGACCCTATAGGGAAAATGTGTAATTATAGACACAAGATATAAAGAGAGTGAATCATGTCTAATGTTATAGAAAAGTGTGAAAGTGGTCAATAATGATACCACTTAAGAATGAATATATCCCTGCTGCCTAAACAGATAACAGAGATGAAGTTGTTATAGATGTTTTACAGCATTTCTTTTGCACACAAAGTTGAAAACCATGTTTTTAAGTTAAGTTGTTTGTTTGTTTTTTTAGAGAGATTGCAAATGGTGGTATACCATTCAGTGTGTGAAAACTAGAACATGAACTAAGTCTGAGTGCCCTGAGGACAGCACCAACAGGATACGCAATAGGGAATATTTGCCTTTCCTATTTTTCAAGAGATATATTTCTATGTTGGTTCTAGAAACACATTGTTGTATCAAGTGTTGGCACATTCTTTTTTTGCCCGTATAAATTGGGAAGGGCATAAACAAGAATGGTGCCTCCTTGTGGAGAATACACCTTAGAAAGGCATAAGCAAGGTTTTTGATGTGTTTATTGTTATGCCTCTAGTGGAAATGCACACACAATAATATGTGGCTAAGTATATGTTTTGAACAAATGTATGTGTTGTTTTAACATTGTGTATTTGAATTGATGATATGTTGTGATAAATATTAAAATATGTATATTTTTTCAACAACTACATGGTTAAGAGCCCTTGTTTTGGGGTAAAAGATGCAAAGGATTAAATGTGTATACATCTAGGGGAGCTCACTCGGAGCGGTAAGGGAAGGAAGCTGATCTGTGGGATCCTTTTGATGTCTTGCCGAACTGCATCCACTCATAAAGTTCACTTTGTGGTGGTCTTGTTCACGCCCCACCTTTCTGTTGCACTCTTTCACACAGGCACTCTTTTTCGTAGGTTGCTTTCAAATGGGCACTTTCTCTTTTGGCTTTCATCAGATATTAGCTTTGCCCATAATGTGTTATTCAGCTCAATGTTCAATACGCTTAATTTTGCTTGGTTTCAAGTTTTCATTCAGTTCGGTATTCAATATGATATGATATGATAAGTCATATATAACGTGTCTGTACACATTCAGATTGTGCAAGTGCGAGAACGAGAAGTGCAAGGGAAGGGGGAGGTGAAAACAGGGCAGCAAAGCTCTGAGTAAGTGCAGCCAGGGCAGCGCGGTTCTGGGTAGTGCAAGGAGAACAATGGACTTTAGGGTTACAGTTACAGTCCCTAAGTGCATGGTAGGCCCGGAGGCAGTGCAGGGTGACTAATTAAGAAAGAACCTGGTACCCAGTGAGAATATGGGATGTATGTGATCTGCCCGCAAACGTTTTGTTCACCGGCAGACTGCCCACAGTAAAACTGCTTGGGCCCCCGTTTTGACTGTTCATTGAAAACGTGGGCCCAAGCAATTTTTGTCCTTTGCCTCCATTGTTAAGGTTGTGGGGGACATGATACCTGAACATGAGGAGTGGGGGACACTTGCGCAACCCCTGCTCCTCATGTTCAGGTAAGTAGATCAAAAGGGAAGAAGGGAAATCATAAAGCTATAATTAGGTCAAAAAGACCTACCAAACAAAAATAAAAGAGCAAATTGGGTAATGCCGAGACTCTGATGGTAGCCAAGCAACCAGTCGGTACAGCAGAGAGGTAGTTGAGCAGGGGAGTGAGAGACAGAAAGCAGAGAAGAGAAAAGTTTTGAGCTGCTTCTGGAACTTCAGGTGGTCCGACGCAAGTATGAGCAGGGAAGGGAGGCCATTCAAGAGGGAGGCTCTTACAGAGGAAAGAGATCTACCCCCACTATCTGTCCGGAGAAGCATCTAACACTTAGAGAGCTGGAGGTAGCTGAGCAAAGGGCTCGAGAAGAAAGGTATTTTGAAAGAGAGCATTGGATGTAGTGCGGGCCCCAGCCCCAGAAAGCCTTTTGGACAATGCAAAGGGTCTTGAACTTGATCCTTGCAGCCACCGGGGGCCAGTGGAGAGATTTCAGGGCTGGAGAGATACGGTCCCTGGGCTTGAGGCCAAGGATAAGTCTTGCAGTCCTGTTCTGAATTAGTTGCAGAGGGCGGAGAGTTGAGGAAGGCAGGGTGTTGCAGTAGTCCAGCCTTGAGAGAATCAGGGCTCTGGAGACATTAAGCTTCTGGGGTAAAGTGAGAAAGGGAAGAGTCCCTCTGAGGAGGTGCAGCTGGTAGTGGGACTTCTTGATGACGTCTGACATGTGAGAGAAAGAGAGAGTGGAGTCGAAGATGACACCAAGGTTTTTTGCCTTGCTGGAAGGCGAAGGAAGAGGGCCCAAGGCGGGCGGCCAGAGTGAGAGAGGGAAAGCAGGGGTGGGGTCACAATGAGAAGGATCTCTGTCTTACTTGCATTAAGGCAGAGATCGTTGGAGGCTCACCAATCATGAATCGTGGCTAGACAGTCCACTGTCTATACGCAATTTCCGCTGCTTCCTTTCTGCTTCTCTGAGGCTAGCGGGCTGGCCTCTGCAAGCCCTGCTCGTACTCCGGGTTCTTTCCTGCACACACTAGTAGCTCTGCTCTTTCTGCATGGACGAAGACAGCGTCCTTTCTTCTTTCTTGCTTGCTTTCTTGCTTGCTTGAAGCTCCAGCTGCTCTCTCTCCACCACAGAGGCTCCCCCAGTTGTGGTAGCCTAACTGCCAAACTCACCCTGGGCTCCACAGGTCCTCTACGACATCGGCTGGCATCCTGGCTTCCTCTCAGGTCCCACCATGGCTGCCTACTCACAAGAATGGTCCCCTGCTGGTCTCTCCCACAAAGGCCTCAGTGTTGCTCCTTTTGCTGCTCCTTTGGTCTCTCGTTATAGACCTGCAACCACTTAACAGGTTGCAGGTGTGGATTCTGTGAGAAACCTGAGGGTGTTTTCACTCCCATTCCCCATAGATCCTCTGCGCATGTGGCTAGGGAAAAGCCATCGCTCTTGGATCTCGACCGTGTCTGGGGTTGCTGTTGGTACTCTTGTTCAGAGGAGAATTGCCTAGCATTTCGGTGCTGGACTGCCCCAGGGCAGGACAAAGACTGATATGTTTGGGATATTTCTTCTCTGTGAAAGATAGTGAGCTAAAGACTCTGGGTAAGTCTCTCGTAACCAGGACTAATGTCTGGCAGAGGGACTCCCAGGACCCCTTGTTAATTTGCAAATAGAGATCTACCATAACCATCATTAAAAAACAGAATGCTTACCTGTATGTGGAGAGTCGGTTCTGTGATCTAAGAAGTACCAGTCCACTAACCTGGAAGATGAGTAACTGACCAAGATATGCTGGCCTTAAAGATGAGCCTGCTACAACTAAGTGACGTGCAGATGCTCTTATCCAGTCAAGGCTATTTCACAAAACCACGTTAGGCAGCAGTTGCATTGTGAATGCTCTTATTACCAAAAATAAGGGAAGACATTGTGTGACCTAGGAAGAGCAGGTCTGGACCTTTGTATGGTGCTGCACTGGTGATGAAGGTAAAGCGGTGAGAGTAGATTACAGCAGAGACCTCAATCTATGTGAGACAGCAGTTCCATTGTGAATGTTCTTACTGTCAACAATAAGGGAAGCCACTCTTGTGACCCAGGAAGAGCAAGTCTGGAGCTTTGTGAAATGCTGCACTGGTGATAAAGGTGAACTGGTAAGATAATTTTCCTGTATAATAGCTGTGCTTACTGTTGCATTTCTGCTTACACAGGATTTTTATACACCCTCAGAATTCAAATATGTGTGTCCCAACTTGTAGTTGTTCCTACAATTGAAATGACACCAAGCAAGTTACAGTTTTTCAGGATCGTACGTGCGTCATCTGAGCAGGTTTAAAAGACTTCTAGGATGGTTTTGGTCCAGTTCCTCGCTTTCTCAGATCTTCCTGAAATGTCTTGCTTGTGCTTTGTTGTAATTTGAGGCTCTTGAGGTGTGCCATCCACCGCAACAGCAGTGGACAATGGGGATGGCCAAGTTTCGCTTCAACCCATGTTCGATCTGTGGTAAATGCTGTCATTTTTATATCTCCAATATTTGTCTTCATGCACAATGAAGCGTGATTTGCATGTCTGTGCAGTAAGTGCTTTATTACTTAGTGGTAAAATAAATGCATGTTTACATAGAAGAATGCACTTGCTTGTGTAAGTTGAGTTTTTAAAAAATCATTTCACTAGCTCAGTCAGAGTCATTAGAGCCAACCATCTTTTCAGCCAATCAGAGATGGTTGAGGGGGAGGAACAGCGAATCCAGTTCAATTAGGTTATTGTTCAAGCATACAAGATTGTGCTGAGTGCTGACATCCAGCCTGTCAATCATTTACTTTACAATTCAATTGGCTTTCCTTGCCTTCATCAGTGTTACCTGAAGGGAATGAAAACTAATCGGGTTTGAAAGCATTTCATTCAGGAGTCGGGAGGATAACATAGCTCCCAACCTTTTGTGTCACCATGGCGGGTGTAAACATCCGATTTTCATTTTGGCAGGTGGGAGCCCATAGAAGTGAATGGGTGTATGAGGGACTTGGCGGGCGACACCCGCCAAAAGTGGGTGATTTGAGAGCTATGGGGTAATCTGATTTTCGAGAGCCTCCTGCGCAAATCGAGAGGGTTGACATGTCTGTACATGGCAGCATTCAAAAGCACCTTTGAGGGAGATTTTGTCATGGAAATTGGGAGAAATTAATGTTGCCATAGACTTGCATTGGAGTTAGATTTATTTTAGGGGGAGAAAGGGAAAAATTGCATCTCGGCACGGTTACTACAGGGTACCAGTTACATTTGGCCATTAGACCTAGGGTAGGATCAAATACTTATACTAACAATATTAATTAAAATTGATAACACGAACAGCAATATTTTATTCATTTTTTAATTGAAAATTCAGGAGTTTCCCGCCTAAATTGGGAGGATTGGCATGTATGCACTGTGGCTGGCACTCTCATGCACATGTTGTAATTTTAGCTAGTAGGTTAGTCTGATGCCCCCTGCTTGTAGTGCTGGCACAGTCTGTGTATGCATCACTCCTTTGGGGGCATTTAGATATAAACGGATGCCGTTCGGCTTAGTGTCAGCGGCAGCTGTCTCCCAGAGGGCAATGCACCAATTGTTCAATGGCCTACAGGGTGTGTATTTTGTTCAAGATTATATACTTTTCTCTGCAATGACGGCAGATGAACATAATGCAAAATTACTAGGGGTACTGCAGGTTATCCAGGAGAAAGGTCTCACGCTCAGAATTGACAAGTGCAAAATCAGAAGGGGTGAGGTAACATACCTAGGTCACTGCATAAAACGCTGAAGGGATTAAACCAAAGAGAACTCTAGTGGATACAATTTTGCACATTCCAGAACCTGTGAATAAAGACCAACTCCGGAGTTTCTTAGGATTAGCAGAATACTACTCGAAATTCATTGTCCGCAATGTGGACAGAACCAACTACATGAGAGAAGTGATGGGCAAAGGTGCAAAATTCACATGGTCAGATAACTGCAAGGAAGAATTTAATCGAATAAAAGAATTAGTGAATAAGGTCAAAATGTTTGATTGTAAGTTTAAGACTATGATATTTGTTGATGCCAGCAACATTGGGTTGGGCGGTGTCCTTGAACAACTACAGGAAGGCACAGTGGTCCCTATTGCTTTTGCGTCTAGGGTTCTTAAGGGTGCAGAGAGAAATTACTCCACCATCGAAAGGGGAGCTTTGGGAGTTAGATGGATTCTTGAACATTTTAAGAGTCTTATTTGGGGCGTTCCAGTTGAATTGAAAACTGACCATAAACCATTAATCCCTGTGTTGAATTCTAAAAACTCGCATTTATCTTCACCGAGAATAAAAAGGGTGACCTTAGACATCATGCAATATAATATGCAAGTCACGTACATCACTGGGAAATCCAATTCTATTGCAGACTGTTTTTCTAGACTTCCATGGGACTGTGAACATGGTGATACTGGAGATGATGAAACAACAGGAGAACAAGGCGCTGAATGCATTGTGGCCCACATACATCCAAGTTTCTCGAAGGAAGAATGACCCGGGCGACAAACGATGATGTGGAACAAGAATATCTGAGGATAGCCATCAGAAGTAAGTGGGAAGAATTTGATACGAGTATTAAGTCATGGGAGAAGATAAAGGATGAGATCTCCAGTGACGACATGTGTGTTTATAGAGGTGACCAGATAATTCCTCCCACGCCTTTGAGAGAAAGAATAATGCGTATCGCTCATGAAGATCATGTGGGAAGAAGTTTGACTAAGAGAAGAGTACGAGAAGCGTACTGGTGGCCAAACATGTGGAATCAGATGGCGATTTCAGTCAAAGATTGCACTACTTGCGCTATGAGCAATAAAGGGAAAAATATACAAACCACACCTCTTTAACCAGTGGAAATTCCTAAATCTGTGTGAACCAAATTGGCCATCGACATAACAGGACCGTTTAAGACATTGGGCCTCAGAAGATATATTTTATTGTGTTAGTAGATGACACTTTCTAGTGGGTGAAATGGGGAGTAGCAGAGGGCACGGTCACTTCCATAAAAGTGGTAACATTTCTGGAGGAAATACTAAACAGGGAAGGAGATCCTCGAGAATTGATCTCATATAATGGTGCCCAATTCACGTTGATAGAAGTTCAAAACTTCCTTAAGGAAAGAGCTATCGAACACAAGACTACTGCACTGTATCACCCAATTACAAATGGGTTAGTCGTTAGTCGAGAGAATGGTTTCATCAAGGGAACCATTCAATTAGCGATGGCCAACAATTTACCTTGGAAGGAGACATTGAAAGAAGCACTTAATAAATATTGGGTTACTCCACATTCTGTCACTGCTGAAGAACCGTTTACCCTAATGAGAGGTAGGATTGCTACCAACAGACTGAGACCTGCTTGGCTTGCCCCCGGAAAGAGAAAGGAAATCAACATGGATGAGATTGTCAAGAGGGTAAGAAAGAGATAAGATGAGTACAAGAAATACTACGATAGTAGGAAGCATGTGACAGAAAGTGAAATTGTGAGAGGTGATTGGATTTGGGTAAGAGAACCAAGGAAAGTGATAAAAGGTGAATCTAGATATAGAGCTCCCCAAATGGTAATGGATTGTTCAAAGAAATCGGTAATACTGGAGGAATGAAAGAAATGGTCATGTGATGATGTTATACTAGCAAAAGGGAGTCAATTATTGAAGGACAAAGTGGTACAAGAGGCTCCCAGGAATGAGGAGGTACGAGAGTTGGGAGAGTTCCCCAATGACACTGTTGGTGAAGATGTCATGTCATCTAGGAACAGGAGGATCACACAAAAATGTGTATTACTGAAACTTGTGGTGAGACCACATTAATGGATGCATGCGACAAAGAGTTTCTGGAGTGTGCTACGATCTGGCCATATCCTTTTGTAATGTGTCACAAGGGTAGTTTAGGATAACCAGAAAGTTAGTTTATTCGTGTGGATTGTGTTGTGTCACTACGTTTCTGAATGTGTTTCTGCAAAAGTGTTCATAGTGCTTAGTTAATTTTCTTTCTGTCAACCTGCTATCCTTGTTCCACTCTTTCTTTCATCTATGTATCTTTCGGTGTTTGTAATAAAGTCTCTTATTAGTCACAAGGGACACACAGACCAGCTGTGGAGACTGATGTTGTTCCAGGTATGCTTTATTGGTACAATATGTACAGTTCCAGTTACTCTCAGGTATTTACAGTAGTCTGGATGACAGGACAAGGACAGGGATAGGTAGTACAGTACACATGAAGGAGAAGACCCACCGGCCATCCACTCACTCCAGCTCAGGCCCCCAACTGACTCACTCAGAACATTCATACACTGATGCACTCAACATTCTCCTGGCTGCATCATACATCACATTCTATGGCAATCACTCCAGGCCAGTGACAATGTACAAGACTATATATAACATCTCCGTTTCATACCAGATTCAACCATAACATAACATCTCCCTTTCATACCGGATGTACCCACGCGTGACATCTCCCTTTCATATCAGGTTCATACACACAAACATCATCCTTTCATTCGGGGTGGCGGGAGGTCAGCCAAAAACACATCACTCGCCCACTCATAAATCTAAACACAACCAGAATCTCACACAGATGAACTACATGTAACAGATGAGGTGCTCCTGGCAGCACCGGAGGTCTTAAGCTTAAAACTATTACTAAAGGAACAATGGTGAATGCTTAACAGTAACTAATGCAAAAGTGCGCACTATATATATACAGAATGTACATTTGCCAGCAATAAAAAAAAGATTTTTCTTTTTTTTTAGGCACAACCCTTGTTCAGTCAGTTGGCCAAACTCTTTATGGTGCAACCCTTATTCAGTCAGCTGCCCAAACTCTTTCATGACGCAACCCTTATGCAGTCGGTTGGCCACTTAAGCATCTCACATTAGAGCGTACGCATATAACATATACCTCAAAAAAGAGTATACATACCGCCACATTTTTCTTTGTGGCTCTGGTGGAAATTTAAAATTCTCACCTGGCTTCAAATATCTCCAAGACTATTTGATTAGTACACATTAACAGGAATACCCTGCACCGCGACCATGAACTACAACACGTGTGTCATGGCCGGGATGGAACACATAACAGTGGGCCACAACATCACACAAACTGAGCAAGACAATGGCCCAAAGTCAATTGCAGGGTATCCAATGTAACTAATGTTTTGTTCAACAACTCTCCAAAGGGTAAATCAGACCCTTAACACCATAACCATAACATACATTATTCAGTATATAAACATTTCTTGATGATGGTGGAAATTTGAGAAAATAAAAAAAAAATATTATTATTACTTTGTGCTTAAAAAAAAATTAAATTCGTTTTTTCATTTATATTGATAAGTGTTGCATAAGTCCATGGTGGCTTTTCCAGATTCATTAAGAAAAAAAAAAATCTAAATAAAGAAAAAATTGTAAATTGTCACGTTTGCATTATTGCCAAACATAATTCAATCCAAAATAATGATGCCAAGGGAAGGGGTATCCCGTAGCTTATTTCACAAATATGCTGCTTGCTCACGTTGTGCCTTTAGTTCCGTTGATGTATATAATAATAAAGAAAATGTCTTGCAAAATGTTCCTTTCAGCTCCCCAATTGATGTATATAATGATAAAGAAAATGTCGTGCAAAATGTTTCTTTCAGCTCCCCAATTGATGTATATAATGATAAAGAAAATGTCGTGCAAAATGTTCCTTTCAGCGCCCCAAACTAAAGCTTTCTTAAGATACGCACACGGCAGCAAGTGTTTGCATATTTGCCAAAAACCATTAAATCCACTATTTTGGAGCCAACAGAAAATATATTTTCTTGTAGCTTCTTTTACTTATCTCCCCCACGTTGTAATTTCAGTTCTGTTGATAAAATAACATTTTGTCTTGCAAGTGTTCCTTCCTGCACCCAATACCACCAGTTTGTTTAAGGCAATCATTGAAATTATTCATTTCCCGGACATGTTTGCACGTCACGATGGCGAACTCAGCATCTTTTTTCTCCATTAACCCATATTAAGTTGAAGGAACGAAATTGCCACGCATCACAGGCTTCCATTGTCTGCTCCGCATTCCATGGATCACCATCACCCACTGAATGTTTACACACGTCATCATTCACTCGAAGGGCTGGAGGAGAACAGACCTCGCTGGGCCTCTGATGTAACTGTATTACATGGAGCATTTTTTGAAATTCAGGCAGGATCTTTGATAAAATCAAACTCCAAACTTTATCCATGTTCATTCCACATGGGAGACATTGTTTAATACACACAAAAACTTGGCACAACAACAATGTCTTTCATTACGGGTTGTGCACTGCCTTTATGTATTATTTTCACAGTTAATATTCTGAGTGCATGGAGCTCTGGCGCCACCCAGTGGTTTGCAGAATGTACAGGGTGGTCAATGAAACTGTAAAATGCTCCCATGAAGTTATTGCATTTGATTGACACACACTGCCCCCAACTCCTACGCTGAGAGTTATCTTTTTACTTATTAATTTGAACGGGGCTCAAAAAGTCAATTCCCAACTAGCAGGGCCCTTTTTGTCTCCATAAGATCTCTGGGGCTTATTCCTCTTTTATTTTTTTTTATTTTTTTTTGTGCGCATTTACATGAGGGAACTCTGGGGAAATTATTGGTTGCTGGGGACCTCCCTCCCAGAGTCCAGTGGCACATATACATTTTCAACCCTGGAGCTGGCAGGATGTTTATTTTTGAGTCTTTGGGGGAACGGTGGGTCACTCTTAGGCTGCTTCCCCCCACAGCTCTCCTTACTGTACATTTTTGTAGCTGCAGCTCCTCAGTTGCACTCTGTCCTTTTAAGTTGTATTTGTCCATATTCCTGGGTTCTTTAACTCTCGTCGCCAATGTAATAAAGTCTCTTATTAGTCACAAGGGACACACAGACCAGCTGTGGAGACTGATGTTGTTCCAGGTATGCTTTATTGGTACAATATGTACAGTTCCAGTTACTCTCAGGTATTTACAGTAGTCTGGATGATAGGACAAGGACAGGGATAGGTAGTACAGTACACATGAAGGAGAAGACCCACCGGCCATCCACTCACTCCAGCTCAGGCCCCCAACTGACTCACTCAGAACATTCATACACTGATGCACTCAACATTCTCCTGGCTGCATCATACATCACATTCTATGGCAATCACTCCAGGCCAGTGACAATGTACAAGACTATATATAACAGTGTTCTGTAAAGAGGGTGGAGGGGGAGATGTTATAATGTATTGATCTGGCATCGTATTGTTCTTTCATTGGCTTTCACACATGTGTTTCAGAATCATACAGAGGCGTCGTTTGAGCTCTGGTGGATGCACCCACCCGGGGACCACCTATTGTGAATAAATAACCAGAAACACTAGTGCTGTCTACGGGTCTTCCTGAAATTTAGCAATATATAACAGGAAGTAGCAGGAATCATCGAACGGCCCTCCGTGCCCAAGATGGCGGCTGCAGCGGCGTCGTGCCTCAAGCTACCGCCAATGCAGCCACATTGCAATTCGTGATTGGATGGCGCGCTCGGGTACGCCTTCTTCGGCTGGGAGGACGTCGCCTGTGCTCCTGACCCATTTTCATTGGCTAGGTTTCTGGCTGCACGCTGTTTTGCTGAGCTGGCCTCGGGCATTTCATTGGCTGTTCGTGACTTGAAGCCTGCGCTGCGTTGCGTTGTTGTACCCATCACGGCGGGGCGGGTTATCAGTACCACGCGCCAGATTGGAGGCGCAGAGCTAAGTACTGAGCCCTCATTGGGTGACAGCATCAGCTGAGCTCGGCGCCTCTTATTGGGCACTGCGCTTTCCTTGGAAGCGTCTTATTGGCTGCGCGTGTCAGCTGTGCAGTGTGGGGCAGTCAATGGGCACGGCGCCCTGCACGGAAGCCGTTTATTGGTTACGCGGACACCCGGTGTCCGGGTAAGATGGCGGCCGTCGGTCAGTGCTCGCTGGCGGCACAGTGGCGCTCCGTGTCCCTCACACACGTAGAGTATCCGGCCGGTGAGCCCCGGGTCCGGGTGGGAGGAGTGGGTCAGGTGGAACCCTGCGCATGCGCGGGTGGAGGGCTGTGCATGCGCATGCGTGGTCGCTCTAAAGTGAGGTGGGTCGGGGGAGTGGGTCCTTGAATCCCCTTCTTGTGCACAAGTACTTCGGGTTGAGGTGTTCCAGTGACTGGCCCCTCCCTCAGGGCTTGCGTGCACGTGTGCAGCATGCAACCTGCTAACTTTCCAAGGAAGATGGCCCCTTTCAAGGCAGTGGGGTGTTTTGAGGGGGTGGTTAAGGTTTGTTGTGAAAGTGGATTATTGCAGGTGCTGGCCTGTTGAGAAGATGAGTCCAAGTAGGGTGACCCCGCTTGCCCCCCCCCCAAAGTGAGGGCAGTAGAGTTATTCCCCCCCCCCCAGTGAGGGCCAGTTATGCATGTATGCGGAGAAGTTGCTGACCCTCACCCCGAAGTGAGGGCAGTAGTGACCCCCCCAAGTGAAGGCCAGTTAGGCATGTATGCGGAGAAGTTGCTGAACCTCACCCCCAAGTGAGGGCAGTAGTGACCCCCCCAAGTGAAGGCCAGTTAGGGATGTATGCGGAGAAGTTGCTGAACCTCACCCCCAAGTGAGGGCAGTAGTGACCCCCCCCCCCAAGTGAAGGCCAGTTAGGCATGTATGCGGAGAAGTTGCTGAACCTCACCCCCAAGTGAGGGCAGTAGTGACCCCCCCCAAGTGAAGGCCAGTTAGGCATGTATGCGGAGAAGTTGCTGAACCTCACCCCCAAGTGAGGGCAGTAGTGACCCCCCCCAAGTGAAGGCCAGTTAGGGATGTATGCGGAGAAGTTGCTGAACCTCACCCCCAAGTGAGGGCAGTAGTGACCCCCCCAAGTGAAGGCCAGTTAGGCATGTATGTGCCCCCCCCCCCCCCAAGTGAGGGCAGTAGAGTGACCCCCCTCGAGTGAGGCCCCAGTTAGGCATGTATGTGGAGAAGTTGTTGACCCTGCCTCCAAGTGAGGGCAGTAGTGACCCCCCCCCCAAGTGAGGCCCCAGTTAGGCATGTATGTGGAGAAGTTGTTGTCCACCCCCTGCCCCCAAGTCAGGGCAGTAGAGTGCCCCCCCAGTGAGGGCCAGTTAGGCATAAACCAGTATACATAAACTTTAAACCTTTTCAATGTATAACATGAGCTTGCAGGTTTGGGTTGAAGGGTTGCAAATAATTACTGATTATTTGCAATCAGGCCGGCAGTAGTATTATAAATTGTCGTTACTGTACTTGGTTCAGTTTCTAATTCAGATTGACATAGGACTCTTGTTAGATTGCCCTTTTTTTATTGTTCCCAATCGTGGTGGGCGTGGATCTGGGAGTTTTGACCTCGTGTATCACAAATCTGAGGTAGTGTGGGTGTGCCATACACGAGGGGTACTATGCACTAATGCGGCTCAGATGGCGGCCACCATCCCAGAAAGGCTGCAAGTGAGCTATGCTTTCTGGTTGTTACCAAAGATCATATTTGGCTTGTCTGGGGCTCTGGTGGTTCCTGGGCATCTGGAAGTAACATATCGCCAGTGTTGGCGCTAGGTTTTCTTTGTGCAAATTTGTTTATTTTATACGTTTAATAAAATGCTTTCATACAAAGGGTATAAGGGGCTGGGAGGGATCGTGTGTAGTTTAGAGGAGTGGGCTGAGACCTTGATGGCACCGCTTTTGAGCTCGGTTGATTTTTGCAGAGAATAGGGCAAGGTAGAATATGTAGTGGGTGTGGAATGTCGCCAGCCAGGCCTGTCTGCTTTCTTGAATGCCCACCTCTTCTGGTCTTCTATGGTAACCCATCAGTTGATAATAACCAAATACTCAAGGTACGTTTGCATAGGAGTGTTTGCCTAAAGTCTGCTTTGGGGTAAGAATTTATAAAGTGATCCCAATTGTACTGATTCCCAACTCGTGGTATCGGTCTGTACTACTCGTGGAACCTTGGTAGAGGGGCAGAGCAGTTAAGCTTATAAGAGGAAGATATGAGCTTTAGGCAAGTACACCGAACTCAGTTGGTAATGCACATCAAAGAAACACTTAAAAATATACAAAATGTGTTAAAATACTTGGCATATTAAATGAAAACACAAGATTGCTTGTAGATACTTTTCAAAGGCCACTGCTTAGTTTGTAGTTGCTTGCGGTTACAATTGTTACAGCTTTTTACACTTAATGACAGTTCTACTGTATTATCTGTAATACGTGCACTCACCCACACACAGGTATAGAGTAATTGTATTTAGTTAGCGAAACCAAGTCTTTTTGGAAGGAAAACAGTGGGTTAGTCAAACAGTATAGTTTAAGGTTCTAGAGGCAGTCTCTTTGCATGCTAAGGCTTTTAAAGGCCAATTCACAACCCTAGATAAAAGGCAGTTTGGGGAGGGCTCAGTCTTGTGAAGCAGCAGGACAGAAAGGTTTCCTCTGGCTAGGTTTAGCCTATAAATAAGGATACTTAGAAGAATAACGCAACATGGGGGACCCTGTTAAAGTAGTTCAAAAAGGGACTTGAGCAGCGGCTTGGGTCAGAGATAAGAGTGGACACCCTGGAAACCTGTCATTGCACTACCAACGTGCTGGAGGGACTTCTTGGATCAAGGTAATCAATGCCTTTTCCCTCCAACACCTTTGGTTTGAAGAAATGTTTGTGGCTGGATTCGCCTGAATGTGGCAGCTCTAGACACTACCCCCGGATTGGTCTGGCAGGACAATGGACGGGATCTCTCATCGGCAGCATTCTCGAGGAAGGACCTCTGGCACAGATTTCTTCAGCTTCTCTGGTCAGTCTGTCTGTGATTTTTGGCTCGTTTTCTGCAGCACCAACAAAGGACACAATTCATCCAGTCAATCTTCTTCGATTCCTGGAGTCCTCCGCTCTGGTGAGGGAACTTGGATGAGTCACATTGTCTCTGGAGTTTTCACCTGGAGCTCACCAAAGACTTGGACGGATTCTCCCTTGGCAAGTCGATGAACTTCGATTGGGTCGGAAGTCTCCTGGTATTCACAGGCTGCAGCTCTGGAACGCCACTGTACCTTCAGAGATGGCTCAGATTGTAGTTCATCCCGGGGCTAGTTGGTCCCACAGCCAAAGGGAAGGAGTCATTCTCTTAGGAGTTCATCTGTCGCATAGAAAACTGAGTCAGGACAGCAGCGGTAGCTTCAGTGTTGCAAAGGGTCTGCATGCGTCTCTGGTAGTCTTCGGTTACTTCAGCTTTCAGTGGTCGATTTTAGCTTTTCATAATTGGAACCTCACCTGTCAGTTTCACCACACTCCTCTGCAATCTCTCAGCAGTTTACAGAAAGGGGTGGGGGGCTGTCCAATCACGACAGCCAGACCCCAGTGGCAGCTGGTTCCATTCAGGCAGACGAAAGGCAGGGGAGTGCATAACTCCTCCCTCACTTCTTGTCTGCCCAGACGCACTGGAGCCTAGGCGGGGGCACCCAAGTGTTCCCGCCAAAGGCAAAACGCACACATACCTCACCCTCCCAGAATGGTACAAGAAGGGCTAACCAAGAAAAACCACTCTAGAAATGGCAAAAAAGAAAGGTACCACCAAGTTAGTACTTGGGTGACCCTATTGTGCACAATCGGGACTGTGAATACAGTTTGCGGTAAAGAAAATAGTTGGTAGAAAGTGGCCATTTCCACCTGCCATAATTAGAGGGGTGTCTGTTACTAGAAAGTCACAGGAGCAGAAAGGTACTCCACAGAAGGTGGTGTGTGCCAATCTCTGAATATAAAGCTTTCCTTAAGAACAGTAGAAAGAATAAGGTAAGAATCTCAAAGGAGAACCCGAACTGTTACCACCAACGCTGTCCATAAGGTGCTGTGCGCTGCACAAGTAAAATACAGATGCCTTAAGAAAGGGGGTTAGGGGTAGTAGACTCTATTGAAAAAGTACCCCACAGAGAACCGAGTTCCAAAAGATGGAGCCTATAAGAATTAATGAGTGGGAAAAGGCTCCACTCATTGATGAAGCAAAAGTGCTGGGGGTCTCACTAACAGAGGGGGGCGAAGCCCAAGAATGATGCATCTCTTAACAAGGAGGATGCTCCCTCCTGTTTCAGGTTATCGGGTACGCTCCTAGCCGCTTAGGTTTCCTGTAGGCATTGCGCACCTTGTCCTGGTTTATGCAAGGAATTGTCTTGACGTGGTGCAGAAGCTGGTTGATGGCTTGTTGAGCTCTTCAGGTCGATGAGGGCTTTTAAGTATTGGTTTGAGCGTAGTGGGTTTTGAATTCTTGTGGGAATTTTTTTAAGTGCTCATGATGATGATGATTTAAATATGGTGACTGTGGAAGACCGGAGTAGGCAGCATGAGCGTTTCTTTAAAGGTGAGCCTGGGTAAGCTACGCAGCCATCATATTTCTTTGTTTTAATAATTTTGTTTGTATTCTTGTTTAAATAGTTGTGGTGGTTTAAAAAAAAAAAGTGTAGCCTGCTTCGTACCAGAGTTGGGTTTCTAAGCGCAGATCCGGGATTCCAACCTCTGTTGCTCCTCGTGTTCTTGCTTCCAAAACAAGCACGGTGCCCCTGTGCTGTCCTCCCGTATGCACAGAATGGCAAGTTAGTGCATTTTGTTAGCAGGACGCATGTGGAGCGGGGACGGTGGCTTTATTGCATTCTGCTAAAGTATGTGATAAGACTTGTGGGAGACTGCTTTCTGAATGTTGTGCATTTTTTAAAGATGAAATGTTTGGCAATAATCGGACAGAATGAGTGGGTGGAGTGTTTTTGAGCACGTTACATTTTGGGGGCATTAATCGCTTGGTGTAGCTCAATTGCAGGTAGAGTGCTGGAGTAAATGTACCTTTTTGCTGGCTAAGGGCACTGCTCTCCCATACCTGTAAAGCCATTTTGGAGAATGCTTTTTTATTTTTTTTATTACTTGTATATAATCAAAATAAGATTTTTACAAGGACTCAAAAACATTTCCGTAGCACTAAAGAAAAGTTCATGATAGACATCACCAAGGGGACAAGAACAAAACAGTGCTTCCACCAAAAGGGATGTACGAAAGTCAAATGGCAATGTTCGATTTAATTTTTTCGATCGCTAAATTCAAAAGTTTGGCAGACGCCGTGTGCCATCGTGTCTTGTCCCCAGTGATTAAACGATTCCGCCAGATTTCTTCGTTACCCGCAAACTAATTTACAGTCAGCGGGCTGAAAAAGGCGATCTTTGCTTGTTGCAGGGCGGGACAGCGCATTAGCAGATGCCTGATGGATTCTGTTTCTTCAGGGTTTTTACAGTCTATAGGCTTTTACCGTAGATCCTGTTCTGATCGCAAGAATTTCCTGCGTCTCCAGAACGTTGAGGCGGGCTTTGAAGATTCTCATCAATGATTTATTAGGATATCTCTTACAATATGTCATTGGTTCTTTTAGTTTGTTAATGGTCATTGGAAGATGGGCTAGGAGTTTGTTCTGTGTTGTTTTTTCCGTAGTCAGGATCCAGTCTGTATGTTGCATTTTGGATTTAGTCCTAGCAGGATTATTCTTTAGATCTTCCTTGCTGCATGCAATTTCCTGTAGTTTCAGGTTTTGATCCATAGCGCATTTGGTCATGGTCCGGTTATTACCCTTTTCAATCTCTTCCCCGATCATGCGATAGATTTCAAGGCTCTCTGGATGAATGACTTTCCTGTAAAGTTGTAGTGTGGAAATATCCACCACAGCTTTTAGGGAGACAAGGCCAAGTTCCCGTCGTATCGGAGCTACAGCGGTGGAATTGGGTAAGCCCAGAACGGATCTCCAGATAAATCCTTCGAGTTTAAGCCAAATACCCAGAGGAATAGGCAGGGTAGCATCCATGCCATATGTCAGCGAGGGGATAATCTTGGACTTGTAAAAGGTGATGGCTGGTTGTAGAGAGAATTTGCCGAATTTTCTATCAACTGCTCTCAATTGAGCAGCTAGATTCTTTTACTTCGCCCATAGGTCGTTTTGCAGATTCCTGGCCCACTTCGTACTGTCGAGTTGTACACCAAGATACTTGAAAGACTCAACCAATTCTATTTTGGTGTCGTTGAGGAACCAGTTGAAAGCCTTTATTTTTTGTCCCTGGTTTTTGGAAAATCATCATTATCTTGGTTTTTGTTTTGTTTATTTCCAAGTTGTTTTCGGTGGTATAGGCTGACCGGTTGTCCAATTGTCGTTGCAACCCGACCTGGGTCTGGTCAAGCAATATCCGGTCGTCTGCGTATAAAAGTCTCGGGACCTGAGTAATGCCTATTTTGGGTGGAAAAGATCTTATGGTAGATTGAGTTTCTTTAAAATCTCCGAGGAAAGATATGAACAAGGTGGGGGCCAGAGGGCATCCCCGTTTTACTCCACGCGAAGTCGGTATACTGGTGGACGTTAAACCTTGGTTGTTTAAGCAGATTTTTATACTGGTGTTTGAGTGAAGGTTGATTATCGGGTCCAGAATACCCTCAGGACATTTCCAGAACTTGAGTTTGGACCATAGTTTTTTTCTGTCCACTCTATCGAATTCTGCAGACAGATCAACGAACGCTAGGAACATCCGAGGGGATCCAGTCAAAACTCTGTCTTTGAGTAAGTTCAGACACAGTATATTTGCACTCATACTCGCGTTTTTTTGGAATCCTGTTTGCAGGAAATCTGAACATCCAGCAGTAGCAGCCCAATTACGAAAATGGCTTAGCAGGATTGTGGCAAAAACCTTTCCAATGACGTCCAGCAAGGCTATTGGCCTATAGTTCAGAGGGTCGTCTCTGGCTCCCTTTTTGAAGATCGGAACAATCGGAGCTTTTTTCCATGAGTCTGGAATGGTTTGGGTTTCTCGACAAACTTCGAAGATTGAACTAATAAGATTTGCCCATTCGTCCGGATGTTTGAGATCACAGTTCGCGAGCCCATCAGGGCCTGGGGCTCTAGACGATTTCAGTTTTAAAATGATTGATTTGATCTCGTCGATCTCTGTCAAATCCACCCAGACTGAGTCCTGTTGTTTTTCTGGTTCGTTGTTAATTCCATTTATTGGCTCAAACAAATTCAGAAAATGGGCGGTCCATTTTCCTTCAGGTACTGGATTTATCATCTGTGAGTTTTGGAGTTTGTTTGATTTGTTGATTAAAGACCAGAAGTCTCGAGATTTTTTGTTTGCCAGAGCCTTCAACATCTCCTCGGCGTCCGACTGGTATAATGCATCTCTTGAGTTTCTCAGCCATTGTTTATAGAGTCTTGTTTCTACCGAAAGTTTTTCCCAAAGTATTGGTTGATTCATATTCGCTGCCTCTCTTTAGTTTTCTCAACGATCGGCGTTTGCTGGCTAAGACTGTGTTGTATTCATGAGTGTGCTGAATGGGAAGATGATTACAGATTTTCCTTGGTTTTTTGAAAGGAAGAAGGAGAGGGATATAACTCTATCTTGCCATTACCGTTCTCGATGTTGTATCAGACGTTAAGATGCAGAATTGATCAGCAAGTTTATGGACATCAGAGGCCATCATGCGTAGCCGGGTGTTTTGAGAGTTGGTCTCAATGACGGTGTCGTAATACTGAGGTATGGGCCGTTTACTTCTGCAAGTGAGATTTAGTAGATTATGGTCGCTGTACTTGGTTTTGATAACTTCAAAGGCAATTATGTTATGAAAAACCGATTCGGAGGCAAAGATGTAATCGAGAGTGGTGGAAGACCCGCCACGCTCCCATGTCGGTATCGGCGAAACATGCTGCGTGACAGTGGACGTATTCAAAAGATTTCTAGATTTCATAATCGAATTCCACGCCCGACCCCTAGTTGTAGCATACGATTTGTCTTCATCTCGCCACAAATCAAAATGTTGGGGGATTTGTATTTGATAGCGATCTCGTCGATTGTATGGGCCACTTTGTCGCACATATTCACAGTGGAAATCTTTTGCGGACTCCAGTAGATGTTTATGATAGCTACCAAGTCTGAAGTGCAACGCTTGGTAGAGTCTGATACAGAGTTCCATGTAGTTATCACTGCCAGAATTTCATAGCTGCAGGTTATGACTTCTGTGAAAGATATGCCACATCCTGATTTGATCGCTATCAGTAAGCCCGAAGAGGGTCGGCCCAGGGGTCCTTTAAATGCTGGTGAGATTTCAATACAGTAGCCATCTAAATCTGGTTTTTCCTGCAGCCACGTTTCCTGTAGGCAGATGATGTCATGTAAGCCTAAGTCGTGAGTCTGGCCTGGTGAGATGGACATGGCCTCTGGTGTTCCATGATGCGATGCTTATGATTTCATTCGAGTCCGTTGACTGTACATGGTAAGGGGCGAGTTGTTCCGGCAGTGTGCCCCCAGGTGGTTGCTATCTTTTGTCTCCTGGTGTTAAGATAGAGCGGAACCAATTCCATTTACCCTTCGCAGTAATTTTTTCAGAGAGGATCGGCGACTGATCTGCATTTTTCTCTGTAGATTTGTTGGTAATTGTCGACGATCTCTCCTCTTGAGTATGGAGTCGATGGCTTGACGGGTAGGATCGGTTCTCTTTGTACTCTTGTTTGTGTCTATAGTCCTCTCTATAGGCTGTTCTCTCGTCACTCCTTTTGGGGTATCTTGGGCGAACGTTTGGAGTGGAACCATGTGGCATAAATCCACTGGTTTTTTGAGTTTTGTTAGTTGTCCAACGTGGGCTTCTTTCCCTTCTTGTTGGTCCATAAAGATGTTCTGTTTGGGATTTATACCTGTAGTTTTTTCTTAGAGATTTCATGTAATTTTCTCTTTGTGCTTCTTTTGGATTGAGAGATCTCATCTCGTAAAGGTTGAAACCCAAATGGGCCAACTCCACGTATATTTCTTGGGCGATTTCTTCGAGCGCAGTGGTTTTTATGTGTAGAAAGGCTTTTGCTTGATTCTTTCTATATGGCTCAATAAGAATAAAGTCATCTGATGTTTAGATTCCTCAAGAGTTTCACCTTTTTTTAAAGTTCTAAGGACTGTATTTCTGTTCAGAATCATGTAGTGATTAGTGCTTTTTTGCTCGATTTTTGAAGAGCCGGGTCGGTTCTAGCCGCCGGCCACTGATACTTGTTTGGCTCTTTCTTAGATGTCTCACAGGAGAGGTTCTTCGGTTTAGTCGATCTCTTAGAGATGGTAGATCTCTTTGCTGTGTCAATTCTGTCCCATTGATTTTTGATTTAGTATTTTTTACTTCTTGTTTCTTTGCTGTAGGGCTGGTGCTAACCTCGACTGATGCCTGGTTTGGGCTTTTCGAAATTTCAGGAGACTGATAGTTGACTCTTGGTGGTGGCGTTGATATTTCCTCTGTTATATCGAAGTGCTGAGTTAGCTCCATCAGGGAGCTATGTACTATGAAGTCCTCTGTGGTTTTAGGTGAAGTAGTAATGCAAATAACTGAATTGTTGAGGTTTTGTTTTTTGCAGAGCAACTTCGATTTTTCTTTAGTCGAGTCTTTTTGATTGGTTTTAGTTGACATCAGAGGATCCAAAGGCGACACACTCTGTGATCCGTTAGAGTTGGAGTCACTAACCGTGGTGATTTTCAACAAAAGCTTGTTTTTTGGTCCAGTCGTTGCTTGTTGTTGCAGGGTTTCTGCTCCATTCTGGTCTAATGAGGAAACCACTGGGTACTGAAGGGAATGTTCCATTTGTTTTTTAAAAATTGGAGCGACGACAGGTGGACTGGAACATACTTCAGTTTGCGTGTTCTTTTCCAAGGTTGTTTTCAACGGTTGGTTGAAATGCTGAATAAGGCCTTCTAGTTTCTTTATTTTTGCGTCCCACAGCTCGTTCTGGATCTTGTTTCTTTGATCTAAAGCTGTAATATAGCCTGCCACAAAAATCAATTTGGAATGCATCATTGCAGTTAATACTGAGTTGTCTTTCAATGTCACATTGATCGCTTCATAAAGCTTTCCAAATGGTGCTAAGGCTATTGTAATTGTAGACATAATTATGGGGAGATCTGTTTTTTTTAGATGGAGAATCCTTGTGTCCTGCGCTAGTTATTTCGCTGAGTCTGCGATTTTTTTTTTTTGGAGGAGATTGGGGCCACGAGGGGTGTTGAATAGATGAGCCAAGGGTTTCCAAAAGCACGTCTGTTTGGGTTTGGCCATCGTCAAAATGAAGACGAACTGGAAGAGGTCGAGGCTCAGGTTCGATCAGAGGTGAGGTCGTTCTAGGTTCCTTGCCCCGGATCGGTGTCGAGGACATTTGTTTTCCCTGTGTTGGCCCCAGTTCTTGGCTATTAGTCTGATTACTTGGTTTCGGGGAAGTTTCTGGTGGCAGTGGCTTGTTTAGGAGGCCAGTAGCCACAGGCTCTTCTTCGTTTGAATGATCTGCCGAGGCTTCTTTATTGGGTTCCTTTACCCGTTGCGGCTCTTTGTTTGTTTGTATTTACCGCAGATCCTGTTGATAGTGTCTCCGCACCGGGCTCGTTCTGGGTCTTATTAGAACCTAGTATTTGATTTTGGATGGCCAATTGAATTTGAGCCTGGTTAGGTGTCCCTGACGTTAATTTCCTTGATTTGCTTACAGGCGGGAGGTCCTGGATGGCCTCCAAAATTTCGGCATCAGATAGTTCATTTGTCTGATCCAGCTTTCGTTTGTATTGCTTGTTGATGAAGTCTTTAAATGCGCGGGAAAGCAGTGGTGCAGGTAGTGTTTGCTTCCCTGGTTTTTTTGATCTAAGTGGCTTCTGTTTCATGTTTATTATGGACTTTTCTTTTTCACCTTTTGCACTGAGGTCTCGAGAGAATCATATATTTCAGATTGAGGATGAGGGCTTTGATCTGTATGACACAAGGGAGGGTTTAGCCTTTTTTCTGGCTGAAAACCGTCGCTAGGAAGACCTGATTTCAGATGGGGGGGGCCCTTAGGGTGTCACTGGGCATCGACAGTATTTCACCTTCATTTGTTAGGGCAGAATCGATTGTCTGGGCTGCGAAGGGCAGAGCCCGGTAGTTTGTATGGGTGCTGACTTGTATCTTTGGGACAGTGGAAGCATGGATCTGTGCTACCACAGCCACTGTCGTTGCAGATGGTCCGGGTGCTGACGCCGTTTGAGAGACCTCCGAGGGGCCCCCTTGCCCCGGCCGCTGCACATCGAGGAGCAGCGTTGGAGAAGCACGGGTGTCCTGGTTCTCTGGAGTGCCCGCCGAAGCCCACAGAGGCGTCCCAAACCCCCCCCCCCCCCACCCACGGAGGGCCAGCACTCAATCCCGCGTCCAGAGCCCCCTGCTCAGGGGCCCCGGCTGGTCGTCCTCCGACATCCGAAGCCGGGGCTCCACTCGCCTCCGATAGAAGACGGGAAGGCGGGGGTAGGGCCGCGATCCGGAGTCGGACGCAAAGGCAGAGAGGGCGAGCAGAAGCCCACCGAGTCCGCCAGAACTACGGGGATCACAGGAGTCAGCACGCCGGGAGACCGGGGCTTCGGGGACACAGGTAGAGGTGGAAGACTCGACGTAATAGCTGGCATTAAGTCTGTGACCTAGCTGTTTTTTGTTAAAGTTGTTTTAGCACTAGCTTGCCCCGAGATAGCCAGAGCAGCTATGTTGGGGTGTAAAGGATTGGTGGATGTAAAGTTCGCTGAAGTGCTTAAACTGGAAGGGGGCCCATTAGTTGACTTTGCAGCTATAGCATGCTCCGCAGTGTTCAGATCCATCTTAGGCGTGCTAAAAGACTTTGGTGCTATGTTCCTTGTGCTCATAGAGTTTGAAGAGCTTACGGAGCTCGTTACAGGCGGAGGGATGGAAATGGTTGTCTTGGGGGGGCAGTCTTACCTCCTTTGGTTTTTTGCTGCATGAAGAGGCTTTGGGCTTATTGCCCTCCATAGTTTTGGAGGAGCTCCGCAAAATTCGAAGGAACGCTTCTGATGCTGGGTCTGTTGGGGTGGTAGGTGGTAGGGGGATGGGAGCCTCGGTCTCTTCGGTAGGCTCCTGCAGCGGACTGCAGATGACTGCACACCCTCCGCTCACTGCTCCGCGGTGTGAAATGCTGGTTTAGAAGAAACTGGCAACAGGCACTGGAGAATGCTTTTCTTTGACTCTGTATGTTCCTTTTTTATTTTCAGCCTGCCATCACTTTGGTGCACTGAAAGACTGCTGTGAGCTATTACTTGACACAGTGGTGGTTTTAGCATCAGTACTACGATTCATTGTTGAAGCGGTGCCTGACCCAGTTGTAGATGGTTTTAAGAGGAATGGAACGATGTGTGTGCAGTTGGCAACCTTCTGTCGTGGTGGTGTCTTATGGATGAATCTCTGGATGTCGTCACTGCTTCCATGAGGGGGCTGGGGGAGCCCCCTTCCCATGAGGCCAGTGAGGTGAGGGGGTGGTACTCAGCGGGTGGATCTCATGGGAAGGGAACCCCCAATGGGACGAGAACGACCCCCTCGGGAGATGCACGGTATAATTCCCCTATATCCCAACCCTATTCTGTAGAAGACCTAATACCCTCAACACTTCCATGTATGTCTGCAGAATAGACCTGGTCACTTCCCCAAGAAACAACCTAGTGAGGAATAACGACTTAACTAGTGAGACGAGGAAGAGGCACATATTCATGTGGCACGTTCCGCAGAATCAAGATGTGTGGACTAGATGCTGTTAGAACGGCCAATACCATTCGTATCAAGGGGAAGGATGACTGGGAATTAAGAGAAGCCCTCCCAGAAGGAAGCAGGAGATTTGAATCCTGGCGGCAGTAGAGGACCCAGGACACCTACGGTACAGAGGGCTGGACCCTAACCTGATGGTAGAGGCGTTCCCAGAAGCTCTGTCAGACATATACCCGAGAGAAGCAAAAGCCTGAGCTCCCATCCAGACTGGTATCATGGACGGCATGGAGAAGCAAAGAGTAGCAGCTCGGACTGGGAACCAGTGCCAAGCCACTGCAATCCCTGGAAGCAGCAGAGCAAAGCGTAGAAGGCCTAAAGCATCCGTGAACAACCGAAGATCGCCAGTAAACTCTTCAGAGGTAGGGTTGGTTGGCAGGATGGTGTCATGATCTCTGCTTCCAAAAGGTCAGGGTTTTCCCAACTCCCTTGGAAGCAGATCCATAACCCAGGTTCCGAGTGCCAACCAGTCCCAATTGGGACCTTTTGGACCCAGTCCTGGCGCCAGTGGCACCAGGCTCATAAATATGCCCAGTCCCAGCGCTGGAAGCGCCGGGCTCATAATGCTTGGGTGGACTTACCTGCAGCAGACCATGCTGCTTACTTGCCTGCCAGTTGAGCCTCTGATCCTCTTCTGTTTGGAACTACTTTTCCTGTTGGGTGGGGCAGGAGCCACTCCCTAGATTCAGAACACTGGAACTCTTCTGGAAAGCAGGAACTCTTTTCTTACTTAGGCGTGGCTGTGGAAGGAGACACCTAAGCACTACAGGAGGCTATTTAAACCACACCCGATGGATGAATCTTGCTTTGCGTTATTCTGCATCCTCTGCAGCAGAACGCTCATCGTGTCTTCTGCATCTGATCCTGGGCCTAAGGAAAAAAGCTTACCATCCTGAATCCAGTCTTCAGCAACACCTATAAAGACAAGAAAGAACAGGTTAGCATTACGGTCTTCAGTGACAGCTCTTCACTTACCTGGTCCATCGGCTGTCACCAACGCCTCGCGGTGCATTCCGGCATCTGAAAGACAAAGGCTTACCTACTCTTCGTGCGCTCCGGAGGTCTTCACACTGCATTCCGGCATCTGAAAGACAAAACAAGGTGCGTTTAAAGACATTGGGGAACTTTAATACTCACGTGCCATTACTCCTTTCCACATCTAACCCAGTGGGTATTCCGGCACCCGGCAGCCGCTCCGAACTTGTACCTGCAAAATAAAAAGACAGTTAGAGCGCATCGTGAAGCAGGCAACAAGCGCTTACTTACGTGCTTCCAGGCGCTTCTATTCATCACACGGGCTCCATCTTCAACTCACTTCAGCCCGTCATCCACCATCGCCGGAACCCTGCAAAACAGGAAACATCATTACTAAAGACTTTAAAGACATTAGAGTTACTCGAAACTTACCGTTCGTGCAGTAAACGACGGACAGCAGTCCTCTGAAGTCAAGAGGCCTGCTCCCCTTATCCAGTGAAGAAACTGGTTACAGCACCCTGCCCCAAGGCAGATGGAGAGCACGGCGTTCACTTACCTAAGGTGAGAGCGTTAACCTTTGGGGTTCTACAGGAGAAGAGAAAGGGAAGAAGAGAGAGACATTCAATAACCCAGTTCCTTAATCCCATATTTTCTATCTGCAGACATCTCACCCTTCAAGTCAGACATACAGTGCACAGAGGTCCAGCCCAAAGAGCCAGCCGTGTGTTGCATATCACCTTTGAAGATACGGTATACGCCCAGTCAAGACCGGCGCCTCTACGGGAATCAGGTGAGCGTTACAGATGGCTAGGAGAAGGGAGTGGCATGAAAGCTAGTCTGGGACGTGCACTTGCAAACCTAACCAAGGCCTTTATATTCACAGTACCTAGCAGGTGAGTATACCAGGTTGGCTGTGACCAACAAAGTATTAATAATCCAGCTAGAAAGAAAATACAAACCAAGTACCCAGAAGGCAAAGTCTGGGACTCGCTCACATAGGAAGCGGGAGCTAAAGCACTCTTCATAGTAAACGGTACCTGGCAGGACAGTGTACCGGATTGGCTGTAAAACAAAGGAGAAGACAAGAGGACACAAGAACATAATCGCAGTACTTAATTGAAGTGAGGGCCAAGTGGATTGTGAGACCTACTGGGAAGAAACTAGGGCAAGGGAAGACACCTCCCTAGGAATTTGTACAGACAATAGCTGTGACATTTTTGGAACGCTAAGAGGAAAGAACCTCATTGGACATTCGGATGGCACAACAACCTGGGAGTAAGGTTGTCCTTGTTTATTTGTTGCACTATATGTTTTGCAAGTCAGAAAAGAACAGAGATTAAAGAAGATCCCCCTTTTTCGCATTAGTTTACGTTCTTAGTGAGAGGGCTGGAAATAGGATTTTACCGTCCTCATTGTTAAATAAGTCTCTGCCTACAATCACGTCACTGGTGTGTCATTCTCCTCCTTACACACCCTTTCACTTGCTATAATTTATTTATTGAACATTTATAAGGCGCACTATACAGCAAAAAGGTGTTTCCAGGCACCACAAGACAAAAGGGGTGAGGGAACAGGGGAGATGCACAAACATAACGGCCCTACTAGGCCTTGTGACATTCGGATCATACAAGTGCAGTAACGGGAAGTGGAAGGGGGGAGCGGGTTGGGGATGGGAGTTTGGTGTGAGGCAGGGGTTAAGTGAGAGGCCGGGAAAGGTCCCAGGGCTAGGCAAGTACGGGGGGTGAGGGGGAGGGGTGGTCAGTAAGAGAGAAGCAAGTGCCAGGGGATGCTGGGTGTGCACCACTGGCTAAGTGTGAGAACAGGAGATCAACCAGATGCGGGAGTGATGCCAAACCCACCAGGCTAGTCTTGGAAGGGTGCCTTGAAGGGCAGTACTAGTTTAGGGGAGGGGATGCTGGTATGGACTGGTCAAGGGAGCAAGCGGGGCCTGGTGCTCTGTATGGCTCATGAGACCAGTCTGGCATTCGCAGCAGGTGAGGGGGAGTGGAGGGGTTAGCAGGGGAGAGGGAAGAAGGTAGGTAAGAGCAGGGTCTTGAGAAGCTTCCGGAACTTAAGGTTGTCTGGCTCAAGTCTGAGAGGGACAGGGAGGGCATTCCAGAGGGATGCACCCGCCATAGATTTACCCTCCTGACCTCCATTCGTCCCCCCCCCCTCTGCTTGGAAAAACGTCTGATCTGAAGAGAGTTGGAGCTAGAGGACTTAAGGGCTATAACGGGAAGGAATTTAGGGAGAGAGGGTTGGATGTAGCAGGGTCTCAGGCCCCAGGAAGCCTTTTGGATGATGCAGAGGGTCTTGAATTTGATCCTCGTAGCCACCGGGTGACAGGGAAGAGATTTAACGGCTGGGGAGATGTTGTCTGTGGGCTTGAGGCCAAGGATGCGTCTTGTTGTCCTATTCTGGAGTAGTTGAAGGGGCGTGGTTGAAAGGGGCAGATTCAGGAAGAGGCTGTTGCAGGAATCCAGCCTAGACAAGACCGGAGCTCTACAGACATTGAGTTTCTGGGGGAAGGTAAGGAAAGGGAGAATCCGTCTGAGTTGAAGCTGGAAGTGGGCATTCTTGAGGGAGGAGGAAAGGGGGGGGGCTCTAAAGCCAGATGGGTGGGCATGGAGACAGCCAACATATTCAGTGTGGTGGCTTAGTTGGGAGATTACCAACTTCTCTGAGTTTGCTCATGGACGGGGTAGTAGAGATGGGGTGGGGGCGGTAGTTAGCTGAGCAGGAGGGATCGGCAGACAGCTTTTATTTTCTATTTTTGGAGAGGGTGCACAAGGGTGTGCTTGAGGGTTTGTGGGAAGGAGCCAGTGGGAAAGGATTGGTTACAGAACTCAGCCAAGGGAGAGGAGATATTTTCCTTGATAGTTATGGATGAGCAGGGGGGGGGCACCTGTTTGGAGGAGACTTCTATAGAGCGGACAGCTTTAGAGACCTCAATCGGTGCTATAGGCGAGAAGGAGTATGGGGGGGGGGCCGGGTTGGGGGAGGGGCAAAGTAAGCATCCAATAGTAGGTGGGTAGTGGAGAGTGAGGACAGGATGGCTTGTGGTTTGGTTGTGAAATGGGAGGCCAGTGCAGTAGATGCCTGTGATGGAAGTGAGTGGAAACCGCGGCACGATTGGCTAGTTACTTACAGATCTTGAACAATTCAGCTGTGTTTTTTGGACCCAGAGATGCAGGCTTTAATATGGGCCGTCTTCTTGGAGTGGATGGAGAGACAGTATTGCCTTTGGAGTAGTCGACAGGTCAGTATGTCGGTGGATGTGTTTGCGGCCTGCCACTTCCGTTCGGTCACCCTGCACTTGTGTTTCAGGGAGGCTAGGTTGGAATCATACCAGCTGTTGCGCTTGGAGGCAGGCTTCATGCGGATCCTCATGACGGGGGCAAGGGTGTCTAGGACATTGGAGAGTCAAACATTTAGCAAGGGCTGAATTGGTGGTAGAGTCAATGACAGGTGTAGGAGGAGGGATTAAGTGGCGGCAAAAGCACTTGCTTCATCGGTCGAATGACAGATAAGGAGACTGCCAGTGTGGCCAGAGGCTTATCCAGGGAGCACCAGATGAGACATGGGCAGTCCAGGAGAGCGGTGTAGTGAGGGGGGGGGGGTTAGAGATGGGGATTCTAGCGGAGATGAGCGTATCCAAGGTGTGTCCTGCTGAGTGCTCCAAACCAGAGGGAAGAGGAGGGGGGTAGAGGTTGCGGAAGAGTAAAGTGACCGTCAGAAGTCGAGATGAATGTTGGTCTCAGAGGAGGAGAACCTTGGAGGTAGAGGTCAGGAGAGAAGAGGCAAGATCGGCCCATTCAGAAAAGAGGGAGACCGGGCTGGTGGGTATGTAGATGGTGGTGAGAGTAAGCAAGTGGTTAGGAGACACCCAGCCTCCAGATGAGGCATTCTAAGGAAGAGTAGGGTGAGTAGGTATGATAGTAGCAGGCAAAATCGGTGCTACGCCACCTCCAGATCGGTTGGGCCTGGACTTGGCGAGCATCTTGTAGCCCACGGGAATAAGTGTCAAGAGCAGTGACATAGCTGTCATTGAACTATGTCTCAGTGAGGGCAAGAACGTCCTGACATCGGTCTCCTCCTTGAGGACTTTGACCTGAAGTGTTTAATGGCAGAACCAGCGTTGAGAGTAGCTAAGTGAAGCTGGTCCCATCCCTTAAGGTTTTCTGAGGAGGTGTGCAGGGATGAGGTGCACCTGTTGGTGGAGGCGAAGTGGCTGGGGGGCGGTGGGGTGGCGGAAGGGGGAATGGCAGGAGAAGGAAGGAAGGAAGGAAGGAAGGAAGGAAGTTGATGAGGGGAGGAAGACTTATGTGAAGGAGATTAAGCTGAGGGCTCTGGGCCATGACCGTGCCGTTCAGATAGACATTAATGAAACACCTATAGGATGAGGAGAAGTTTGCCAAGAGTACTTCCCATTTGGTTCCACCATTAATGGGGGAAGTGGAGAAAGGGTTGAGACCATATGGGTAGTCCATAGGTCTGGAGAGGGATGACCAAGAGGATGTTGGTGATAGTTTGCCTGGAGGAAGCATTGACGTAGTTGTCGGTGATAGGCAGGCCTGGGTTGGAGGCCAGGAGTGCTTTTTAGATTTTTATAATACATATTTGCCATGGAGGTGGGGGAGAGAGAAACTGAGCGAGACTAGACAATGCATGAGGAACACTAGCTAAGGGGACCGGAGGGTGGGGGGGCGGGAATAACGGATACAGCTGTACATGCAGATATGGCTCTCCAGAGTGTGAGAAGGTAAATATGGAGGCACATCCAATAGTTAAAAAAAAAAACCCACTAATTTGACGAGGGGAGGGGATGGGATAGGGCCGGGTGGGGGGCAGGGGAGTCTAGCTATAAATGTAGCAGTTATTACACACAGCACACAGGTTAGACGTTCGCCCTTGAGGGTAAAAGGCTTAACCTTTACAGCCGGTAGATTCGAAACGCTCATATTTGACATTCAGCATTGTGGGTAGAAGGCATAACTTTTAAGCACAGCCAGAAGTTTCAAAAGACGTAGATTTGACTTTCCAACTAAATTGCATCCTGGTTTACCTCCTTTTGAAAGTCTAGTGGCGTGGACGTAGAAAAGACTACGCTGGTCATTGCAGCCGGTGTGCATAAAAGATGCAGTGAGCACCATAGTCTGTGGAGGATAGCTCAGCGGCAACGTGCGCGCCTTAGAAGCAAGACGACACGAAGCAACACAGGTTCGATACCCGGGTCCGCGCTTAGAAACCTCTGGGTGTTTAAGCGCGTTATAAATACGCAACTAAGACAAAAAAAAATAAAATTAAAAACAACTATTACGCAACTAAATAAACAAGAACAATTTCTGTAACAGCGCTGCGATGCCCGCGGGCTGTGTGAGCGCTTTAAAAATGTAAAAAAAAAACCCAAAAATTTAAAAAAAGATGAGCAGGCCAGTGTGATGGAGCGTCATTGATGCAGGGCGTAATGTAGGACAGATGGTGGTGACCCGTATGAAATGCAGTCCATACAATGACAATTGTGGCCACGGGGGGGAAGGGGGTTATGGACTACAGGCAAGGACTAGAAATGGATGAGGTAGAAAGTTGAGAAGTTGCAGGCTGAGAGGCGGAGGACGTGTTAGAGCAAGCCTAGGGGCGCCACTTAAGGGATTCAGAGGAGAAGTCGAACGGGGCCCTGTAACTCGATGGAGGTGACATGGAGTGGGTGAGGGCAGACTAGGAAGGAGAAAGACCGATTGAGACCAAGGGGTAGCTCACAAGGGCAAAGGCTCAGTTGACAAGATGTTGGCAGCTCAGGAGCTGGAACGGATATGATCAACTACCACAATGCCCTCATACTGTATATAATTTTCTTCCAATCTTGCGACTGACAATTATGTGCCCCAACCCAAGGGGGCTCAGATTTCCAACCGGGGTTCTGTGGCCCTGCGGCACCCTTGGGGTCACGTTGTTTGACTTATCTGCTGGTGCACTTATTGCCTGCTGTCGCCCCACGGGCTGCTCCTGTCGCTGTCTCCCCTGTGATCCTTTGCAGAGCTGTCGCCTCCAGGCGTCATTGCGTTCACTCATCCAGTCACGGGCCAGCACTCATGCTGCAGAATCAACTGTCTATCTTGTTCGGGGGAGGGGCATGGCCCGCCAGCGGAGCATCTACTTGGCCTTCTCCATTGCCCACAATATCCTGCTAAACATCCTCTGGATATCGCAGGAAATTTCCCCCCCCTCTCTCCCAGCACACAGTAATACAACTGCAAGGAGCCTCGTCTGCAAAGAGGCTGGGAAGGTATCCAGCTCAATGAAGAGCTTGTGAATTGAACTACTGGACTGCTGGAAGATGTAGGGCAGTCATTTTCATGGGAAGGAGGACACCTGCACCTGAGGTCAGAGGTCTGCAGTTCTTAACACCCGGGGGTGGGGAGCCTGAGGATTCTGACTCCAACCAGTGTGGCAGGTGGGGGAGCATCTAGAAAGTCTACCCCTGCTTGAAGAGCTACTGACTGATTGGAGAGGCCTTGCACAGACCTGTGGCACAAGGTTTTCAAGTGGGGCTGTCCCTGGTGGTCCCTCTCTGGGTCCCAGTACGGTCAGAGTCCCTGTGACAATCCGGGCAACCCCCTTTCTTTGCTGTCTTGGAGGACATAATCAGAAAACCCTGTAGTCCAAGCATGGAGCAATATGCAATGAACGCCTTTGGTGCCCCTGGTAGTCGGACTGTGCAAGATAGCGCCACAGTGACTGATGAAGTTCTCTCCTTGAAAGCTATAATGAACGCCATTGCGGGCTCCTGGTCATCCATGGAAAAGAAAATGGACAACCTCAGTTGGAGGTATCTCTCTTGAGGTACTACCTGCACAAGGTATCTTGTATGGGGAGGCCGAAAACCTCATATCGGATGCTGAAGGTACCCTGAAAACACTTGCGTGTCAGGGCAACGCCTCAAAGTAATGGAAAACCAAGTAGATTAAGCGGCAGACCGATCTCTGTGCAAGAATGTTTGCGTTCTGGGTCTTCCCGGAGAAAACCGAGGACCATAGCATGGAACTCTTTCTTGAGAGGTGGCTGGCTGATTGAGTGTCGCCCAAGACTTTCTTTTCTATCTAGAGGGCCAACCAGGTACCCTCAGGTCGACTTATTCCTGGTGCTGCAACTTGCACAGTAATTGCAAAACTGCTTAATTACTGAGACAGACTTGTTGCTATGGATGGCTTGCACAGTGGACGGTCACCTACAGCAGATCTAAAATTGCCTTTTTCCCTGACTACACAAGAGGTGCAGCGAGCCAGGCAGTCTTTTGACCCACTGAAGAAGTGCCTACAAACCCTTGGAGTCAAGTATGGTCTGTTATTCCCTGTTATTACGGGGTCACCCACCACTTCACAGATCCTTGAGAAGCATGGGCTGAACTGCATCTATGGGGTGAACCGAGCTCCACCGGACGAGGGGCACACAACCCCTGGTCTGGAACCCCTAGGCCACTGATTATCTTCCCCACCCATCCCCCAACCAGCGAGTGACCATGACCCAGGTATGCAGGATGGGGAGGTCCAAACCCTGCAAGACAAAGGATGGCGCAGGAGGCACTCGGGGCCTGAGGCCCACTCTACAACAATTATTTTACTTGTTCCAGTCTGCTCTTTAAAGGGCAACGGAGATGGCTGAGCATAGGCCATTGGGATACCACCCCTGCCCCCCTTTTTACATTTCTTCTTTTTTTTTTTTTGCTCCCCTTTTTGGTGTTTGAGGGATGGCGTTTAGAATGTTCGTGCGACAGGTACTTCGGGTTGGGGCGTAGTAGGGGGTGTGGGGGGAGTGCTGGTTCTTGTTTGGTTTGATTGGGGTCACTGCTTATGAATATCAGTCCAACATGGTGGGCGTAGTCACACAAGCTAGCTTTGGGCAGGCTGTAAACACTGCCAAATTCTCACATAAATCCAAATGGCCAATGTAGCGACACGATCACTCAAGTTTCTTATGTGGAACGTCCATTGCCTCGGTTCTGGCACTAAGAGGCGGCTGGTCCTAGAATTTCTGAATAGATGCTCCCCTGACATAGCCCTACTTACCAAGACGTGCATGGCTGGGTTGGCATGCACACTTTTTTGTAGGTCAAACTACAAAACCTTGTTGCATTCGGCCTTCTCTAGAGGGCCATGGGTGTTCTGGTCTTAATTCATAGGCGCCTTCCCCCTTCCCTCAAAATAATATTTGTGCATCAGGACCCCAGGGGTAGAGTTGTTTTTGTTAGATGGTGAAGTCTGGGGTACAATTATTGGTATCCTGGCAGTGTATGCCCTTCCACTGCTCTCTGCTGAGCTCCTTACTGTCCAGGACACACTTAAACACCAGGTAGACTTGTGTGTCCTTGGTGGTGACTCCATTGAAGTATTGGATGTGACTAGATCACACGCATACAAGGTAGGAATCCTGATGCACCCACGAAATTGGCTGCCTTCTTGTAGGCGCTGCGCCTCTGATGTATGGATGGACCTGCACGAATGCGGATGTTCATTCCCCTCTGGGGCCCATGCCTCTTTCCCAGCTCGACTACTTTTTCCTCCTGCGTCAAGAAGCGTACATTGTGGCAGCCGCGCAGTATCTCCCCTGCTGGTTTTCTGTCCGTTCACCATTGGTAATCGGCGCTCAAAATAACACGAGGCCTGCCCAGAGTTGGTGCCTGAATGGTTATTACCTGGGGTTCCCTGATTTTGTAAACTGTATTCAGTCAGACTGCTGAATATTTTGAGATCAATGTAGGCTCCGTGGATAGTCAAGTGATGCTGTGGGAGGGTTATCAAACAGCCCTCCAAGGGGAAATCATCTCCTGGATATTGGGCCAGAGGAAGGCCCAATTTCTATACCCTGTGGGACTGTGCTGCCATGGCGGCTGAACACTTTACTAAAGCCAGGAAGCAGTCTCTTTCTTCGCTTCTGGAAAGGAGGCAATGGGTGGGGGGAATGTCTCTAGTCAAGATTGGATACCGCTGACCACATCAGCAGATCCATGGTTGCAAGCACTGTACTGCGCAGATTTGCATGGTTGAGGAAGTTTGGGTTTGCACCGGATGTGCAGGCCAGACTGCTCAACATGCCCTTCGACAGCTCAAGGTGTTTCGGCAGCAACGCGGATGAGTGGAGAAACTGCAAGGCGGCAGCTAAGTCTCTTGGCGCCTCCATTCAACAACCTCAAAAGCCCATTTCAGGCTCCTGGAGGGGTCGTTCTTTTTGTTTCTATTCTTCAATTGGTAGAAGAAGTGGACAGGCCAGTCCAAGGGGACAAAGCAGATTCCCTTGTAATGGATGAGGAAGGGGTGCTAATTCAGCCCCAGCGGCGGCAACTGTATCCTCAGCCACTGCTGCAGCCGCCACTAAGCCTCTCTGAGGACTTGACCCACAAGACCCCGGTGGGAGGCAGAATTTCTCAGCATCTGAACGAATGGCGGGGTATTACTTCAGATGCTTTGGCATTCGAAACAGTAGCCCAAATTTACTGCCTTCCTTTTCAGAAAACTCCTTGGGGATCATCCACTGGAATACGACTGTCAAAATTCCAGATCCGCTCCTTGTGCAGGAAGGTTTAACCCTGCTAGAGAAAGGTGCAATAAAACATGTACCTGTAGCGTAGAGGAACAAGGGTTTGTATTCCGCCCCCCCCCCCCTAATTTTCCTCATTCACAAGGACGGAGGGTTGAGATGGAGGGTTGAGACCCATCTTGGACTTGAGAAACTTGAACAAGTTCCTCAGGAAGGATAAGTTCAAGATGGTTACCCTTTCTCAGATTTGTCAGGCTCTCCAACTCCAAGACTGGTTGGTATCATTGGACCATCAGGATGCTTACTTTCATGTGCCAATTCATCTCAAGCATAGAAAGTACCTGAGGTTTGCGGCGGTTGGTGGTTCTCGTTATCAGTTTCGAGTTCTGCCATTTGGGCTGACCTCCGCCGTGAGAGTTTTCACCAAGTCTTTGGCAATAGTGGCAGCAACTCTCAGAGGGGGATTCATGTCTACCCCTATATCATGGGTGCACAACATGCGGGCCAGTTGCGGCCCGCCATGCCGTTTTGTCCGGCCCGTCAGCAACAAAGACTTTCCTAATGGAGGGCGGCCCGCAAGCAGCAGCATCGGCCGCCCTCCATTAGGAAAGTCTTTGTTGTCTTCCGGGCCGGACAAAACACTGGCCCTCATTGGTTCAGTGCACACGAACCATGCAGCTGCTACGAACCATGTAGTGCGTGTGTACTGCACCAATGGAGTGCCAGCACTACGGCTGGCGTGGCCAGTAAGGCTTGATGCCGGAAGGCATTTCAGCCTTGTCACGCCCACGCCAGCCGTAGTGCCAGAAGTCTTGCCAGCGTTCCAGCACGTCTGGGTAAGTACATGGTGGGGGGTGGGGGCCTGTATGTTTGTGTCTGTCTGTCTGTCTGTCTGTCTGTCTGTCTCCGGTCCGTCCTGACTGTGTTTTTTGTATGTATATTGAGATGCGGAGTTGGGGGGTTGTGTCAGGTGTGTTTGTATTTGTATGTCTGCAGTGTATGTTGAGATGCGGGGGTGGGGGGTGTGTCGGGTCTGCCTGAATGTGTTTGTGTGCACGTTCAGTGTATGTTGAGATGTGGTGGTGGGGGGTCCGGGTCTGTATGTGTGCATGCTTGTGAGTTTGTTTGGTGAGTTGGGGTGTGGGGGGGTTCAGGTCTGTATGGATGCATGGTGTATGCATGCAAGTTTGTATGGTGAGTTGGGGGTGGGGTCTGTATGGGTGCATGGTGTATGCATGTGGGTTTGTGTGCTGAGTTCGGGGTGGGGGTTCGGGTCTGTATGGGTGCATGGTGTATGCTTGTGGGGTGGGTGTCTTGGGGCATAGTGTTTGCATGAGGGGTGGGTGTCATGGGGCATAGTGTTTGCATGAGGGGTGGGTGTCATGGGGCATAGTGTTTGCATGAGGGGTGGCTGTCTTGGGGCATAGTGTTTTTATGAGGGGTGGCTGTCTTGGGGCATAGTGTTTGCATGAGGGGTGGGAGCCATGGGGCATAGTGTTTGCTTGAGGGGTGGGGGCTATGGGGCATAGTGTTTAATAAAAATTAGGGGTTGAAAAAGCCTCCTGCCACGCCCCACCGCGCCTACCGCCCCACCCACATTTACTTTTCTGCCCACTATAGCCATCATGTAGGGTACTTTCGGCCCTCTGTCAAAATCAGTTGTGCACCCCTGCCCTACATGGACGATTGGCAGATCCGGGCTTGCTCACCCGAACAAGTCCAGGATCATCTAGGCGTCGCCTGCCACTCCCTTCAGACTGGGCTTCTCTCTCAATTACAAGAAGTCCCATATGATACCATTCCGAAGACTCCAGTTCATCGGAGCAGTCCTGGATACTTCCTCGGGGAAAGCCTTGCCACCCGAGGTGAGAGCTCCACACATTCTGCAGATGGTAACAAAATTCCAACATCTTCCGGCCTTCGATCGGAGGTTGCTCGGTCTCATGGCATCCTGCATTTTCTTGGTACCAGAGGCCCGATTGAGAATGAGATCCCTTCAATGGGCCCTCAGGACTCGGCAGTTCCAATTTTCAGGGACTATGTCAGATCAACTACAAGTTCCGAGCAGAGTTGCTCGGGACCTTCTATGGTGAGCTTGCAAGGACAACATTCTCAAGGGAGAATCTTTTTGGCAACCATGGTTGGAGAAAACGGTAGTGACAGCTGCATCACTCACGGGGTGGGGAGCACCACCAACGATCTGACAATCAGCGGGCGTTGGTCTCCATCAGAGTTCAAACTACACATCAACCTTTTGGAGCTGAGGGCAATCGGACTAGCACAGAAGGCCTTCCTGCCCTCTGTAAGGGGAAAGAATGTCCTGATAATGACGGACAACACAGTGGCAATGTACTACCTCAACAAGAGATGTGTAGGGTCAGTACCAATGTGCAGAGAAGCAATGCAGCTCTGGTGCTGCGCAATACAAGAAGGCACCTCTGTCGGCAGTTCACCTAGCCGGAGAGCAGAACACGGCGGCGGATGCTCTGAGCAGGCAGAGCAGTTTCCCAAGAGTGGGAACTAGCGCAGGAAGTCCTTCAGGAGATCTTCACCCTTTGGGGAACCCTTCAAGTGGCTCTGTTTGCCACCGGTACCAACCGGAAGTGCGAACTGTATTGCTCAAGGGAATTTCCCCCAAGAGGAGCTCTAGGAGGCGCGTTCATGGTGGACTGGGAATTTCTACTCTTTACGTGTTTCCTCCAGTCCCTGTCATTCCTCATGTCATCAGGAGGTTGGGAAAGTCCTGGGATTTCATGATCCTAAGTGCCGCGGTTTGGCCCAGGAGGACGTGGTACCCGGACCTTCGGGACATGTCCATCTGCCCTCCAATACTCCTTCCCTAAAGAGATTCTTCTCTCGCAAGAGGAAGGTTGGGTTATCCACCCAGAGGTCAAGACACTGAGCCTTCACGCGTCGTTTCTGAGAGGCTGAGATACAAGGATTGGGACCTCCCAGATGAGGTACATCTTTGTATCAGTGTTGCTGGAATAAGTTCAGTAACTGGTGCAAGGACAAGAATGTGGATCATTCCAATGTGGCACTCCCATAGTGCTTTTTTTTCTGCTGCATTTGGCTAATCTGGGGCTCCAGTTTGGCACCTTAAAAGGATGTTCGGTGGTGCTTTCCATTTTAATCGCTCCTAGGAATAGGTTCCCCATTTCAAAATAACCTTCATTTTTCAATATCTGAAAGGGCTTACTAAAGTGTATCCACCAGTCCCATTCAATGTACTTGTTTGGGATTTAAATCTGTTTTTAAAGTTTCTAACTTGTATCCCCTTCGAGCCTTTACATTTGTGTTAGTTAAGGCTCCTGTCTTTGAAAACAGCCCTACTTATTGCATTACCATCAGCCCGCATGGTGAGTTGCAGGCTCTTTCATGCAAGCTTCCTTGTACTATTTTCTATGAGGAACCATCATTCCTGCGAAAAGTAGTTTCCGACTTCCATCTGTTGCAGAAGACAACGCTACCAACCTTCTACCTGCCTCAACCTTCTACCCTCCTCATTCAGGCAAAGAGGAAGAGGCTGCATAGGCTAGACCCGACAAGGGCTCTAAGCTTTTACATTGCAAGAATGGCTAAATTTCGCCACGACTATCAACTCTTTATTGGGTATACGAGCCCCAAATTGAGCCCGACAGTAACTAAATGAACCATATCCAGGTGGATCATACTGGCTATTGGAGAATGCTATAGACTTGCGGGAAAGGACCTGCTGGAAGAGCTTCAAGCACATTCTACTAGGGGCATGGCAACCTCTGCAGCTCACCAAAGGGGTGTCCCACTAAATGACATCGGTTCAACGGTTACTTGGTCGTCCATTCACACTTTTGTCAAACATTACTCTTTGCAAAGGCAGTTCTCCATTCGATTCATGATCAATTAATTGATACTTCCTCCTCCAAATTGTCAATGATTTGGGAGTCTATCAGAGATGAGGAATACGTGGGAGGACACAATCCATTTGAATAACAAGTTACTTACCCCGAGTAACGTTCTTTCGACTGGATGCTCCTCCCACTTATTACTCATCGCCCCACCCAGCCTACCCCGCCATACAATACATGCGAATTACACTCTGCGTTTCCTGAGAGCTTGCGGTCTGGGGTACAACTGGTTAGTACCTCAATGGGGAAACGGGGGAGGGGGGGAAACAGAACTGAAGCCAACGTGCCATACACAAGCTATTTATACTATCAATGATGTAGACGCTCGAAGGAGGCCCTTGAGGGACATCAACGCCACGACATCGGATACATCGCCCACTGCTGGGAATTTTTTCCCGAAGCGGCAAAGCTGGTGAGATGAATATCAAAGATGAGGAATACGTGGGAGGAACATCCAGTCGAAAGAAAGTTACATGGGTTAAGTAACTTGTTCTTCTTTATAATGCTCTGAATTTGGAAATCTTGGACGTGCATAACACTCTTGGTGGGTACTGTCCAGCTTTAACCATTTGTGTGATTTAAATGCAAAGATGGGGAATGTTGAAAACTTAACTAGAGATCCAGAAGAGGATGCTGCATGAGGTATAACCATTTTGAAAGCTCAGTGCTACGTAGGCCTTCCTTTGTGCTGCTACTTGTCAGATAAAGCCATCACGCATCAGTCTCGGCAGCCTGTAGAAGAGGGAAGGGAAAAGGAGTACCTCCAGGGATTGTGGAAATAAGTGTTCATAATTTGATTTCTGCAAGACGTGGGGGCATACGGGCAGATTGCATTCTGCATATCCCAGCCTGGTTGGTGCTGGAGAAGCTGCCATAGCGGGATCTGCTCTGCATGTTACTATAGAACTGGTGTTTGCACAGCTCCAAGGTTTGGGTGCACTGAATGTGCATGGTTGTTCTCCTTTCTGACTGCTTATTTCCTCTATGCTAGGTGACTTCTCAGGGCAGCTGCTGGCGTATTTAAGCCTGGGGCCGATCTTCATTCTTATTGGTTTCATGACGTTGATAATATTCAAGCGGGAGCTGCATACGGTGAGTCTCACAATCTTCAGAAGAACATAGTACCCACAACCACCTCTTCTCCCTTGTTGGTCTGTTCTACCTGCATTCCAGTTTCTTACTATGTATGCTTACTGTGATATATATATTTTTGGTGTGTATTTTTTTAAATTTATTTCTGAGGCTTCTGAATCTGCTTGGATCACATGCTGTGCATAGGCTGACATCTAGTGGAAGCTGCTGAGTATTACAGTTGGTTTAGAAACTCAAAGGGTCGTCGACAGGGCGTGCAAATAATTCTATCCCTAGCGTGACGTCGAGGTCCCTCACATTTTTTTCCACCATCAGAAACGGACGCTTAACAGTGGAGTTCCTATTTCGGCTAACACCATTGATTGTTTCATTAGTTAGTTACACTTTCTATCCTTTTTAATCACCGACTTTAGACAACCTCTTCAGCTGTGAAAAGGACTAATGTCTGACAAAGACCTTGATTCGGTGGACCCCTTCGGCCTTGGAAGGCCGCATTAGGCCTCGGCTCACACAGTAGGGAGAGTGGGGGGGGGTGGACATTTCTTAGGTATGTAAGAAGAGAATGCATTTTGTCCTTTACCCTCTCTAGTCTCGCCTGGCTGCCCTTCCATCTAAAAATAGAAATTGCACCTTTTTTAAATTCTGCCCATGTTGTAATAGAAAGTTCCCCTGGAAGGTCAAGCACCTGGTGTGCAGCCTTTGTCTTCCACGCAACCACGAGGGGCTTTGTCAAGCTTGTCAGATCTTCAAAGTGAAAACACTGAAGGACCAAAAGACCAAGCGGTGGGCCCATCACGCCATGAAGGCTGAGGCTGCCATGGGTGCCAGTGCCTCCAGTGACGGCAGCATCGCCGTCTTTTCAGACGAAGGCTACGGGGAACCGATAGATTCCCATGTGCTAGCCCCTGACCCCAGTAGACTGGCCGGCTCTGTTACGGGGAAAACACCCAGCGGCGGTAGCACTCGCACTAAACACATACCCAAGGGCAGAGATTTAACGGCAATGTCGTCTACATGCCAGCACACTGCGTCGAGGGTGAGGGCCTCCAGTTCTCTGGGCACTCGTGTTCCCGATCACCACACATCGGGCCCCTAAAGTCGGGAGACTATACAGATGCTGTGTCCAAACCATGCGCCGAGCGTCGGAAGGCGTGGCTTTGGGCCTCTCCACCGCCGAAGTGCGCCAATTCGCGCAACTGTCGAATCCAGCCAAAAAACAGCAAGAGCTCAAAAATAGCCCAGTTGGTGCAGAAGCATGTCCCTGAAAGCCGCCTTAAGGCACTACATTCGAAGAAACACTCCTCAAGGAGCCATCACCCTCACAGGGAATAGGAGCCTGTTTCCCAGGGAGAAGATACTATAACGGCAGCATTGAAGAACAAGGGTCAGCCTACACCTCTGGGTCCTACTACACCTCAGAACCCTGTGTCCATTCCAAGTTCCCCTCAAGGACCTGTGAACACATTGCTGGGGTAATGAGCAGAATGCCATTCATGGCAGATTTTCTTTTTGAGAGAAATCCACAGGCTGTCCATAATGAACAAAACGCACCACCAACTACTGCCCCCTCGTCCTCCCAGCCCCCAGCAAATAAGTCACGTCCTGGCACCCTTCTTTCACCTCAGCTAGAACCGGTCCATATTGATCTATATGATGCTAATACAGACAATGAGGACATTGACAGATTACAGGAGGCAGACCAATATGACAGAGGATGTGTACAATTTAGCATCTCCTGTCAACCTAGACCCACTAGTGGCAGATAGTGGACAATTAACCACTGTATAACAATATGCTCACAAAGGCAACTGAGCACTTTCCAATCCAGATCCAAGAAACTCAGCTAGATCAATATTTTGTGGAAGATCTTTTGGGGGACAGGAAAGCTGGCACCCAATTTATACCTATTCAGACCATTCGAAGGATACAACCGTCTCGCGAGACACCCCCCCCCCCCCCCCCCCCCCCCCACCACCACCACCACCACCACCAAACGCAAGGAGTCAACCCACGTATTGAAAAACTGTTCCGCCCTGCACCCACTGTACATCAGGGGGCAGTTGAGACCGGAGTCACTTGTGATGACCACAACACGTAAGAGGGCAGGTACACCTCTAGCCTCATCGGTGCCCCCCAGTAAGGAGAGCAAAAAACTCTACATGCTGGGGAGGAAAGTGGCCACCTCAGCGGCCTTTCAAACAAGAATTGCAAATAACACCACTTTGTAAGCAAGCTACAACTGCCACGTGGGATGAGGTTGCAAAACTAATGGCTTCAGCTCCAGAACCCTCAAAATCTCAACTGGCCCTGGCAGTAGTAGATGGCAAGGCAGTATCCAGCTGCATCTTAAATAACTTGGATGCCACAGATAATGCAGACAGGATCATAGCCGAAGGGACCATCATTAAACGCCATGCATGGCTTTGCCAGTCTGGGTCCAAACTTGAAACACAGGAAACGCTCCTACGTGCCAGTAGAACCCAATGTTCTGTTTGGGAAGGCCATTGAGGATGCATTAAAATCTGCCAACGAAGCGTATGACACGCTGAAATCACTAGGTCAGCTAACTAATGAGCCACCAGGCCAAAGAGGCGGAAGTCATTATTTTCAAGGTCAAAGCTCGCAAAGGGGTCCAGGTTATGGCCAAAGTCAGGGCTCATCCTGGGGAAACAATTGGGGATAAGCTTTCCAGAGGCCAGTGTCGCTCTCGTGGCCGGGGGAGGTCCTCCACCTCCAGCGGTGGAGCTACACCTCCTAAACAATGACCACCCACTTCAGGTTCCCTCCCATGCCTCTCTAGTAGGACATATTACACACTTCACCCACACATTGGAGGGAATCACCCCGGACAAGTGTTATTGCGTGGAGCTATTTCAGTGACCCTTATGGAATCCGACCGGAGACATGTAGGAGCCAGCACCGCCGGCCGCGGCTCGGGCCATCTGGTCCGCCGGCCACGACTCAGGCCATCTGGTCCTATTCCCCGGGCCAGATGGCCCGGCGGCCCGCCAGCCGCGCCTGTCTCGACCCCGCGTCGAACAACCACGAAGGAAGAACACATCCTTCTCGGAAGTTGCAACGCTGTTACTCTAGGACGCTATAGAAATCGTCCCAGTGAACCAGGTAAACAAGGGTATCTATTCAACTTACTTCCTTGTGCCAAAAAAAATCGAGCAATGCGCCCACTGTTAGACCTACGCCCTGCAAACACCTATGTCCAGCCAAAAAAAGTTCAGCAAGACAACGCTACAAGAAGTAATCCCTCTGCTAAAGTGGGGGTGCGGCTACATGGCAACATTGGATACGAAAGATGCTTATTTTCATATTGCAATGTTCCCAGCGCACAGAAGATTCTTAAGTTTTCAAGATGGCAAACCAGCACTACCAATTCAAAGTGCTGCCCTTCAGATTAGCATCTGCTCCAAGGGTATTCACAAAGGTACTGGCAGTGGTGGCAGTGCACCTGCGCAGGGAGTCGATCCTATTGTACCCCTATCTGGACGGCTGGCTGATTACAGGGAATCACCCTAACTTAGCAGGCTAAACACTCAAAGAACCTTTAAGTCTTCCAGTTGGGCTTCTCCAAAACGAGAAAAAATCAAGCTTTGTGTCAAGCACAACCAAACAGTTCCTAAGAGCTGTGACTAACCCAGAGGGGTTAGTCTTCATCAAAGGCAAGAGTTCAGAACATTCTACTAAATACCTCAGTATCGTGCCGGTCACCAGATAGGCATACGCAAGGCAATGCGTTTTATAGGCATGATGGCATCTTGGATTTACATAGTCCCACACGCACATCTGCGCATGCGCCCCATGCGGGAGTGGTTGGCGACAGTGGTCTCTGGCAAGTGGTCAGTGGGACGATCTAGTGGTTGTTTCGCCAATACTAGTAGAAAACCTTTGCTGGTGGACAAGAGAAAATGTGTTGAAGGGAAAACCCTTCCACGATCCGGCAGTGCAAGCGGTAGTTACGACAGATGCTTCACTCTCCAGGTGGGAGGCGCATCATCTTCATCACACAGGACATGGTCTGTGGACTTGCATCACAGAACCACATCAACCTGCTGGAACATCTGGCTGTATTCAAAGTGCTTCAAGCATTCGAAGCACAGCTGACAAATCAGTTGGTACAGATCCTCACCGACGGCACAACTGCAATGTTCTACATCTACAAGCAGGGGGGTGCACATTCTCCAAATCTGTCCCAAGGTATCACAGAAAATGTTGATATGGGCACTCAGACGGGGGATGTTCCCATCTTCCCAACACGTTCCAGGGGTACTCGACACTCTAGCAGACTCACTGAGCATCGATTCCCCCTACCAGAAGAACACAAGTGGCAACTATACACGAATGTCGTAGACCACATCTTTTCACAGTGGGGTTACCCCACGCTAGGATGAGCTGGTCAGGGAAATGTGCTTAGGCTTTTCCCCCCAACTCTGCTAATGAGTAGAGTGGTCAACAGGATTCACAGAGAGCAGTTGACACTCATCCTAGTTGCTCCCATGTGGGCAAGACCACCATGGTACCTACATCTGCACAAACTGGCGATGTGCGATCCCATGAAACTCCGTGCCAGACCAATATGCTGACCCAACACGGGGGAATAACGGTACACCCTCAACCTCACTCGATGAATTTAGCAGCATGGCTCCTGAGGTCTTAGTTTGGACATCTAAATCTAACACAACAGTGTATAGATATCCTCAAGGAGGCACGTAAACCAAACACCAGACACTGTTATTTCACTAAGTGGAGCAGATTTGTAATTTGGCACCAAATAAACCCAGTAGACTGTACTCCATTCCACATTCCTAACTATGCTCCACTTGTTAGATTCAGGGTTAGTATTCAACTTTATAAAGGTCCACCTGGCAGCTTTATCAGCTTACACCACCCCTCAGAGTAAAGTGTTGTGGTGGAAAGTTCCAACCATTAAGGCGTTCATGGAGGGAGTAAAGAGACTCCACCCTCCAATTTCAAACCCCCAACGCCAGGCATGGGACCTCCCTTTGAGCCTATGCATAAGTCAAGTCTTAAACACCTGACATACAAGACTGCCTTCTTTGTGGCTATTACGTCCACAAGAAGAGTTAGTGAACTGCAAGCATTGTCAGTGCAGGACCCATTCTTGGTCATACACAAGGACAAATCGTTTTTACATACACCCTAGGTTTTCATAAATTAATTTCCAAATTTCACATGAACCAATCCATTGAGCTACTGGCCTTCTTCCAGAATCCAACAAGCTCTGCTGAGAAGAAACTCCATACACTAGATGTAAGGAGGGCGGTCCTTTACTATGTAAACAAGACCAGACCGCTGAGGAAAACGGACACAACTGTTTGTCTCTGTAGCACCAAGCAAGAGAAGACCGCATTTCCAAGGATGCCATCTCCAGGTGCATAGTCTGATGCATACAGCTCTGTTACACATTATCAAACAAAATGCTGCCTTTCACACCAAGAGCTCGCTCCCCAAGGGGTACAGGAGCTACTTTGGCCTTTATCGCAAAGGTCCCGCTAGACACCATTTGCAAAGCAGTTACATGGAGCTCAGTACATACTTTCACTCGGCACTACCGCATGGATGCTCTTTCCATAGCAGATTCAAAGGTCGGGCAAGCAGTTCTAAAACGTCTCTTTGCAGCTGGACCTTCTCACAACCCACCACCGTCTCCTAATACTGCTCTCTAATCTATGCATAGCATGTGATCTAAGAAGATTCCACACGCCTCAGAAGGGATACATTACTCACCGTGATCATATTTCTGATGCTTGTATCTTCTTAGATTCACATGCACCCACCGTCCCTCCCCTTGGAGAGAAGGTGCATGGATGTTATATGAGCTTATCTGATACATATCTGCTTTAATACACCTGTACTTGCGCAATACTTCATTTTACCTGTCAGAAACAAAACCAAACCATCTGAGGCACCTCGACGCATGAAGGGCCATGGGTACAGTGGACATCACACTAAGGATAGTATTACTGGCACGCCCTGTTGACAGAGAGGAAGAGGGGGAGAGGGGGAGAGGGGGAAGGAGGGAGGAAGTGAGAGGGAGGAAGGGAGGGAGGGAAAGAGGGAGGGAGGGAAAAAAAAATTTGCAAGAAAAATGCCAGTGGGTCAACGAGTCCAACCTCTACCTCCCACGAGATCACGTTGAGAACTGTTAGTCTGCAGGCTCTGCAAAACGAAAAACATTGAAGGACTGTAAGATGAAACGCTGGGCCCACCACGCAGTACAGGCAGAGGCCGACGTGGAGGGCACCTTCAGCAATGGCAGCCACGCCGCCATTTCAGCCAGTGAAGGGTAGATGTTAGTTTCCCAAGTGCAAGCCCCTGACCCTGAATTTCAAGGCTTTATTTTTTTCTCCTGCTAAGAGTGAGACACTTTTTTCCCACTCTTAGACAGATTGCTAGTGTGTGTTTTAGGCTATCTTGTGTGATTATGATCTAATGGGGTTTTTCTCACCCTCATAGGAATCATCTTTTTAACATGTGTGGTACACAGCACCCTATGTGCCGTACCACAGGGGTGTCATAGTACCCCCAAACATAGACTCCATACCCTGGGACTGACTACTGTCTCCCGGGTCATGTGAAGTCCCCATTGACATTATGAACTAAACCACTACAACCCATCTTACTATGGAAGTACTGGAAAGGGTTAATAGTTTTTCCCTAGTGTTCATTTTTGAGGGGGTACAGTACAGTCCCTCTCATTTCTGGATGGTGGCAGTGATTACTACCGTAAATATTTGACCGCAAATCTTTCCCTATAGGATTTTCCCATTGTTAAGGCTGCCACTTTTTCTGACGGTGTCTAACATACCTCTGGTTTATTTTAATAACTTTACTCCAGTAGGTTTTTATTGCCAGAACTTTGATAATATTTTTCTCGTGTCTTTCTCTATAATCCTAACCCAGGTCGGGGAACCTTTGTTCATCCTTTTGGTGGGCTTCTGCACAGAAGCGCTCCTCTCGGCTCCACTGAGTCAGGGGTAGACAGGATGTGTGGGAGGGGGAATAGGCACCCTGGACAGGGTTGCTCACGCAAAGTCTCACTCTGCCCTGATAGGCCGGGGGGTTCTCCCGCCAGGAGAGCCACCCCACTGTGTGAGTGACGGCTAGGCTGTATGAATGGGGGTCTTGCTGCATAAAAGCAGGGTCCTGAGGACTGGAAGAAAAGGCGTCTCCACTGGAACTAAGAAACCGAAGAGGAGAGAAGCTGAAGACATCTGCAATGACTGAACCACCTGTGAAGCCCTGCTGCAGATACTCGCCACTTTTCCCTAACGACTCGAAGATCTTCGCTTGCAAGATTCTTCTTCCCTTGAGCTGGTGGGGCCAACCAGTTCACCATCGCCTTCCAGGACCTGGCTTGGTCGAATCGCCAGTGCCCTGCACTCGGAGACCGGATAGTCAGACACCCGTCCACCACGACTGATTTAAAGGAGCATAACTTTTTATTCGGTTTGGCAGCACCGCGGCTGGCTTCATCCCTGGGCAGTGCAGTAACTCTAACCTTCCTCCACGGCGAGAGCCTCACTTCCTCTGCTGGATCTCCCGAACTGCCAGGAACTACCGCCACCGCGGGGCCTCTTCTACTTTTAAGGTACATTGTTCCGCCAAGCCTCCCATTTCGTTGGGTATCGCTAAAGGTGTTTTAAATCCTTTACTTACTGTGTTGGCCCCCCCTATCCTCTAACATTGTCTTTCACCTTCTGCAACCGCCTTTTCGAATCATTAAACAAAGACTTGAATGCAGCTACTAGAACAGTTTGATCTTGGGCACATTGCCTTGTACCACTGACTCTGGCACAGGCCTATTGACTCTGGCTAAATCTGTTACAACTGCCTTCTCTAGATTGCTTCTCACTTAGAAATGTGTTGGTGAATGTGTTGGTGCACCTAACTCTTAAAACCACCTTTTTTCCTTCCCCTTTTTAATATTGTGAAGTGCCATTTTGCTCGGTTTTCCCCTCGGTATTGCATATGCTAAAGTATTGCCTTGCCTAACTTGTTCACAATCTACTTGGGAAGCGTTGCTAGTGTGTTAGTCTAAACCTGTTGTCCTTTCCCTCCCTTCTGAGAAATTGTTAGTCATTTCTGCTTGGTTTACACTGTGCCGTTTTGCTCAGTTTTCACTCTTGCTCAAACTTGTCTACAATTTAAATAAGGAGTTGTGTATACTTTTCTTGACTGTTTTAACTTGCTTTAATAGTAGTGATTTGTGTGTGAACATCGGAGTGTGTAAAATAAATATATATTCTTTTTGATACAAAGCTTTGGTCAGTGTTTCCTTGTTGCATAGTGCTGTAGCCCTATTGTGTAAACCCTGAATACTGCTCCTCTCCCTCTTGAGAGCAGTCTGACTGCTTAGCCACAGCTACCAACTAAATCTTTGTGGTACAGACTGATGCCAAAGGGGATTTTCTTGCATATACCTGTAGTCTTAATCTTCTGTAGTGCTCTCTAAGGGAACTGCACAGGATTCTGCCTCACAGACCCCACCAGATAGGCTAGCGGCCCTGTTATGGGGACGACCGCCGGCGGCATCAGCGCTCACACATAGCCAAGGGCGAGACTCCACGCAGTTGTCGACTAAGGCCGCACAGCACCTAGGGTGAAATCTGCAAGTTCTGTCGTCTGGGCATTCGAGGTCCCGTTCGCCACATGACAGACCCCGTCTGTCGAAAGACAGCACAGACGTCGTGAATAAACCCACACCTGAACGTTGCACGTCAGATGACTAGGCATCGGGCCACTCCACTTCCGAAGTTCGACATTCTTCGTCAAAATCATTAAGGCCTCGGTACAGTCAGGACTAGCCCACTTAGTGAAAAAACACATCCCGAGGGGGCTTATCAAGGGAAAGGAGTCTAAGAAGCACTGTTCCAAGACGCCTCATAAAGATAGGTCACTTTCCACATCCAAGGATAGGGATTCTCAGCCTCACAAGGGTTCTCAACTTCACAAGGATTCACTTCCTTCTGAAGAAGATTCCTTTACGGGCCCCTAGACCTCTACACTATGCCCTATGTCCATTCCGAGCTAAGCCCAATGGACATGTGAAGACCTAGCTAGGGTCATGATGAGGATGACCTTTGTTGGGATTTCTTTTGGGAAAAACCCAGAAGCTTTCCACAGCATCCAAAACACTCCTGCTACAGCTGCCTCTGGCTCTCAAGCCACTGTAAATGCCCATACTACTCACCCCCACCCTCTCTCGCCCTGACACCCTTGATATTCCATCCCAGGTTGACCTTCCCTACGTTGCTCTCTAACACAGACTATGAGGATGATGCTCTAGATACTTGTATGGCTGAAGAGGGTACAGAAGAAAAACTATGGGGACGAAGAACCAGATATGTACAATATAGCCTCTCCCGGGCCGTGGCTGATTTGACTATTGGCAACCAGCCTCTTCTAAATGATTCCAATTTTGCAAACCGTCCAGAGAAGGATCCAGCCTTCTCTGGAAATGCCAAACTCGTGCGGTTAACCCACGCATTGAGAAACCTTCGACCAGGGGCTAGTTTAAATCAGATTCTCCAGTAGTGACGACAACCATAAAGAGCCGGCATTCCATTAGCTTCCTCTAAGGCACCACCTGAGAAAGCAAACTCCTCTACACCATGGGCAGGAAAGTAGCCTCTTCTGCTGCCTTTCAGGCTAGGATAGCTAACAATACTACCTTCTTATCTAGTTACAATTGTCATAGTGCTGACACCTCTCGTCCCACCTATCAGCCCCTAAGCACACAGTTGGCCCAGGTAGCAGCAAAGGACAGAGCAGTCTCTAGCTGCATCCTAAAAAATAATTTAGACGCCGCTGAACATGCGGGATGAATTATTGTGGAAGGCACTATTAAGCGCCATGCTTGGCTTCGCCAATCGGGATTCAAGCAGGAGATTAGAGCAACACTGCTAAATATGCCAGTCAAGGTCAATGTCCTCTTTGGAAAGGCAGAAGAGGACACACTAAAGTCTGCGAAAGACGAGTAAGATACTCTGAAGTCCTTGGGACAACTTGCAGATGAACACTCTGGCAAAACCAAAGGACATCCTAGGGTAACAATCGAGGCCAAGCCTCACAGGGTTACCAGAGGGGACTGCGCCCATCTCGCAGCCGGGGTAGGTCCTCCACCTCTAGAGGTGGAGCAACACCTCCAAAACAGTGACTACCCACTTCAGGTGCCCTCCCATGCCTCTCCTGTAGGAGTGCGTATTTCAAACTTCTCCCAAGTATGGGAGGGGGATCACCTCAGACATATCGGTGATATCCACTGTGACGGGCGGTACTGTATGGAACTAATGCAGCAACCCCCCCCTCCTCCCCCCCTCCCCCTGAAACTACTCTCACCCCCCCCCCCCCCCTCCAAATTTTCAGGACTAACATTCAAAGAACGATCAGTCTTCTCTTTCAAGTAGGCTTCTCAAAAACCGAGAACAAATCAAGCCGAGTGCTAAGCACAACCAAACAGTTCCTAGGAGCTGTAATAGACACAAGGGAGACTTTAGTCTTCCCCTCATAGGAAAGAGTCCAAAATATGTTACTGCAAATAACTCATTATCAGGCTGGTCACTAGATAAGCGTACGCAAAGCTATGCGATTGCTTGGCATGATGGCATCTTGCATTTACCTTGTGTCACGCACACGCACCTGCACCTGCGTCCCATGCAGGAGTGGCTGGCGAAAGTGGTCTCAGGCAGTCGGTCAGTGGGACGATCTAGTGGTCGTTTCACCAACACTGTTACAAAACCATTGCTGGTGGACAAGGAAGAATCTGTTATGGGGCAAATCCTTCCACGATCCAAAATTGCAAGCTATAATGACGACAGATTCCTCGCTTGCCGGGTGGGGGCGGGGGAGGGACTCGTCACCTTCATCACACGGCTCACGGTCTTTGGACTCGTGCCATGGCACAGAACCACATCAACCTGTTAGAACTGCTGGCAGTATTCAAGGCTCTTCAGGCATTCGAGATGCAGATAACAAATCTTTCGGTACAAATCCTCACCGACGGCACAACAGCTATGTTCTACATCAACAAACTGGGGGGGGGGGGGGGCACACATTCTCCAAACTGTCCAAACTATCACAACAGATTTGGAAATGGGCACTCAAACGGAAGATATTCCTATCCTCACAACAACTTTCCAGGAGAACTCCATACGTTAGCAGACTCTCTAAACAGAGATCCCCTACCAGAGGAACACGAATGGCAACTAAACACAGAAGTCTTAGATCACCTCTTCTCTCAATGGGGTTACAAGCAATGTCCAGATTCCGCGTCCAGGTTCCCACAACCAGGCTCCAGGGGAACACCCTTTGGACGAACTGGTCCGAGAGGTTTGCTTACGCTTTTCCACCCACTCCTCTCATGAACAAGGTGGTGAACAAGATTCACAGGGAACAAGTGACGCTCATCCTAGTTGCTCCATTGTGGGCAAGACAGCCATGGGACCCACATCTGTGCAAACTGGAGATCCCATCAAACGCCCATGCCAGACCTATCTAGTCACTCGACACGGGGGAACAACCGTGCATCCTCAACCTCAGTCTATGAACTTGGCAGCGTGGCTCTTGAAATCATAGAGTTCGAACATCTTAACCTGCCACAGAGGTGTATGGATATCCTATAGAAAGAAGAAAACCTAACACTAAGCACTGCTATTTCGACAAGTGGAGGAGATTTTTTTAAAAAAATGTATTTATTTTTTGGGGTAGTTTGGTGCCAGTCTAAACAAATAAACCCCATAGAATGTACTCAATCACAAATTCTAAAATTATATGCTCCACTTGTTGGATTCAGAGTTGGTCTTCAACTCTATAAAGGTCCACCTGGCTGCTTTATCGGCTTACACCACCTCCTACAATGAAGTATCATGATGGAAGGTACCGTCATTAAAGCATTCGTGGAGGGAGTAAAATGACTCCACCCTCCGATTTCTAACCCACCGCCTGGATGGGATCTCAATGTAGTACTCGCAAAGCTCAGGGGGGGGCCCTTCGAGCCTATGCATAAGTAAAGTCTTAAGCACCTGACCTATAAGTCTGCCTTCCTAGTGGCTATTACTTCCATAAGAAGAGTTAGTGAATCACAAGCATTGTCAGTGCAGGATCCTTTCTTTATCATACACAAGAACAAGCTGGTTTTACGCAAAGTTCATTGCTAAATTTCACATAAACCAGTACATTGAGCTACTGGCCTTCTTCCAGAACCCCACCAGCTCAGCTGAGGTCCAACTCCACACACTAGTTGTAAGGAGGGCAGCCCTTTACTATGTAAACACCACCAGATCGCTGAGGAAAACAGATACTTGTCTCCGTAGCACCAGCCAGAGAAGGAGACCGCATTTTCAAGAATGCCATCTCCAGATGGTTAGTAGGATGTATACAACTGTGCTATTCTTTATCAAACAAAACTATGCCTTTCACGCCAAGAGTTTACTCCACAAGGAGCACAGGAGCCACTCTTGCTTTCATTGCAAATGTCCCCCTGGACACCATTTGCAAAGCAGCTACATGGAGCTGTATTCACACTTTTACTCAGCACTACTGCATTGACACTCATTCCAAGACAGATACTCAAGTGGGACAAGCGGTTCTAAGACATCTGTTCGCTCATGACCCTTCTCACATCCCACCTCCTTCTTCTAACAATGCTCGCTAATCTATGCACAGCATGTGATCTAAGCAGATTCCACAAGCCTCAGAAGGATACATTACTCACTGTAATCGTATTTGATGCTTGTATCTGCTTGGATTCACATGTGCCCGCTCTTCCTCCCCTCTGAGAGAAGGCGCATGGATGCTTGTAGTCTTATCTATCTGCTTGGATAATCTACTCGTGCTACTGCTCATGCTACCTCATGTCAGAAAAAATACAATCTCCTACACGCGTGAGGGATCACGAGTACACTGGACGTCACTACGGATAGTATTACTGGCACACCCTGTGTCGATGCCCATTTTCTAGTTTCGAAAAACAAACTGTAATACTCCGTAGCTTCCACTAGATGTCCGCCTATGCACAGATCTAAGCAGATACAAGCATCAGAAATACGATTACGGTGAGTAATTATATATATATATATATATAGATCGAGATATATATATATATATATATATATATATATATATATCTATCTGAGGCTTGTGGAATCTGCTTAGATCACATGCTGTGCATAGGCCGACATCTAGTGGAAGCTATTAGTTTGTTTTTTGAAACTTGAAAATGGGCGTCGACACAGGGCATGCCAGAAATACTATCCTCAGTGTGACGTCCACTGTACCCATGATCCCTCACGCGTCTAGGACCCTCAGATTGTTTTTTTCCGCCATACTGGTCAGAAGCATTCCGCGGAGTTTCCTGGCCTTAGCCATACTTTTGCAAAAATATTGTATATTTCCCCAATTCTCCACCCCAACGTCGAGTCACCGAACTTCCACACTCGACGCCGGCCCGGAGAAAGAATCGACCATCGAGAGCTGCACGACGGATTTGGGCCTCAGAAGGCCTCTGGCCTCGGTCCGGGCCTTGGAAGGCCTCTGGCCTCGGCCCTGCAAGTAGGGAGTGTGGGGGGTGGACATACTCTACACTCTTGGTATATGGGTACATTCTTATATATTCCTAGACTTATTAGCCTGCTGCCACAAGGTGCGTATGGAGGGTTCCCCTTTCCAATTTTGCCCCAAGTGCAACCGCAAGTACCCTTTGGTTGACAGACACGCCACGTGCAACCTCTGCTTGCCGAGGGACCACCCCGAGGCGAACTGCAGCGCATGTAGTAGGCTCAAACCGAAAACACTAAAGGATCGTTCTATCAAGCGTTGGGCCCACCACGCCAGGCGTCAAGGCGGAGGGCGCCTTCAGCGATGGCAGCGATGGCAGCGACAGTGCTTTCGAACGGCGAGGGCAACGTGGCGTCAAGAGTCAGCCAAGCGCAAGTCCCTGACCTTGGAAGGTCGTCCGGCAAGGCGGCTATGGGGAAACCCCCCGGCGACACAAGCGCTACCCACAGCACTTCCTCAAAACACATGAAGTCCAACCAAGACTCGACGCGCACGTCGAGTACTCGGAAAGAGGCACATGGAGACGGTCCGAATCGGTGTCCTGGGCGTTCTCGATCTAGATCGCCGCATGACTCCAGGCAACCATCCACTGTTGCCAAGAGTGCCTCGCTCCCCAAGGTAACCGAGGTTCGATCGTCGGAAGACGAAGCCGATCTCTATCCCCAGACCGCACTCCAGGAGTCGGCGTCAGCAGGCCGTGTAACGGCTGTCCCCGAGTCCCAACCTCGACGCTCTAGAGACAGGGACACTACCCCCGAACCTCGGCGTCGGAAGGCTCCGAAGGGGTGAAAAAACAGGGAAAACACTCTTCCACCCACGGGGAAGGGGGGAAAACAGGAAGCAGTCCCAGTTTCCTTCCACACCTCAAAAACATTCTACTCCACATACACGGACGGACAAGTCTCAGTCTTCTGTTATCCCAAAGACCCCTGCTCAAACCAGTAGGTCTAGTCAAGATAAAACCGGGAAAGCCCTCCAAGAAAGAGTCATCCCTAGTTCAAGAGAATGGTCTAGTGATGACGTCAAGGATGTCATCATTGGCAGATTTCTACGCCAAGAACCCTGAACACTTTCTCTCTTATACCCCCCGACGGGTCAGCACCCTCAGGCTCTAAGGATCCAATACCCCCAAGTAAAAAGTCCCGGGTTGAAGCGCCAACACAGTCTTCAGACCCCCTCTGTGTACAGCCCTATTCTCAATACCAGGGAGATCCAGTTTGTTCTTCCAACATGCCCAAATCTGGATCCTCACAAAAGTATGGGACGGGCTACTATGGGGATGAGGACCTCGAGGAGGAGGACGACCCAGAAACCTACAGGGTAGATTCCCCGGTAGATAAAGAACCCCCGGTTACTGACTCCCCTGTCGACAACCAGCCTCTCTTGAATCAAGTTCTGTCCAGAGCGGCAGAACACTTCCACATTGACACCCAAGGTGCTCAAGAAGAGAGGGACTTTGCCGAGGAGTTAGTGGTAGAAAGGAGACCTGTTGCCCAGGCCATCCCTATCCTTAAGTCTATACAAAGAAGAATAGACCCTTCCCTTGTTAATCCCAATCTCACTAGGGCAGTAAACCCCAGAATTGAGAAGGTTTTCAGGGCAACCCAATCGGACCCACTGTACATAAGGGGGCATCTGAAACTGGACTCCCTGGTAGTTACAAACACCCGTAAGAGGGCGGGAAACACCCTTGTCATCGTCCGAAGCTCCTCCCGACAAGGAGAGCAAGAAGATTTATGGTTTAGGCAGGAAGGTAGCCTCCACTTCCACCTACCAGGCAAGGATTGCCAACTCCACCACCCTGCTGGCGAGTTACAACTGCCACCAGTAGGAAGAAGTCGCAGCACTCATTGATTCCGCCCCAGAACCCTTAAAAAGCCAATTGGCGCGAGTTTTGGCAGAGGGAAGAGCCATGTCTGGTTGTATTTTAAAAGCAACCTTTGATGCCGCGGATAACGCCAGCAGATTGATAGCAGAAAGTACTGTTATCAAAAGGCATGCTTGATTGCTGCAATCTGGGTTCAAACCCGAAACCCAAGCATCATTAATAGATAAACCGGTGGAGCCGGATCTATTGTTTGGAAAGGCGGTCGAGGATGCGCTGAAAAATGCCAAGGACGAGTATGAGGCACTCAAAATCCCTAGGCCAACTAACCAATAAACCCCCCTAACCAAAGAGGGAATGGCAATTTTCGTCGCCCACGTGGACAAAATTCCCAGACAGGATGAAACTATTCCCAGGGGCAGGGTACACCATGGAACAATAACAACCAGCAGTCTACCCAGGGTTATGGCAGGGGTAATAAGAGGACGTGGTAAAGGTAGAGGCAGCCCCAGTAGAGGCGGCGGCACGCCTCCACCGAGAACAGTGACGCTCCGTTCAGGGTCCCTTCTCACGCATCCCCAGTAGGGGGATGCATTTCAAACTTCACCCAAGCTTGGGAAGGGATCACATCAGACGGGTGCTGTCCACAGTGTCCGCAGGATACTGCATCGAACTGTTAGCTTCCCCAAAACCACCCTCCACGACAAAAAATACATTCTTTGGACCACCAGAAGATCCTCCTAGAGGAGATTGTCAATCTTCTAGCAAAGGACGCGATGGAACTCGTCCCGGGACACCAGGTAAACAAGGGTATCTATTCAACTTACTTCCTTGTGCCAAAAAAAGACAATGCGCCCAGTATTGGACTTGCGCCCTGCAAACAAGTATGTCAAGCCCCAAAAATTTCGCATGACTACTCTCCAAGAGGTAATCCCCCTCCTAAAAAAGGGATTACATGGCAACATTGGACATGAAAGATGCCTTTTCATATTTCCATGTTCCCAGCGCACAAAAAGTACTTGTGCTTCAAGGTGGACAGTCGGCACTACCAGTTCAAGGTACTGCCCTTCGGGATAGCTCCGGCTCCAAAGGTATTCACCAAGGTACTGGCGGTGGCGGCAGCACACCTACGCAGGGAGGCAATCCCAGTGTACCCTTACCTGGACGACTGGCTCATCACGGGGAGACCCCAGTAATTTGCAGAACAAACATTCAAAGAACGATCGACCTCCTCTTCAAATTAGGTTTCTCAATAAACGAGAAAAAGTCAAGTCTGGTGCCAAGCACCTCTAAACAGTTCCTAGGAGCTATCCTAGACACGCAAGAGGGGTTAACCTTTCCATCGGAGGAAAGAATTTGGAATATACTGCTGCAAATTCCGCAATATCAGACAGGTCGCCAGATAACGGTACGCAAAGTAATGCTGGGCATGATGGCCTCATGTATTTACCTGGTCCCCCACGTGCATCTGCGCATGCGTCCCATGCAGAAATGGTTGGCGAAACAGTGGTCTCAGGCAAGTGGTCAGTGGGACGATCTAGTGGTCGTTTCGCCAACACTTGTACAAAGCCTTCACTGGTGGACAAGAGCAAATCTGTCCAAGGGGAAACCCTTTTACGATCCCGAGATACAGGCGGTAGTCACAACCGATGCATGCCTAACAGGGTGGGGAGCTCACCATCTCCACCACACAGCTCAGGGTCTCTGGTCTCACTCAGTAGCCAAGAATCATATCAACCTGCTAGAGCTTCTGGCAGTATTCAGAGCGCTTCAAGCGTTCGAGCCCTACCTGTTGAATCCATCAGTGCAGATCCGAACGGACAGCACTACATCCATGTTTTACCTGAACAAGCAAGGAGGGACTCGTTCGCCAAATCTGTCCAAGCTTGCGCAGATAATTTGGATATGGGCATTCAGACGGAATATCTTCCTGTCATCTCAACATGTTCCAGGGGATTTCAATTCTCTGGCGGATGCTTTGAGCAGGGATCGTGTCTACACAGAGAAATCGTAGAAGATATCTTCTCTCAGTGGGGTTTCCCCACTATAGACCTATTCGCCACAAGCGAAAACAGACCGTGCCCAGTATTTGCATCCAGGTTCCCCCAGCCAGACTCCCAGGGGAACGCCCTGTGGATGAACTGGTCAGGGATGTTGCGTACGCTTTTCCACCAACACCTCATCAGGAAGGTGGTCAACAAGATGAACAGAGAATCGATGATGCTCGTCCTAGTTGCTCCCATGTGGGCGAGACAACTGTGGTTCACACACTTACACAGACTAGCTGTGTGCAAACCCCTCAAACTCCCGGGCTGGTACAACCTACTGTCCCAGCACCAAGGGCAAACGGTGCATCCTCAACCCAACTCAATGAACCTGGCAGCATGGCTTACCACAGAGCTGAATGGCCATCCTAAAAGAATCTAGGAAACCAAACACGAGGTACTGCTACTTTGACAAATGGAAAAGATTTGTTATCTGGTGCCAGAATAAGCAAATCAACCCGGTTGATTGCACTCCCTCTACAATTGTCACATACATGCTCCACATGCTGGATGCAGGACTGGTATTTAACTCACTGAAGGTACACCTGGCAGCGCTGTCGGCATACACCACCTCCCATAACAAAGTGTGGTGGAAGATACCAGTGGTTAAAGCTTTCATGGAAGGAGTAAAGAGACTTCACCCTCCTATTTCAAACCCACCACCAGGATGGGACCTTAACGTGGTGCTATCTAAACTCATGGGCCCCCCATTCGAGCCCATGCATAAAAGCAGTCTCAAACACCTGACTTATAAAACGGCCTTCTTAGTCGCAATGACATCTATAAGAAGGGTCTGTGAAATTCAGGCTCTGTCAGTGCAGGATCCTTTCTTTACAGTTCATAAAGATAAACTGGTTTTACGTACACACCCTAGGTTCTCACCTAAGTTTATGTCTAAATTCCACGTGAACCAGTCAATCGAGCTTCCGGCTTTCTTCCAAGACCCACGAAGCTCGGCTGAGGTGAAACTGCACACCCTAGATGTGCGTAGGGCGGTCCTCTACTATGTAAACAAGACCAGACCGCTAAGGAAAACAGACCAGCTGTTTGTCTCCGTAGGTACAGGCAGAGAGGGAGATCGTGTCTCTAAAGGTGCCATCTCTAAGTGGATTGTTAACTGTATCCAGCTGTGTTACTCCCTTTCTGAAAAAACTCTGCCTTTCACGCCAAGAGCCCACTCTACAAGAGGCATTGGGGCCACTCTGGCTTTCATTGCAAATGTACCCCTTGACACCATTTGCAAAGCAGCTACTTGGAGCTCTATTCACACTTTTACTCAGCACTACTGCATTGGCGCCCATTCCAAGACAGATACTCAAGTGGGACAAGCGGTTCTAAGACATTTATTTGCTCGTGACCCTACTCATATCCCACCTCCTTCTTCTAAAGCTGCGAGTATTACATTTTGTTTCCGAAACTAAGGTACGTCGACAGTGCGTGCCAGTAATGCTATCCCTAGTGTGACGTCCACTGTACCCATGGTCCTTCACGCGTCAAAGTCCCTCAGATTGTGTTTTTTTTTTTTTTTTCTCCAACCATCATAGTCTGACGCAAGTCAGAGTTCCTTCTTCTGGCTGTTGCCATTACTTATTAAAAGTTTAAAGTTGGACTGACTTTCTTCCTGTCCTTTCGACGATCGTACACCTTAAGATCGGCTTTCGAGGACAAGGCCATTTGTCGACGACTCACGTCTCAACTAACTTTGTATGCGGCCTACCTGGGCCTCAGCACTGTACAGTAGGGCGAGTGGGGAGGTCCTAATCCATCTCACTCAGAGCATGCATATTCCCCTATACTTCCTTTTTTATTCCGCCACGCTGACTTCTTTCCATACTTTGGAAAATGCACCTTCCTGTAACAGGAAGTTCCCCTGTGTGTAACTTTTGCCTCCTTAGGGATCACTCTGAAAAACAGTGCAAGTCCTGCAAACTGTTTCAGCCAAAAACTTTAAAGGACAGGAAAACTAAACCCTGGCCCACCAGGCCATGCAGGCTGATACTGCCATGAACATCGAGGGAGCCTCCAGTGATGGCAGCATCGGTGTCCTAAGTGATGCTTAGGACAATCGGGATCCGATGGATTCCAGCGTGTGAGCCCCCGACTCCAACAGGCAGGATGGCGGTTCTGCTATGGAGTCACCCAGCGGCTCAGGCACTTCCACTGCACGCCACACTAAACACCCCTCCTCCCCCCATGGCCGACAGTCGACCACGTCAACCTATGAGCCACACGTGGTGTCGCAGGAAAGATCCAAAAGAAATCTATGTCCTCTGGGCCATCAAGGACACGATCACCACATGACCAGCCCCGAAACAGACGCCATGGTCTGTTTCCAACACTACAAGCAAATCCGGAAATTCCACAGGTTCCGGCAAACATGCGTCGAAAGACGCATTGACTGCTCCCGCAGAAAATTCAAAAATTAGGGAACTCATTACTCACCCCTTGATCAAGGCAAAGAAATAAATAAAATAAAAATTCAAATCCTAGACTCCCACACCCTCAAAATCGTAAGGTTCAAAGGATGGGGAATAATTTCAGGGGCAATTCACCACAAAGCCCTCTGCTCCAGAGCCTTTGCTTACACCTGCTTCCGTAGTGTTACCAAGCTCTTCCCAATGGACCCTGGAACAGTTTAATAGGGTTATGAGAAGAATGTCTAGTTTCGTTGACTTTCTGGATCAACACCCAGATCAACTGACTGACCTTTAGGGGCAAATCGGCTAACAAGCAGCCAGAAGCCAAAAAAGCCTGCCTGGACCTAACACAACCAAGTACATCCACCTATCAAACTGGGTCTGATGACCTATACTATTACGACACTCAAGACCCTCACTCATTAGGAGACCTGGAGGATACAGATCAATATTATGATTATGTAGTATACATCATCCAATCCTCAGACCATACTGACAGCCAGTGGCTGATTACCTTGTGGACAACCAGCTGCAGTATAATGATCTTTTGAAAGCTGTAGAACACTTTAAAATCGGTACCCAGGAAGCTCAAGTCGATTAAGACTCCGTTGAGGGCATCGTCAGGGATAAGAGATCTGCAGCACAGTTCATACCACTGCTCCAATCGGTCCAAAGGCACATTCATCCTTCTCTACTTACCCCCGATCTGACAAGGGGAGTCAACCCATGCATTTTGAAAATGTTTATATCCGACCCATTGTACATTAGAGGGCAGCTAAAGCCCAACTCTCGAAGTGTCCACCACAAGGAAGAGAGCGGGCACACCTCTAGCCTCTGCTGAAGCCTCTCCTGACAAGAGAGCAAAAAGGTAAATCCCAGGCAGGAAAGTAGCTTCCTCGGCTGCTTATCAAGTGAGGATAGCCAAGAGCACTACGCTACTGTCCAGTTATAATGGCCACAAGTGGGATGAGATCTCACAGCAAAAGGACTTGGCCCCAGAGCCCCTAAGGACACAGCTCTTACAGACTGTGGCCAAAGAAAGACGCGTAGCAAGCTGCATTCTTAAAAATAATTTAGACACAGCAGACACCACAGGGTGGATATTTGCTGACTGTACCCTCCATTAAATGCCATGCATGGCTACATCAATCTGGTTTCAAGCTGGAGACCCCGGCCACCCTTTTGAATATGCCCAGCCCAACGCATTACTTGGTAAAGCGGTCGAGGATGCACTGAAAAGTGGTAAGGAGGAATGACCCCCTCAAATCCCTGGGTCAACTCACAAACAAACCCTTTGTGCAGAGAGGTGGTTCTAATGCATGCTGGTTTAAAGGACTGAACTTCCAGCGGTCCTCCAACTACAACCAGGGCCGGCAGAGTTCATCCTGGGGGTTCCTAATCGGGGCAGTCCTCCCAACATCTTCGAAGGGGCCACAGAAGATCCAGACATAGAGTTCCTCCTCAAGAGGAGGCTCCGCCTGACCCAAGCATTGACCACCCACTCCAGGTCCCCTCCCATGCCTCTCCAGTAGGTCTCATTTCACCCACGCATGGGAGGGATCACATCGGACAAGTGGGTACTTTGCACCGTGGCGGGGCTATTGCATAGAACTAATACAAACACCAGCCAATGAGCCACCAAGACAAAGACAAACTACAGAGGAACAACAGTGCATTCTGCTAGAAGAGGTCAAGCACTGCTTCTAAAGGACGCCATAGAATCACCCCGGCAAATGCAAACCAAGTAAACAAGGGTATTTATTCAATGTACTTCTTTGTGCCCAAAAAACACCTAACAATGTGACCTGTCCCAGACCTACGCCCTGAAAACTCCCATGTCGAGCCACAAACATTCAGCATGACAACACTACAGGATGTATTCCCACTGCTGAAACGGGGACTACATGGCAACCTTGGACATGAAAGATGCATCCTTTCATATTTCAATGTTCTAGTGCACAGAAGATTCCTGAGCTTTAGAATAGCGAACCAACACTAACCTTCGGCATAGCCTCCGCTTCAAGGGTATTCACCAAGGTACCAGCAGTAGTGTCGGTGCACCTATGCAAAGATTTTATCGCAGGGTATCCTTATCTGAGCGACTGGCTGATAACCAGGGAATCCCTCCCATTTGCAAGTAAAATACCCAAAGAACAATCCATCTTCTGTTCTAATTGGGATTCTCAATCACCAAGCAAAAATAGACTGGGTCCAAGCAAAACCAAACTGTTCTTAGGAGCGATCATAAAGACAGGAATGCAAAATATGCTGCTGGAAATACCTCAGTATCTAGCCGGTCGCCGAATAACCGTAACCAAAGCAATGCGCTTGCTCGGGATGATGGCTTCATGCGTTTTCCTGGTTCTGCACGTACGGTTGCACATGCGCCCAATGCAAGAGCGGTTAGCGAACGGAGGTCTTGGGCAAGCGGTCAGTGGGACATTCTAGAGGTTGTTTTGCTAACCCCAGTTAAAGCGCTACACTGATGGACAAAGGAAAATCTGTTAAAGGAAAAACCATTTCACAACCTTACAGTGCAAGCGATTACAACACTCACCGGGTGGGGATCCCGCTACCTTCACCACACAGTGCATGACCTGTGGATCCAAATCGCAGCCTAAAATCACTTAAACCCTGTGGAGCTGCTAGAAGTGCTCAAAGCCCTACAAACCTTAGAGTGCATCTAAGGGGTCCATCAGTACAAGTACCCACAGACGGCATCTTTTACATAAATGCGCAGGGAGGCACACACTACAAGTCTGTCCAGACTGGCCCAAAGAAATGTGGGTACTAAAGCAGAACGTGTTCCTAGTGTCTCCATGTTCCAGGGGAACTCGATTCTCTATCAGACTCGCCAAGCAGAGATCCCCTACCCGAAGAGCACGAGTGGCATCTCAGCAAAGGATGGTGATAAGATGCACCAGAAACTATTAACTCCAATCGTGGTTGCTCCTATGTGGGCACGGCAAATTTGGTTTTCTGCATCTGCGCAAATGGCGATGTGTGATCCAGTCAAAACTCCTGTGCCCCTTTAACATGCTCACCCAACACAAGGGGTCGGGGGGAACAACATTACAACATCATCCTCAATCTATGAACTTAGCAGCTTGGCTCCTGAAGTCATAGAATTTGGTCATTTAAAACTACCTCGAAGGTGTATGGAAATCATCAACCAAATACCAGACACTGTTACTTTAACAAATGGAAAAGATTTGTAATATGGTGCCAGTCCAAATATGTAAACCCTATTGAATGTTGCCCATCACACATTCTTCATTACATGCTTCACTTACTAGACTTTGGCCTAGTATTCAACTCAATCAAGGTTCACCTAGCGGCTCCATCTGCGTACACCTTCTCGGAACAAGGTGTCCTGGTGGAAAGTCCCTGTTATTAAGGCTTTTATGGAAGGAGTAAAGAGGCTTTAACACCCCCCACCCCCTCCGCTAAGAACAGACCACTGTCTCCATAGCACCTGCAGGGAAGGCGATCACGTTTAAAAAAAAAAAAAAAGAAATATGCTATCTCCAGATGAACAGTGAAATTCATACAGCTCTATTCCCTATAAAACAAAACTCTGCCTTTCACACCAAGCACTCGCACTACCAGGGGTATAGGAGGGAATTTGGCCTTTATTGCAAACGTCCCGCTGGACATCATTTGCCAAGCAGCTACATGGAGTTCCATGCATACGTTTGCTCAGCATTACTGCATTGAAGCACATTCTAAAGCAGATTCACAGGTGGGACAAGCGGTGCTGAAACATCTATTTGCTGCTGTGTACCTTCTCACAACCACTTCCTTCCCCAGACACTGCTTGCTAATCTATGCATAGCATTTGATCTAAGCAGATCCACAAGCCTCAGAAGGGATACCGTAATCGTATGTATGATGCTTGTATCTGCTTAGATGCACACGTGCCAACCCTTCCTCCCCTGTGGAGTAGAAGATGCATAGGCGTTTTTTTTCTGGCTTTATCTGCTTTATTACATCTGTACTCGCGCTGCACTTAATGCTACCTCGTGTCAGAAACAAAGCAATCTGAGGGAGCTTGACGCATGAAGGACCATGGGTACAGTGGATGTCACACTAGGGATAGTATTACTAGCCTGCCCTGTTGACGCCCCCTTTTTGAGTTTCGAAAACAAAAAATGTAATACTCCATGCCTACCACTAGATGTTGGCCTATGCATAGCATGTGAATCTAAGCAGATACAAGCATCAGAAATATGATTACAGTGATTTATGTATCCATTGTATTTTTCCCTTTCAGATTTCCTTCCTGGGGGGACTGATAATCAATGAAGGCATCAACTGGTTAATCAAGAACATAATTCGCGAACCTCGACCATGCGAAGGTGAGAATTGTTGCATGGTTGGTGGTTCTGAGGGAGTGTGTCGTGTCCTAGGGGTGGGTCATATCCGGCTCAAGAGGCAGCCAGAGTGTGTGGCCAGTATATCATAGCTGAGCCAGTTTGGGCTTGGTATTGAGACACCTGAGAGACAGTATGGCACTAAGAAGTGTGTATGGGGGGGGCTTTAGAGTGGGGCAGACCAGTCATGGGAGGAACAGTTGGAGCAAAGAGTGGGTGGGTTCACAGAGTAGGCACGCTGCAGAAACCAAGGGACATTGACATGGATAAAGGACTGAAGATGAGCAAATCTGTTAATGAGGGAAGACTCAGGTACGTGTTTGTAGGCCCCAGAAGCAAACTGAGCTTTGACGATATCCTGAAAGAAGCCTAACATATGGTGAGGCAGACCTAAGCGGGTTTACACAACATGGAGGGACATCAGAGGCAGTGGTGGCGGTTCAGACGACTATTCGGGGGTTGGTGGTGAGGAGGAGAGTAGCATAGGGAGGCTCACGCACCAGGAGAGGGGGGGGTAAAAGCACCTATTAGGGTGCACAGGAATGGGGTATGCTGCAGACACCAGAGGTTTTAGGACCCACAGTGGCTGTCCAAGAATATGGAGAGTGCACATAAGTGAGAGGAGGGAAGAGGTGGGGAGCCAACCTATGATGGCACAATAGCATGCTGTAAGGTATGTGATATGAAGTAGCAACAGTGGGAGCTTGCATGAGGTCATCGGAGGTTGAGGAACTGCTGGATGGCAGCAACCTGTGTTGTCCATGATCTGGCCAAGGCAGAGGAGAGATTGCTCAGTTAGATGGCTGAGTGGGAATGCTGATGAATGCCTGTATGTGACGTCCAAGGTGCTATGTGGGAGACATTCTGCTTGTTTTAAGGTGTCTCTTGCATGTGCAGAAACTTAGCTGCACTCAAAGAATTATGGAGGATGACGTTGAATATGCTGTCCTTTGAGCAACTCCAGTGGTGGGAATTAAACTGCTGCGTGGGTGGCATGACGGACGGGACCATCCTTGGCATACTTTGGAACAATGGGAAGCAGCTCGGTCTCGCTCATGCTTGGTGTTTATCTAAGCGCTTTATTGCTGGGATAACGCCTGTAGGCCTCAGATTCTACATTGAAATGATGAGTCTTCCTAAATTGTTTATATGTGTGATAATGTGCCAGAGCAGTTGGCTTGATGGGGACCGCTGGTGGGGGAGAATGATGGTTAATAAACAAATGTTGGTAAAGCTTTATTCAGTATTTGTGCTATCGAAGTATATTACATTTAAATGCAAAATTACACATGAAATCGAATACAACTTTTAAAAGCCATGACTTTAATAATCACAAGCTGAGAATACACACATAATCTAAAAATAGCATTAAAACAGTTGTACATGCTTTCCCCCTCTAATACTGACCAGGCTCTACCGTCTCAGCCATACCCTGTGCACATATTTGACTGAGATCAACTTTTCACATTTCTTATTTTTTCCTACAGGTGATTGCATCTGTAGCCCTCTGAATACCTTTCATTCAGAGGGATTGTGTCCTCCGACGTATTCCTTATCTTGATGGATCATCTCCAGCTTGCTGGCCTCGGAATTTTTTTTTCAGTTGACGGCGCTGTGCGTCGACGTCCCTCGACAGCCTCCGTATCGGCGCCAACGTCATCATGCATATAAATGGACTTGCGCAGCGTCAGTTGCTCAGTTCCGTTTTTCCGCACTTCGTGGGCCTCGGAATCGCGTTGCTCAGGTCGTTAGTCAGATATATTCTTCATTATTCCTCGAATACCAGCTCTTACTCGATGGCTTCCTCATCCGAACCGACGACTCCACGGTCCGGTTTCAAAAAATGACGAGACTGTGGAAAGAAAATGTCGTTGACGGATCCTCACAGGATCTGTTTGTGGTGCCTGGGATCGGAGCACCAATGTTCGGAGTGCTAGGACTGTGCATGTCCATGACGGCGAAAGCCTTGAAGGAGCGTAACGGGAAGCTTGAGAGAGGTAAGACAGTTAAAACTCCTTCGAGTTTCCTCGGCAGAGTCGAGACATTCGTCTCCTCGCCGACACAGGAAACATTCTCGTTCTAGGTCTCGAAGCAGTTCCCACCACTCTTTGAGATCCAAGCATTCAAGTAAGAGACGTCGAAGATCCTCTTCCTCGTCGTCTTCTGTTTCTCCGGAAAGAGTCGCCTGCCCCACAAAACATAGCTCTCAGGCTGAGTGGGAGGAATTCCGTAAAGGGATGCTTAACGTCTTCGAGAAAGCGGCCCGACCCCCTCGAAGACAGCTGAGGGTGATACCCTGGGTGAAAGACCCAAAAAATCAAAACGCTGCGAGTCCTTGCACCCGGCGAAAGAAACTACTCGAGAGTTCCACTAACCCTCGAGCAAAGGCACTCTGCCATCGACGCCACAATCGAAAGTCCCTTCGCATAAATCTGCGTCACCGACGCCATTATCGAAGGGCTCATCGACGCATAGGTCGATCGAATCGACGGAGTCTTCGACGCCGAAAAAGAACAAACCCACAGCTGTCACTACCTCTTACGCTCACCTGGTTCCCACAGGGGCGTCGATCGGACCCGGACAGCTGCGGTCTCCACCAACGTGATGCGTAGTGAAGAGATGACAGTCTGGACTGGCCCGCCTAATCTTGTCTGCTGGACTCGTAGAAGTATTCTCCTGCAAGTGGAGAAAGGGATTTAGCCACCCGTGGACTTAAGTGATGGCCCCCCCCCCACTGTTCTCGTTCTCCCCACTAATCACCTCCAATATCCCCTCTTGGTAACCTCACCTTATGTTTTTAAATGATGAGCTCTCCATCCTGCATGGCATGCAGGGGCGCGTAGATACCAGTTACTTCACTGGTTTGAAGGTACTGGAGGAGTTCCGGAGGAATATTGACTCCAGTGTCTAATAAAGTTCAGCGTTCAATATTTCCGATGTTCACTCTTGTTCCATTCCGTCGTTAGGTTGCAGCTGGGTCCAAAAGAATATTGCCTGGAGGCAGCTGATAGCGTTCAGGTAAGAGTCTTTATTACCAAACACTGTCCAGTAAAAGTTGCATGAGTTTAACTTGCTGTTTTCTCTCCCTTTATAGGTACGGCATAGAAAGATGCAGTGAATTAAAGGATAATACCTCCGGTGGTAAAGAAGGTAAGCCTATGGTGGCAAAGAGATTGTCTTTGTCGGTTTTCTCGGCTCACTTTGTTATTCCTTTTGTTTTCCCCCAGGTGCTGGGTTTCGACGAAGAAAATGGAGGCAGCGCTGAATTTGATGCAGTGGACTGGTGAGTATAACGCGGCGCTGCTGCTGGCAAAGCGACGCATGCTGAAATAATGTCCTTTCCAGGCTCTGAGATGTGCTGGGTCCGGAATCAGGTAAGGAATCAAATAATGTCTGTGATCTAACCTCTTCTCCTTTCTTTTCCTTTTGTCTAGGAGCTCCGGATTCGAGGCGGGCATGGCAGAAGACTGGATGCTGACTTGCAGACATAGTGAGCGTTACGCTGCTGGATGCAGAATAACACGAAGCATGAGCTGCTGTTCGGGCGCGGTTTAAATAGCCTGCAAAGTAGTCCCAGGTAAGAAGTTCCCCAGAACCACACCCGAGTAAAAAAATAGTCCCTGTAATAAAATAGTCCCATCCAGGCTTCACGTTGGCTTGGACTCTTTTGCAGCATGGTCTGCATAAGGTAAGTTAAGTCTGAGCCTGGCGCCTATGGCACCAGGACTGATTAATATGATGAGCCTGGGGCCTAAGGTGCCAGGACTGAATCCAAACAGCCCCCAGCTGGGGCTGTTGTGGTTTTAATGAGTATCTGGATGCCTGCTCCCAGGGCTGATGGACTCGATCCGGATGCCTGGGGGTAGGCATCATGACAGCACTCCCCCCTCTCTCCAAGGCCCCTACTAAATTTGTTCTTCCCCTTGGCCCTGGCTTGTCTGGGAAGTCCCGATGGAATTTTTTCACCAATCGAGGAGCATGAACGTGGTCACTAGGTTCCCATGACCTTTCTTGTGGTCCGTAACCCTTCCAGTCGATTAAAATAAAGTCTTGATTTAACCATTTTAGAGTCCAGGATGTTTTTTTACCTCGAATTCAGGTTCTCCATCTATTAGGATGGGGTCAGGTGGTTTGGTTAATCTTGTCCCGGGTTGAACTGGTTTTAGAAGTGAAACATGAACGACAGGATGAATCTGCATATTAGAGGGTAATTCTAATTTAACGGCCACTGGGTTGATAATGGCCTTAATGGTGTAAGGTTCAAAATATCTAGGATTAAAAGTCTGAGTTCCTTTCAGAGGTATATGTCTTGTAGCCAGCCAAACTTGGTCTCTGATTCGATATGGTGGGGGTCTCACTTCTATGTTGATCAGCATTGTTCTTGTATTTCTCTTTTGCTTGTTTCAAATGTTTTGTTGCCTCTTTAAAAGCTTGTGTAATGGTAGAATGCAGATGAGTTACTGCCGGCATTTCTAAATGCTGGGGCGAATCGAGTTCTGAGGTTCGAGGATGATGTCCATATATGGTATAAAAGGGGCTTTGTCCGGTTCCTGAATGTACAGAGTTATTGTATGCGTATTCAGAAATCCATAAAATGTCTTTCCAATTACTTTCGGTTTGGTGGAGCATACAACGTAGGTATTGTTCAAGAGTCTGGTTGGTTCTCTCCATCTGACCATCGGTTTGGGGATGGTGACTGGTTGATAACCTTACGTCGATTTGTGCCAATTGACAACACTTCTGCCAAAATTGCAAAATGAACTTACTACCTCGGTCAGAGATCAATACGGAAGGAAATCCATGTATTCGAACAATATTTTCGAGAAATTCCTTGGCCAAGATTGAAGCAGAAGGTAATCCTTTTTAAAGGAATAAAGTGGGCCATCTTGGAAAAAAGATCCACAATAACTAGAATGGTGTTGAATCCATTACATGGCGGTAGATCTGTAATAAAGTCTAAAGACAAAGTGTGCCATGGTGTGGGTGGAATATCTAAAGGTTGTAAAAGACCAGCTGGTTTCTTCTTTTGACTTTTGTTCTGAGCGCAGATGCCACAAGACAGTACAAATGACTTTACATCTTTTCGCCAGGTGGTCCACCAGAATTGTCTTTTAATTTTAGCTTCAGTTTTTGCAATACCTGGGTGCCCTTCCATCAGAGCCTCATGGTAATTGGAGATGACTTGTTCTTGTAGTTCCTTGTGTGGTAGAAATAGACGCCCTTGATAGTAAGGTAGGTCATTGACAACTGAATTATCTGGGCCCTTTTTAACCCAGTCCTGCAGGGCTGCTGAATCGAAAAGTTGTTGATCTTTAAATGAATATCTTCTAAGGTCTGTAGAGTAGTTATCCCAAGAATTCTTTGTTCAGGAATTATAGGCACCGATTCTGGGTTCGAATATGCTTCTCCCATCCCAATTCGGGATAAAGCGCCTGCCTTACCATTCTTACAACCTGGTCGATAAGTGATCACGAAATCGAATTCGGCAAGGAATAAGGCCCATCGAAGTTGACGCGATGATTGGGCCTTGGCTGTTTTAAAATACTGCAAGTTCCTGTGATCGGTGATTACAGTAATGGTATGCCTGGCACCGAGAAGATAATGCTGCCAAGCCTTGAAGGCGGATATGATGGCTAACAACTTTATCGGTAACCGCATAGTTTAAATCGGGGGACGAGAATTTTCTGGACCAAAATGCTATTGGATGAAGTTGACTGGTTTCCGGATCCTTCTGGAACAGGACAGCCCCCATGGCTAAACTGGATGCATCGGTTTCAACTATGTATGGGAGCTCGGGGCGTGGATGCTTTAAGACGGGTGCCGACGTGAATTTCAATTTCAGTTCTTGGAAGGCTTTTTCAGCCTCTTCGGTCCACAAGAAGCGTTTGTTTTTTAGCAAAAGTGCTGTGATGGGGTGTAAAACATATGAGAAGTCGGGAATAAATCTGCGGTAGAAATTGGCAAATCCAAGCATGCTTTGCACCCCTTTAACTGAACTGGGTGATGGCCACTTGAGAATTGCGTCCACCTTTCGAGAGTCCATTCGGACTCCTTTTGGAGTCGGGATAAATCCAAGGAATTCCACTTCTGTAGCATGACACATTTTTCCAATTTTGCATATAACTTGTGCTGGCGTAGTTTCTCAAGGACTGCACGATCGTGCTTAACATAGTCTGATTCTGAGGAGGAGTACACTAGAATATCGTCTATGTATACGACAACACAGACGTCAATGAGTTCACGAAGGACATCGTTCATAAAATACTGGAAGGCTGCTGGTGCATTGCACAACCCGAAGGGCATCGCCTGATATTCGAATAATCTGTACTTGGTGCGAAAAGCGGTCTTCCATTCGTCGCCCTTCTTTACACGTACAAGATGATATGCCCCTTGGAGATCTAATTTAGTCTAGATGCAAGCATCCTTTACTTGGTCTAGTAGTTCGGGGATCAGAGGCAATTGATTTCGGTTCTTCACTGTGATCTGGTTTAATGCGCGGTAGTCTATGCACGTTCTGAGGTCACCTTCCTTTTTGGGCACGAAGAATAAAGCTGAAGATGCGGGGGACTTGGATGGACGAATGAAGCCATTAGCAAGGTATTGGTCCAAATATTGTCGTAGGTGATGGTTTTCGGGTTCCGTAAGGGCGTAGATCCTACTGCATGGAGGTTGTGCAATGGGTATGAGGTCGATTTGACAATCGTATGATCTATGAGGTGGTAAGGTGTTTGCCAGTTCTTTTTGGAAAACATCCTGGAATTCTTGATATTCCTGAGGTAATTGCATGACTGGATTAGCAACTGTGGACAGGCTTTTGTTCAAGGTTTTTTCCGGGTAACAGGTGTGTGCACACTCTGGGAAGGTTACTCTCTTCTCTCGCCAATCAATACAAGGATTATGTGTTTCCAACCAAGGTATCCCCAGTATTATTTGGAACTGCGGGGCTTTGATTGTCAAACACAATAGTCTCTCGATGCCCATCTTGACCCAACAGTGTCATCTCTGTGGTGGAATAAGTTACAGGCTCCGAGGCAATTTCAGTTCCATCGACTGTGGTGATAACATCCAAAGTGGTCTTTTTGCAGAGAGGTAGATTCATCCTAGAAGCCAATTCATGGTCCACATAGTTTCCTACGGCCCCGCTATCAATGTATGCCCTAACTTCGTGCATACGTGATGGCTGCCTTGGATCAATAAGGACCATTGGTATGATTAGGTGCGAGGTCCGAGTGTCCTTCTTTAAGCTCTGCAAGCGGACCTCTACGCTTGTCGGGCGTGTTCGTTTCCCGAATCGTGCTCTGTTTGATTTCTATCAGCAACTCTGACTACTTTCTTGGATGGTTTTATAGGGCAATCCCGTAGAAAATGTCCTGAGGCCCCACAGTACAGACACAACTGCATCTGTCGTCTCCTTTCTCTTTCTTTTTGAGTTAAGGGTCCCTTAACCCCCCCCCCCCCCCCCCCCCCCGATCTGCATTGGTTCTGATGCATCTGTTTCTTTGGGAGTAACATTGGGTTTAACCAATACCCTATTCTCGAACTTAGCTCGATCAGCTTTTCTATTCTGAAGTCGGTGGTCTAGCTGGACCACCAAGTCTATATATTCTGTGCAATCCTGAGGTGGGTTCACAACTTGGGCCAAAACATCTTTGAGTTCACCCCGAAGTCCACGATGAAATCATGTAATTCTCTTTACCTCTGGCCATCTGGTTTCCACCACCAACCTATTGAAGGTTGCGATAGAAGTTAGCAGGTCCTGGTTTCCTTGTCGTAGGGATAGAAGTTCGTTATCCAGGGCCTGTCCCTGTGAATGTCTGGCGAATAGTCTTTCCATGCTCAATTGAAAACCCTGAAAAACCCGAAGAAGAGGGTCATCCTGGTTAACTAATGGAATTGACCAATCCGCTGCGCTGCCACTAAGGTATGACCGTACAAAGGCTACTTTGGCTTGGTCGTTTGGGAAAGCTCCTGGTCTGCATAAAAAGTGCAAGCGGCATTGGTTTCTGAACACGGCTAACCTTTTCGGGTCCCCAGCAAAGCGTTCGGGTGGAGCTAAAGGAATGCTCCCTGGTAGAACCACTTGCATAGTGCTGCTCGATGAAACAGGGGTTGAATTCCCCCCAAGTCCAGGTAGTGGTGTTTGCCTGGCTTGGTTTTGCAGCAGTTGTCTGGCAAGATCATCAGTGCGCTCCTTTGACACAATCAGTTCTCTCCTGAGGGCATTAGTTTCTTGGCGCGCAGAGTGTACTTCTGCCCTAAGTTCTCCTAACAATTGGGCTAGTTGGTCAGTTTCTGAGATCTCCATTACGCCCGGGTGGGGATTTGTAGATAGGCTTCGTGTTCTGTTACGCTCACCTGGTTCCCACAGGGGCGTCGATCGACCCGGACAGCTGCGGTCTCCACCAACGTGATGCGTGAAGAGATGGAGATGACAGTCTGGACTGGCCCGCCTAATCTTGTCTGCTGGACTCGTAGAAGTATTCTCCTGCAAGTGGAGAAAGGGATTTAGCCACCCGTGGACTTTAGTGATGCCCCCCCCCCCAACTGTTCTCGTTCTCCCCACTAATCACCTCCGATATCCCCTCTTGGTAACCTCACCTTATGTTTTTAAATGATGAGCTCTCCATCCTGCATGGCATGCAGGGGCGCGAAGATACCAGTTACTTCACTGGTTTGAAGGTACTGGAGGAGTTCCGGAGGAATAATGACTCCAGTGTCTATAAAGTTCAAAGAGTCCAATATTTCTGATGTTCACTCTTGTTCCATTCCCTCGTTGGGTTGCAGCTGGGTCCAAAAGAATACTGCCTGGAGGCAGCTGATGGCGTTCAGGTAAGAGTCTGTATTACCAAACACTGTCCAGTAAAAGTTGCATATAACTTGCTGTTTTCTCTCCCTTTATAGGTGCAGCATAGAAAGATGCGGCGAATTAAAGGATAATACCTCCGGTGGTAAAGCAGGTAAGCCTATGGTGGCAAAGAGATTGTCTTTGTCGGTTTTCTCGGCTCACCTTGTTATTCCTTTTGTTTTCCCCCGAGGTGCTGGGTTTCGATGAAGAAGATGGAGACAGCGGCGAGTTGAAAGATGCAGTGGACTGGTGAGTATAACGTGGTGGTGCTGCTGGCGAAGTGACGCGTGCTGAAATAATGTCCTTTCCAGGCTCGGAGATGTGCTGGGTCCGGAATCGGATAAGGAATCAAATAATGTCTGTGATCTAACCTCTTATCCTTTCTTTTCCTTTTGTCTAGGAGCTCCGGATTCGAGGCGGGCATGGCAGAAGACTGGATGCTGACTTGCAGACACGGTGAGCGTTATGCTGCTGGATGCAGAATAACACGAAGCATGAGCTGCTGTTCGGGCGTGGTTTAAATAGCCTGCAAAGTAGTCCCAGGTAAGAAGTTCCCCATAACCACACCCGAGTAAAAAAATAGTCCCTGTAATAAAATAGTCCCATCCAGGCTTCACGTTGGCTTGGACTCATTTGCAGCATGGTCTGCACAAGGTAAGTAAAGTGACTGATTTCTATGATGAGCCTGGCACCTAAGGCGCCAGGACTGAATCCAAACAGCCCCCAGCCGGGGCTGTTGGGGTTTTAATGAGTATCTGTATGCCTGCTCCAGGGGCTGATGGACTCGATCAGGATGCCCGAGGGTAGGCATCATGCCACTACCTCAGAGCCAGTGGTTATACCCAGGGCCTCTAACACGACTTCGAGAATGTCATTGACAACCTCGAGTAGGATTCCGATCCTCTCGAGTTCTTTGAGGCCTCTTCCAATCTTCTCGACACCTTTTTCTGTGTTTTCGAAGCCTTTAACGTCCCTGTCGTCAACGTTTTCTCAACCAATTATGACAAATTTAGCCCCTTCTGCTCTGGAAATGGGATTTAAGCCATTTCCAAGGTCTGATCATTTCAGACCTTTTGTCTTCAATTTATGAGGAAGGGGAGGATTCGGATAAAGAAAGACCCTTTGGGTTGCAGAGATCGGCAACACCTGAACCAGAGGAATTTACCTCTGAGGAAAATGGGTTAAAGGATCTTCGAGAATCCTTACATGAGGCAAGTGGGTTAGATACTTCCCCAGAAATAGAATTTGCCAAACCAGACCCAGGGGAACATGCTGAGACCCCTTACAGAATTTTAATGGCAAGAGTTCTAGAATTCATGGGTTGGTCTACACCTTCACCTGCATTCCAACAGGATGACCTTACAGACTTTCTAGTTAAAGGCCCACAGGAGGATCCTGTGGTTCCATTTCACGTTGCATTACAAAGAAAAATATTGGCTAACTGGGGAAACTCCTGAGGTTATCTCAGCGGTTAACAAGAAGTTATCAGCCAAATATAGGGTATCTACTACTGACCCTGAATTTTTGTCTAAACATCCAACTCCAGAGAGTCTGGTTGTTCAAGCAGCAACTGCATCAGGCAGTAGATCTGCATACCCTACTGTTCCACAGGACAGGTATGACAAAAGATACGACTCTATGGCTAAGAAAGTCTTTTCTGCATGTAGCATGGCGTTGAAATCTATTAACGATACTTGTACGCTTGCAAGGTTCATTCATACACTTTGGGAGTGTGCTTCATCAGCGGCTGGCTGCCTCCCAGAGGGAGAAGAAAGGGAAGCGTTTCTGAACATCATTAAGGATGGTAAAGACGCAATGTGCGAATCCCTTCAAACTGGCATTGATTCTTCTGACATTATCAGTAGGGCCATGGCGGCAAGTACTACAACCCGCAGATTTGCGTGGTTGCGAAAGTGTGGGTTTGCTTCAGATGTACAAGCCAGACTTAAAAATGCCCTTTGGTGGCTCTTCTTTGTTTGGTAAGAAGGCGGATGACAGCCTAGAATAGTTAGACATCCAAAGCAGCAGCAAAATCCCTTAGAGCGGATCTCCGTCAAACGCCATATCGCCCCTCAGGAACCTCTTGGAGAGGTAAGTCCTTTAGCTTTTATTCCGCATTCGGAAAAGGCAGAGGACAGTCGGTTCAAAGAGGTCAAAAAAGATTCACCCGAGGTGGACGGGGTAAAAATACAAAAGCCGCAGCAGCAGCAGGTGCCTCTTTACTCTCAGCATCTGCATCAGCCGCCTCTGAGAACTCTCCTCACAAGACACCAGTAGGGGGCAGGCTAACTCAACATCTGACGGAATGGCAGGCTATTATGTCAGATGCTTGGGCATTGGAGACAGTTGCCCAAGGTTACTGCCTGCATTCCTCAGTCATCCACCGGTGAAAAGCTCTCGGAAAGTTCCAGATCTGCTCCTCTTGCAGGAAATTGTAGACCTGCTGGAGAGAGGTGCCATAGAACTGGTACCTGTAGCGGAGAGGAACAAGGGCTAGTACTCCCCCCAACCCCCCCTCCTCCCTCCCCCTACTGCCTAATACCGAAGAAGGACGGAGGACTGAGACCTATCTTGGATTTACGAGAATTGAACAAGTTCCTCATAAAGGACAACTTCAAGATGGTAACTCTCTCTCAGATCCTTCAGGCCCTCCAGCTCCAGGACTGGCTGGTATCTCTGGACCTTTAGGATGCTTATTTCCATGAGCCAATCCATCTCAAACACAGGAAATACCTGAGGTTTGCAATTGGTGGCTCTCATTATCAATTTCGAGTTCTGCCATTTGGGCTGACCTCCGCCCTGAGGGTCTTCACCAAGCTAATGTCGGTTGTGGCTGCAAGTCTAAGGAGGGAAGTGATTCATGTCTACCCCTACCTGGACGATTGGCTCATCCGAGCTGTATCCCCGGAACAAGCTCAGATCCAGCTAGATTATGTCTGCCACTTCCTTCACAAACTGGGCTTCTCCCTCAATTTAAAGAAGTCACAGATGATACCATCACAGAGACTCCAGTTCATTGGAGCGGTCCTGGACACTTCCCTGGGAAAAGCCTCGCCACCAGAGGTGAGGGCTCAAGATATTCTGCAGATGGTCACCAAATTTCAAAATGCCCAACGTCTCACAGCCTTCGACTTTTTGAGGTTGCTAGGTCTCATGGCATACTGCATCTTCCTTGTGCCAGAGGCTCGCCTGAGAATGAGATCGCTTCAGTGGGCACTAAGAACTCAGTGGTCGCAATTCTCAGGGAGAATGACAGATCTCCTTCAGGTTCCGGACAAGGTGGCTCACGACCTTCAGTGGTGGGCCTGTCGGGAGAACATTTTGAAAGGAGAACTGTTTTGTCAACCATGGCCGGAGATAACCGTAGTCACGGATGCCTCAATCACGGGGTGGGGAGCCCATGCCAACGACTTGACCATCAGCGGTTGTTGGTCTCCATCGGAGTCCAGACTACATATCAAACTGTTAGAGCTGAGAGCAATCAGACTAGCGCTGAAGGCTTTTCTGCCATCTGTACAGGGGAAAAATGTCCTGATAATGACGGACAACACAGTGGCCATGCACTACCTCCACAAAAGAGGAGGCGTAGGATCACTGCCTATGTGCAGAGAGGCGATGCAGCTCTGGTTTTGGGCAATCCAAGAAGGAATCTCTCTATCGGCAGTTCACTTAGCCGGGGAGAAAAACTTGACGGCGGACGCTCTGAGCAGGCAGAGTACAGTCTCCCACGAGTGGGAACTAGCTCAGGAAGTCCTTCAACAGATCTTCACCCTTTGGGGAACCCCTCAAGTGGATCTGTTCGCCACCAGCATCAACGGGAAGTGCGATCAGTTTTGTTCAAGGCAATTTCCCCCGAGAGGAGCTCTAGGGGACGCGTTCGTAGTGGACTGGGCGTTTCCACTTCTGTATGCGTTTCCTCCAGTCCCTGTCATTCCTCAAATGATCAGGAGGTTGAGAAGGTTCCGGAAAGCCATGATCCTAATTGCCCCGGACTGGGCCAGGAGAACGTGGTACCCGGACCTTCTGGACATGTCCATCTGCCCTCCAATTCGTCTTCCACTCAAGGAGAATCTTCTGTCGCAGAAGGGAGGTCAGGTTCTCCATCCAGACATCAGAACCTCAACCTTCACGCTTGGTTTCTGAAAGGTTGAGATACAAGGATTGGGACCTCCCAGATGACGTCATGGAGGTGTTGCTTTCAGCCAGAAGGCCAGCAACAAAGACTTTATACCGCTGCCGTTGGAACAAATTTTGCAGCTGGTGTAGAGGAAAGAATATCAATCTTTTCATGTGGTACACCAACAGTGTTATCTTTTCTACTCTATTTGGCAAATTCGGGCCTTCAGGTTGGCACTATCAAGGTCTATCTCGCAGCTCTATTGATCTTCAAGCGCACTGCAGAGGAGCCATCGTATTTCAAATTACCCTTAGTAATACAATTTCTGAAGGGATTAACCAATGTCTATCCTCCAAGACCATTCCAAGTACCCTTATGGGGCTTAAATTTAGTCTTAAATTTCCTGATGGGTACTTATTTTGAACCACTCCACTCTTGTTCGCTAAGGTAACTGTCTTATTAGTGGCATTGACATCTGATAGGAGGGTGAGCGAATTACAAGCTCTATCTTGTAAACCCCCTCATACAATTTTTCATAAAGACAAAGTGAAGCCTAATTTCCTCCCAAAGGTGGTTTCTGAATTCCACATCACTCAGAAGATTACCTTACCTTCATTTTATCCCCCTCCCCATCCGGGGAAAGAGGAAGCAAGGCTACATAGGCTGGACCCAAGGCAGGCTTTGAGCTTTTACATCAGCAGACTTGCTAGGATTAGGCAAGCAGACCAACTGTTCGTAGGTTACTCGGGGCACAAATTGGGATTACCGATAACAAAACGACCATTTCCAGATGGATTATTTTGGCCATTCTGGAATGTTACAAACTGGCAGGGAAAGAGCCTCCTCAAAATTTTAGGGCTCATTCAACCAGGGGTATCGCGGCTTCTTCGGCCCTCCAAAGAGCGGGTACCGATTCGAGACATATGTGCGGCTGCCACATGGTCGCCTGCACATACCTTCACAAGATTTTGCAACCTGGATTCCTCCTCTAGCCAAGAGACTAGATTTGGCAAAGCTGTGTTGCACTCTGTTCATTCTTGAAGGGAAACATGGCAATTTTACTCCCACCTCCAGTTACTCACCACTGCTATGGGAGTCTATCAAAATAAGGAATACGTCGGAGGACACAATCCCTTCGAAGAACAAGTTACTTCTTACCTGGTAACGTTCTTTCGATAGGATGTTCCTCCGACGTATTCCTCATCGCCCCTCCCATCCATCCCCTCAGTAAAACTTCCCTTGTGGTTACAGCTTACGCGCCTTCAGGGTCAATAACCAATTCATGTAAAGCAACTGTTAACGTCAAAAAGGAACTGAGCAACGGACACTGCGTGAGTCTATACGCATTATGACGTTGGCGCCGATATGGAGGCTGTCGAGGGACATCGGCTCGAGGGACATCGACGCGCAGCGCCCTCTACTGAAAAAAAAATTCCAAGGCCAGCGAGCTGGAGATGATCTATCAAGATAAGGAATACGTCAGAGGAACATCCCATCGAAAGAACGTTACCTGGTACAAAATGAAGAGCAGACACACATGGCGCCCCACAGATCAAGAATTCACTGCTATTTTGATTACTCCAGTTTCTCTTGAAAGATGCCCTTGCATGGTCTCTGCTGTAAGATCATAAGAGCGACTGTGCATGGCTTGGAGAAATGACATCTAAATAGTGTTCATAACCACAACCTTCGTTGACCTGCACATACTGTGGCCAGAAGAAGGCCTTGCACAGGTTGCCTCCATTGATCTTCAGACTTCTCCAGCATGGGGTCTGGCATGGATTCACATGCTCATGAATATTCCCTGTCGCAAGGCTGGGAATCCTCGGTAAAAGAAAAAATCAGTTTCAGTTTAATTTCTGAGCTGTCTTTCTCCTAACAACCAATCACTGAGCTCTGTGTCATACCGTCCCCGAGCCAATGACTGCTCTCTACCTAAGCCCCTCCTCCAGCAGCCATCTTCAGATTTTTACCACACGTTCAAGTGTTGGGAGTCCTTGTGCTTGGCACTCGTGCTTTTACTGCGTATTTTTTTTTTTTTTTTTTTGGAAGTTTACTCTATTTTCCGTCAATCGAGCTGGTATGCTCCATCAATCTTCCTTCCGATTAACTGGGTGTTACGCGCACCTGGATTCCACAGGGGCGCCGAACGAAGCTGGACTGCAACGGTCTCCACCAGCGTGACTCGTAGTGAAGTGATGAGCGACTGCACCTGCCCACTTAGTTTCGTCTGTCTGGCACATAGGAAGATTTTCCTAGAGTGGTGAAAATGACAAGTTAGCTGACTGATAGAAGGTTTAACTTCTGCTTCCTAACCACCTTGTGTTCTCTTTACTGTGTCTCACCTTATTGTTAAGAAGGATGGGCTTTCCATCCTGCATCTGAATGCAGGGGTGCGTTGAGACTTGGGTATCCAATTAACTTACCTGATCCCGTAATCTTATGGCAGAGTTCCAGACAACAATGACTCGGAGGTAAGTTTTATGCCAATCCGAAGTAGCATGCAATGCTTTAGAGTTCTGGTTGTCTTATAGTCCACTCTTGTACCATTTCTTTATAGTTTTGTTTCCTTGCAGAATTGCCGAAGACAGATGTCTCTTCTTCGAGAGAAACAAAGTAAATGCCAAGGTAAGATGCAGTATTTGCACCAAGCGAAGAAAAAGGTCTTAGCATGCAATAATGTTCATTCGCGTGATTAGTGAATTGTCCTCTTTATTCTGCAGGTGTGGCACTTCCCTGGAGCGAAGTACGTGTGATGGTGATTCGTGAGACCACACGTGAATATTGCCTCGGGTAAGTATCTTGCAGCGTGAGATTGAATGCCTTTAAGCGAGAGGAGCAGCTCACCTGTTATCTTTTCTTGTCTTTTGCAGATGAGGCAGCTCCGAGCGGCGATCACGTTAGAATGCCTCGTTGGATCGCATGGACGGACGTAGCCTTGGCGAGTATCGCGCTTATGCTATCTTGTATAGCGCGGGTAACTGGTGTTCCTTTTCTTGCAGGTGCGGCAACTCCCGGATGATTGCGATGGAGAATGGTAAGGCTCTTGTTCTAATCTGTTTTTCCTTTCCTTCCTCTGCTGGTTCGGATCAAGAAGAACAGGATGGGCGTGGCTGAAGACTGGACTGGACTGGAGCTGCAGGCACGGTGAGCCTTGCGCTGCAGGAGTGCAGAATAACACGAAGCGTGCTCTGTAATCCGGGCGTGGTTTAAATAGCCTCCCAGAAGTAGTTCCCAGGTAAAGTAGTCCCTGTATCACACCCAATGAAATGGTCCCTTAAATAAAGTAATCCCTCCAAACAGCCCCAAGGTGGCCTGTGCATGGTTTTACCACTTGATGACTTGATTTGCCTGACAAGGTGATATGAGCCTGCCGCCAACGGCGCCAGGACTGAGTCCAGGAAGCATTTAGGCAATCCTTTGGGGCCTTACAGGTCTCCATGGGTGCCAATACTCTGGGCAGTCTGGTCTGCTCCTGATGTCTGGGGGCAGGCATTGTGACATGGGGACCCGTTTTTTTGATTCTTCGGCGCCTCTCAGGGGCAGATTTTGTCTAATTTCTTAGTGGAAGCTTCCAGAAGAGCCTTCAGGCTTCTGCCGCATGGATCATGTTGGACGAGAAGGATTCCCCTTCCTTTTTCAAGCTTTGCTCTGACTGCGGTTTGCGAAATGTTTACATGGACGATGAGCATTCCCAATGCCTGTACCCGACGCATAAGTAGGATTGTGTGTTTTTAACCTGAACTTTTGAGACACACGTTGAAGGATCAGCGTAGACGGCGGGAAGAGTGACTGCAGGCCAAGGCCCCTGCACTGGGGAGGTTCCCAGGAGCATGCCTCTCCCGGATCCAGGAAAACTGAGCGGGCTTTTAAGTCCTTTTGAGGGCATCTCTCCCGCAGGGATCCAACAAAAGGCCAAGCACTGTGAGTCCACTACCGGCGGGAGCGCTGCTGCCGCGACCTCATCTACGGGCCAGGCGAGTTCCACCTCTCCGGCTGCATTGGTCTCCAGTCAACACTCTGGCTCCTCATCCAAGAGGAAGTCAGATCACCCAGGCAAGCTGAAGGTGGCCCCAGAGACAACCAAGGAGAAGGCCAAATCGGGTCCGGCGTCCGGCCTACCCGCGACAGATGAGGCCAAATGGGAGCGAGTGCCAACCCCTAAGGAGAAGGCCAAGGAAAAGGTGTCTGGAGTAACCGTGAAGGCCAAGCAGGACAAAAGGCCTGGCCTGACCGTGAAGCCCAGGTGCACCAGATGAAGGCTGTGCCTTCCATCGAGGTGGTGGTAGCGTCCCTTTCGAAGGCCACAGGGCTCCCTTCCGACGGCAAGGGTGTCCCTTCCTCTCAAGAGGGAGACTTCATTTAAGCCCATTGAGAAGACCCTGGAGAGGATGATGCCAATCTCCCCAAGATCCTCCCCTCTGGATGCGAAGAAGGGAGGGAGGGGCGTTGAGGTCCTCCAGGGCACAGCCATCTCCTCTGCCGAGGAGGATGAACTTGTTTACCTCCAGACCATCCAGGAGGGCAATGGCAATGAGGGGGACGTCATAGAGTCACGCCCTATGATGAGGGTGATGAGGATACCGTCTAGGAGTCTAAGGACAATGAGAGCCATAGCCCTGCTCCTACGCCACGGCTGCCTATCACTGCTCCTCAGCTGCTGCCTAGAGACCTTTTCAAGACCACCTCTCTACCCTTCATACGTTGAGATCTGAGATACAGAGGAGGATGCTGGTGATGCCACCCCGCTGACAACGGGGGAACCACCAGCAAAGAGGAAGAGGCACCCGGTGCCTCCTTGCCACCCTTCACCTCCTCCACCGCCCTGCGCAGGTGAGACTGGGTCAGACACGGTGACAGCGGGATGGGGGACCTCCCGTCGCTACCGCCCAGATCCTCTCCGCTGGACGAGATGGGATTGTTCCATTCATTCCATGCAATGATCTCCAGAGCATGCAATGATCTCCAGAGCATCCAAGCTTTTCCTGTACACACTGGAGAAGGAGGGTTCTTATACCAGTGCTGTGAGGCAAAGAGTAAGGCCATTATTTGTTTTGCTCCTGGATGACATTTGGGATGAAGGACTGACTCTTATGAAGAACCCTTCTGCAGCCCCATCGAAGGGGGATCGCCTAGAGAAGAAGCACAGGGTGCCAGACTCTGCACCTAAGAGCTTGCGGGCCCAACCGTCACCGGACTCTGTGGGTTCTGCAGCAGCCAAGAAGTTGTCGTCTGGCCCGACGTCTTCTGCAGCGTCCACCCCTCATGACAACGAGAGGAAGAAGTTGGATGCGATGGGTAGGAGAGTCATCCACTCTGCGGCGACGACGGTCAAGGCCTCTAACCCCCTATATCGTGGCATGCATCGACCGGCAGCTTGCACCTCTACTGGACTTCCGTTCGACGATAAGAGGTCAGACTTTGGAGATTCTTCAAGGCGTCGGACCATGCCATCACGGTGGCCTCTGTCGTGACTGGCTCAAGGCCACCAACTTCCGACAGGATGTTCAGACCAGGGTTTTGGACATGCCCTTTGACGGGACAATCTTTTTGGGAAAGCAGTGGATGAATCCCCAGAAGCCATCAAGGCGGAAAGAGACTGCACGTGCCCTGGGCACGCTACAGCAGCGACGGCTGTCCTTTTTGGTCTTCGGGAGGCAAGTCTACCCGATCTTCGAGGGGTTTTGGCAGGGGCTCCTCTTCTTACTGCCAATCCTCCCGCTCATAGAGAAGTCACCGTTGACTACACAGCGAGGACCATCCGCCTTCTGACGGATCTGGGGTTCTCAGTGAACTATGCAAATTCCTGCTTGACTCCATCGCAGGATGCGCTGATCCTGGGGTCCCGACTCAACACAGTGGCATGCCTGGCGTCAGTCGTAAGAGGATGTCAGCCATCCTGGGCAAGGTGCAGCGGCTGCTGGCACTGAAGATCGCCATAGGGAGGGCCATCAGTCTCTGCTTGGCATGATGTCGCCATGCATTTACTTCATCCGACTCTGCAGGTTAAGGATGTGCCTGCTGCAGGAGTTCCTCACCGCCCGTTGGGTTCAGGTTTGTTTATTGAATTTCTAATGCGCACCAGACCCTGCGGTAGCAGGGCGCGGAAAGGATATGCAAAGCTTACAAAGTTGCATTATGGTGAACAGAATACATTGACACCTGAGATGCAAAATAGGTAGGTAGAGTGTGCCGGTAATACATTTCAACAAAGTTATTTACATCATAATATACAGAGGTATGCAATGGTATACATATAAAGTAGATTTCAAAAATAGTTATTTGCATCATAATATACAGAGGTTTACACTCTAGGAGGTGAGGTGTGCTGATGTGCCATGGTTAGCGTTGGGACTAGTCTTCGGTCAGATTAAGATGGGTGATGAGGTTCTTTCTGAAAAGTGGATAGGGTTGATCAGCTCTCAGCTCGTTTGGCAGTGAGTTCCAAAGTTTAGCGGCCTTCACAGGGAAGCTATTGCCGCCGATCTTGGAGGACTTGAATCTTGGTACCACCAGGCAGTTTGAATTGACAGCTCTGATGGGCCTGCTGGAGGTTTATATGGACTGTTTGTTGATTAGGTAGCTAGGGGCAGCATTGTGAAGTGCTTTGTGTGTCGAGGCGATTTTTAGTTGAATTTTGTTATGGGTAGATAGCCACTTATATTGGCGCCTGATTGCAGTCATGTGCGCTCTTTTGTTGGTGCCTAGTGCAGCTCCAAGAGCGTTGTTTTGTAAATTTTGAAGTTTTTGGATAGTGGCTTTGCTAGCGCTACGGTATAGAGCATTACAGTAATCTAATCTGGATAGAATTGGTGCTCTGGCCTGTATAATGCAACTGTCGTTGGAGAGGAAGGGCTTGCCAGCTCTAATGAGCTTGCATGGGCTTGCCAGCTCTAATGAGCTTGCATGTGTAAGCTTTGCTGGAGGCTAGGGATTTCAATTGCTTATTGAAGAACATAGTGGCGTCCAGGTCAAAGCCTAAGGTTTTCCCCTCCTTTGAGACTGTGATGTTATTGCCATCAATGATGAAAGAAGAATAATCGTGACCTAGGTTGGATATGTTAGGGGGTGCCAAGAATATCAGCTCTGTCTTGTCATCATTCAGGCATAAACCGTGTGTGGCCATCCATGCCTGAATGATGAGGTAGATCCTATTCACCAATGCCAGGTCCTTGCCATGATCCCCGGAAAGTGGGAGGAGAATCTGTGTATCGTCTGCATAGTTAGTGTAGGTGATACCCAGAAGGTCCAAATCATCGAACAATGGCTTGGTGAATATGTTGTACAGAGTTGGGGACACGCAAGAGGGACTCCGCACAAGATCGGGGTAGGATTGGCCGCCGCTGATGGGGAGAATACTCTAATGGTTCTGTCGCTCAGGAATGATTCTATCCACTTGACCGCATCTGAGAAGTGGGCTGCTGAGTCAAGGTGTTTGCAGAGGACCTTGTGATCCACCAGATCGAATGCAGCTGAGAGATCAAGTATCGGCAGTCGTGCTGTCCTCCCTTTGCCTCTCAGCTCATCTATCTGTGTTTTCAATGCAGTTTCCGTCCCATGTAGCGGGTGGAAACCAGATTGTCTGACCTCTAGGAGATTGTGTAGCTCAAGATGTTTTTGGATCTGCGAGTACGCAACCTTATCCAAGATTATAAGTACAAATGGTACTGTCGTGATGGGGCGGTAGTTTGTGGCGATGAGTGGGTCTAAGGTTTGCTTCTTTAGAAGTGGGAGGACCCATGATTGTTTGAAGTTGACTGGGACGGTGCCCGAGGCAAATGAGGCGTTGATCAATTTAGAAATGAATGGGAGGTCTCTTGCGGCATCTTTTATGATGTGTGCAGGGCAGACATCTCCTTTACAGTTGGAAGGTTTTAGTGATAGGATGTTTTTTTCTACTTCTAGGACAGAGGTTTTCGTGAAATGGAATCTATTATGAAGACCAATGGTTTTAGTTTTGGATGGGATAGGGATAATTGGCTGTGATAAGTCAGGGTGTCTTTCTTATTTTTTATTTTGGTTTGTAGGGTGTTTATTTTGTTGGTTAAGGCTTGTTGGAGCTCCGAACACCAGGTCTTATTTTGATGCAGATATCAGGTAAGGAGGTGGGGGACTCTAATTCTCTTTAGTATAATTAACAGTTCTTTCATACTAGAGTTGGAATTGGCAATGCGTTCATTGTACGAATTACGTTTTGCCAGACAAATATTTCCTTTTTGTATTGTGAGGCCATGGACGTTAGCTTTGTTTTATTCTCGCTGGAGGGACAAAGCCGCCAGGCAGTTTCACATTTTCTTTTTAGTAACCGCAAGTCCTTTAGTTGAGGGGTGAACCATTTGTTAAGGTGTGCTTTGGTCTTGCTTGGTCTCAGTTTTAGTTTAGTTTAACTTTGTCCAATGTGGAGAGCATAATCTTGTTATATTCCTGCACCAAGGTGCTAGGGTCGAGGTTATCCGGCAGAGAGTTTAGAGTGGGTAGAATATTAGGAATTACGCTATCGATTGTGATGTTCTTTTTCAATCTAGTTGGACACAGTGGTGCTACTTGTAGAGCTATGATAGTTGGTCTGGTAGTGGATAGGCTCATGAACACAAGATAGTGGTCGGTCCAAGATGGCAGAGAAACGGATGTTATGGTTGCTGTGCAGTTGTACTCGGCCACCCAGTCCAGAGTTCTTCCCTTGATGTGAGTAGGTTCATTTACTTTTTGCTTTATTCCTAATGCATTAAGGGAGTTGGTAATTTGTAGGGCCTGTTTATCCAAGGGGTTGTTAAGACCTAGGTTGAAATCGCCCAGGAGCAATACTTGGGAGGCAGCTTGAGATTGCGGGCAAGTATATTATGCAGGTCCTCCTCAAATGATCCAATGGGCCCAGGAGGTCTGTAAACTACATGCATGGTGAGTGATTGGGAGTTATTTAGAGGAAGTTTGATGGAAATGAATTCACAGGATTGCAAGGTTTGGGGAGAGGCTATTCTCATAGATAAGCTCTCTAGAGATGATGGCTATACCACCGGCTCAGTAACTGTCTGTCTTGTCGAGATGGTGTATCCTTCCGGGATGGCTAGCATAAGTGCGGCTCCAGCAGCATCGCGTAGCCAAGATTCCGTTATGGCTAGGAAGTCCAGGTTGTCTTCTGAAATTAGGTCGGCTATGTCAATCGCGTGAGCCACCAGAGACCTAGCGTTAAGGAGTGCTCCTTTGAGAGGCTGATTATCTATTTTAACTGGAGTTGGGCATGAAGAGGGGTTGTTAAGAGCAGTAGCCTTGTGTGGGGGGGGGGGTGGTCTGAGTAGCAATGGCATCAGGAGCGGGTGGTGAGATAAACCATTTGGCAGTATTGGGGGGGGGGGTCTTACCACGAGCGGGAACTTCAGCAGGAGCTAGTGTAGAACCTTTTTTCATCAAATGGGGCAATCCCCAGATCAACTTGTTTGTGACTGCGACGAACACCGGGATTCCCCAGCAGGGCAGCATGGGGGACACATTCTGATTCCCTTGGGAAGGACTCTTTTTCTTTCTGTATGTGTTCCCTCCGTTGTTACTTTGAGTCATCAGTCAACTCGGACAGTGCCGGATGATACTCGTCGCACTGGCGTGGTCGAGGCAGATCTGGGACCCGGACCTTCTCAGCATGTCAAAGTCCCCACCAGTCAAGCTGCAAGTGGTCGTGGATCTTCTCGCCAGGCAATGGGGCGCCATTCTTCACCACGATCCAGGGTCTCTGAACCTGAAGGCCTGGCTCCTGCAGTGCTAGAATTTGGTGGGTACGATCTCCCGGGAAAACTGCAAGGAAGTCTCGCCAAGGCTAGAGCATTGTCTACTCTGAAATGCTACAGGCACAAATGGAAGCGTTTTGGTGCTAGTCTCAGAAGATTAAACCATTGCGGGTCACGACTCCTCAAGTCCTTCCATATTTGTTGTCATTGGCCAAATCGGGACTAGCCCATGCCTCCATTGAAGTACATCTGGTGGCTGACTCCCGCTACACCAGATGTTTGTGTTTTTTTTTTTTTGTTTTTGTTTTTTTAACTAGATTTGAAGTTTTGAATTACATGATCAGCCCCTGAAGAGAAGCATTCTCGAAACGCGTTGGGCAAACCCACATGGACCAATACATCCATTTGCAAAAAATTGTATACCTGTTTTTGAAGACTCACTGATTAGGAATTGTATAATGTATGCATACTTAGAGTAGCATGCATATGACTGATTTCATTAAGTTTTACTGCAACATTTAAGAGACCACTAAGATGCATTATAAAATATTTTGGCTTCTATGGCTATTGATAATGTGCAGGGGACGGGAAACTGTTTCCCAGAGTAAGTAAAGTGAAATTGACTTTACTAGTCTTTTAAATTCCTAGACCATCACACCCTATTTTACCAGAGAGTGCTGTGGGGCAGGGGGTACTTGGTATCCCCTGGTTCTAGATACTCATGTAGCAGTCAAATGCTACCCTTTCCTCTCAGAATGGCTGGTGGTAGTGGTTTTACAACAAACTACCATGATTTTTCCTGACCGCAAACTGTCCGCAGCTCCGGTAACATTAAATCGCAGGAGCCATGTTTTTCAAGATGGCGTCTGAGCCCCCTTTGTTAAAACCGGTCCCGGTATTCTTTTTTTTATTTTTGGCATTTCTTTGTGGAAAGGCCCTTCTCGAGTTTTTCTCTGCATGCCAAACCAGGTCTGGTCCCTTTGTTCATTCGCCTTTTGGTGGGCTTCAGGAGTGAAGACCGCGTCTGGTGCCAGAGTGTCTGGGGTGGGCAGGAAGTGAGGGAGGTGCCCGAAACTCTGTGCTTAGTCTCCTAGGAGACCCAAATGCACTCTGATGATTGGCTCGCTGACTGTCCGGCAAGGACAGCCACCATGCTGGTTGAGTGATAGGTAGGCTGGAATGAAGGGGAGAGAACTGAATAAAAGGCAAGTCTCTTGGCTTGGAAGGCAGAGCCGATCACTGGACGAAGGAACCGAAGAAGATCTTGAAGAGGATGACTGCTGCAACTCCTGGACCATTGGTTTGCCCGGTGAAGCCCTGCTGTAGGTCTGAATCGCCAAGTTTGCATCGACCGAGAAGCCCTGCAAAGGACGAAGTCTCCCTTTGAGTTGGTGGGACCCATCAACTCCGAAGTAAGCCACCTGGGCACCCATCTCGGAGCTAGTTGAATTTCCTCAGAGTTGCTGCAGGAAACGTAGGACCAGGGAGAGGGACACCAGTTTGTGTGCGTTGCTTACAGGCACTGGAATTGCAGTTTGCCCGTTGCAAGCTTTATGACCAGTCCCAGTGCAGTGCAGGAGTCCCCCCTACGTCCTCCCTCTTGTCCCCACGACTTGAGGCCCAGGATCAGCGAGATCTGCAGGAACTGCCAGGAACAGAAGTCATCAGCTGCCTCTTTCTTCATTGTAAGGTACTGTGAAACAAGACTGAGGGAACTTCCCTCTCGCGGCGAAGAAACCTTTGCAACTCATAGGCCTAATCAACTTGTGACCCAACATATGATTATTCTTTTTACAAACTACTTCCGAGAACTTGTGCAGAGAATTTACCATTTACTTACCAGAACCGCTTCATCCTATCCAAGACTTTATCCCATTGACTTTGGCCTAGCCTATTGGATTGAACTGACTCTTCTGCTGAACTCAAGCATTTGCACTGCTTAAGAATAATTGTAGTCTTTCTATGTTCTACTCCTCTTTGAAAAGTATTGAAGTATATTTGTTTTTTTTTATTTTATTTTTTTATTATTGTGACTAGACAATTTTACAAATGAAGTGAATCTTTCTTGGTTATGTTACATATAAAAGCTTCTCAGTTTTGAGTTTGTAGTATTGTTTGGGGTTTTTCGCTCTAATTCGAGGCTCTGCAGGAATTTAGCTGTGGCTATGGTCAAGGATAAGTTCTCACCACACATCGCCCAGTTGCACCAGGCTTCAGCAGTTAATGTCAAGTGTTGCAGCCTGTGTGATTGGAGATGGGTAAGTCTAAGTTGTGCGGTCCCTGGTCATAGCATGAGAAGATGGCGCACTGTTTTGATGGAATTTGAATTCTCGCTGAAGCAACATCTGTTGCACTTAGATTGCCTTCGAAAGTGCAATACTTAGTTTGCATTCATAAGATTGAGACGAGCCCTCAGGAATGTTGTTCGAAGCCTTTTGTATGGGAATTTCTTTAAGTATTTTCGAACCTCATTCACTTTTTGTGTGTCCCATGAAAGGTCCATGGATGACTTGTACTCTTTGGCTCTGTTGAGTGTGACAATCCAATCCCAGGTCTTCAATTTTCCCTTGGCTTTATCCGGAATGAATTCGAGCTCCCATTGGGAACTTCCAATTGTTTCCAGCAGGTCTAGGCAGTTTTTGAGCCATGCTGTTAGGATCCTGCTTTTTCCGTTGGTCAATTCGTTATTTTTGGTCTTGGCTTTCTTAAGATGTTTCCCAGGAAAAGTATTGTGTTCCTCTCAACCACTGATTTAATTGATGGTAGGCATAGTTCTCTTGAATTACAGCCATGGGGGTCGAAGATGGTAATCCGACATGCCGCCAAAATAGGCCTTCAAGTTTTATCCACAATGTGGAAAGTAATTGGGGCATGGCCTGGGCACCGAATATTATTGCTGGTGCAGCTTTTGGTTTGAAGAAGTCACTGGAAGTAATGAACATTTTCCAAACTTTCTTTCCAAGATCGCTGCTTGAACGGCAAGAGTTCTTGTTTTTGCAAATAGATGTTCCTGCATAGTGACCTCAGTGAAGCTCTGGGATATTTTGACCCCAAATAGCTGGCTTTCGACCAATTCCAATTTCTCCGAGTTTATAAACCACAGATGTTTTCTGTTAGATTTTGTTTTGCTTGCATTGAAATCCAGGTCGTTTTTCTTAAGGTATATCGCCAAGCTATTTAATTGACGCTGTAGGCCAATGGCTATCTGGTCCATAAGTATTACATCGTCTGCATAGAGGAGCCGGGTGACCTTTGCCTCCCCTATTGTTGGTGGAAAAGAATGAGTATCATTTTCGATGTCCGTAATGTCGGCCATGTAGGCGTTGTAGAGAGGACAGTGCTTGATTTCCTCCCCCCCCCCCTTGATGGAATGCAGGCGGACAGTTGGCCCTCAGCATAGCATTCATACGCGCTCTCATTGAGGTGTCAGTGTAATGCTTTAATAGGGTCTATGATGGTAGCTGGAAATCTGGATTTTGCTAGTTTTACTCTATTCACACGATTGAAAGCCTGGACCAGATCTATAGAATCCATTAATATTTTTGGCTGGTCTTCCATCACTCTCACCTTTTTAAGATATTAATCATCATGATGTGAATTGAGGTATTCAGGTGTTTTACGAAGCCAGATTGGAAAGGGGCCGCTATTTTAGACTCTTTCTGCCAGGCTTGGAATTCATCCAAGATCAGAGTTCCGAATAGCTTGCCAGTAACGTCAAGTAGCTCTATTGGTCTATAGCTTTTAGGGTCGTTCCTTTGTCCCTTCTTGTAAATCGGGACAATGTTGGCTGTTCTCCGTGATCCGGGTATGTTTCTGGTGGCGAGGGATCTGTTAAAGATCTCAAATATCAAGGTAGCCCACTCTTCCGGGTCTTTCTTTAGGTGGATGTTTGATATTCCATCAGGGCCCGGAGCTCTTGAGTTGTTCAGCTGCTTTATTATTTTTCAAGATGATTGGCTTATCGTATGGAATGACCCAGTCGCAGGGCACTTGTTTGGCCCTGTTTGCAATTGTTGGTGGCTGTTTAAACCGATCAGTAAAGTGCTTCGTCCATGTGTCCTCGCTGATGGTACATGAGATTGCAGAGGCTGTGGGAGTTTTTGTTTGACGATAGACCAAAAGTCTTTAGAGTTTCTCCTACCGTTGTTTCTGCGTCCCGTTTGTAAAGTCTCCATCAAGGGGTTTCTAGCCAGTTTTTATAGCTTTTCTTCAGTTCCAGTGCTCGAGCAATGTTTTCCAACGAGGGCACCATTTTGGCCAGTCTTGAGGCTTTTCTGGAACTAGCTTTTCTTGCCATTAGTTCCTCGTTATGACTATGCAAGTGCAGATTTCCAAGGCCACTTCTTGTTGGTCTTGGCTGTAGATGCAGGACCAGAAGTAGATAGTAGTCCAAGTTTGTTACTCTCAAATCTGTTTCCCGGAAATAATTTCCCTTGTGGGTAGTCGTGATTAGGCTATGGGCTTCTTTAGTGATTTTTAGCCGGATAACTTGCAGATTGGCTTCAACCTGGTGCGGCATTACCAGTGGTATTTCTTTGGAAAAAGGCCAGGATGCTGTTAAGAGGTTGTGATCACTTCGAATGGTTTTGATCACTTTGAGTCGATAGGTGCGTATAGTTCTTTGGCGGCGTAGATGTGGTTAATAGTGCTCTTGCGGCTTGTGCTCTCCCAAGTAGGTTTGGTTTCAATGGAATTATCCAGTTGGTTTAAGTTGTGTAGGTCCCGGGAGTCCATAAGATCGCCCCATGCACGTCCTCTCGAAATTGATTTAACTCTTTGATGGAGGGTGTTCGAGTTTGCTAAATTTTCCCCTCCTTTTGCAGGGATTGAGGCGTTAAGGTCTCCACATATCAAGATGTGGTCGACGTTATGGGCACTTATTGCCTCGGTTATGATCAAATCCACATCGTTTAGGAATACTTTGGTTGGTTGCATGCAGGGATTCCAATATACATTCATGAATAGTATTAAATCCGCCTTCGTGGTCGTAGGAGACCTCCAGCTTTGGTTCCATAGCAGCAGGGCCGCTTGAATAAAGGTTGAGGTTGCATTTTGTTCTCGGGCTCCCTCGTATACGAACTGCTATTAGGAGGCCTGAACTCGGGCAACCTTTTAATTCCTTTAGATGTGGGGCATAATGTTTCGAATCAGTCCATAGTTGGCGGAAGGTGTAGACAGGTTTCTTGGAGGCTGAAAAGATGAAATTGACCAATGTTGATCTTGCCTGCCTGAGTAAGATGGGAGTAACCTCTGGTATTGCAGGATCCAATGGTTTATCTGCATTGTAACCCTTTGTCATTGGTTGTTTTTGGTTGCTATTTCCTAGTATATGGGACAGTGCAGCTGAAATCCAGGCCCATCTGTTGTGGTCTTTGTCACTGATCTTCAGTTTATCTGTTTCTGAAGGGGCGCCGTTTATTTTTATTTTGTTTAGCTCTGCAGTTTAGCTCTTGGTCCAGCAGGCTTGAGGACCGCTATGTAGTTCGTGCCCTGCTTGCATCAGTAGGCTGGCTTCTGGATAGTGTTCTGTCTCTAACATGGACTCCATCTCTCATACTTGAAGACCCTGCGGGGTTAAGTTGTTGTCTTTTCACAATTGATGATGGGTACATTTTTCCTCTCCCCTTGTTACGGCTAGACTCATTCGATCGATCACTTTTCTGTCACTTGTATTAGTATTATGGATATCATACCTCTTTCTTCCGATGTAGTTTCGCAGAGATGGTAACCGATCTTCTGTAGTTTACCAGCATTCGAGAGCAGAACTTTCTTTGTTTGTGATGGTAGGAAGATGCTATCAGACCTCCCTTTGTGCGCAAATTCTACAACCTTTATATCCTCACTGCGGAACAGGTCTTCATTCAAAGTTCTCTTGAAGAGCTTCAAAATTGCTCTTCTATTTAGGATGGTTTTGTCGTCTGTGTTTGAGATCCAAATCCATAATTTGGCCGAAACATGTCGACACCTCACATCTCAAAAAATGTCTAAACTTAGGCGTTTCTGCAAGCATTTTATAGGATTATAGGGTGTATTGATTTACCCTTTCTTTCTTCTTTCCCAAAATCCCAAAAAATTTTGGGATTTGGCCTTTTTTCTAGTACGTCTGTGTTTGAGGCCTTTTCTAGCTTTAAGGTTCTTGTGGCCTGGCTCTTCTGTGTAAAGAGTGCTCATACTAGTATTTGTTGAGAAGCTGAGTATGAAGGGAGGTAAGAGTTGTTTCGATGGTGTCCGTTTGTTTTGTCGGCGGGTTTTACCCATGGACTATAGGCACCATATTGTTTGGGGAGCTGGCTCCGCTCATGGGAGCAGTTGGGCTTCGATCTGTCTCTTACGTTGGGAAACCCGTTTTCCTTGGGTTTTCTTTCGTCCTTTTGCGAGTCTTTGTTGTATCTAGAACTAGTTGATTGCTGATTCCCCTGACTAACCACGTGGAAGCTGTAGCTTCTGGCCCCTTTGTGTTGACCCTTGTTTAACTTCACACCTGACAAGCGACGTATGGTTCTTCTTTCTGGGCTGATCCGATTTTTCTTTCAGGAGGGACCTCGTTGTGTTTTTTTTTTTTTTTTTAGATGCTCTTTTGGGTGACCCTGTATCGTTGTTGGAGCAGTACTTCTGGGATCCTGGTCGAATTGATGGCTCATCCGCGAAAGACTTTCCTTTTTAATTTTCCTGTGGGAGCAGAAATATCTGAGTCTGAATTTTCTACGGAATAAACGCTGATGTTTGATCGATCATGTCGCTTCCCGAGTCGTCTTGGGGCACTGCAATGTCACTCCTTGGAATTAATGGGTTTGCTTGTTTCAGAGTTTTTTTTTTTTTTCTATTACCGTGACTCATTTGGTTAAAGTCTCGTTAGCATCGGTAGTGTTTGCCCTTTGAAGATTGCAATTTGGAAGCCGACGGCTTTTGTTCAGAGGCTCTCTAGACTGGTTTTTGTTGAGCACCGGAGTATTTGCGCTACTGTTTTTTTCTTTGAGTCAACTGGCACTTTTCTTAGGGTTGTACTGGTCAGATCTTGAAAGTCCTCATGTTTGGATTTGATTTTCTTCGTCTGAATCAATATGGCCACTTTACCGCCAAGCTTTTGGTTGGAGTCTGATGGCGACCTTGTAACTTTTGACAGGTGATAATCCTACTGCTTCTCAACAATAGGGGGGAGCAAATGTTTCACAGCTCTCAAAGATTTCTCCCTGTCTTTGTTGAAGATTTTCCCTTGTTGAGATCCGGTGTTATTCGGGGAGATGCTCCCCAGACAATCCAACCTATTTGAGTTAGTAACCTCCTTCGTCAGGACTTTCCCGGTAGTTCTTTCTGGTTTTGATGTTAAGGCCGTTTGGCTTTCGGCCTCTACTGACTGTTTTTTAAACAGAAAGACCTTGTTTTTTTCTTTTCAGCCGAATTGGTTGGTGTGTGAGTACTCTGTCATTGTACCCTGGTCTCTTGTATTCGCCTTCCAGGCTTCCGTAGCCATGATGTAACCCTGGGGAAAGCTTGGCATTCATGCTAGCTATCAAGAAGGTGTTTCACTTAATGATTCATACAGCTTTCCAAAAGGAGCCAAGGCTACCGTGACTGCCGACATTATGGTAAATGTCAGTCTTCTTTCCCGGCGAGTTTCTTTCTGTTGAGCTAGGTATATCCCTTTGTGGTTTCCCTTGTGATGGGGTGACGGGTATAAATCTTGATATGTCCACAGGGATAACCTCTCTTGAATTGGGTAAAGTCAATTTCGGGCGGGAAGTCGCTGCTGCGTGTTTAGTAAGTTTCTTTTCTTTGGAGTTTAAGGTGATGTCGGACGATCTTCTTTAAGGCCCGTCGGGTGAATAGGTGTGTCAAATAGGAAGTTGGTTGATTTCAGGGGATCTAAGCTGACGATCCACAGTTCATTCATCTTTTCTGTCGTTTTATGGTGAAGAATCGTTGTTATTTTTCCCTCTGAACTTTGTTTTGACCCTGGGGGCGGAGGAAGCCTGTGACTGATGAGTCCAGGTGGCTTGGCTTGACCAAAGTGCCGGCATATTGGGGATCAAGGATTTAACCCCTATAGCGATGGCCACCTTATCATTCTGAGTGAAGACGTTCTCACCGACTGATGCAGACATTCTCTCCCAATATTTCAGTGTTCGATAGTTCACCTACATTGCTCTAACGTTTTGTCCATTTTATTAAAGAACTTACCAATGGGGTTATTAGTGTAGGGCATGTTTGAAATCCGTTTCCTAGGATGAGTTTTTGTAGGAGCCCTGTGCTGAGGTGTGGATGATAAGGTAATGCTTGTTTTTTTTGTTATAGGGCGTTGTATTCGAGGTACTTCCAGCGTCTTATGAGAACTTGCCTCTCGAGGGGCTCCTACGGTGTCCAACTTGGATGGTAGGGAGTGCAAGGTGGTGGAAGGGTCACCTCCTATAATCTTTCCTTCCAGTGGCTCCAGCGCAAATGCGCTTAGATCTGTCACCAAGTTGTGGTCTTTCAAAATGTTGAGATCTGTATCAAATTTGTCGGTCTTCTAAGGTGATTGCGGATACATTGGAAAGAGGATTTTCTTGTGGGCTGGGTAATTTGCCTCTGGCCGTTACCGGGGGAATTACGTTATTTATGTTGGGCCAACTGGATGATAGAACGCCTTCGTGTGCATTTAGCACTTCTCACAGATTTTGAGGGGGAATTAGTCTTGTTACGTTATTGCCCATGGGCTGGTTCTCATACAGCTTGGAAGGCGTGTGGCCAGTCCGTGCTGCAAGTCTTTGTATTAGGAGGAGCATGATCGGGGCTCTGTTGATTTGGACTCGCCTGACGCCACAGCAGTGTTCAGCTGCTCGCCCTGTGCCACATCCACATTTATCGCCCCTCCCGGAGCAGAGGCAGAGCATGCCAGCACCGATGTCACTGCGGGTGGGCTGCATCACTCGCCTGACTCCGCCCCGGCGCACGCCACCGCACCAGTCCTCTGCGCCCCGAGACACAGCCTCGCCGACACCTGGACACCGTCCGGACCGGCATCATGCGGGGGCGTCACTCCAACGTGGATGCCCGTTCCGCGCCAGTCCAAAGGTGAACGTGGGTTGTGGGGAGACCTCAGTGGTGGAATTGGAGGACTGAGGTTTGCCACCAAGGGCGAACATTTCGAGGTGGAATTGTTTATAGTTTTGTGTGATTCAAGACGGTAGAGACCACTTGTGATCTCACCACTGTGGGTCTGGGTCAGAGTCAAAGGGAGGGAAGGTGGAGTAGAATTTTGAGGGGCCCGCAGGGCAAGATGGGCCAAACCATCCGACCCTTCTCTCGTTGTCAAACGTCCACTACGTAGGAGCCTGCCAGGTTCTTCTAATATGGCTCCTGCATCTTCCATTCTTACCTCATCAGTTGCTGATCTCGTTTTCCTTTTATTTTGTATGTTCGCCATGAGTGTCTTATCTCTCAATTCGATCTTGGGCGTCTTCGTTGTTGTTAGTACCGCCATTTTGGTCCTGGGCCTGGGCTGCCGGACTGCCAGAGTGCATCTGCTTCTGTTGGTGTACCCGGATCAAAGGCTCACAGCCTGCAGTCTCCGGTCGCCCATGGCTCTTGTGATGTCAGTATTGATTGTTTTGATAATTATGGATGGGCACCCACGCGGCCAAAGCCAACAGCAAAAGTAAGTTGCAGGCTTAATATATTATACAATTGCCTCCTTCTAATTAATGTTTTATAACTGATAAATTAGTAGTTATCCAAGAAACTTTGAGCGTAATTATTTGAACACCTGTGAATTTAGACCTCTGTGTAACATCATTACTGCTCACATTCCACTCTTGAGAGGAGCCTGGCTGCTCAGCCCCGCTACCAAAACTGTGTAGTACAGACTTGTACCAAAAGTTGGTTTGCTTACACCTGTAGTCATAGTTGTGTGTAGTGTTCCCAAGGGTTACTGCGTACAAATTGTGCCTAACAAATCAAGCCCACGGACCACATCTCTCTGGCGCTGAAATACCTCCACTGGCTCCCAGTGGCTGCAAGGATCAAGACCCTCTGCATAATCCACAAGGCTTTCTGGGCTAGGGCTCGCACTATCTACAACTCTCCCTTCCTAAATACTCTTCCTCTAGAGCCCTCCGCTCGTCCTCCAACTCTGTGGGTGAGCTGCTTTCACAAACTTTATCTACTGCAGTGCCTCCCTCTGGAACAGTCTCCCTGCTTCTCTCCATCTTGAGTCGGAGCACCTTAAGTTCTGGAAAACTCCTCAAGATCTTACTCGTCTGTTCCTGCTCTTTCTCCCTCTCCCCTGCTAACCTCAGTTCTTTCTCTCCTTCTCCTCCTTAACTCTGTTCATTTTTTGCTGACTGGTTGCCTGGTTCACCTCCAGAGCCTTACAGGTCCCAGGCTCCCCCCACCAGTCTTTTGCACTTGCCTCTGGGCCGCTGCACTATGTTCAGCAACACTGCACTTTCAGCTTACGCTCCATGAACGGGGCAACCTCGCTGCACTTAACCCAAGGCCCTGCTGGACTGGACGCGCTCGTCTTCCCCCCCCAATTCCCCCTTTCCTTGCACCTCCATCTGTATGCATGCATGACTTAAATATACTAGGACTAGTAAGTTCGTCTGTCTGCCCCCCACGACCCCCCTTTTTTGGTCCCCTCCCTCCTAGCTTGATCGCAATTGTAACACTTTATGGATAAATGCAGTCAGGCCTAGTATGCTAGTTTCTCTGTTTAGATCTGTTATATAGTGACTGTGTCACATGGAATGTTGTTGGGTGAATGATGGAATGCTGATCTGAGGGTTACATACTGAGACAGGCAGTTGGATCTCCCCTGCCTGGGTGATGGGGCCAGTGCTGATAATACTCCATACTCCTGTATTTACTTTCATGTAACTGTAATCTAAGTACCTTCAATAAACCTAAGATGTAACCCAAGTTAAGCCTGCAAGGCACTTCGCAACATTGGCGACGAGGATGGGATGAGAGAAGAATGCGCACAAAAAGGAGGAGCTGAAGCCTGCTGCTGGGGGTGCAGTAGACAGGAGGAAACAGCCGAGATCAGCACTGCCCCCACAATACAAGTAAGAGACCCATCTCCCAGGTTTAAGGAGGGGAAGAGCAAGGAAGCCCCACTTCATCAGGCATCAACAAAAGTGGGAGGACCCATCAGGTTAAAGTAAGAAGCAGTATGAAGATGAAGTAAACCCAGGTAGAAACAAGCCGAGCCTGTTATAGTGGGAAAGTCTGGTTGAGAGGTCCCACTCATACTCCACAGCTGCTGTAGTTGTAACAAAAGGAAGGAGCTAAGTGCAATGGACTTGTGGAGAAAAAAGGGCGAGGTAATGGGACATTGAGCATTGAAGCCACCTAGCAATAATGACAGTCCCATCAATCAATAGGGGAGCAAGTGGACACTGTCTGTCCTGATGGGCCGCCAGATACCCGGAGTAAAAGCAATGAGGAGCCCATAGCACTAGAAGTGCGAAGTCCCCTTACAAGTTAGGCAGAGAAAACGGGAGGTCCTGAGGGAACAAGAAGTGACCGTTTTGCTCAGAAGTGTTTTATTACACGCTGTGCACGTGGTGTAGAAATTGATCGGTGCTGTAAGTAACAGTAACCAGTCTCCCCGTGCGTGTGTGGCGGTTGGTGACGGAGAGATCTGTTAGGTGCCGGCTTTGGAGTAGAAATGATGACGTCACTGAAGGCCCTGGGGTGTTGGTGATGAAAAGGAACGCAAGTGTAGCGTTCGAAGGAATGACTGTTGTCTGAGGCGTAATTATGAGAGACTCGGCGCATACGTGATGATTTGTTGGCTAATGATGATGGGATGCGTTGCGGAGTTTGAGAAAAGAACCCGCATAGTCGGATGTATCAAGTGGTAGTGCTGCGTTGCAGCCCTCGGAAAGCGTTGGATTCGAACAGTTGTCACGGGAGAAGAAGCCAATAACAGGCTTTTGGGAGCAGCAACGTATGAGCCGCAGCAAGAAGTACAAAGTAAGATGTGCAATTCAATGAGTGTGGTGGAGCTACTGTGAACTGTAGTAACGCGGCACGCTATTCATCTACATAGCATTGCTTTTGGAGACAGTAATACATCGATCAAAAATTGATCAGCATTAGAGTTAATCGGTATTCTGCACAGAGCGAGGAGTCATAAAGTTGGACGGCAGGAGCAGCAGCGACTTGGAGCTCATGTTATGAGGCAGTGTTGTGAAGGTCCACTGGAATGTTTGGTTCGAGCACAGCAAAGAAGTTAAGATAGGACATCACGAAGCTGCATGATATGTATCCTTTTTATTAAGTGAAGTACTGTGATATTACAGTGCGTTAGATATAACTTGTAGAGGATTTGCAGGTTAAGGGTGTGGACCACCCATGGACTTTTAGTGTTCTCTTACTACACAACCTAAACTGCATGTTACTTTGTGTAAGTGATTGAAGTATGAGTATGTTGGTGCCTCCATGGAGTGTGGGAGATTGAGCTAACGTAACCTGTTGAGGATTTTCAGGTGCAGGTTGCTTTCAAGCAACATGGACTTTTAGAAGCATGGTATTTGTCTTAGGGTCAAAAGATGACCATGGACTTCTAGGACAAAAATGTTGGCTAACTTAATTACACCAGTTATAACATTGCATAGTGAAATGTAAAATGTCCTGATTCAGTTAAAGTTGGAAGTGAAATAGATGCACAAGGATGGACGTGAAGATGGTATGGGGCAGGCAGAAACTGCAGAAGTAGTGTTTCTGATGTGAATGGCATTGTGCAAGGAAGGAGAGGTAGCGACTCTGTGTATGTGTCACCATTAGTGTTCGCAAGAGGTAGCGCCTTTGATGTGGATGACATTGTGAGTACTTGGAGGTACCGTCTCTGATATGTGGGTCACGTTTGATTGGGGGAGGGGGGTAGCGCCTCTGAGTGTGGCTCAATGGGTATTTTAGGGCGGTAGCGCCTCCAGTTAGGGTGACAATAGGTTTTTGAGTGAGGTAGCGCCTCTGAGGTGAGTGTCACTGCGGTATTTTATGGAGGTAACGCCTCCGGGTTTATGCGAAGAATAGTATTATAGAGCGGTAATGCCTCTGATGTGCATGGACGTAAGTGGATATAAGGGAGTTAGCGCCTCGGGTAGGTGTCACTATTAGTGTTAGCAAGAGGTAGCGCCGCTGATGTGAATGGACACAAGTGTATATGAGGGAGTTAGCGCCTCAGGTTTGTGGAACATTGTGATGTGCGAGAGGTAGCGCTTCTGCCAGTGTGAAGTAGGACAGGTATCTCAGTGGATGAGTGCCATGTCAGATTGTTTCCACTATTTTTAAAGGAGGTAGCGCCTCTAAGTGATATTTACATATATGTAGTTGTGCTAAAGCCTGTGTCTCATCCAAATTGTGGGGTGTGGCATGGCAGTCTCTATCAATACTGCATTGGGATGTCCGTGGTCATTTGCCGGGTACACAGATGGATTTGGGATGTCTGGCCAGTGTCTCAGATTCATCTGCAGTATTTGGATTTATTGGCTAAGTAGGTCATACCCCACAGGCTGAGTCTATTTGGTGTTTGAATGGGTGAGTAGTGTTGTGTCAAGTTGTGAGTGTTTGTTTTCAGTTTTGAATTAGATGCGTGGTTTGAGACAGGTTCAGAAAAGGGTCTTGTTGTGACCGTTTTGTGCATGTGTGTGGCTCTGGTAAAGGAAGGAGATGTGTTATAGTGACTGTCTGTGTTAGTCTGCTATATGTGAGTGTGTGATGTCACATGGAATGTTGTTGGGTGAATGATGGAATGCTGATCTGAGGGTTCCATACTGAGGCAGGCAGTTAGAGCTCCCCTGCCTGGGTGATGGGGCCAGGGCTGATTATACTCCTGTATTTACTTTCATGTAACTGTAATCTAAGTACCTTCAATAAACTGAAGATGTAACCCAAGTTAAGCCTGCAAGTCACTTCGCAACAAGATCATTCAGAGACTTCAAGGCCTAAGAATGATTGCGATATTCCCTTGTTCTCTTCCCGCTTTGAAACACTTCAACGGTGTATAAAGCGCTGTATAAATAAACAATTACTCACGAGAGCCATCAGGTGCCATGTCCAATAAAAGTAAGTTTCCAAAGACTCCTGCATAGATTCCCATATTGCCTGAAAGAAAAGATTTTTTTTGTTATCAATAGTAGATTTGTGGCTTTTAGAAGTCTACATTTAAACCCACTTGGAGACATGTCCTTTTTTAGCTTGTGTGCATAACCTGACCTTTGTCTTTGTTCAGTACCTCTCCCCACGTCACCACCTTCAGTGGCCACAGATATCTGTAGGGAATGCTCTTGAGGATGCATCGTTCTTAGCTGGATTACCAAGAACAGGTGAAATGCACGTGATTGGTCTGTGGTCACTCTCTCACCGATCCAGTACCTCAAATTATGTAATCGGTCCCCATTATTTTGGCTCCAATCAAGCAATATATTGAGGAAGACACTGCACTTGTGGTGTGTGTGTCGAAGAGTGGACATTCAAACATATATCCAGATGAGTGACTATGTTGATAATCACAAGGCCAGGCCACCATAATACAGTAGGAACAAGCACATTTGCAGTGTTGATAACAGCAGCTTCATACTATCGACTACCTCGAGGCTTTGCGTACTAATTATAGAAGAAAAACTATTCCTGACGCCATTCGGCACTGAACAAAGTTTTCCTGACTGTGTGGAACCAAGGCACTCTATTTGACATGGCTGAGGATGCAAGGATGGTACAAGCATCATGTGCAGGAGGTTGTGACAGAAGATCACATATAATAGATGGGTTTTCTTGCACCATCTGTGCCTCAACCAGTGCCACTGATGGCCCTCTCCAATGCACTGTTTGTGGTGACTAAGGGCTTGTCCTCTTGATAAGTAACTATAAGGCCCAAACAATGAGAGTGGGGATTAACCTGCAAAGCATTGCACATGCGCACACAATTGGATCTATATGTGGCAATGTTTTGCAGATTATAATTTTGAAGATCTGCAAGAACAGCACACTGACTGGAATAATTGTTGGTATAAGAGGACAAGCCAATCTATGTTCACATTCAAGTCTACACATGCAAATAGATTATTTTTCCCTATACTGCACTACAAACGTGTAAAGGGGTGCATATTTTGCACTAAAACATGTCTTTTTATCCAGGATTTGGACTAGGATCTCGCCTAAGTCCACCAATGGTAAGCATCTGCACCATTAAATCTGCCCAGCAAAAAATACTCTGTCATCTATATGTGGACTGCGACCAGACCGCCTAAGGCCCCACACACTGGCTTAAACACGGACCATGCCGTTGCCTGGGGAAGCAGCAGCATTCCATTCATGGCCATTCCAGACCCGAGCAGGCAGGAAGAAAGCTAAAGAACAATCTGGCCAAAGGACAAGTGAAACCTTGTGGCACAGCCATTTTAGTCATCTAGCTGCTCTTAAGAGCCGCTCTTAGTAGCCATTTGCAGTGATTGCAAATGTGCACACGTGTCGTTGGGTAGACTTGCATCTCCAGGCCGTAGGGCCATCTCACTTACCCAGGGGCTGACTGACAACAATAGTGGTATTGTCAGTCTGTCCCTGGGTGCTGGGATTTACCCTCGATAATGGAATGACTTTATCCGCTGAGCATAACCCTTCTACCGATGACTTGGCAACTGATTTCGTTGCAGCCTTGACCTTCCGGCCCCGCCTCACAGTAGGGAGAGTGGGGCTTCAATTATTACAGATTTTCTCTCGAATGCCTCTTCTTTGCCCCTCCTTCTCTTTGCTTCAGTCCGGCTGCTGTTTCTCTCGGCTATGGAGCGAACGTCTTTTAAATCTGCCCATCTTGCAACAGCAAATATCCCTGGAAAGATACCCATCACCAGTGCAATCTGTGCCTCCCTCGTGAAAACGACTAGCATGGTTGCAAGGCCTGTGAAAATTTGTTTGTCCAAAACCTTAAGACCGGTGCACAAAGCGGCGGATGGCCTACACCATGCAGGCCGAGAGTCACACCCCCACTGGCGCCGTTGCCTCGGACGAGGAGTCTGTCTGCAGCTGCGGCTCAGATTCAGAGCCTGTTCACTCAATAGTGGAACCCTTGTGTTCCCGCATGTCTTTCCCCAGCCCCTACAAGCATGGCACTGGCAGTGCGATGGGGAAATGTCACCCCAGCGCCTAGGGCGCACACACAACCCCAACTTTCCTCGACTGATCTGCCGAGAAAGCAGTCCATGCCCATGGGCCTGTCAAACTTCAGCGGGATCCTCTGAACCTTGTGGTTCAACGCTCTGCACACTACCATTGCGGCCTGCACATGACAATAAGACTCCTGTTTCAGCAGGCACTCATGCTAAATCCTCAGCCCCCGATGCGGTAGAATCGAAAGGCGTGCCGAACCGGGCCCATTCGTCAAACACTCCTGAGCTTTGAGAGAAGATTTCTAAAGCCTGTTTACACAGCTCTGACTCCAAAAAGGCCTCCACCTTACCTGGAGGCTATTGTTTCGCCCTCTCCTTCTATCTAGGGTCCTGCAGCTGGACCCTACTCTGGGCTCCTCTGGGTGTAATAAAGACAAATATGAGGCATGCATGGACAAAGTGGCTTGAGTTTTTATCAACTTTTCAGGCCAGTTTGATTACTCCATAGGCCTGTTGATTCATGTCATATCCCTCCGAAGTCCCAGAGACTCTTTACACCTGGTGCGTAGTTTACATCCTTGGTGAGCACCAGCCACATCCCCAGGTGGATGCATTTCTGGATGACCAGGCCATTTATGTTCCTTACCCAAGCCACACTGCTCAGGACCCTCTCTCGACCCAAACTGGGACTCTGTGGATGATCAGGGCATGTGGCACTCTATGCCTCCCCCTGGCCATCTTTTTGGACGCTCCTCCTCTTGCTCAACCCAGGGACTCATCGCCCATCGATCAGATGCTTTTCAACAACCTTCTTCGGAAGGTGGCTGATCACTTTTCTTTTTTTTTTGAGCTTTTAGTTTCAGTGATCACTAGTCCAGCATTGTAGCTTACATCCAAGAGTCCTATGATACAGCATAATAGTGGTTTTGATTCACACCAAATGTTTGTCAACCCCTCTTCCCCACCCCCCACACCGTAAACTGTACCAAACAAAGTAAACCAGTGGGCTAATGTAATCCTTGCTGCCGCCAGCAAATGAGCAATGAGGGTGGCAAGGGCATATAGATCCACCGCTGTCAATATCACCACTGTCTGGGTGTCCTTAATGTGACTCTGAATTTCTTTCACGAAAACCTGTGCCTTTGGGCAAGTCCCCCACATATGGCCCACAATTTCACCAGTGGCAAAATGTCAGGGTTAATGGATCGCTGTGGCTTCATATACCAACGGAAGCATATCTTATATGCTGGTCTTTTGAGGGTCGTGCATTTAGAGCTCTTAAGCGCTTGCTGCCAGATCTGGCCACCTTCATCCTCTGTTAGTGATCCCCAAGTCTTGCTCCCACTTAGACATGTATGGCAGGATGTCCATGGATACAGCCCCATCTAACAAACGATGGTCTCGCTACTCTGTGTTTCGGCGAACCCTCTCATTGCGAAAGCCCAGAGGAGTGCAGCTGACAAAACAAAAGCAAAACGTTTGGGTAGGAGGCCGGGGGTTCACAAATGGAGGGAAAATTGCACCTAAGGGAAATGTTTCCTAGCAAACGGTCTCTGAATGACTTGGTCCGGGAGATTTGCCTATGCGTTTTCCCCCCTCGACTCCCCTTAACAGGATAGTGCACAAGACGTACCACAAACCAGTCACTATGATCCTTGTGGTACCAATGTGGGCTTGACAGCCTTGGTTTTCTCATCTCATGAGAATGTAAGTGTCCTCTCCCAGGAAACTGCCCTTCACACACAACATGCTGTCCCAAGATCTAGGGACAACACTGCATCTGTGCCCCCATACACTCAACAGCTTGGCTCCTGAAGTGATAGGTTTGGACATCTCCAACTACCTCCGAGATGGACATACAAAGAGACACGGAAACCTAACACCAGCCATTGTTACTCCAGTAAATGGACACATTTTGCATTTGGTGCAGCACTAAAAACATCAACCCTATTTCTTATTCACCTAAAGATATAGTCCTTTAATGCACCTTTTAGACTCGTGACCACATCTCCGAGCAAGGTTTCATGGTCGAAGATTCCTGTGATTAAAGCTTTTATGGAAGGGGCAAAGACTTAATCCCCTATTTCCAACCAAACTCCCGGATGGGACTTGAATGTTATCACAAGATTAATGGGACCTCCTTTTGAGCCAATGCATAAGGCTATTCTTGAGGTCCTTACATACAAGACCGCCTTTTTGGCGACCATTACCTCTATAAGGAGAGTTGGTGAACTGCAGGCTCTCAGTTCAGGACCTTTTTGTGACTGTTCAAAGATGGTGGTTTTGCGTGCACACCCAAGTTTTGCACCTACATTAATCTCGGAAGTTCCATGTGAATCAATCCAACTTCCTACTTTCTTTCAGAACCCCCACAAACTCAGCTGAAAGAAGCCTCCATACACTAGAGGAGAGCGTTTGTATACTACCTGGAAAAGACTAAACATCTAAGAAAGACAAACCAATTCTTTGTCTCTGGCAACTGGTAGAGCAGAGGATCCGGTCTCCAAATCTCCTATTTCCATTAAATCCATCACACTTACTTTCTTGTCAAGAGCGACTTGCTCTTTACGCCTAGAGCTCACTGTACTCTGGGCACAGGGGAAACCTTTGCATTCATTGCAAATGTTCCTCTAGATTCTATTTGCAAAGCAGCAGTTTCAAGTGCTGTTCATACATTCACCCAACACTACTGCTTAGACACACATTTTCTCTTGACTCTTAAGTGGGACAAGTGGTGCTAAGAAATCTCTTTGCGACTGTTCCTTCACACATCTCACCATCATCTTCTAGTACTGCTTGCTAATCTATGCACATCTGATTCACAAGAATCAGAAGTTATACATTACTCACCATAATTGTATTTCTGATGATTGTATCTGGTTAGATTCACATGCACCCACCCTTACACTCCTCTTGAGTAGACGGAACATCGTGCATCATCTTCTTCTGTACTCCACTCCTGCGCTGTAAAGCTTCCTCACGGCAGAACAAAAACAACCGGTGGGACCTCGACGTGTGCAGTATTTTGGGTACACTACACGTCACGTTGGGTATAGGGTCAGTCATGCCCATGTTGACATCCCTTTTTGCTATTTGGAAAAAATGATGCAATACTCTGCGATAACCACTAGATGCCGGACTCTATGCACAGCTTGTGAATCTAAGCAGATATAATAATCAGATATACAATTACGGTGAGTAATGATTGTAACAGTAGTGCTCTGTTCTATACTCTTACGCGGTCAGACCGTTCCTTGTCCCTAATGCACACACAGGGAAAAATGAGAACCGCGACATATCATGCGCATAATCTACACATTAGCGGGTTGTTATGTATCAATGCACCACCTTAGCTGCCCCTCAAGACGGCAAGAGAATGAGTCAGCATGAGCTGAAATAGATTTATTATCTGGCCACCTTCTTTCAGCCAGCAGGACAGTCCACACTCTTCCTCTTGGAATAGGCTGACCTGGCCTCCCCTCAACTCCTCCTTCTGGGTGATCTCCACATTCATCTGGACTCTCCCGACTCCTCAAGACCTTGCCACAATCTATGCAATTATCTCTCCCTCTTACCTTCTGGCTCCACACACACAGCGAGCCACACTTGGTGTGCTTTCGTTTCTACCGACATCCCTCTCACTACCTCTCTCTTGGACGGACCACTCTCTTCACACTTGAAGCTGTCCTCTTGCATCGTCACAGCCACCCGGTTTCAAAGTCACCAGACCCATGAAAAAGAGTGACAGCAGCTGCCTTTGCCTCCACCTACTCTCCGCCTGATACTCCTGCAGCTGACTCCCACCCTGAACCAGCCCTCGCTAACTTCACAATCCCTCTAGAACATTCTTGATACTCTTGCCCCTGTCATGAGGGTCCGACTGTAGCCTTCCTAAAAGTGCAACTCTGGCTGCCCTTAAATGCAAGTGTAAAGCAGCTGAGCGGAAATGGAATTTGTCGGGCGAACTCTCTGACAAACTGGCCTACCGCCTCCTCTCATGGCAATATCGACTCTGCATCCACTCCAAGAAAAGTCTTTATTCAAGCCTGCATTTTCGTGGCATTAAACATGGCTGAACTTTTCAAAGTCTGTAAGGAACTGGCCAACCCTGCAGCAGCCTCCTCTTCTGTCACACCCACCCAGGACCTTTGCTCGTCCCTGGCTTCACACTTCACAGAAAAAACCCAAGACATGCTTTCCTCTCACTTCCACATCATACACAACACCTCTGTAGCCCCCACTTGCCTCTCCACCACTTCTCCTCTCTTCTCTCACTCCCGCCACACCCGATGAGGTTGCCAGACAAGTGCAAGGCATACATCGTTTTCAAAAATTGATTACCATAGTTTGCCAATCAAAAGGTTCTTGATTAGCAAACACGCATATTTGATTAGCAATGCTGTATGTATGTTTGTCAGCAGAAGTTATTTTCAGCAAAGACCTAAACGGAGCAACAATACAGCATGTTTGTGTCCGCTGAAGTAAGACATTGGTGAGATGAGTCATGGCTTGCAACTTGTTTTAAATTCCAAGTTCACCGATTCGACCTACAAGAAATACACTCGACCCATTGCAATGGTTGACAATTAATTGAAATGCGCTTTCAGTAAAATGATGCAGATCACTACAAACCCACTTTGTTTGGCACACTGCTATCACCCAGAGGCTAGCCATGCACAGTGAAACTTTTATTTGACATTTACTCCAACAAAGTAAATGCAACTTAGTGTCGAACATTCCCTGAAAATGGTACTCGCCCTTAATTAAATTTATTCGAATATGCAAGTGGGTGAGTAGACTTTGCGATCCCTGGATGAGTATTTAAAAGATTTGCTGCATGAATGTACTCAAATGTATATTAAAAAAAACATAAACAGTTTGGCCAGCTCTCCCACAGGTGCTACTATATAATGCAATCATAATCATAGAGAAAAGTGAGCTGTGGAAGTAAACAGTGTGCGTTATGTACAGACTGAATCGAACTATTAATCACTACTTTGTAGAACCTTCTAGTTGGCTTTGTGTATTCATTATGTAAGAGGAAATAAAGTAAAAGACTAAGCAGAGTGGATCGCATATCAGGAAGAGAACTAGGCAAACTAGTCTGAAAATTATAGTTTGCGGCCATTTCAGTTTCAGGGTAGCTGGTATAAAGCAGCAGAGTGATGAGATGGAATGTCAAGGAATTTGGGGATCATCTTATTGGTGGAGCATCAGTTTCACAGATGTATGCAACCAGCAGGTCACAGAACTAGGTTTGCCATCAAAAGCATCAGGCTATATCTACATTTTCCAAAGTGTCCATGTGTCATTATGATGCATCTTCCCCCAACAAAATAAAATTAAGTTGACACCATGAGATTTAGATATACTAACCTTTACCGTAAAGCATGGAGATAATGCAGTGTTTTTCAGTAGCAATCCTGTAATTATGCATTGTGTAGCAACTTGAATGGAGTTGCATGACTGTCTTTTAAAAAAAATAAAAATAAAAAAATAATGAACACATCCCGGTCTTTGGCAGGCAGGATAAAGTTGGCTTCCTTAAAGTATTATCCCTATTACTTCTGGTTTGCAATTATTTGAAAAAGAACAAAATCCTGCCTAGCGCTCCCAAACAGGCCTTTGGCACTTAAGAGTGGAGCATATGAGTACTGCTGCAATCTGTCCATTAGCCCCTTTGAACTTGGCATGAACCGAGAAAAGAGGGTGGATAAAGCCTTGAGGGCAAGAGGAATTCAGGGTGAGCTATGTTTTCATTGAACAGGGAAACTTGAATAACTAGCTTTGCTACACAAGTGTCAATTTAATTAGCAAACCGACAGATGCTATGCGACACTTCTTATTTTATTCCTTGAAGTCCAGTCTATGAAAGCTTCATCTAAACAGGTGGACCTGTGCCCCTTGAAAACCATTCAGGACAACATTGACTCTCTCGCTCAAGCCTTGACTCTCCTCTGCAATCTCTTTTGCCACTGGAGTTTTCCCAACTTCACTTAAGCACTCCCTTGTGCACCCTCTGCTTAAACCTTCTACCGACTCCCTCCATTCTGGCAAACTACCACCATATCTCTATCACTCCTTTCCTGGGCAAACTCCTGGAAAAGTTTTCGATCTCTCCGCTTACCCTCCACACTGAATCTGCTGGTTGCTTCCATGACATCAGTCTGGCTTTAGAGCATTCAGAGGCATGAAAACTGTCTGAACACCCGTGAAGACCTGCTCTCAAATCTTGATACCAACACTCCCTCTGTTCTCATTCTTCTTGACCTCTCTATCTTTGACACAGTAAACCATAACATCCTGATTGCATGTCTGACACCCTGGGAATCACAGGTCACGCTCTGGCGTGGTTCACTTCCTTCCTTTCCAACCGCCCATCCCATGTGGAACTTGGGTCATTTCTCTCTACTATCACGCTTTCAAACTGTGGCATTCCCCAGGATTCTAACCTATCCGCCTGGTTCTTCAATGTCTACATGGTTGCCCTGGCACGTGATTGCCACTTTCATATCTAGGATCACGCTGAGGGACAGTGCAAATTGTGCAGGCCCAAAACACTTGCTGGGCCCACCACGCCATGCAGGCTGAGGCCGCCATGGACGTCGAGGGAGCCTGCAGCGACTGCAGCATCGATGTCTACAGTGATGCCGAGGCGATCAGGTTCCATCGGATACCCACGTGCAAGTCCCCGGCCCCAACAGGAAGGTTGGTGGTTCTGCAATGGGGACAACACTAGCATGACCAAGTATCACCACACACAGCACACCACCCACGACCGAAAGTCAATGCGGAAGTCCACACACAGCATAGAGTGGGTGGTCCGCAATGTCCATGTCCTCTGGGCCATCGCGGTCTCTATCACCACACAACAGACCCTCGAAAGTGATTCTAAATTTAGTTTCCGACACTGTGTCTAAACCCTCAATCCTCCGACGACCAGGCGTCGAAAGGCGTGCCAACGGTCTCCAAGAAAGGCACACAGAGCTCGAAAATGAGCGCGTTAATCAAAAAACACGTACCCGATGCCCTGTTAAAAGGCCATATGTCGAAAAACCCTAAGTCTTCGACGCCACACGGGGGGCGGGACCCCAACTACAGAAAGCAAGATTCTCAGTACAACAGAGGGCAATCTGTCTGGGGATATGCACCATAAAAGAATCCTTTCCCCCCACCCCCTCCAGAGCCACCAAATGCACCCACTACTCCTACTCCTGGCCTCTCTCCTCTGCCATGCTCCTCTCAATGGACAGCAGAGCAGAGCAGAGCAGTTTGATAAGGTTATGAGGCAGATGTCCTGTTTTTAATTACTTTGACCACCCCGTGGTCCTACAGAACCTTCAGGGAACACCAGAAACTACTCGGAGTGGGCCAGCAGCCACCAAGCCTACCGCCAAAAAAGCCTGCGTATGCTCCACGCAGGCGTCAATGTCAGGTCCAGTCTGAAATCTTCCTGCAGGAGTGATGCTGGCCCACCAGACCCCCAAAGTCTGCCTTCCAAACGGTCTCTTAGCAGGTATAACTACCAAGCTGGCAAACCCAAGGGGGAAAAGGGAATGGAGAAAATAAAACATGCAGATCTTCACTGGCACTCACTGACGCCCTCAGGAACTGGATTGGATGCCTCTGTGTCCGTGATTATCTAGAAGACAATATACAGATTACTGTCTCTGTCCTTATTTTTATTATGACTTATGATTTGCCACCCTCCTTCGATACCTACTGCCTATGCTCTGATGCTGATGGGCTTTCTTTATTTGTTGCTGTTTAATGTCTCTAAATCTGTAGTCCTTTAAATCCTTTTTCTCTCACTGAATATTCTCTGCAAACTTCTTTCCATTAATTTCTGACCCAACTAAATGTCTATGCTGACCCTCTCATTTCCGTTGAAATATACGGTATTTCCTTCTGCTTGCTTTACCATAAATTCCTCCTAAACTTCTTTTGTATTGTCTTTTCACTTCAGCACATTTACATCTGTTAGCAATGACTGACCAGTTCAAACATTTCTCCTTTGCTCGCCGGTAACAGATGAGCAACCGACTGTTCGACTGTTTACTCCCTCTTTATTCTTGTGAGCTCTCTCCCTTGACAGAAACTCTTCTGCGCTACTTTCTGACGCCTTTTGTAGTTTCTGAATGGCTCTGACACACTCTGCGGTTGAGTCTTTGATTTCAAATTCCTTTTTGGAAATATGATGCTCGCGCAGCACGCAGGCAATTTACGAGGGTCCTTTTCTTAAATATTGCCCGAACGAGGCTTGCGCGAGACAAAAAGGAAACTCAATGCTCGCGTAAACCTGTTTGTTATTAACTATTTACAGAGTTGGTATTTAACAAAATTATATTTAACTTGATCGAGCTTAGTCGTGCGCTGTTAATGTTTACATGCGCACTGGCGCAACTAGTTAAGTTCCTTATATGCACTTGCATGCTTGCTGTTTTCTGAATTGCTCACACATATTTTCTCACAATTACTCTGTCTTTTACTGTAGTCTTTTACATTCAAAAAGTTCAGATTAAACAACTCATCTCTTAAACATTCAGAACAATTTTACACCTTAATATTTAGTAACTTTAAATGAGTGGAGAGACTTGGCTTGCTTCATCTGTACACGCTCTCCTGCTTCAAAGAAACACTGAAACTTCACTGGAGTTTTCTGTAGATTGGCTTTTCATAGTCTTCTTTTGAATCTAGATTACTGGATACTTAATTTATACACAGTACTTCTGAAACTGCGACCTGCCTCTTGGGGAAACTAGAATGAAAGGCAGTTTACAATCCTCTGACATTCCAAACTACCTCCCATTCAGTTCAGCCAATCACTGCTGTAAAGTCAAGCCTCCCTCTTGCCCTGGGGAAACAAAGGCTTCCTGGTTGCCATATTAAGGAAAATAAATATCAGATTTCCAAACACCGCCCAACTAAGGCTGCAACATACTACTGATCCATCCTCTTAAACCTCCAGAAATAATGCTCAAATCGTGTACAGTAATGTGGGAATCTAAATGAGCCTTTAGCATGCATGCTGTCACTTGGAAACCTAACCATGCCCTGTGAAATCCTGACAGTACCCCCTCCGTAAAGCCCTGTCCCAGGACCAACCTTCTCTGGATGTAAACGATGAAATTTCCTAACCAACCTAGGAACAAGTACATTTTCTACCTTCTCCCAAGATCTCCCCTCTGGCCCGTAACCCTTCTAGTCATCCAAGTACTGAAGTTGTCCCAGGACCACTCTTGAGTCTAATTTGGCCTGAACCTCATATTCATTCTCATCTTCAGAAAACACAGGACCTGGAGCTTAATGAATTCTGGTGTCATTCCTACAAATCTTTAATAAATTTACATGGAAAGTTTAATGAATCTTTAACCCAGGTGGCAACTTCAATTTCACTGAGACTGGAGAGAAAACCTGCTCCACCTCAAATGGTCAAATAAAACGGGGACTAAACTTATTTCTCCCCTTCAAGGCCAAATTATTAGTGGACAACCACACCCGATCTCCAAACTGATATTCAAGACCCTTCCGACGTTTCCTGTCGGCAAATATTTTTTATAGCTCAATTTATGCCTCTCTAATGCTTGAACTGCCTGCTTCAAGGTTTGTCCCCTGGCCTCCAACCTAATCAACATCTGGCACCTCCACCTCCACCAACACAGCACTTCTTAAAAAGTGTGGATGAAACCCTTGATTCACAATAAACTGGGACATAGAGGTAGAACTCTTAGCTGTATTATTGTATCAAAATTCAGCAAACCAAAGCAGTTCTAGCCAACCTTGATCTGAGCCTAGATAACACTGTATATACTTCTCTAATTCTTGGTTGACCCTCTCAGTTTGACATTTGCCCTTGGGATGATAATTGGTAGTTAAATGAATGTCTATCTTCAATTCTTTACAAAACGCCTGCCAAAATTTGGAGACAAATTGGGTTCCTCGATCCGAAATAACCTGACTAGGTAGGCAATGTAACTTCACCACATTTTGCAAAAATGCCTGAGCTAACAAAGTAGCCGTAGCTGCCTCTTTGATGGGAATAAAATGCCCCGCCTTAGAAAAAACATCAACCACCACAAGAATAGTTGAGCAACCCTTATCAGGTGGCAAATCGACAATGTAGTCCATAGAAACAGTATGCCAAGGGGAGGTGGAATCGGAAGTGGCACCAACAGCCCTGCTGCCTTCTGATGATCAGACTTGGAACGTATACATACTTCACGTTCTTACATAATTCTTCACGCATCTCCTTCCACCAAAATTATCTCCAACAGGTCTAAAGTCTTAATTCCCAACAGGGAATCGCGGCAATCCTTCAAAGCTTCCATTCGTAATTCCTCCGATGGTAAATACAGTTTGGCTCCCACAAAAGGTAAATCCTCCTTGATCTGACGTATAGAATCTTCTGCCACCCAATCTAAGAGCTGCTTTTCGGACATCTGTCGAATAGTCTCCTGAAAATTCTTTACATTCTCAATCTTTCCTATGACAAAATTCTTCTCCGCAAGCAAAGGCATTGGCGCCCCATGGTCAACTCCCTGGAACACATTCAGACAGCGCATTCGCCTTCCCATTTTGATGCCCAGGCTTGAACAAGATTACAAAATCATATTCAGTGAAAAACAAACCAAGGCAGCTGTCTTGGAGTCAAGGTTCTTGCAGACCAGAGAAAAGTTAAATTCCTGTCATCAGTCAACACTGTGACTCGATGCTTGAAACCCAAAAGATGATGCCTCCACTCGATGAAAGCTGCCTTGGTTGCCAACAATTCTCGATCTGAAATCGTGTAACTTCTTTCAGCTGGAGAAAACCTTTTTGAAAAGAAAGCTACCGGATGCAATGGACCGGTCACTTGATGACGCTGTGACAGCACAGCTCCTATCGCACAATCCGAAGCATCTGCTTCCAGGAAAAAAGATTGCTCCACATCTGGATGTAACAAAATTGTTCCCAAAACGAATTTCCATCAAGAACTGGAACGCTTTCTCTGCTTCCTCACTCCACTCGAACATCACACCCTTCTTCAACAGTCTTGTAATCGGGGAGACAATTTGTGAACATTTTCGAATGTATCTGCGATAAAAATTCACAAATCCAATGAAACTTTGCAGATCCTTCACTGTCGTGGGCTGAGGCCAGTCCGTTACCACCTTCACCTTGGCCAAATCCGTCTCCAATCCCGCGGAGACAGAACAAACCCCAAAAATTCTACTGTGTGAAACTGCCACTTTTCCAGTTTCGCAAACAACTTATTTTCCTTCAACTTGATCAATACTTTCCTCACATGTTCCTCATGTTGATAGTTTAATCAAGATGTCATCAATATAAACTACTACGAAAACATGTAAATATTCCCGAAGAAACTGATTGATGAAAAATTGAAAAGCGACAGGAGCGTTCCAGAGCGGGTTCTAAATGCTGTTTTCCATTCGCCGCCTCCTCTAACTCTCACCAAAAGCCCACCTAAGATCTAATTTAGTGAAAATCTTCGCCCCCTGAATTCTATCTAGCATGACTAAAATCAAAGGCAAAGGGTATCCATTCTTGATCGTGATCTTATTCAAGGCCCTATAATCGATACATGTTCTCAAGGTCTTGTCCTTCTTGGGTACAAAAAATAAGGCTGTAGGTGACTGGGAATGTCGAATAAAGCCCTTTACAAGATTTTCATCTAGATGCTCCTTTTAAATGCTTGTTTTCCTTTTCAGTCAGTGCGTAAATTCTTCCACAAGGGATCAGCGCTTCATCTTCTAGATCTATTTTACAGTCAAATAGGCTTTGAGGGGGTAACTCACTCGCTACCTCCTTAACAAACATATCCTTAAACTTGTGATAACATTCAGGTAAAACCCGAGACACAGCCCCAACACTGTTACCCAACAGCTCCAGCAGCTAGACATCCTCAAAACAGCATACCTCACCTCCAAATGCCTGAATAACCTAGCACCCCCATACCTTATGGATAAAATTACCAGGAGAACAGCTACCCGCCCTACGAGATCTGCTAACTCATTTATGTTAGAGATTCCTAGGTTCAAACGCCCGACAGCAGGAGGAACCAGTTTCCCTGTTAAAGCGGCACAATGTTGGAACAAATTACCAGTTGACCTCAGACTAGAACAACTCTACCCTATATTCAGACATAAGATGCTTAATTGGCTACACACTAACGACACCTAACTGCCGAACTACACTTCTACCTCTCCAGCCCCTACACGACCCTTTGTTCCCTCAAACTACACTGTAGATTTGTTAACTATGCACGCATGGTCGTCTGTTCTGTCATATTTGCATGCACCATGGATACACGTTAACGTAGACATGTAAGGTTGTATATACATATCTGTATGTATGTGTGCATATATTTTTACTCGCGATAATGCCTCCTTGACTTACCAAGACCATTGCTTTGTATTTAATGTATCTTGTACTTGTATTTTTGCTCCTACTGCAATCACTGCTCTATGTATTGCTACCTTGTACTGTAACTAAGTTTTAAGATTTCTTGTTTCTGTTGCGCCCTAAGGGCTTGGTGCGCATTACCAAAACAAATAAACAAAAACAAACATGCACCCTGAATCTTAGACACTTCCTCCAGACCCCACTCTAATACGCTGAAGCACATTGCTCTTTACAGAATTCTGAACCAAGCTCTACTATCCTTTTTCCCCCCAATCAATTACTGGATTGTGTAAAGTAAGCCAAGGCATACATAAATAATCTGTAGCTGTGGGGCATCGATCAACTAAAAAACTATATCCTCTCCATGTTCCTTCCCAATCCTCATCCTTAAAACCTATTTAATTTGTGTAATTACTCCTGATGACAATTGAGTACCATCCACCGCCCTCACTTGTTCCGGAACTCCCTTTTCAACTACAAGCACACCCAACATATTTGCTAAAGCGAGATCCATGAAATGTCCTGTGGCTCCTGAGTCAATCACACCTCAGCTTACCTTCCCAAAACAAGGATACACTGAGTGATATGTGGCACCGCTGTTTGGATGGTATTTGCCACCAACTGTCCTATTCCAGCAACAGGTGGAAATCGTCGGTGTGTAGACATCGCCCTACAAAGTGTGTTCCATCTCGACAATACAGACACAACTTCTCCCTATGCCGCCTGCCCTTTTCTTCTTTGGACAATGGCTCCCTAACCAGGCTTGTCTGACCTTCTACCACCTGCCCCTTAACTTTCCTGACTGCTCCAATCTTGGTCGCTCACTCGTACTCCACACTTTTTTCCTTCAGAAAAATTCCTCCTCTTTTCAGTCCCCCTCTGATAATCTTACATCCAATTGGATTACCAAAGAAATTAAATCTTCACTAATTGTGGGTCTCAACTATGGTGGCTAAACCATCCTTAAGTTCCTCCCGTAATCGACTATAAAAATATGGAAGCTCTCTTCTCCTCAGGCCACCCAGTCTCCTGTACAAGCGCCCTAACTGTGTAATGTACGCTGCCAACTTTCTATTCCCCTGACGCAACTCTAGTAACTCTCCGTCTGCACTCGGAGGATGTACTCCTGTCGAACATCTTACAGAACTCACACTTCAATTCCATCCAATCATGTAATTCCACTGGTCCCCTTTCAACAAAATCGACTGACCAGGCTGAAGCCTCCCTTGTAAGATAGGAAATAAGAAATGCCACCTTAGCGGTTCCAGTGGGAAAAACCTCTGGTCTACACAAAGTGTAATTCACACTAAATTAAGAAAGTCTTTAACCTCTTACTATCTCCACCAAACCTCTCCGGAGGAGCTGAAGGATTGGAAACCAAGGAAATCCCTGGAGTTAAATTTACTTTTGTTCCCTTCTAATTCAGACATCTGCTCCTTAACACTACGCTCCGGGTACAAAACTGGTGATTCTTGGTCTATTGCTCTACTTCCTTTTGATGGCCCTCGGAACTCAGACCTATGTACCAAACTATTCAATTCCTCCATTTTAACTCCCAAAGTTAGGGTCGTGCTTCTGGCCACCCTTAAATCCTCCTTAATCTCCATTAACATTTTTCTTAGTGCACCCAAACTCGACTCTGGGTCCACCATCACTCAGGCAAGATTAAACCCATGGGCCTTTCATTCTGTCAGGACCAGTCTGAAATCTTCCTGCAGGAGTGATGCTGGCCCACCAGACCCGCTCCCCCCAAGTCAGGCTTGCGCGAGACGAAAAGGAAACTCAACGTTCACGGAAACCAGTTTGTTAATAACTATTTACAGAGTTAGTATTTAACTAAATTATATTTAACTTGATCGATCTCAGTCGTGCACGCCTGTTAATGTTTACACGCGCAATGGCACAACTAGTTCAGTTCCTTACATGCACTCTCATGCTTGCCGTTTTCTGTATTGCCCACACTGAATTTCTAACAATTACTGGGTCTTTTACTTTGAACTTTTACATTTGAAAAGTTCAGATTAAACAACTCTTCTCCCTCTTAAACATTCAGAACAATTTTACACCTTAAGACTTAACTTTAAATGAGAGGAGATACTTAGCTTGCTTCAACTGTACCCGCTCTCTTGCTTCAAGGAAAAACTCAAACTTCACTGGAGTCTTCTGTAGATTGGATTCTCATAGTCTTCCTTCGAATCTAGATTACTGGATACTTGATGAACTTATACACAGAACTATTGAAACTGCGACCTGTCTCTTGGGACACTAGAATGAAAGGCAGTTTAGAATCTTCTCGGACATTCCAAACTACCTCATGTTCAGCTCACCCAATCACTGCTGTAAAGTCAAGCCTCCATCTTGCCCTGGGGAAACAAAGACTTTGTGGTTGCCATATTAAGGAAAACAAAGTTCATATTTCCAAACACTTCCCTCTACAACAAGACTCATACCAAACTCTGGCTGCAACATACTATTGATCCCTCCTCCTGAACCTCCCGAAAGAATGCTTAAATCGTGTACAGTAATGTGGGAATCAAAATGAGCCTTAAGAATGCATGTTGTCACTTGGAAACCTAACCATGCCCTGTGAAATCCTGACATTCCCCATCACATCAGGACCTAGGGCAAGGTACTTACTATTATACCACGGTCCCTGGCACTTCTACACAGACGACCAAGGGGACACTGGACGTGGACCAGTACTATGATTGCACAGACTCACCGGTGGATAACCAATTACAATATAATGACCTGTTCCTGAATGCTGCAGAGCACCAGACACACAAGAAACCCAGGTTAACCAGGACTTCCTATGGGATAAAAAAATAAGCAACCCAATTTATCCCCCTGTTGCATCAGTGCAGAGACACATCCAACCCTCTCTGCTCGCATCAAATTTAACGCAGGCAGTTAACCCGTGCATTGAACGAATTTTCAAACTGGCCCCCACACCTCCCATATACACAAGGGGGCAGTTAAAACACGACTCTTCAGTGGTGACGACTCCAAGGAAAACCGCGGTAACCCCTCTGGCCTCTTCCGAAGCCCCTCCGGAAAAGGAGAGTAAAACGATTTACTCCTTTTTGGAAAGAAGGTGGCTTCATCAGCAGTTTACCAAACTAGAATTGCTAATAAAACAACACTATTAGCCAGTTACAACTGTCACAAGGGGGATGAGATCGCCGAACAAATAGAATCGGCCCCAGAGCCCCTCAAAACACAGCTGTCACTCACCATCGCCGAGGGGGGGGAAACAAGTAGCCACCTGCATCCTCAAACAACTTGGATGCAGTGGACAATGCAGGAAGAATCATGGCGGAAGGCACACTGGTAATCGCCACGCGTGGCTACGAAAATCCGGCTTCAAGCTTGAAACACAGGCAACCCTCCTTAATATGCCCATTGAACCCAACGCTTTGTCTGGCAAAGCGCTGGTGGACGCTCTTAAAAGCGCAGAAGAGGAATGGGACACCCTCAAATCATTAGCAGCTCATCAACAAACCATTTGGACACAGAGGAGGGTATCTCGGGGACAACATACTCGCCTTGGAAGCAAGACGACACAGAGCACCACAGGTTCGATCCTCGGGTCCGCATTTAGAAACCTCTGGGTATTAAGCACATTATAAATAACTCATCATATCGTATAACTCGTTTTAGAGGGCAAAACTCTCTGTAGTCATAGTGGCCAAAGCTCCTACTGGGGTTCGTCACGGGGACAATCCTCACAATGGGGGTTTCAAAGAGGCCAAAGAAGGTCTTGGGAGTAACTGCAGGTCTTCTTCCTCTAGAGGTGGCTTAACCCCTCCACCCCCCGCCCCAGCAATGACCACCTGCTACACTTTCCCTCCCATGTCACTCCAGTAGGAGGCAGTATTTCACACTTCACCCACACATGGTAGGGGATCACTTTGGACAAGTGGGTACTTTCCACTGTGGCGGGTGGTTATTGTATAGTTGATCCAACAACCATCCAACCACCCACCAAGACTAAGGCACACCTCCCAGGAAGAACAGATCCTGATGGAAGAGGCGAAGGCACTGCTTCTAAAGGACGCCATAGAAATCGTCCCGGCAAAACCAGGTAAACAAGGGTACTTCCTTGTGTCAAAGAAAGACCCAACGATGCAGACTGTCTTAGACCTGCACCTGGTGAACACCTATGTCAAGCCACAAAAATTCTGCTTTATGATACTTTCTTCCCTCTTTATGGCGCTTTGGTGCCTTACAAATAAAATAACATAACAGGAGGTAATCCTACTGCTACTGCAGGGGGACTACATGGCAACCTTGGATATGAAAGATGAATACTCATATTTCAATGATCCCAGCGCACAGAAGGTTTCAAAATGGCGAACCAACTCTACCAGTTCAAGATACTACCCTTCAACGTAGCCTCCGCTCAAAGGGTATTTACCGAGGTACTATCGGTAGTGGCAGCGTACCTATGCAGGGAATCAATACGTGTACCCTTATCTGGACGACTGGCTGATAACTGGGGAACCCCCACCCCCTCCCCAAATTTGCAAGCAAGCAAAATACCCAGAGAACAATCAATCTCTTGTTCAAATTGGGGTTCTCAATAATCAATGAGAAGAAATAGTCTTGTTCCAAACAAGACCAAACAGTTTTTAGCAGCTGTCATAAAAACAGAAGAGGGATCTAGTCTTTCCAATAATTGAAAGAGTGCAAAACCTACTGCTGCAAATACCTCAGTATCTAGCTGGTCACCAAATAACTACGCAAAGCAATGCATTTGCTCGCAATGATGGCCTCATGCATTTACCTGGTCCCACACGCACGACTGTGCATGCGTCCAATGCAAGAATGGTAAGCGGTGGTCTCGGGCAAGTGGTCAGTGGGACGATCTAGTGACAGTTTTGCTAACCCTAGTACAAGCTCTACACTGGTGGACAAAGGAGAATATGTTAAAGGAAACCTTTTCACAATCCTGCAGTGCAGGCAGTTGTCACTACAGATACATCGCTCACCAGGTGGGGAGCTCATTACCTTCACCACAAAGCGCATGGCCTGTGGACACAGATCACATCTCAGAATCACATAAATCTTCTGGAACTACTAGCAGTGCTCCAAGCTCTGCAAGCTTTCCAAGTGCACCTGTCGGTCCAGACAGTTAAAGTCCACACGGACATCACACAGCCATGTTTTACAACACTCTCCAAGTCTGTCCAGGTTAGCACAAATAATTTGGAAGTGTGCACTCAGGCGGGGCATGTTTCTAATGTTGCAACATGTTCCAGGGGAACTTGATTCTCTGGCAGACTCACTAAGCAGAGATACTCTACCAGAAGAGCAGGAGTGGAAACTTGACAAAGATATTGTAAACCAGATCTTCACACTATGGGGGTATCCCCCTGCTAGATTTGTTCGCCAAAAGACAAAACATGCAATGCCTAAACTTTGCATCCAGGGCTAGTTTTTAACTCTGATCAAAGTTCACCTAGCGGCTCTATCTGTGTACACCACTTCTCAAAATAAGGTGTCCTGGTGGAAAAGGCCAGTCATTATGGCGTTCATGGAAGGAGTAAAGACTCCACCCTCCCATTTCCAACCCGCCTCCAGGGTGGGACCTAAATGTAGTACTTGCTAAGCTCATAGGACACCCCTTTGAGCCTATGCATAAATGCAGCCTTGAACACCTCACATACAAAACAGCCTTTCTGGTGGCTATCCCCTCCATAAGAAGAGTCGGTGAACTGCAAGCTTTCAGTGCAAAACCCTTTGTCATACTGATATTAAGAACACACCCCAGGTTTTCACCTAAGTTCATCTTGAAGTTCCATGTCAATCAGTACATTGAACTATCCGCTGTCTTTCAAAATCCATCAAGCTCAGCTGAGGAAAAACTCCATGCATTAGTTATAAGTAGGGCGGTCCTTTACTATGTAAACAAGAAGACTGCTTAGGAAAACAGACAAACTGTTTGTCTCCATGGCTCCTGGCAGGGAAGGAGACCGTGTTTCTGAAAAACGCCATCTCCAGATAGTCGGATGAATACAGCTCTGCTACTATGTCACATAAAACTCTGCCTTTCATGCCAAGAGCTCACTCTACCAGGGGTACAGGAGCTACACTGGCCTTTATCGCAAATGTCCCACTAGATCCCATTTGAAAAGCAGCTACATTGAGCTCTATCCGCACTTTTACTCGGCATTACTGCATTGATGCACATTCTAAAGCAGATTCCCAGGCGGGACAAGCGATGCTGAAACATCTATTCGCCGCTGTACCTTCTCACAACCCACCACCTTACTGCTTGCTAATTTAAGCATAGCATGCAATCTAAGCAGATTCCACAAGCCTCAGAAGGGATAAATTACTCACTGCAATCTTATTTCTGATGCTTGTATCTGCTTAGAGCCACATGCGCCTCCCCTTCCTCCCCTGTGCATAGATGTATTTCTGGCTTCATCTGTTATAAATCTGCTTTATTACACCTATAGTCGTGCTACACTTCATGCAACCTCATGTCAGAAACCAAACAATCTGAGGGACCTCCATGCATGAAGCACCATGGGTACAGTAGGCGTCGCACTAGGTATGGTATTATTGGCATGCCCTGTCGAGATCCCTTTTTCGACGTTTGGTTCCCCCCCTCCCCCCAAAACAAAAAGTGGTATACTCTGCAGTTACCACTAGATGTAGGCCTATGCATAGCGCATGAATCTAAGTAGCTACAAGCATCATGAATACGATTACGGTGAGTAATGTATCCCATATTGTATGTTTCAGGTTATATAGCACCTTACTCCATACTTCTAAGAGCTATATAAATGAATAGCTAAGCTAATTTAGAAAAAACTTTACTTTTAAAAGCATTCACCTTCTAGATGGGATGTTTGCTTTCCAGCATTTAGTGCTTGCTCCAAAGCAAGCTACAAGGCTTCTAAGCTAAGCAGGGGGTTTTACTTATGTCCGAAAAGTCAGGTCAGGAGATGCAACAAAAAGCAAAAGAAACGGTGCCCCATAGTCTATGGGCGTAAAGCAGCAAAAAGAATCTTTTCATTTCTTAAAGCCCACCTTCTGCTTAGAGAAGGCAACTTAGAGATGTGGAGGACTCCTAGTTATCATAAAGATAATGAGACTGGTCCTGTTTTACCACTTGTGACTTTTGTTGGTTGTTTTTAAGGACTGAGGGGATGGTGTGGACTATGCTACAGGCAGTTTATGCAGATGGAAGGACATGCCAAACCTCAGCCAGAGGCAAATGGTTCATTTCCAGTATGAAGTGTTGTCTGGGTGGAAGTATTCATCCTCTCTGATATCTGGTTTTGCTGCAATGCATTGGTTTGCTCTAGTGGGAGAAGGGGAAGTGTGTACTTTTTGTGGTGGAAAAGGAGGGGTGTGCTTTCTGTCTGAAGTGCTCACTGTGCCATCTCTCGGTGGTGAAACCTCTCCCGGATGGAATGGCATGTGTGTTGTGAGTAAGCTGTTGGGTGGTAGTGCTGGCCCTTTTAAAGTGATTCCCATTAACCTTGCTTTACTTGTAGCACTCTGTTTGGGCTGCTGAAACTGTTAAATGAGCTGTACGCCATGTTCTCTTTCATAGGTGCGCATACAACGGTCACCACAGAGTATGGCCTGCCATCCAGCCATTCCCAGTTCATGTGGTTCTTCTCAGTCTACGCTTTCCTCTTCCTGTATTTGAGGTGAGGTCTACGCTATCCATGCTTTTTCATGGGGGTCTGTGGTCCTTCATTAATCTTTTGGGCTACTGCATAAAACTGGCCCAGTGAGTAGGTCAATAAGTTGTTCACTCCTTCACATTGTACAATGCATGCACATCACCCAGACTATCCCTGTAGATGGCCGCCCGATTGACATGCTCTACAGAGTCTGCACATCACCATGATGGGCCATTCCCTCTGTACTTGTATATCATCATGATGGTCCTTGATTTCAATGGTTCACGCTGCAGCACATTTCTACAGCCACCTCTGACTTGCATCCTGTACAGTTCCTAATCCCGGATGATGTTTGATTACATGCACATTGTGTAGAGTAACTTCCCATCACCAAGAGTGACCCGCTCTTGCTCACTTTGTCAGTGGTTCTGCTACAGCTACATAGGTGTGGGAGTGCTGCATTTTGGTGAGCTAGGAGGTGTTGAGTACCCTTTAAGGGCATAACTAGGTAAGGGTACAGAGGGGTCAAGGGTTCATGTGGAGGGTTTGTGAATGAATCTGGATGAAGGGCATTCAAGATGGAGAACAAGGCAGTTGGGTTTAGGGTATTCAGGGAACGGGGGTTTGTGATTGTAGCTTCTGTTGGTTAGTAACATACCTACTGATTTTTGGTTTTTATTGAATATGTTCCAGACCCTTTAATCTTGCTGTTACTGAGCGGGATCTGCTCAATTGGAGGTGGAGGGTGGGATAATCTTACATTCTGCCCACGTCCACAGCAACAGTATGCCATCTTGAAGATTTCTGTTAAGAGGACTGCAACACAGGTTGCTGGATAGTGTTGACTACCAGTTCCGCAACACTTGTTTTATATTTTCTTTTCTTCTCAGAATGCACCAAACGAACAATGCTCGCTGCCTGGACCTGCTGTGGAGACACATTCTCTCAGTGTGCCTGGTGACTGGGTCGTTGCTGGTCTCGTACAGTCGGTAAGGGGAGCTTTGCTTGCTCATACTTTGCCCTGGATGTGTGTCTTTCTTGATGCGACTGCATGATGTTCTCTTCGCTCCTGATTTCCAGCTCCCCTTGGTTTGCTCCCTGTAGTGTGTGCTATGCCCCCATGATGCCATGTATTGGAGCCTTGTGTGACAAAACCATGTGACCCTGGCCCTGCTAGTCTTTGTGGTGGGCTATGGTGTGGGAGACCCCTTATGTGTGGTTGTCTCCTTTTGATCCTGCCTTTTGGAATATTACGGTATCAGTGACTGATGCAGGGAGCACTGTGCTGTGGGCATTTTGTGAAAAATCCGCCTTCGCTAATCTGTGCTGCTCTTTGCAGATCTCTTGTCTCCCATCTTTTAATCGGTGTATGACTTTTCCTCTCTTGCAGAGTGTATCTTCTGTACCACACCTGGAGCCAGGTTGCCTATGGCGGTGTTGTGGGCTGTTTGATGGCTATTGCATGGTTCGCTCTCACCCAGGAGATCCTCACCCCGTTGTTTCCTAGGATAGCTGCATGGTAAAATCTTTCTTCCTCTAAAAATGGGGTCGATGGTGAGGGGAGAGGGTCTGCAGAGATCAGGAATGTGGCTTTATGTATTTGCTTTTAGCATACTATCTCATGTAATGTATACAGCCCTCTTGGTTTTGTATTCGGACTAAAGTTAGTTGACGACACCTTATTGATGCTGAGGATTCTGGCCAAATAAAGCTGCACGTAGGGTGCATTCTCTGCAGCCAATACTGCGTCGTTCTTGCTTATTAGAAATGCTACAACATGAGGCACCAGCTGCTCCCAAACTAATGTAGTTCTGCTTTACTTTGGTTTAGGCCGATATCAGAGTTCCTCTTGATCAGAGATACCAGTCTTATACCCAACATCCTGTGGTTTGAATATACCGTCACTAGAGCAGAGGCCAGGTAAGTGTGTGTTTCACTCCTCTTTGCCCCAGTCCCTCACACCCCCGATGTGGCAGCCAGCTTAAAGTTTGTTCGATTGACCATCTCCTCTGTGCCATTCATGTTGCTTTGCAAGATCCAGGTGATTTCTGTGCCTCCATATTATGCAGCACTGGGCTGGGAGGTGGCGAGGTAGTTGGGTTGGGTTTGCATGAGACCCTGACAATGGTAGGACAGACCATGACCCCTCCCCAAAATTGTTGTTGCTTGAACACCTTGTTTCCCTACCCTAAGATTGCCTATTCCCATTCTTTGTGTTCTGATGAAACCTGTGAGGAGCCAGGCCTGCCATCGAATGCCTTTCTTCTCTGATTTCTGTAAGGTGTTTGGCTTTTCTCTTTCCTTGTCTGGGTTTGAGGGTGAGAACACAATTGGACCACGCTGCATGGATCGTTGAGTTGGCCGTTGATGCCCCATAGCAGAGAGGATGCGTTTGAGATTTTGTTTTGCATCTTCCTTGTGGCAAAGGACCTGTTCTAATCACTGCTGTGGCTGCCCTGTTGGAGGGTTTTAGTCGTACTGCTTTAACAGGTCCTGGGCATTAGTGTACAGTTGGGCAAGTTGGGGTCTCGGCTACTACCCCTGGATCCCACCAGGGGCCAGCATATCTCGTTTGCTCTTTGAGGTGTATGCAAAGCATTGTGCAGTAACTAGGATGTTTGACTGTCACGTCTGCCTAGTGGATGTGACTGTTGAAGCGTTGCATGTGCCACAAAACTCCCAAATGTCTATGGGCTTGTGTTCTAGAAGAGGGACTTGAGGCATCTTTGAGGCTTGTCCGTTACCTCTGGCATGCCTGACGTTGTGTTTGGCCTCTATGCTGAAATGGATAAAATTGAACTACACTTTGGTGAGTGTGCCAGGAAGTTGGGCCTCGCCATCAATGTTTGAGGTCTAGATAAGATTATTTTATTTCATCGGTTTGACCAGTGATGATGGCCGTATGACTGTGATGCTCACGGTGCTCTTGTTTGGGCCCTGGGGTAGGAGGTGGGGTGAATGGAAGATACCTTTTCCTCCACTGGAGCTCATGCATTTCTGTCTCTTTCCTACTGTCTTCAACACCATTGTGGGCCGTCACACTTCAGAAGCTGTCCCTTCAGAATCTGTTTGGAGTTCTCTGTATGCTGCCTGAACACCAGTTCCCTATGTTCTCTTGACCCTAACATGGGTATTGGCGTGTCTGCAAAGCTGAACATTGCTTTCCCAATCCTCTACCCGCCTCGGGTATATTGGATTTTGTAGCCCAAAGGACAGGCTCCCACTCTAATGCTATTGCTTCAGGGAATTTCAAGCACACTTGGGTGGAGTCCACCCATGACTAGGCTACAGGGTTACCCTGAAGTCACCTACCGCTTCTAGTGGTAAATGAGGTGCAGCAGCCAGGCTCCTTTCTCGGGAGGCAAGCGGGTACAATGAGAACCTATAACCTTCAAACCGAATGCATCCATGCAATGTATTAACCACGATGTGCGTCTTTGCTGTGCATGGAAAAATGTAACAGGTGAGCAAGTGCCTAAAATGGGTATAGTTCAATGTCTTGGGATGAGACCCTGATACGTTAAGGGGTCTAGCAGTTCAGAGTTACATTTGGCCTCTGGAACATTTTAACCCCACTTGGTTAAGCTAAGTGCATTTCTGATGGTAAAGGGAATACATGTGTGCAGTGTTAAAGACTTTGGTAACAAAGCAAGCAAATGTGAACAGTTGAAGTCTGGGAAATCTTGTTCACCAGGGTCAATCTCCAGTTTGCCAGTTATGTTCCTGTTCCTGTTGGAGCTCAAGGGGGCAGAAGAAAAAAGTGCTTGTGCTGCAGGAAGGGGGACTTTAGAGAAACAAGATGTGTTTCTGGACAGACACAATGATGACCCTATTCCGGGGTATTGTGCAGCCTTCTGTTGGTGGCCGACTGGGCAACAGTAGCCAGGTGGTGAAGAATGGGACCCAGTGGTGCAGGTCCAGTAAGCTTGGAGTTCCTTGGTCAATGTTGCTTTGGTGTCATTGACTTTTGAAACCCTAGGCCTCTGGTTACATGTGATTATAACTAACCAATAAATAACAAACAACACTTTTGTCTAAACAAACCCCTGCCCCCCCCCCCCCAAAACCCCTGTTTCACTTCATTAATAATCCTATTATATATAATATACATTTGATCACATTCTGTGCATAGGCCGATATATGGTGGAATCTGCAGAGTATTGGTTTGTTTTTCAAAACTTGAAAAGGGGCGTCGAACTAGGGTGTGCCAGTAACACTATCCCTAGTGTGACGTCCACTGTACCCATGATACCTCATGCGTGTAGGACCCTCAGATTTTTCCACCATACTTGTCGGAAGCATATCGCGGAGTTCCCTTTGCTTTAGCCATTTATCTTTGTAATAATAAATATTCCCTGTTATCCAACTGTACGTGGAAAGATCGCTGAAGATCGACGTTGATACTCTAGACTGAGGAAGAACAGCCGCCAAGACTACACAATGGACTTTGGGCGACCTCAGCCCTGTACAAGTGGGGTGGGGACACACACACGCACACACACACACGGACACACACGGACACACATCGGACACACATGCGCAAGCCCCCGACCTCGGAGGACGGACCGGCGGTTCAGTTGTGGGGACAACACCCGGTGGCAAAAGCGCAACATACACCTCTTCCACCAAACCCACTAATCCCAGCCGAGATTCGACACGTATGTCGAGAGACCGGCAGAAGAAGGCACCAAGAGAGCGGTCCGCCGAGGCGTTCCAGGTCACGGTCGCCTCATGACGCACATCAACCATCCACGGTTGCCAAGGGTGCCACACTACCAAAAGTCACGGAGGCCCGGTCATCAGAAGACGAATCCGACCTCTTCCCCCAAGTAGCATGTTCGACATCTGCTTCTGAGATACAACGCCCTTCTTCCAAGACTCCCGAATCTCGACGCCAGGCGTTGAAACATTCAGGAAATCCCAAAGGGTCAGGTTAACTTTCCTCTACACATGGGGGAGGGGGAAAAACAACATAAGAAAGCCTCTGAACATCAGGTTCAGAAGGAGAATCACAAGGAAAAAACCAAGGTCCCTGACCCTGCCACCAGGGAAAGATCTGTTCCTCCAACTACTCAGGAAACAGAGGTAATTGAAGAGACACAGCAGCAGAGGGTTATCCCCAGTTCCAAGCAATGGGACTCTGAGGACATTGATGGAGTAATGAGGAGGATGTCCTTTTTTTTTTAGATTTCTACAAAAAGGACCCAAATTACTTTCATAGTTATCATAGTACTCATAGCTACCTCTGCACTTCGGGATCCAAAGACCCTCAACCTTCTACTAAGAGGCTCCGTTCTGAGACTCCAGTTCAGGGTTTGATTTCAGACCCTTCCATAAATGAGACTTACTAGCCATATGATGAGGAGTCACAAGTACAAATGCTGGAAGAACAGACAGGGGTCGACTGCTATGGGGACGATGAGGATCAGGAATACGAGGCGGAAGCCTATAGTCTTGACTCCCCTATTCGCAACAATCCCCCCTGTGAATGGCTCACCAGTTGACAATCAGCCTTTACTTAATGAGGTATTCGCTAAAGCTGCAGCCCATTTTCAAATTGACACACACGGTGTCCAAGAAGAGAGATTTTGCAGAGGAAGTTCTAGGGGACAGGAAATCCATTGCCCAAACTATCCCCATTTTAAAATCAATTCAACGCAGAATCGATCCTTCTCTGGTAACCCTCAATCTTATTCGAGCGGTCAATCCACGAGTAGAAAAAATAATTTTGAGCCGCTCCCTCTGATCCACTTTACCTAAAGGGTCAGTTAAAACCCAACTCACTGGTGGTTACTACCACCAGAAAGAGGGCGGGAACACAATTAGCGTCTTCTGAAGCACCCCCGAACAGAGAGAGCAAGAGAATATATGCTCTGGGGAGAAAGGTGGCATCCACGTCAGCATACCAAGCACGCATTGCCAACGCCACCACTCTGTTAGCAAGCTACACCTGCCACCAATGGGAACAGGTAGCTGCCCTCATTTCCTCTGCACTCGAACCTATAAAGAGCCAGTTGGCCCAAATTGCAACAGACGGAAGATCAGTGTCTGGATGCATTCTTAAGGCAAACTTCGATGCAGCGGATAATGCAGACTAATAGCAGAAGGCACAGTCAGACAATCGGGGTTTAAGCCCGAGACCCAAGCCACCCTCATAGATCTGCCGGTAGAACCAAACAATCTATTTGGGAAAGCAGTGGAGGGAGCACTGAAGACGAATATGAAACCTTAAAGTCCCTCGGCCAACTAACAAGCCCTCGGGTCAAAGGGGGAATAACAATATTTTTCGTCACTTTCGCGGCCAAAACTCCCAAAGAGGGACCAATTACTATCCAGGTAAAGGAACCTCATGGGGCAGCAATCAACAGGCTACCCAAGGTTTCACCAGAGGTCAAAAGAGGGGCCGCGGTAGGTGGAAAGGCAGCCCAGGTAAAGGCACTACGCCGCACAGTAAACCGTGACGTTCCGCTCCAGGTCCCTTCCCATGCATCACCAGTAGGGGGGCGCATTTCCATCTTCACCCACGCATGGGAAGGGATCACTTCGGACCGCAGGATACTGTATAGAGCTACTAGAACGCCCCTGCAACCATCCTCCAAGACAGAAGATGCACTCCTTGGAGCACCAAAGAATCCTCGAGGAGATTGTCCTTCTTCTTGCAAAGGACCCAATAGAACTCGTCCCGGACAACCGGGTAAACCAGGGTATTTATTCAACCTACTTCGTTGTGCCAAAGAAAAATCTAATGATGCACCCAGTATTAGACTTGCGCCCTGCAAACAAGTATGTCAAGCCACTAAAATTCTGCATGACTACACTCCAGGAAGTAATCCCCCTACTAAAGAGGAGATTACATGGCAACATTGGATATGAAATATGCCTATTTTCATATTTCCATGTTCCCAGCGCACAGAAGATTCTTGCGTTTTCAAGATAGACAGCCAGCATTACCAGTTCAAGGTGCTGCCCTTCGGAATAGCCTCGGCTCCAAGGGTATTCACCAAGGTTCTGGCAGTGGTGGCGGCGGTGCACCTATGCAGGGAGGCAAACCCGGTGTACCCTTACCTGGACGACTGGCTCATCACAGGGGAAACCACTGTAATTTGCAGATCCAGCATTCAAAGAACAATCAACCTCCTCTTCCAATTGGGCTTCTCAATCAACGAGAATAAAACCAGCCTGGTGCCAAGCACCTCAAAACAGTTCCTAGGAGCTGTCCTAGAAACCCAAGAGGGGTTGGCCTTTCTGTCGGAGGAAAGAATTCGGAATCTGCAAATTCCTCTGTCCGGTCGCCAGATAAGGGTGCGCAAAGCAATGTTTTTGCTAGGCATGATGGCATCATGCATTTACCTGGTTCCCCACGCGCGCCTGTGACCCATGCAGGAATGGTTGGCGAAACTGTGGTCTCAGGCAAGTGGTCAGATCTAGTGGTTGTTTCGCCAACACTAGTAGAGTCTTTCTGGTGGACAAGAGAGAATCTTACAAAGGGGAAACCCTTTTACGATCCAGAAATACAAGCCACCGTCACAACAGACGCATCCCTGTCAGGGTGGGGAGCGCACCACCTTTACCACACAGCTCAGGGTCTCTTATCTCACACAGTGGTTCAGAATCACATCAACCTGCTAGAACTTCTGGCAGTCTTCAGAGCGCTTCAGGCATTTTAACCCCTCCTATCAACCTGTCGGTGCAGATCCTAACAGACGGCAAGACTGCAATGTTTTACTTAAACAAGCAAGGGGGCACTTGTTCGCCAAATCTGTCCAAGCTTGCCCAGAAAGGCACTCAGATGGAACATTTACCTGTCATCCCAACATGTTCCAGGGGGATCTCAATTCACTAGCAGACGCTTTGAGCAGCGATTCCCTCCCAGAGGAACACGAATGGCGACTACACAAAGTCTTCGTAGAAGATCTCTTCTCTCAGTGGGGTTTCCCCACTATAGACCCGTTCGCCACAAGCGAAAACAGACAATGCCCAGACTTCGCATACAGGTTCCCCCAGCCAGGCTCCAAGGGGAACGCTCTATGGATGAAATGGTCAGGGATGTTTGCCTGTGCTTTTCCACTAACCCCTCTGATGAGGAAGGTGGTCAACAAGATACACAGGGAATCGATGACGCTCATCCTAGTTGCTCCTATGTGGATGAGACAACCATGGTTTCCACACCTATGCAAACTGGCGGTGTGCGACCCCCATCAAACTCCCGTGCTGGTACAATCTACTCTCACAGCATGATGGACAAACCGTGCATCCTCAACCCAACTCAATGAACTTGGCAGCATGGCTCCTGAAGTCAGAGTTCGGCCATCTCAATTTACCCCAGAGATGCATGGACATTTTAAGAGTCTAGAAAACCTAACACAAGACACTGTTACTTTGATAAGTGGAAAAGATTTGTTATTTGGTGCCAGAATAAACAAATCAACCCAATTAACTGTACTCCTTCCAATATTGTCACCTATATGCTCCACCTATTGGATGCAGGGTTAGTATTTAATTCATTCAAAGTACACCTGTCAGCCTACACCACCTCCCATAACAAGGTGTCATGGACGACAAGCATCCATCCGCCTTCTCTCAAAGGGGAGGAAGGGCGGGCGCTTGTGAATCCAAGCAGATACAAGCATCAGAAATACGATTACGGTGAGTAATGTATCCCTTCTGAGGCTTGTGGAATCTGCTTAGATCACATGCTGTGCATAGGCCGACATCTAGTGGAAGCTGCAGAGTATTAGTTGTCCCTTTTCGAGTTTTGAAAACGTCGACAGGGAGTGCCAGTAATACTATCCCTAGTGTGACGTCCACTGTACCCATGATCCCTCGCGCGTCGAGGTCCCTCCGATTTTGTTTTTTTTTTTCGCCATGCTAGATGGACACTTATAGCAGAGTTCCTTTCGGCGATAAGCCATTGACTTTATACAATTAGAATAGTTTTTCTTTCTATCCTTTCATCGACTGCTGAAACACCACGCCAGTGAAAGAAAAAGAAAACTGCCCGTCGGAGACCATCGCGACGGACCGTACGGCCCTGGAAGGTGGGAGGCCATTTTAGAATGTATATGCTCCCCTTACTACATTTTGTTTGCCCAGCTGCCATTTCCATAACCCATAATTATGGAAAACGCACCATTTTAAATTTTGCCCTAAGCGTAATCGTAAATTCCCTTAGGTCGACAAACACTTAGTTTGCAATTTGTATCTCCCGAGAGGCCACGTCGAAACGTCTTGTCGAGCGTGCAGGCTCGTTAAGCCTAAGACTTTAAAGGACCGCTCCATGAAACTTTTGGCCCACTATGCCAGGCAACTCGAGGCCGTAGAGGGAGTCTTTAGCGATGGCAGCGATGCCGCACTTTCGGCTACTCAAGTGCAGACCCCCGACCCATAAGACAGGCCGGCAGCCATGTTGTGGGAACTACACGCGGCTGCAGCGCTACAAAAGCACACAAGCCCCAGTGCACATTTGGCAGATAAGTCGAATACTAGTCAACGTTCGACGCCCCATGAAAGGTCCTCTGAGTCCCGGTCCTCTGAGTCCCGGTCCTCTGAGTCCCGGTCCTCTGAGTCCCGGTCCTCTGGACAATCTCATTCAAGATCGCCGCACAACAGGGTTCAACCGTCGAAAGATGGCAAGGGGGTCACACGAAAAACTCCTTCCGAAGGCCCATCATCCTCTCCCACACCGAAGTTCAACATTCATCATCTGATAAAACGGCAGGCCCCAAGAAGTCTGTTAAACACTCCTCTGGGCCCCAGAGTGGGGAAAAACATCATAAAAAGTCCTCTAAGACCCATCATAGGGACAAGAGTCCTACTAGGGACAAGTCATCACAAAAGGGAATATTGTCCAAGCCCAAAGATAAAACCCAAAGACTCTAGGCCAATGATTATACCTCCCACTGATGAGGATATGGGTTTCTGATGCTTGTTAATCTGCTTAGAATCACATGCTGTGCATATGGTCTGACATCCAGTGGTAACCGCGGAGTATTGCATCTTGTCTTTCGGGGACCGAAAGGGGACGTCGGCATAGGCATGTCTGAAACACTATCCCTATCGTGACGTGTGTAGTACCCAAAATCCCTCACGCGCTGAGGTCCCTCAGATTGTTTTTTTCCGCCCAGATAAATTGTCGGTTTAATCCCTGTTAAGTCACTTCACCCATCAAGAACATCTTCGACGAAGACTACGGGGGAATCGTCTACGGCTGTGGGTTCCGGCGCCTAAGATCCGGTGTTCGGACTTCCACGTGGTCGGGCCTTCTGGCCAGCCTACACAGTAGGGAGAGTGGGCTCGGGGTTTGCCATACTGTTATGTCTTTCCTCTTTTCCACTGCTTTCCTTTTTGGTCTGGTCACCCTTCCCTTCTGCTATGGAAAGGACTCCATTTAGAGTCTGCCCTGTGTGTAGGGTCAGATATCCGTGGGAAGACGAGCACACGTCGTGTAATGCTTTTCTCCCCCTAGAGCATGACGAAAAGCGGTGTTCAGCGTGTAAACTCCTTAAACCTAAAACCCTTAAGGAGCGCCGGTTGAAGCGGTGGGCCGCGTACGGAATGTCACGCGTGGAGCCTCCCCTGCTGCGACACCAGCCAAAAGTGACGGGGGTACATCGGATGCCCAAACGTCCAACGCGGACGTTAAGGACCTTGAGGCGGACCATTCTAGGGCCGCCACGCCCGTCCCCGACCCTTCCAGGCTCGACTCCGGTCTTGCTACAGGGACCACACCCGGTGACAGGGGCGTACAATCGCACTGCACAAAGCACACCCAAACGCCCTCCTCGACGACTTCATCGAAGAAGGCGAAAGCGCCAACGGGTCTGCCGGAAACTTTGGCGGCACCCACGGATCGGTCTGATCCGAAGCCTTCCTCGCATCCGCAGCAGCGCATGACGACTGGGCATAACAAACATAACAAGGGAGCTACTCCCCAAACTACACGCACCGAAGTTTCAGAACAAAAAACTTCGACGGTTTCCAAGGCCCGTACAGGCCCGAAAACTACGACTAGGCCTCTACCCGAGAAGCCATCTGCTGGCCCTTCTGGAGCCGCGGAAGACATTTTCACTGCCGACACATCGCTGTCTCCCGAAGATTCGGTGACTATCCGTAAGAGCATCAATAAGATTGCTACGGCGGTGGGCCTAGTACCGGTTCCGCCCACAGTTATGGGCCAATCCGCCAAAAAGTTTTCCATGGATTTGGAAAACTATCCCGAATACTCTTATGAAGAAAGCCAGGTATCCCTCTCAAGCACCCTGAGGAGATCCCCTCAACGCCTTAGGGCGGAGAACACAGTTCCTACTCAGCTAGGTCCATTTGGGTCATCCAAGTGGACCACGGAGCAATTCGAGGGGTGTATGGATTGGCTGGAGCAGTTTTCAGGGCTTCTGATCAACCTCTGCCGAAAAAAGCTCAGGTAGACCCTAACCCTCAAACACAAGATGTCCAACACCTAGATATCCAACACCAATTTGACTTGCAAGAAGATGTCCAGATGGACACGTATAGAGACATCTATACAGAAGAAGAGTCGTCTTTTATGTACAACTATGGGGAAGATCAAGGAGCAACGGACAACTGGGAGGACACCCAGCAGGACGATCACAACTCTGATATCGTTTGCCTCGACTCTCCCCCATCCACCCCGATTCGACATGCTTCCCCGGTGGATGATCAAATGGCTTTCAACAACATGTTGAAAAAAGCAGCGTAATTCTTTAAAATTGCCACGCTTGAAGCCTTGCGCGAACAAGATTTTGCGGAGGACATTATTAATGAACAGCCTCCGGCAAGCCAGTCTATCCTCTTGAGCTCTGTAAAGAGACGGCTGGCCCCTTCCTTACTCACACCCGCTCAGACTAGGGCTGTGAACCCAAGGGTCAAAACTTTTCCAACCCTCCCCCACCGACCCGCTTTATATCAAAGGACACGCAATCCCAGACTCGCTGGTGGTGACCAACACTCCCAAGAGAGCAGGGGTTCCCCTTGCCACGGGAGAGTCGCCCCCGGACAAGGCCTTAGGCAAACTGGTTACGTCGGCTGCGGCCTATACCGTCCGGATTGCCAATAACATGACGTTACTGGCAAGCTACGTCGACACCCAATAGAACCTACTCCAGGAAGGCCTTCAAGAGGTTCCGGAACCAACCACAGCCAAGCTTCTCGCCATTGTCTCGGAGGGCAAACTTGCCAATCAGAATGTTGTAAAGAATTCCCTGGACACCGCATAGACAGCAGGCAGGTCTCTCGCACAGGGTACTCTCCTAAAGAGGCACGCGTGGATGCGCACGTCGGGCTTCAGGCCTGAGACCCAGGCATCCTCAGAAATGCTTTTACGGTAAGTAATGCATGTCATTTCCACTCAACCTATTGTAATCCCAAGTTCGAAGGAATGGTCTTCGCACGATATTGATAGGGTTATGCGAAGAATGACCTTTATGGTGAATTTTCATGAAAAGAACCCAGATTACTTTCACATTTTTCACTCCACTCCTCCCACTTCAGCGCCTTCTGGCTCTCAAGCCTCTGCCTTTCCCTCTCAACCCCCTTCTAAGAGGGTGCGCTCTAATGTCCCCTTACAAAGCAAAGTTATAGATCTATATGACCCTGAAATAGGTCCAGAAGACCAAGAGGATCTCATTTGTGGAAACATCTGACCCTCAACTTAATGAGGAGGATGCAGATTAACTTTATTATGGGGATGATGAAGACCCAGACGCTCACCAGGAGATGAACATGTACTTCATAGGTTCTCCTATTAATCAAGACCCCCCTGTGGTAGATTCCCCTGTCGACAATCCACCCCTCCTCAATGAAGTCTTTGCCAAAGCGGCGGAACACTTCGTATTTACACACTGGAGGTACAGGAGAATAGAGACTTCGCTGAACAAATATTGGGGGACAAAAAGACAGTATGCAGTTTATCCCACTGCTAAAATCGGTACAATGCAGAATACAACCTTCCTTCAAAGCACCCAATCACACACGGGCTGTTAACCCGCATGTGGAAAAACTATTCAGGCCTGCACCATCAGACCCCTTCTACATAAGGGGCCAATTGAAGCCAGACTCGTTGGTTGTCACCACGACAAGAAAAAGAGCAGGCACACCCTTGCTTCCTCCGAGGCACCAACGGATAAGAAAAGCAAGAAGATATATGCAATGGGCAGAAAGGTCGCCTCTTCTGCTGCCTACCAGACAATAGCCAACAATGCTACACTTTTGGCAAGTTATAACTGCCATAAGTGGGAGGAGGTTTCTGCATTATTTTCGTCCGGCCCAAAGCCAGTTAAATCACAACTAGCTCAGGTGGCAGCAGACGGAAGGGCTGTATCTACTTGTCTCCTCAAATCAAATTTCGATGCAGCTGACAATGCCGGAAGATTCATTGCAGAGGGGACTATTATAAAGAGGCATGCATGGCTTCACTAGTCAGGCTTTAGGCCAGAAACACAAGCTACTCTAATAAACATGCCAGTGGAACCTAATGCGCTCTTTGGCAAGGCTGTAGAAGATGCACTTAAGACAGCAAAGGATGAGTATGACACTCTAAAATCTTTAGGTCAGCTCACAAACAAGCCTACTGGTCAAAGAGGTAACAGTAATTTTCACTGTTTTCGAGGCCAAAATTCACAGAGGATCCGGCAATAATCTGGGTCAAGCCTTCCAAGGCTATCCACGAGGACAACGCAGAGGTCGTGGTGGTCTGGGTAGAGGGCCAGCTCGAGGTGGCACCCCACCTCAGAGCAAGTGGCATTCTGCTCCAGGTACCCTCCCATGCATAGCCAGTAGGACGATGCATTTCCAACTTCACCCACGCATGGGAGGGTATCACCTCGGACAGATGGGTGCTGTCCACGTAGCACAGTAGCAGGGGGCTGATGCATAGAACTACTCCAATGTCCTCACGACCACCCCCCATGACTGAAAGTCCACTCGTAGGAACATCAGCGGATCCTTCTAGAAGAAATAACAACGCTTTGGAAGTGGTCCCAACCAACCAGGGGGTATTTATTCAACTTACTTCCTTGTGCCAAAAAAAAATCTAACAATGCGCCCTGTATTAGATTTGTGCCCTGCAAACAAGTCTGTCAAGCCACAAAAGTTCTGCAGGACTACGCTACAAGAGGTAATTCTGCTAGTAAAAAAGGGGATTACATGGCAACACTGGATATGAAAGATGCCTATTTTCATATTTCAATGTTCCCAGCGCACAGAACATTCTTGCGTTTCAAGATCGTGAACAAGCACTACCAATTCAAGGTGCTGCCCTTTGGAATAGCCTTGGCTCCAAGGGTATTCACAAAGGTACTGGTGGTAGTGGCAGCTCACATGTGCAGGGGAGCAATCTCAGTGTACCCTTACCTGGACGACTGGCTCATAACGGGGGAATCGCCTCTGATTTGCAGACTAAACATCCAAACCACAATCAACCTCCTCTTTCATTTGGGCTTCTCAATAAATGAGAAAAAAATCGAGCCCAGTACCCAGCACTTCCAAACAGTTTCTAGGAGCTATCCTAAACACAGAGGGAGGATTGGTCTTTCCCTCAGAGGAAAGAGTAAATAATGTGTCACTGCAAATACCACACTATCAGGCCATCCGCCAGACAAGGGTGTGTAAAGTAATGCGTTCAATAGGCATGATGGCATCTTGTATAACCTGGTTCCTCACGCGTGCATGCGTCACATACAGGAGTGGTTGGCGAAACAATGGTCTCAGGCAAGCGGTCAGTGGGACGATCTAGTGGTCGTTTCGCCAACACTTGTACAAAATCTTCGCTGGTGGACGAGAGAACCTAATGAGAGGGAAACCCTTCTACGACCCACAGATGCAGGCAGTGGTCACAACGGACACCTCACTGACGGGGTGGGGGGCTCACTAACTTCACCACACAGCTCAGGGTCTGTGGTCTCACAATGCAGTTCAGAGCCACATCAATGTGCTGGAACTTCTGGCAGTATTCAAAGCCCTTCAGACATTCAAACCCCATTTAAAAAAAACCTGTCGGTGCAGATCCTAACAGACGGCACCACAGCAATGTTTTATATCAACAAACGGGGGGCGGGGGGAGCACACGTTCTCCAAGTCTATCCAGACTTGCACAGAAAATCTGGAAATTGGCACTCAGACGGAAAATGTTCCTGTCATCGCAACATGTTCCAGGGGAACTCAACACTCTAGCAGACTCACTGAGCAGAGATCCCCTACCAGAGGAACACGAGTGGCGTCTACACGAAGAAGTCGTAGAACACCTCTTCTCTCAATGGGGTTTCCCAACTATAGACTTCTCCAGCATGGGGTCTGGCATGGATTCACATGCTTGTGAATATTCCCTGTCGTCGGGCTGAAAAAATCAGTTTCAGTTTCGTTTTTTCTGAACTGTCTTTCTACTAGTAACCAATCACTGGTCTCTGGGTCATACTGCCCCCAGCCAATGACTGCCCTCTACCTAAGCCCCTCCTCTGGCAGCCATCTTCAGATTTGGTAGCACGTGAAGTGGCAGTAGGACTAAGAGAAGAGCCGCAAGAGGGCTAGGCGGGAGGGTTTGCATGTGAATCAATGCCATACCCATGCTGGAGAACAACAGTTACAGGTAAGTAACTTGTTCCTTCTCCAGAATGGGGTCTGGCATGGATTCACATGCTCATGAATACAAGAATACATAGCAGTACACACATGCACAACTACGGGAGGTGGCAAGGCTCAACATTAAGCATTTCAAAAACTCAACATTAAGCATCTCTTACCTCCTTACCAGGCTCGCCTTCAAGCGAACAGGTTGCGCAGCACTGCCTGGCCGACTCTGGACTCCTCCCTGGAATCCTGGTTGACGCAGTAGAATTTCGTGTAGGTGTGTGTCGACCTCCATGTAGCAGCCCTGCAGATGTCCAGCAGGGGCACACCAGACAGGAACTCCATAGTAGCATCGATCGCTCTGGTTGAATGTGCTCTCGGAAGGCCGGGCAATGGTCGGTTTGCCAACCGGTGACCGTGCAGCCGAAGAGCCATCTGGAAATGGAATCCTTAGAGAGGGCCTTCCCTTGGTTCACAGGCCCATAGTTCACAAACAGCTCTGTGATGTCTTCTGCGGTCCACATAGAACTTCAGCGCTCTAGCCACATCCAGCGAGTGCAAAGTCCTTTCAGCCGACGACGAAGGTGACGGGGAAGAAAACCGGTAACACCAAGGGCTCATTGAGATGGAAGTCCTACGGCAACTTGGGCATGAAGGAGGGGTGCGTCCTCAGCACTACCCTTGTCTCGTGGAATGTCAGATATGGAGGCTTACAGGAGAGGGCCTGGATCTCTCCCACTCGTCGTGCAGAGGTGATGGCCACAAGAAACGCTGTCTTCCACGATTGGCTGCAGCTCCCTAGATCACGAAGCCAGCACCACCGGAAGGCACGAGCCGGCAGTGGACCTCTACACCCAGGACCTCGATATAAGGGCCTGTCTGTGCCTGTCCGTAACTGCCGGTCACCAGAGTCCAACAATTTCTATGTGGTGATGTATGTGAATACCCTAATCGTATATGTGCAACAACCATATCTCTCTAGCCACACCCCAATCTTGCTGCATTCTACTAGTCCTCTTTTTTTCGTTGAGTGCCCCACTGACCCCCCCTGTGCACATCACGGAACCACCATAACGGTCCTGTTGTCCCTATCCACTCTCTCCTAGCCACCAAACCTACTTGCTACTCCCGACCCAACCTCCAATGTTTCTCACATCAGAGCACTGCGTCAGGCTAGCCTCTATTGACCATGCCCATCTTGTCATGCTGCCTCACTCACACGATCTATAACAGCCCCGTGATTTACAATTATTGTAATCTGCAACAATCACGCTTGACCCGTATTAGCTTTGAATCAGCCCATTTCGGCACAATTCGGTGAGCTGCAACATCATACGTCCTGCTCTACCGTAGCGCTATATGCATATGAAACAGCCGTTTATGCTCCTATCATTGCCTATGGAAATTGCCCATTATGTTTTGAAATAGCCTACTGTACATAAAATAACATTTCTGCCTTACTGCGGTGTGCATTTGATATTAGCAGACTGTTTTGAAATAGCCTACTACTCCCCGACACATCATCTCATGCAGTAACAGATGATTGCATATTGAAATTGCCTACTGTGCGCTGCTCTACACGCCCCTCAATACCTCCTTTCTTGTCCAATTGGTTGACGTAGATCGAGAACAGCCAATCGTGTACTGTACTAGCCATTGTGTAACAGGATTTCTTTTTAAGTATAGATAGAAACAGCCCACTGTGTAATGTATTAGCCATTGTGTTTTGACCGATACCTAAGTAGCCAACTACCCCACCCAGAACCTTATCCCCCCTTCTCTCTTAGACCAGGCCTCCCTATTATTTATGTGCCAGACCACCTTAGAACCTACTTACCACAATTTACCAGCACGACACCAACTTCCCATCCTCCATTATGACCACACTACACAGAGTCACTCTGGCCATGGCCTCTATCCTTCACTCCATCTCCCCAATACACCCTCTACCAGCCATCCACCCTATTACCACTCACATCAGCCAGCAATACTCTCAGCCCTATTGAATGGCTACACCGATTCGCAACTCCACCCACGCCACTTATCCTGCTTCCAGCCCAAATCAGGAACTCAAGACTTGGTTCGCGCTTCCCAAACCATAAAACCCTCCTTAGGCCAAAAAATCTTCAGTACAATACAAAAAACAGCGATGATCACAATGCCACCACTCCTAAACCAACTCCACATGCCATACACCCAAAAAACATCAATCTCTGTGCCTCCTACCGATATTAAAGGAGCACTTATCAATGCTCGCTCCCTTGTAGCCCATGCCTCTGAAATTGCCGACGTCATTTTAGCGAACAAACTGGATTTCCTAGCGATTACAGAAACGTGGCTACACCAGGCTGCAGGTCCAGCACTATGGCTACACCATCATTCGAACTGACAAACACTAACAAAGGCGGAGGTGTCGCCTTCGTCAAAACACATCTTGCCCTCAGAGCCCTACCCCATACCAGCCTCACATCAGCAAAGCTCCTCTCGGTGAAACTAACGCACTCACCCTCCCAAACTATTCTCATTCACCTTGTCTACAGACCCCCAGGCCCAGTTCTCTCCTTCGAGGAAGACATCACTAATCTCCTCTCCACCAACATTAAAACCAGATCCCAAACCATACTCCTCGGAGTCCTAAACCTCAATGACCCTAATGATTCACAGGCCTCAGCTCTCAATAACGCCATCACAAATCAGGGCTTCAAACATAGTGACATCACCTACACATGCCAAAGGGCAAACATTAAACTGGGTGGCTGACCTCAACTGTTCCATCACCATCCTTCAAAATTCACCAGTTGCCTGGTCAGATCACCACCTCATCCTATTTTCCATCCTTGGATCCTCTAATCCCAAAGCCATATCGGCCCCCCCCCCCCCCCCACCCCACCCTCTTGAAACTGCCGTAGTGTCACCATTGAAAATCTACAGCCACTCATCCATAATATCCTCGACAAAACCAAATTCACCAGCCTCGACCCGGCCAATTTGGTAAACCTTTATAATGAGACACTCAAATCAGCACTAGATATTGCAGCACCCCTCAAACTTAGAAAAGCTAAACCTATTGCACACCTCAATAAATAGTACACCCCTGAATTAAAAAATGTAAACATCAAAACAGCAGCAGAAGCCACCTGGCGACACACGCCCTCCACTACCAACAAAACTGCATTCACATCAGCCTCCACAACCTACAAAACATCAATCCTCTCAGCCAAAAAAGAGGCCTATAACCACAATACCAAATCGAGCACCAAGGAGCTCTTCGGCATCCTTAAAGAACTCGAAACCCCAGCACCGCAGGACTGTTAAAGACACATACTGGTGTACTAAAATACAGCAGGCACTCGCTGACAAAATTATCCTCCTTCAAAACAAGATAAATTCCAAAAAGACAAGCCTCAACAGCCCCCCCTACCCTTCCGGACTCCATAGACTCCCCCTCCCCCCTGTACACCCTTCACCTTCACCCATGTTACACCTAAGGAAGTAGAAGACCTCATAAAAAGTCTCAAACCCTCTCCGTCAGGAGGATCTATGCCCAGCCTCCATCATCAAGGACGGAGCTAAAAAAGACGGCACCTTTCATCACCACCTTGATCAATACTTCCTTCTCGTCCAATCAAGTGCCAGAAAACCTCAAGCAAGCTTGGGTCATGCCACTCCTAAAAAAAAAAAAAAAAATCTTGACCCAAGCATCCCCACCAACTACAGGGCCATCACGACGGTCCCGTTCCTTTTAAAAATCTTAGATTGAGTGGCCTATTTGCAAATTCAGAAGCACTTAGAAGAAAACAAACTACTTGGCCTCCGACAATCAGGCTTCCGAGCCAGACACGGCACCGACACCGCACTCCTAGACATTAACATCCAAATGGACGAGGCGAGAGACAAAGGCAAGTTAGCAATTCTCCTACTCCTCGTCCTCCTATCGGCGGCCTTCGACCTCGTTGACCACCAAATTCTCACTAAACACCTCACCTCAGCCTTTTCCCCTGACGCATTGGACTGGATCAACTCCTTTCTCTCCAATCGGACTACGAGTCTTCTCCCCCCTCAGCCTCTGCAGACCCTATCTTGACACTTTGCAGAGTTCCCCAAGGCTCTTGCATATCCCCCACTCTGTACAATATATTTACGAAGCTCTTATTTGATTGCCTGGACAAACTGGGTGTCATCTACACTAATTATGCTACTAAATGACATCTACCTGGAAATCCAAGCATTGATGGCCACCAACAGCTTACATCTCAACGATGACAAGACCAAGCTAATGATCGTAGGCACCCAAGCTCGACTGAACCACCTCAACCACAGATACGCATCCTTTAACATTGACGGTAACATGATCACCGTCTCTAAAGAGATAAAAACTCTAGGGGTCTATCTTGACTCAACACTATCCCTCAAAAGACAAGGTAGCATGGCATCCTCCACAGCCTGTACTAATAAATTGATTTATAGTTGCAAATCTTTCCTATCCCCTACCAGCTGCCTCACGCTAGCTAGAGCACTGGCACTATCCAAGTTGGATTATTGTAACACACTATTCCTGGGCTCTTCTGAACATAACCTAAACAGACTACAGGTACTTCAGAACAACACGCTAAGAGCAGCTCTCAGTCACCAGGGCAGCCCACTCACATAGCCTCGTGGTACCGAAATTCAACCTCAAAACTGCTGGTGGAGCCAGTTTCCCTGTCCAACCGGCAAAACGATGGAACTCCCTCCCCATTCCCCTCGGACAAGAACCTTCCTTCCTCACATTCAAAGCCAAAATAAAAGAATGGCTGAGTAACAAATCCTCCCCACCTAAGACATCACTACCACCAGGGCCCTCTGTAACTTTCTTGTACAATATTGTATATTGCAAATGTGTTTTACCTTACCTGTATGTAACCGTAAGTATTTTAAGCGCCCAGTTACCTCAGGGTTCGGTGCACTATACAAATACAAAATACAAAAAAAAAATTCAAATACGATATGAACTTCAGCGGTGCCGAATGCAAGGGCTCAAATGGCGGAACCATGAGCCTGGTCAGCACCACCGGCGGGAAAGAGCGGAACAGTCCTTTCATGAACTCCTTCAGCAGGCAATGAGACCACAGCGACGACCGCCCCGAAGTTCAGGTGTACAGGGAGATAGCCGCCAGATGGATTTTGATGGAGGCATGTGCCAGCCCCGCCTTGGCCAGCGACAGCAAGCGCGGCAGCACTTGAGGGGCCGTGATCCGTAGAGGGTTGGCCAGCGACAGCAAGCGCGGCAGCACTTGAGGGGCCGTGATCCGTAGAGGGTTGATCGTCTGTGCACGGCACCAGACAGAGAACCTCTTCCACTTACGTCCATAGCACTTCCTTTGCAAGCACCTCCTTGCAGTCAGCCGGGATATCGTAGCCTCCGAACTCTAGTGCTGCAGGAGCCAGGCCTGCAGGTTCAGCGATTCCAGGTCATGATGTAGGATGGCGCCTCCTTCCCCGGCGAGAAGATCCGCGTCTGTCGGCAGTGTGACTGGGGGGACGCTGACATGTCCAGAAGGTCCGGGAACCATGTCTGCCTCGGCCGTGTCGGTGCAACGATGATCATCCTGCACCGGGACAGTCTGAGTTGACTGAGTCGCAGAAGCAACGGAAGCGGCGGGAACACATACAGGAACAGGCTGTCCCAGGGGAAGGAGAATGCATCGCCCATGCTCCCCAGTTGGGGATACCTGCTGGTGAACCTCCGGCACTTGGTGTTCATCGCCGTCGCGAACAGATCGATCTGGGGATTGCCCCACCGTCTAAAAAGGAGATCCACTTTATCCTGCCGAAGTTCCCACTCGTGGCAAGAGCGCAGCTCCCTGTCGAGTGAGTCGGCGACTGTGTTCTTTACTCCTGCCAGATGAAAAGGTACCAGGAACATCCCTTGGGCGACGGCCCAGTAACACAGATCCTGCGCTTCCTTGGATAGGGCTGGTGATCTAGTGCCCCCCCCCCCCGTTTCCGGATGTAGAACATTGTGGTGGTGTTGTCGATGAAGACCCGAACCACTTTGCCCTTGAGGGACGGAAGGAAAGACCTGGGGAGGGCCGAGAACACGGCCCGGTGCTCCAGGACATTGATGTGCAGGGACCTCTCCTCCGGGAGCCACAGACCTCTTGCGTGGAGATCTCCAGTGTGCACGCTCCTCATCCCTCCAAAGAGGCATCCGTCATCACCGTTTCCTGATGCGCTGGGGTCTGGAAGCCCATGCCCGCCGCGAGATGCGCGTGGGTGCCCCACCACCGAATCGCTTGACTGACAGTCTCGTTCAGGGGGATCTTGTCTTCGAAGCTTCCCGCTACTTGCATCCAAAGGGCATTGGAACTCCTGCAGAGGCTGCATCCGCAACCTGCACAGACGCACAAGGTAGATGCACAATTACATCATGCCGAGCAGGGACTTGATGGACCGCACCCTGGCCACTTCCATGGTCAACAACCGTTGTACCTTGCCCAGGATGGCCTTCATCCTCTCTTCCGACGGTGAAGCCAACCGCGCCAATGTGTCGAGTCTGGCTCCCTGGAACACGGCGTCCTGCGACGGTACCAAGTGGGACTTTGCAAAGTTGATCGACAATCCCAGTTCCGTGATCAGGCGGACGGTCTTTGCTGTGTGGTCGGCGGCGAGTTCTCTTGATTTTGCTCAGATGAGCCAATTGTCTGGGTAGGGGTATATGTGGATCCCCTGCAGGCGCAGCCGCACCACCACCCGTGCCAGGCACTTGGTAAAGACACTTGGCGCCAACTGTAACCTGAAGGGCAGGGCATTGAGCTGGTAGTGCCGCCCTTGGACCACGAATCGTAGGAACTTTCGATGTCCTTTGTCTATGGGGGATGTGGAAGTAGGCATCCTCCAAGTCCAGCGACGACAGGAAGTCTCCTTCCTCCAGCTGTCCCAGCGCGTGCTGAAGGGTAACCATACAGAACTTCTGGGATTTTATGTATTTGTTGAGGCGGCGAAGGTCTAGGATGGGTCGCCAGCCGCCGGTGGTCTTTCGGATGAGGAAGTACTGCGATTGTACTCCGGAGCCTCTTTGGGACAAGTTTTACCTCATCCTTTCTCAGCATGGCTCGTACCTCCAGAAGCAGCTGTGGAATGTAGCTTTCTTTCCTGGCCACAGGTGGGAAACGGGGGCACTTCCTTTGGAACTCCAGAGTGTTCCCTGTGCCAGGGCATTCAGCACCCAATGGTCGGTGGAGATGGACTCCCACACGCCGACTAAGTTCGCCAGCCGGCCTCCCACCGGGGTGCTCAGGTGGGGGCCCGACTTCACGGCCAGTTCAGTCCTGTTTCACCAAGGTCCTGCCACCCTGGGCTCCTTGACGACAATGATGGTATCCACCGGCCTTGCTTCGGCCTCTGTATGCTTCCTGCGACGAGGAATGGGCCACTTGGCGGTACGCCAAGGAACTGCCGCCGAATCCTTTGGAGGCACCTTGGAATTTGCCTCTGGAGGTCGGAAAGGACGGCCGTCGCTGATGGAGAGTGCCCAAGGCACGGGCCGCCTCGGTGTCCGCCTTGATGGCCTGCAGTGACGAGTCCACTGCTTTGGCGAACAGGCTGACGAGATGACCCGACGTCCCATGGCATCTAGCTTCTTCCTCTCGCCGTCCGGCGGGGAAGTGGAAGATGTCGCCATCGCCCCTGCTGCTTTCTTCTTGGCTGCCCCAGAGACCACTGAATCCGGGGTCGGTTGCACCCTGAGGTACATGGAAGCGGAGTCCGGGACCCGGTACTTCTTCTCGTACCGGTCTCTCTTTGCAGGGGCAGTGGACGGGTTCTTCAAAAGGGGCAGCCCTTCGTCCCATATGTCGTCCAACAGCGGGACTGAGAGTACGGTTTTCCTCTTGGCTTTCCGTCATTGGTAAAGAAATCCCCCTTCTGCTCCTCGGGCACAGCTGGAAGAGCTCCGAAGCCCTAGCGATCATGGCGTGAAAGGAGCCAATTTCGTCGGGAGGGGACGTCCAGGTGGGAGGTGATGGGAGATCCATTCCGTCTTTGCCACCGTCGTCCGTCTCCGTCCCTCGGCGGAGGGGGATGGAGGTGAAGGATGGAAGGGACAGGGAGGGTGGACTCGCCTCTGCTTGTTCGGAGGGCTCTCAGACGGTCCATGCGCCGCTGGAGTTAAGGGCGACCTTGTCGTCATCTCTGTGCACAGGGTCTGCAAAGACATCAAGATTGCTCCCGAATTGTCCTGCGGCAGAGGCATCAGTTGCGACCGGAGTGTCGGCAGGGGCGTGGTGTCCTCCGTTTCCTCCTTGTCAGCTCCACCGTCGCTCTCGTCCGCCTCGTAGGGACCCTTCCCCTAGTTCCTGATCTCCTCGAACCTCTTGTCCAGGATAGCTTTGACGCCAGACAGCTCATCCTCGGAGGAGGTATCTGAGTCCGTTCGGGCTACCGTGCCCCCCCCCCCCCACACCCCTTTCTCATTCCAGGGGTCTTTTTGATAGACTGGAAAGACGATTCCCTCTGGGTAGCAGGGAAACTCTAGGCCCGGAAGTCGTCTCCACTGGGGTCGCCCCCGCAGGCTTCCGCAGGGCTGCCACAACTCCCTCAATCGAGGCCTTAGCTGGGTGAATCGGGGCCTTCACGACCTTGGGCGCGTCTGAGGCCTTCACCGTGGGTGGAGGGTCACTGCCTCGCTCCCCCTTGGCTTTCTCCGTCTGGGTCGACCGGGGCTTCTCCCAAAGCTTACCAGTGTTCTCCGACTTCCTTTTCACCGAGCCGGAGTGTTGGCTCATGGTTGACGGCGTTGGTGACATCGCGCCGTGCCTGGCAGCTGAGGAGCCCGAACCAACAGCGTTCCCGGTGCCCGCGGACTTGCACTGCTTTGCCTTTTGTTGGGCCCCTGTCGCCGGAGCGCCCTCAAAGGTCTTAGAAGACCGCTCGGACTTCTTCTTCTCACCTGCTGCTGGGCTCTTCGCCTCCAGCCAGTCAGCGAGTCGTTAACGACGGTCCTTCATGGTCCGGACGGACATGCTCTTGCAGAACACACAGTCCTCCTCCACCAGCGACTTATTGGCGTGCAGGTAGTAGAGGCACCGGGGAGTGTTCATCCTCCTTAAAGACGTTCTGCAGTGCACATCCTGGCCAGTTCCTAAACAGCTTGGATCCAGTGGGCATCAAATCTCTTTTGTCCTGGGCCATGTCCACGCGGGGTAGGCCTCAGATCTTCCGGAATCCTCCAAGAATTGGAATTCGCCCTTGAGGGGCGTAGACATTTCCAAAATTGGTCCCCGTTAATTAGAAGAAAAATCGGTGGAGCTTTGTGATGGGGAAACAGTAGCGGCCAGCATTGCGGGGAAAAACAGCAGTAAGGAGGACAAGCCAACGGTCCCACAAGATACCAAAATACTAAGTATAAGAGTCAAAAGTGGAAAAACTACATATCCCAGAATGCCCCACCAGCCAACTACTAGGCAAAGTAGAAGGGACACGAGTGAACAAACAAAGACCCAATCTACATATCGCAGAATGCCCCAGCCGATGCATGTTCAACATAAAAGCCTGAAAAGGGGTAAAGAAATGAGATGGGGAAGACGAAAAACCACGTTATCATATAACTAGGAACGCTTGCAGGCAGGAGTTAGAAATAAGGCAGGCTATGCAAGGGTTAAGCAGGGAGGAGGAGAATTGGCCTCAGGGTTGAGAAACACATGGCTGGGAATACCCGATGGTAATTGCTGGGGAGGAGAGCCACAGGAGTTAAAAACGAGTGAAAACAACTCAACTGCTCTCTCGCCTTGCAGGAGTGGAAGGAGGCTGACGGAGCAAACTCGGACTGGTATGAGGCCAGTTCCCCATATCGGTGGGCATATTAGAAGGAAAAGAAAAGCACACCGAAGTGCCCCATACCCGGCTTGCAGACCGATTGCTCAGCGGATGAAGGCTCCTGAGTAAAAGGAGATTCCAGTGTGAAAACGGACACCGGACGTTTATTTAAGTGATTCCAAGCCCGAGGCCAGCAAGGAACGGCTGCATCCTGGAGGGCCGTCATCAGCAAGCCGGGGAAAGGTTATGAAACAATCACTGGAGTAGAAGGGCGTGCAGAGAAAACGCTCTAATCCAGTAAGAAGTACGCTTGGCTTCAAGGAGGTTTTCCATCCATATTAAGGTGCGAACTGCATTTTTTTTATTTTTTTTTTTTAAGGAAAGGCTGCATACCAGAGGTTTTTCGCTTTATGGACTGCATTTAAGTTGAAACCCGGCTCGCTCTGATTTGACCTTGACGAACTTTATTGAAGAGCGTTTAAAACCATGGAGAAAGTCCTATGTTACTGATTCTGCCTTATGAAATATAAGTGACATATTTAACCAAGCGTTGTGATAACTGCTGGCATTAAATATCTGTTACAACACCTTTCTGTCTCTGGCTCACTACTTAACAAGCTTGAGGCTCGAATTTCTCAAAAGAATGAGAGTACACTCTGAAAAAATGCAGTAAAAGCTTGAGAGCTAAGGACGAGGACTCCCAACACTTGAACGTGCAGTAAAAATCTGAAGATGGCTGCCAGAGGAGGGGCTTGGGTAGAGGGCAGTCATTGGCTGGGGGCAGTATGACTCAGAGACCAGTGATTGGTTACTAGTAGAAAGACAGTTAGAAACCAAACTGATTTTTTTTTTCTTTACCGAGGATTCCCAGCCTGACTGGGAATATTCATGAGCATGTGAATCCATGCCAGACCCATGCTGGAGAACAGTTACAGGTAAGTAACTTGTTCCTTATTCGCCCAGCGAACATTGTCAATGCCCAGACTTCGCGTCCAGGTTCCTCCAGCCAGGCTCCAAGGGGAACGCCCCATGGATTACCTGGTCAGGGAAGTTTGCCTACGCTCCCCCCCCCCCCCCCCCAACTCCTCATCAGGAAGGTGGTGAACAAGTTAAACAAGGAACCGACCACGCTTATCCTAGTTGCTCCTATGTGGGCAAGACAAGTGTGGTATCCACATCTGCGCAAACTGGGGATGTGCGATTCCCATCAAGCTCCTGTGCCAGTACAACCTGCTCTCCCAGCACGATGGGCTAACCGTGCACCCACAACCACACTCAATGAACTTGGCAGCATGGCTCCTGAAGTCAGAGTTCGGACATCTCAATCTACCACAGAGATACATGGATATCTTGACAGAATCAAGAAAACAAAATACTAAGCACTGTTACTATGATAAATGGAGATGATTCATAATCTGGTGCCAGACTAAGCAAATCAACCCCATAGATTGTACTCCATCTAACATCCTAACCTATATGCTCCACTTGTTAGATGCAGGGTTAGTGTTCAACTCCCTAAAAGTCCACCTGGCGGCCTTGTCAGCCTACACCACTTCCCATAATGAAGTCTCATGGTGGAAGGTACCAGTAATCAAAGCATTTATGGAAGCGGGTAAAGAGACTCCACCTTCCAATCTCTAACCCACCGCCAGGTTGGGACCTTAATGTAGTACTCGCGAAGCTCATGGGACCACCCTTCGAGCCTATGCACAAGTCTAGTCTCAAACACCTTAATTACAAAACCGCCGCCTTAGTGGCCATCACTTACATAAGAAGGGTTATTGAAATCCAAGCTTTGTCAGTGCAGGAGCCTTTCTTAACTATGCATGAGGACAAACTGGTTTTACGCACGTAAACCAGTCTATTGAGCTACCGGCTTTCTTCCATGAACCAAGAGCTCTGCTGAGGTAAAACTTCACACACTAGATGTGAGGAGAGAGGTCCTCTACTACGTGGACAAGACCAGACTGCTTAGAAAGACAGATCAACTGTTTGTCTCCATAGCACCAGGCAGAGAAGGTTACTGCATCTCTAAGAATGCCATCTCTAGGTGAATAGTTGGATGTATCCAACTGTGCTATTCCCGATCAGATAACACTGCCTTTCACGCCGAGGGCCCACTCCACAAGAGGTACTGGAGCCACTCTGGCTTTCTCATTGCAAATGTCCCCTTAGACAGTATTTGCAACGCAGCTACATGGAGCTCTATTCATGCTTTCACTCAGCACTACTGCATTGACACTCATTCCAAGACAGATACACAAGTGGGACAAGCAGTTCTAAGACATTTATTTGCTCATGAACCTTCTTAAATCCCACTGCTCGCTAATCTATCCACAGCATGTGATCTAAGCAGATTCCACAAGCCTCAGAAGGGATACATTACTCAGCATAATTGTATTTCTGATGCTTGTATCTGCTTAGAATCACAAGCAACCCCCCCCCCCGCCTCCCCTCGGATAGAAGGCGCATGGATGCTTATGAGCTTGTCTGATCCGTATCTGCTTGGATACAACTGTACTCGCGCTACACCTCATGTCGGAAAAATAACAATCTGAGGGACCTCGACGCGTGATCGATCATGGGTACAGTGGACATCACACTAGGGATAGTGTTATTGGCACGTCCTGTTGACGTCCCTTTTCGAGTTTTGAAAACAACAACTGTAATACTCTGCAGCTTCCACTAGATGTCTTCCTATGCACAGCATGTGCATCTAAGCAGATACAAGCATCAGAAATATGATTACGGTGAGTAATGTATTACACGGCCACAGTAGTGGCTGTGTAGTTATGGTTAAGTTGCTGTTTCCATAGGAAGAGCACTTTTTGGGCGGCTTATAACCCTGCTCTCCCCTGGACGAATCCTCACCAAACTTTGCAAAAAAAAATTATATGGCCCACTCTGAATTGTTTTGCGAAGTTTGGTGCGGTTTGATCCAAAGGGGGGGCAAGGTTGTAAGGGAGGTCCCAAAACCTATAGACATAATGGGGGAAAAACTTTGCTCACGCCTACAGCCCAAACCGCTGGACGGATTTTTTGGTTTAAATCCGTCCAGTAATTTCTTTTTAAATGACCAAAACGAGTAAGGCAAAAAAATGTGACGTCTATGTCCGCTCCGCGGACAGGACACAGTTTGGCCAAACGGCGTGCGTCATGTCCGCGGACATGTGACATGCTCTCCGATTGGCTGGGGTGAAGCGTGTCAGATTTTTGGTGAAGCGTGTCAGATTTTTGGAGACACCCGCCATCTTGGATTCTTGTCCGCGGTAAAACATATTAAAAAAAACACAACATTGCACTCGTCAAACTTATCAAATAATGTTTGGGGAGGTGAGCGTTGATGAGGATGGGATGGAATATGGCTGCAAGAAGCAAAAGAACGTGTTGACTAAAAAACATCCGAACACGAAAGCACATAACGGTGTAGACCACGCTCACGCAGTAAAGTGCACGCGCACAACTACTTCACCTGCTTTTGACAAACCGCACCAGTCAAAACGCGCAGACACTTTCTTTTTCAAACTCGCACGCGCGCCTCATCCGAACACAGACACGCGTTGAAGAAAACATGCAGAAATGATGACCGTGCACAGGAGTTAACGGAAAACATGTAGTAGTGAAGACTGCGCACACGTGCTGTAGAAAACACGTAGCTGCAAAGACTACGCACACTCGCTTTAGATAACACGTAGCTGCGAAGACCGCACACACCCCCTGTAGATAACACATAGATGAGAAGACTGCGCACAAGCATTGAAGGAAGCACGTAGCAGTGTATCTTTTTCAAACTCGCACGCGCGCTCTTAGCAGATGAATCCAAGTTCGCACGCGCCTCATCCGAACATGCACATGTGTTGTAGAAAACACATAGCTGCAAAGACTGCACACACGCGATGTAGATAACACGTAGCTGAGAAGACTTCGCACAAGCGTTGAATGAAGCACATATCCGTGTATCTTTTTCAAACTCGTACACGATCTTTTAACAGATGAATCCGAGCTCACACACGCCTCATCCGAACACACGCTGTAGATAACACGTAGCTGCGAAGACCGCACACACCCCCTGTAGATAACACGTAGATGAGAAGACTGCGCACAAGCGTTGAATGAAGCACATATCCGTGTATCTTTTTCAAACTCGTACACACGCTCTAAACAGATGAATCCGAGCTCACACGTGCCTCATCCGAACACGCACGCGCGTTGAAGGAAAAACATGCAAAACTGATGACCGCGCACAGGCATTAACGTAAAATAAGTAGCAGTGAAAACTGCACACACGCGCTGTGGAAAACCTAGTTGCGAAGACCACGCACACGTGTTGTGAAGAGGGGCCCTGTATGGAACCCCGCCTTCCCTTTCCATGGCGATGGCGGCCATCTTGGTAAAGGATTTTCCTTCCTACACCGGGATACTCGGGGGGGGGGGGGGGGGGGGGGGGACAAAAGACACAAGCCATTCCTATTCTCAAATCAATCCAACGTACAATTGATCCTTCCCTTCTCACTCCTAATTTCACCAAAGCTGTGAACCCCAGAATTGAGAAGATGTTCAGGGCCGCCCAGTCAGACCCTCTTTAAATAAGGGGTCAACTGAAGCCCGACTCCTTGGTAATCACAAACACCAGAAAAAGAGTGGGGTCACCTCTATCATCATCTGAGGCTCCCCCAGACAAGGAGAGCAAAGAATGTATGTGTTAGGAAGGAAAGTAGCCTCCACTTCCGCTTACCAGGCAAGGATCGCCAACACCACTCTGCTGGTAAGCTATAATTGCCACCAGTGGGAGCAGGTAGCTGCTCTCATTGACTCTGCACCGGAACCACTAAAGTGTCAGTTGGCCCAGATCACGTCGAAGGGTAGAGCAGTGTCCGGTTGCATTCTGAAGACCACCTTTGACGCCGCAGATAATGCAGGCCGGCTCATAGCAGAGAGCACGGTCATTAAAAGGCACGCTTGGCTAAGACCGTCAGGGTTTAAACCTGAGACCCGGGCAACCCTTATTGACATGCCAGTGTAACTGAAGGTCTTGTTTGGCAAAGCGGTAGAGGACGCACTGAAAACTGACAAAGACGAGTATGATACTCTAAAGTCCCTGGGACAATTGATGAATAAGCCCACTAATCAAAGAGGGAATTTTCGTCGCTCACACAGCCAAAAGTCCCAGAGGGGCTCCAATTATTTGATTTTGATTCATTTCTTACGCGCACCAAGCAAGCAATTGCATTCGGGCACAGATGTTAACTATATGTTATATGTTTAGCTGTGGAGGCTTAGGGTCACCATGGTTACTTAAATTCATTTGAATAGGAATGTTTTTAATTCCTTTCTGAACGTTGCCACTGTAGTGCATGAACGAATGCCAAAAGGCAGCTGATTCCACAGCTTGGAGCCGAACACTGAGAACCTCCTGTCTCCTTTAGAGGTGTATTTTGTCTGAGGGACACATAGCAGGAGTTTGTCTCCTGAACAGAGGTCTCTGGTAGGGTAATACTGGTGGATTCTCGTGTTTAGGTATCGGGGTGCGAGTTTGTGGTAACATTTATAAACCGGACACGCCACCTTGAATTTAATACGGTCCTCCACCATCAGCCAGTGGAATGCTTTCCGAGATGTAGAAACGTGATCTGCGTGAAAATTATCTGTCCCTTTGAAATTATGCACAGGGACAGGGTACAGCATGGGGTGGCAACCAGCAGACTACCCAGAGTTACGGCAGAGGTAACGAGAGGGACTGTGGTAGAGGTAGAGGCAACCCCGGCAGAGGTGGTACGCCTCCCGCAAAGCGTTGACGTTCCACTCGGGGTCCCTTCCCACGCATCCCCCAGCATGGGGGCGCATTTCCAACTTCACCCAAGCATGGGAAGGGATCACATCGGACAGATGGGTGCTGTCCAGTGTCCGCAGGATACTGCATCGAACTGCTAGAGCGTCCCCGCAACCACCCTCCACGTCAAAAGATACATTCACTGGACCACCAGAAGATCCTCCTCGAGGAAATCGTCAATCTTCTCGCAAATGACGCGCTAGAACTCGTCCCGGGCAACCAGGTAAACAAGGGTATCTATTCAATTTACTTCCTTGTGCCAAAAAAGATTTGACAATGCGCCCAGTATTAGACTTACGCCTTAAGTATGTCAAGCCCTAAAAATTTCTCATGACTACTCTCCAGGAAGTAATCCCCCTCCTAAAAAGGGGATTAGATGGCAACATTGGACATGGAAGAGGCCTATTTTCATATTTCCATGTTCCCAGCGCACAGAAGATTCTTGCGCTTCAAGGTGGACAGTCAGCACTACCAGTTCAAGGTGCTGCCCTTCGGTATAGCTTCGGCTCCAAGGGTATTCACCAAGGTACTGGCGGTGGCAGCGGTACACCTACGCAGGGAGGCAATCCCAGTATACCCTTACCTGGACGACTGGCTCATCACAGGGGAGACCCCGGTAATTTGCAGATCAAACGTCCAAAGATCGATCAACCTCCTATTCGAATTGTGTTTCTCTATCAACGAGAAAAAAATCAAGCCTGGTGCCAAGCAGTTCCTAGGAGCTGTACTAAACACTCAAGAGGGGTTGGCCTTTCCATCAGAGGAAAGAATTCGGAATCTACTACATCGCCAGATAAGGGTGCGCAAAGCGATGCGTTTGCTAGGCATGATGGCGTCATGTATTTACCTGGTCCCCCATGTGCGCCTGCGCATGCGACCCATGCAAGAATGGTTGGCGAAACAGTGGTCTCAGGCAAGTGGTCAGTGGGACGATCTAGTGGTCGTTTCGCCAACACTTGTACAGAGTCCTCACTGGTGGACAAGAGAACCTGTCAAAGGGGAAACCCTTTTACGATCCCGAGGTACAAGCTGTAGTCACTACAGACGCGTCCCTGTCAGGGTGGGGAGCACACCTCCTCCGCCACACTGTTCAGGGTCTCTGGTCTCACACAGTGGCCAAGAATCCTATCAATCTGCTAGAACTCCTGGCAGTCTTCGGAGCGCTTCGAGCATTCGAACCCCACCTATTGAACCTGTCGGTAAAGATCCTAACAGACAATAGGACAGCAATGTTTTACATAAACAAATCGGGAGGGACTAGTTTGCCAAATCTGTCCAGGCTTGCCTAGAAAATGTGGACATGGGCATTCAGACGGATCAACATGTTCCAGGGGATCTCAATTCATTAGCAGACGCTTTAAGCAGAGATCCCCTCCCAGAAGAACACGAATGGTGTCTACACAGACAAGTCGTAGAAGACATCTTCTCACAGTGGGGTTTCCCCACTATAGACCTATTCGCCACAAGCGAAAATGGGCAATGCCCAGGATTCGCATCCAGGTTCCCTCAGTCAGACCAAGGCGAACGCCCTGTGGATGAACTGGTCAGGGATGTTTGCCTATGCTTTTCCACCAACCCCTCTCATGAGGAAGGTGGTCAACACGATGCATAGGGAATCGATGACGCTCATCCTAGTTGCTCCCATGTGGGCGAGGCAACCGTGGTTCCCACACCTGCGCAGTGTGCAAACCCATCAGACTCCCGTGCTGGCACAACCTACTACCCCAGCACCAAGGTCAAACAGTGCATCCTCAACCCAGCTCAATGAACTTGGCAGCATGGCTCCTGAAGTCATAGAGTTTGGGCATCTCAACTTACCACAGAGGTGCATGGACATCCTAAAGGAATCTAGGAAACCAAGCACGAGGCACTGTTATTTTGATAAATGGAAGAGATTCGTTATTTGGTGCCTGAATAAGCAAATCAACCCGGTTGATTGCACTCCTTCCAATATTGTCACCTACATGCTCCACCTGCTGGATGCAGGGTTGGTATTTAACTCACTCAAGGTACACCTGGCGGCGCTGTCAGCCCACACCACCTCCCATAACAAGGTTTCGTGGTGGAAAGTACCAGTGGTTAAAGCCTTCATGGAAGGGGTAAAGAGACTCCACCCTCCAATTTCTAACCGATTACCAGGATGGGACCTTAATGTGGCGCTTGCTAAACTCATGGGCCCACCCTTTGAACCCATGCATAAAGCCAGTCTCAAACACCTGACCTATAAAACTGCCTTCTTAGTAGCCATTACATCCATAAGAAGGGTCAATGAAATTCAGGCTCTGTCAGTGCAGGATCCTTTCTTTACTGTTATAAGGATAAAGTGGTTCTACGAACACACCCTAGGTTCTCTCCTAAATTCATTTCTAAATTCCACGTTAACCAGTCCATTGAGCTTCTGGCCTTCTTCCAAGAACCCAAAAGCTCTGCTGAGGTGAAACTACACACTCTAGATGTGCGAAGAGCGGTCCTCTACTATGTAGACAAGACCAGGCCGCTAAGAAACACAGACCAACTGTTTGTCTCCGTAGCTACAGGCAGAGAGGGAGATTGCGTCTCTAAGGGTGCCATCTTGAAGTGGATTGTCCATTGTATCCAGCTATGTTACTCCCTTTCTGAAAGAACTCTGCCTTTTACGCCAAGAACCCACTCTACAAGAGGCACTGGGGCCACTCTGGGTTCATTGCAAATGTACCCCTTGACACCATTTGTAAAGCAGCTACTTGGAGCTATATTCACACTTTTACTCAGCACTACTGCATTGACACTCATTCCAAGACACATACTCAAGTGGGACAAGCTGCTCTAAGACACCGGTTTGCTCATGACCCTTCTCACATCCCACCTTCTTCTAACACTGCTCGTTAATCTATGCACAGCATGTGATCTAAGCAGATTCCACAAGCCTCAGAAGGGATACATTACACACCGTAATCGTATTTCTGATGCTTGTATCGGCTTAGGTTCTCACGCGCCTGCCCTTCTTCCCCTCTGAGATAAGGCGCATGGATGCTTGTAGTCTTATCGATCTGCTTGGTAATCTGTACTTCCGCTACTCTGCATGCTACCTCATGTCAGAAAAAATGCAATCTGAGGGTCCTACATGCGTGGGGGATCATGGGTACAGTGGACGTGTCACTAGGAATAGTATTACTGGCATGCTATAACGCTCACCTGATTCCCACGGAGGCGCAGGTCTGGCTTCGAGTGCTGATGCTTCTTCAAAGGTGAAGCGCAGGACTCTGAAGATGGACAGGAAGGGCCCCTCCACTCTGGCTTCTCTGACTCGCAGGAATATTCCCCTGTGCGTGAAAAGGGAGTATTACCTACTGACAGAATAATGCTCAAGCCTCCCACTCTCTTCCAACCCTCCAGGATACCCTTCCACGATTCCCCGTGAAGTCTCACCTTAGGGTCTGGAAGGATGAGTTCTCCATCCTGCTTCTGATGCAGGGGCGCGTTGAAACCCAGTTACTTCACTGCATTGAGGTTTGATGGGAGTTCGAATAAGCTTGACTATTCAGGTAAGGCGCTGTAAAAGTTCTGTTGCAAGTTCAAAAGTTCAAGCTTAATAATAATGTTCATTGTCTTATTGCAGCAAGCGCTAATGCTTATGTCTTTTTCCCCTTAGGGGCCGGGGTTCGGAATGCCAGAGATATGGCGCCGACCCGAAGTGAAACGTGCAGTTCCAGTAAAGATCGGGTAAGTCCTAGATGAGCGTTCAGGTAATGTATTTGCATTCGCTCATCTAATGTCTTTGTCTTTTTTCCCCATAGGGGCCTGGGTCCGGAAAATGCCTGGAAGCGGCAAGACCCGAAATGAAATGGGAATGACCCAACAGGTAAGTCTTAGAAGGAAACAGAGCTTTTACTATTCCCTTCCTTCTCTCACCTTTTTGTTCTTGTCTTTTTCTCTCTAGGCTCTGGGAAGTGACTGTGGATCCGGATGATCGCTGCTGAAGATGGAGGCGCCCAGGAAAGGTGAGTGAAATGCAGCGCTGCTGCGATCGTAGCGAAATGCTTTTAAAAATGATGTCTTCCTTTTCAGGATCGTCGTTGTGATGTCTCCGTGATGCAGATTTAGCAGGTAAGGTCTTCTTCCTCTCCAATTCTCTTCTTGTCTCCCTTTGCAGGTGACCCAGGATGCTGACGGGCGTGGCTGAAGTCCAGATGCAGGAGCTGACATGGTGAGCGTCCAGCTGCGAGGAGCAGAACAACGCGAAGCGTGAGTTGCTGATTAGGCGTGGTTTAAATAGCCTTGGAAGAAGTTCCAGGTATGTATCCTTCCACCGATCAGGTATGTATCCTTCCCCGACCACACCCGGGTGGAAAGTAGTCCCACAGGTAAAGTAGTTCCATTCAGGCCTCAAGAGGGCCTGGATGTAGCAGCATGGTCTGCATCAGGTAAGTGCACATTAAAACACTTGAACACATGTCTAGCTTTATGAGCCTGGCGCCTAAGGCGCCAGGTCAGGGGTCCAAAATGAGCCTGGCGCCAGGACTGTGTCCAAAGGGCCCCAGCTTGGGTCCGCTGGCACTCCGCTGGGGGAAATGATGCCTGCCTCTGGGGTTGCTGGGTCGGACCTGGCTCCTTGGAGGTAGGCATCATGACACATGCCCTGTGTCGACGCCCATTTTCGAGTTTCGAAAAACAAACTAATACTCCGCAGCTTCACTAGATGTCGGCCTATGCACAGCATGTGAATCTAAGTAGATACAAGCATCAGAAATACGATTACGGTGAGTAATGTATCATATATATATATATATATATATATATATATATATCTTTGTTAAAGGGACGTTCTAGTTAAGTTGCACTAATAAAAACCTATGAAATTCAATGGAAAAACATTTGTACAGGGACGTTATGGTTATAGGTAAAACCGAAAAACCTCAAATTCGCCCGTTCTGGTAAGCTAAGCAACCATAACTCTCACCACCACCGTGCACTGCTAAGACTTAACACCCAGGACATCAAAGATGACATCACAAATGTCATTGATGACATCACTGTTCACATCACATATGAAATTAATGTTGATGTAAAGTCCCTACCTACAAGGGGTTGTTTTTATTATGTTGGTAACAAGATGTCAGGAGTGATTGAGTAATGTTAAGCATTTAATAACTAGCTAAGAATTCAAGACACTTGTGCTAGTACAAACAATCCATATGAAGACCCACAATGCATATAAATCAGAGGCACATACAGGGAAACTAAAGTAAGGAAGAAAGAAACAGCATCAGAAAATGTTAATAGCATTAAAGTTTACCTTCCTGTATACAAAGGAATTGTGTGTTTGAGGCCTGCTATGGCCCCATGCATGTGCACCATGAGCTGAGACCAAACCCTAAGGAAAGTACTTTAAGAACATACGACAAGGTTAATGTTTTGATATTCAGCACCTTTTGAATTTTTATATTCTGATTGTCGGTGAATAAAACCACCTGGCCTAGATTTTTCAGTGAACCAAAATAAGTGAACCAGATATGTGATGTCGTCTTTGTCCTGGGCGCTCGTCTTAGCAGTGCACGGTGGCGGTGCGAGTGATGGTTGCTTAGCTTACCATAACTGGTGAATTTCTGGGGTTTTTCGGTTTTACCTATAATCATAACGTCCCTGTACAAATGTTTTTCCATTGAATTTCATAGGTTTGTATTAATGCAATTTAACAATAACGTCCCCTTAGTTTTTTTTTTTGTTGCGAATTTCATTGGTTTTTACCAGTGCATGCTATTTACCTACAACCTACTAATATCATACTTAGCCAATAAGCAATATTATTGTCCAATTTACAAAGTTTCATCTTAAAACTCTGCCATTTCCCACCTTTTAGCATCATTTTTAACATGTCTATACGCTTTTTGCAACTTTTTGAAATAATTTGGCATCCGTAGATGTCTGGGAACGCCTGACTTAATTGCAGACCTTCGGGACAGTGCCACGTGACCATACGCTTGCATGTGGCATGGTGACGTGTTTGCGAAGGCGTCTGCACTTTGTGATCGGATCCATGCTTCGAATAACGTTAACTGCATTTTCTACTGATCTAGGAACTTTCAACTTCAGAATTTCCCTTGCACACCTCCTACACCTTTTCGTACTCCTAATCCATTACCAATCTAGTACATGGTACATACTTATCAAAACTGCTATTTATCTTAAAAGTGGCATCAGTTCTTGCCATCCCTCCTCCCCAAGAGCCACCACCAGCTGGAGGACCTTCACAACAAAAAAAAGCACAGTACTTTCAAAGACAATGAAGAGGACCAAGAAGATGAGGTAGAGGTAGAGGTGGGAGTGCCCGTTCTTTGCTACTGTTGGGAGTGTAGCAAAGGCTAAAGCTACCAAAGTGAAATGCACTTACTCAGTCGCAGACTACCTGGACAGTACTCCTATGGGACCCCCCCCCCCCCCTCCATGCACCAACACACCAAATCCAATGACTGCAATGCTCTCAGAAAGGTCGTCCTTTTTCAGCAAGTAGTAAACTGTCTTCCTCCACCTCATCTTCCTCAACAAATAATGTAACGACACAGCCTGATGTCTGCAGGCTTTGGCGCGTTATAAATGAATAAGTGAGGCTACGGACCATTATCGTCCATTGCCGCCCCTGAAATGGGGGATAAAGGCCATTAGCATCCCTGGTTCCCAAAGCGGGAACCCAGGGTGCTAAAACATTGCTTTTTCTTCCTAAAGCGGAAGAAGGAATGAATATCCTTCCTACAGCGGGACGCAGCAGGAAGGAAAATCCTTTTCCAAGACAGCCAAAATGGAAAGCGAAGGTGGGGCTCCGTACACAGCTCCTCTTCCCTTGCCATGGCAGCCTGCAAAAACCTATGTATTACCACAAGCAATTTTTTTTCCCCCCCTTTCAAACCTATCTTACCTTCGAATAACTTTACCACATAGCTGGTCCAAGGTAGACATAGCCACTTTAACACAATTTTACGTCCCTAGCAGTCATGACTAGTAGCCAGATTGTCCGCGTCATGACCTTATGCCATGACCCAGTCAATCTGGCTATTGCCCACGGCCACAGGCTATACCTTAGTCACCAAAGGTATATGACTATTTTTTTGCACCTACATTATGACACTTGTCAAAAAATAAAACACAGGCACATTTGCAAAACCATGCTTTAGTGTCCTTGCCAGTGCTCCTCACGAGTTTGCTTGAAATCCGCCCATGTTTTATTTTTTCAAAAGTATCAAAATGTATGTACATACAATAGTCATAACTTAGCCCCCACTTGACAAAATTCTTTCAGTCTTTATACAAACATTGAAGGTTGTCTATAATCTTTCTCAAACCTTTTGTCCTTATTTGTCAAATACCAACAAAGTTATTAGCCATTTAAAAATGTTGAGACCCCCCCCCCCCTATTTCGCCCTTCTTGAGAAAATCCCACCAAACTTTAGAAAACCATTTATATTTGGATCCAAAATTGTTTTGCCAAATGTTGTGCAGATTCGTCAAATGACGCCACATTTATATGCCTTTACAATATTTTGGGACCCCCCCCTCTAATTTTGCCCCCTCTTGGCAGAATCCCACAACTTTCCCCAACCTTGTAATGCAGAAATAGGTACAGATGTCCCAGGACTTTCGGGGTGGTGAAACAACCTGTTTTTTGGCTTCTTATGGCCATATCTAATCCAATCTCGCCGCCCCACATCCCCAGAGATTGTTGAGTTTGACAAGTGCAATGCTGATTTTTTTTTTTTCTTTTATTTTCTTCACTGCGCTGTCTGCGGACCCCAAAAAAGTCTGCGAATACAAGATAGCGGGCGTTTCAGGAAAACTGCCGCATTTCACGTGTTCTAATCACCCCATCAGCGGCTGCGTCCGATGTCCACGGACCACGCAAAAGGCTGTGAATTTTCCTGGCCAATCAAAAGGCAGTCCGCGGACTGGACAGGGAAGTGAGTCTGCGGAGCGGACATAGATATCACTCATTTTTTTGCCTTACGTTTTGGCAATTTAAAAAAGACTGGATGGATTTACACCAAATGAACAAAAGCACGCTTTTGGGACCAAGCTGCCGCTCCTGCTGCCAATTTGGTGAAAATCCATCCAGCGGTTTGGGCTGTAGGCATGACGGAAATTTTTTCCCAGTCTATTGGGGGTGGGGCATTTTGGGAGCCCCCTATAACGTTGCCTCATCCCATATACTTTTTTAAAAAAAATTTTGAATTAGAAATATTTAGATCAAATTGCTGTTCGTTATTGTCCATTCGTTATAATCGCTGCTTCTCCAGCATAGGGTCTGGCAGGGATTTGCATGCTTATGAATATTCCCCGTCGGTCTAGGAGTCCTCGGTAAAAAACTGTTTAACTTTCACTTACAAACTTTGTCCTATAAACCTATCACTGAACTCTTGGTCATAATGCCCCCAGCCAATGACTTCGAGGAAGTCTTCCAACCCCCTCATGTTCATCCTCTGTTCCCCCTGACAGCGAGGGAAAGAAGTTGGGCGCCACGGGTAGGAAGGTGATCTACTCGGCGAAGACAGTCAAGGCAGCGAATGTGCTTGTAATCCTGGTCAGATAAGACAGGGAGCTGTGGTATAAGATGGCACCACTGCTGGAATTTCTGCCCGACGACGAGCAGGTCAAGGTGCTGGAGATCTCCAGGAGGGCGAGGTGGCATTGGACCACGCCATCACTATGGCACGGGGTTCCGTAGTCATGGCTGGTTGAGGGCCACGAACTTCTGTCAAGAGGTCCAGACGAGGGTGCTGGACATGCCCTTCGACAGGGACAACCTCTTTGGGAAAGCAGTCGAATCGTTGCCGGCCATTAAGACTGACATGGAGACGGCCCGTGCCCTGGACACTCTTCAGAAGCATAGTCTTTCCTCTCGTGCCTGCAGCAGAAAATCTGGCAGATCGTTGAAAGGGTTCGGCGGAGGGTACTCCTTATACCATCAACCATCCTGGTCCACGACCCAAGAGGCCTACAGGGGCTGCTCCAAGGGTTTCGGAGGTGGCCGTAGCTCCCAAGGCAGCATGCAGGCCCCGAAGTGTGATTGAACCGACCAGGACGTCAGCGGCCCCCACCCATGCAACCCAGTGGGAGGCCGGATGGCAGGTTTCGTCAGCGAGTGGGAAAAGAGCTCCACAGACCGATGGGTGCTGGACGCTCTCGCCCATGGACACTAGTGTCCCCGGATACCACTGATGACCTGGCAGGTGCAGCACATCCCTTAGCTCCTGCAGGAAGTATGGGCCATGCAAAAAAAGGGGGGTTGGGGAGATCGAGCTGGTTCCGGAGCTAGTCTAATCCAGATACTGCTTGGTAAAGAAGAACGGGGACTGGAGGCCTATTCTAGACCTGCGGTGCCTCAACAAATGCCTAAAGTCCCAAAAATTCAGCATGGTCACGTTGCAGAATGTGCTCGGCCAACTGGAGGAAATAGACTTCTTGTCGCTGGACCTGGAGGATGCATACTTCCAAGTCCCCATTCACGAGAAGAATTGGAAGTTCCTGCACTTTGTGTTATAGGGAAGGCATTACCAGTTCAAGGCCCTTCCCTTCAGACTGAAGTGGGCGCCCAGGGTGTTCATGAAGTGCCTGCGCCAGTGGCGGGCCATCTGCGTCTACAAGGGATACATGTGTACCCATACCATGACGACTGATTCGTGCATGCCATGTCTAGGGAAGTAGCAGTCTTGTGCAAAGGCAGGACTGTCAGCTGCTGACGGATCTGGGGTTCTCTGTGAACTATCCAAAGTCCTGCTTGATTCCATCGCATAATGCACTGTTTCTGTGGGGCAAGGCTCAACACGGCCTCCTGCCCGGCGGCATCCTTGGAGGAAAGGATAGCCGTAGTGGGCAAGGTTCAACAGCTGACACTGAAGATCACTCGGTGTGGACCATCAAGTCGCTGCTCAGCATGATGTCCTTGTGCCTTTTTCCGATAGGACTCTGCAGGTTGCGGATGCAACCCTTCAGGAATTCCTGGACGCTGGTTGGATCCACGTGTCCAGAAGCTTCTCAGACAAGGTTGTTCTCAATGAGTTCCGTCCAGCGATATGGTGGTGGGGCGTGCACTCCAACATCGCTGGGAGCACAGACTTCCAGACCCCCACGTACCAGGAGACGGTCACTACAGACTCTTCCCTGGAGGAGCCACACCAGACGTCTCCATGCCAGAGTCCTCTGACAGCAGAGGAGAGGGATATCCACATCAATGTCCTGGTGCTGCGGCCAGTGTTCTGAGCCCTCCAGTCGTTTCTGCCGTCCCTCAAGGGAAAAGTGGCGATTGTCTTCATGGACAATATCACCACAATGCTGTGAAGTGGGGGGGGGCTCCCCAGCGCTCTCCAGAGAGGCGTAGGACTTGTTGCACTGGGCTGTCGCGCAAGAAATGTTCCTCATTCCTTTCCACCTGGCAGGAGAGAAGCACACCATTGTAAAAAAAAAATGACAAAAACAAAACATAGCTGACTCCCTCAGCAGGGAGGTGCGCTGGAAGCTTTGATAGGATCAAGTGGATAGCCTCTGCCTCTTCCACAAGTGGGGCAGAGCCCCGATCGATCTGTTTGTGACGGTGTCGAATGCCAGGAATTCGTCAGCAAGTTCCAGGCCTTTTCCTGTACGTGTTGCCTCTCCTGCTGTGAGTCACCAATCAACTCCAACTGTGCAGATGCAGGATGATACTCGCCGCCCCGGCATGGCCGAGGTAGATTTGGTACCTGGACCTTCTCGGCCCATCGTCTCTTCCAGTCAAGCTGCCAGTGGTGGCAGATCTGATCACCCGGGAAGGAGGTGCAATCCTGCACCACAACCCAGGATTGCTGAACCTCAAGGCTTAACTCCTGCAGCCTTAGAGCTACGGACGGTATGAGCTGCCGGCAGACTGCAGGGAGGTCCTTGCCAGGGCCAGAGTGTCGTCGACTCCTAACTGCTGCAGGCACAAGTGGAAACGTTTCACAATGTGGTGCTGCACGCAGAAAGTCAACCCTTTGAGGGTCTCGGCTCTACCGATTCTTCTGTACTTGTTGTCCTTGGCCAAGGCGGGGCTGGCGCATGCCTCTATCAAGTTGCATCTGGCGGCTATTACCTGCTGCACCATGTCTCCAGGATGGTCATCTCTTTGGTCCCACCATCTGGTCAAGGAGTTCCTCATAGGACTGTTACGATAGTTACCGTCTGTCAAAGCCCCTCCCCAGCGTGGGAGCTCGATGGGGTGCTGACAAGGCTCATGGTGGATGTGGGTGGAAGGGGGGGGACCTTTGAGCCTATACATCAGGCCCCTCTTGTTCCTTTCGTGGAAGACTGCTTTTCTCGTGGCCATCACCTCTGCCAGGAGGGTAGCTGAGAACAGGCCCTTTCTTGCAAATAGCCTTATCTGACTTTTCACGACACAAGGGTGATGCTGCTGATGCACCCCTCCTTCATGCCAAAGGTTCAGTCGGAATTCCACCTCAACAAGCCTTTGGTGTTGGGCACAAGTTTGTATGCAGTACCCTCTGGGAACACTACAAAAAACTCTGCCTACAGGTATAGGAAATCCGACCTTTGGTATAAGCTTGTACTATAGTTTTGGTAGCGTGTTGAGCAGCCAAGCTTATCTCGAGGGGTCAATGTGAGCTGTAGTGGAGTTGCACAGAGATTTACAGTTACAAGTATTCAAATAAACTCTTACACTCAAGCTTTCTTGAATAAACAATTATTCATTTATCAGTCCATTAGAATAAGCCTTCTTCAGAAGGGAGCAATATAATAGTAACACACAAATACACTTCATGAAATATACACTCTTAATATCTCTAAATCAGTAGATACCCTTTTGGGATGGCCCACAGACATGACATGACTCAGTTGACTTCAATTGCTAGGGTGCTGAGGACGTTAATATCACTGTTGCATTAAGGTTCATATAGTAAGTCAAAGGAAAAGGTTATTTAGAACAAACAAGAGACCACACATTTTCTTAAGCAGGCAAATACTTTCAGATCCTCCAATAAGTCAATAGGCAAAAGTCTATGTAATCTGAAGCACTTCTTTGTAGATAAGTAGAAAGTCTTTGCACAATGTTTTAGAAGTCTTTGAAGAAAAGAAGAATCAAATGTAGGGCCGCAAGCTGATTAGACTTGTGAGTAGTAGAAGATGCAAGCAACTCTACAGTAAAAGATAAGTTCTCTCAGACTTTTTACAGTACCTTTTTAAAAATGAAGAAAAGATACAGCAGATGACTCCTGTCCCTGTGCAGCTCTACAGATCTCACTGTTCCTGGGCCTCAGTCGTGGGGACAAGTGAAGACGTCTGGGACACTGCGACGGTCAAAACTCGCAACCGGCAAACTTCACTTTCAGTGGCTGTTAATAGCAACGCTGCGGTTCCTGGCTGTCGAGGTGGACTTTCCTTGCTTCTGGGGTCCCGCACTCTGAGGGGGGCTCATTCCTGGTCAGTCCTGCTTCCTGGCAGTCTGGAGGATCTTCCTGGAGCTCTAGGCCAGCTTAAAAGCAACGCACACAATCTGGTGTTCCTCTCCCTGGCTATCCGGTTTCCAGCAGTAACTCTGTGGAAATTCAACCAGCTCCGATATGGATGTCCAGGTGGCTTACTTTGGAGTTGATTGGTCCCACCAAGTCAAAGGGAGAAGTCGTCCTTGCAGGGGTTTCTCTGTCGATACGAATTTGGAGTTTCAGCCCACCAGCAGGGCTTCACCGGGCAAACCAATGGTCCAGGAGTTACAGCAGGTGTCCTCTTCAAGTTGTTCTTCGGTTCCTTTGTCCATTGGTCGACTCTGCCTTCCAAGCCAAAAGACTCACCTTTTATTCAGTTCTCACATTCATTCCAGCCTAGCACTCGCTCACCCAGCAGGGTGGCTGTCCTTGACGGACGGACGGACGGACGGACGGACAGTCAGCCGGCCAATCACCACAGAGTGCATTTGGGTCTCTTAGGAGACTAGGAACAGGGAGTTTCGGCACTTCCCTCACTTCCTGCCTACCCCAGACACCCTGGAGCCAGAGGCAGGCTTCACTCGTGAATTCCCCCCAAAGGCAAAGCGAACAATGGGACCAAACCTGGTTTTGGCGCGCAGAGTAAATCTCAAGAAGGACGTTTCCACAAAGAAATGGTGAGAAAATACCAGGGCCGTTTTGACAAATGGCATCTTTGGGTGCTTTACTGCAGCTGCGAACGCAGCCCGCGGTAAATGCACACCATGGTAGTTGAAATGAAACCACTGCCACCAGCCATTCAGTGAGGAAAGGGTAACATACAAATGTTACATGAGAAGCTAGACAAAGGGGATACTAGATAACCCCTCCAGCAGCCTATTGTAAGATAGTGTGCGCTGGGTCTAGAAAGTTACAAATGTCAGTAAAGTCAATTTCACTTGACTGCTTTTGGAAACAGTAGTTTATCCCAGAGAAGGTATTTAAACCTTTGGGGAAATCTGCAAGACTTCCCTGTGCCACTACACTGAAGGTGCTGTCTGACACAATGTAAAAGATGATACCTATGGAATTTGTCAGGCGCCACAACCAAAAGAAACGGTGTACAAATACACGAGTGGAGAAAAAATAGTCTCTCTCTCTCTCTCTCTCTCTCTCCAGGTTAAAAAATAAAATAAAGTCCTCAAAATCCAGCCAAGTTGCGGGGGGTCTCTAAGGTGGAGGGAATTGGCACATTTCTAAGAATTCTCCCTAAAAGGTGTTGCTTGTGTTTTTTTTCCAAAACCTTTGTCGTCGGCTGAAAGGACTTTACACTCGCCGGATCTGGCTCATGCGCTGAAGTTCTATTTGGCACGTACGAGGAGTTTCCGGAAGATGTTTCAACTATTCGTGAACTTGGTCCTGTGAACCATGGGAAGGCCTTGTCCAAGACTTCCATCTCCAGGTGGCTGTCCGGCTGCATCACACACTGTCACCGGTTGGCAAACTGACCCATGCCCTGCCGTTTGAGAGCCCATTCCACCAAAGCAATCGCTGTGACGATGGGGTTCCTGCCTGGTGTGCCCCTTCTGGACATCTACAGGGCTGCTATGTGGAGGTCCATGAACACATTCACCAAATTCTACTGCGTCACCAGGGATTCCAGAGAGGAGTCCTGGGTCGGCAAAGCAGTGCTACGCAACCTTTTCACTTGAAGGTGTGCCTGTTCCGGAGGTAAGAGTATTTGCTTCTGTTGATCCTTGCCACATCCCGTGGTTGTGCAATGTTGTACTTGTGTGTATTATTTATTCATGAGCATGTGAATCCATGCCAGACCCCATGCTGGAGAAGGAACAAGTTACTTACCTATTCTCCAGCATGGGTCTGGCGCGGAGTCACATGCGAACCCTCCCTCCTGCCCCTCTGTGGCTCTTTTTGGTCATACTGCCATTTTACGTGCTACCAAATCTGAATATGGCTGCCAGAGGAGAGGCTTAGGTAGAGGGCAGTTATTGGCTGGGGGTAGTATGATCCAGTGCTCAGTGATTGGTTGTTAGGAGAAAGATTTTTTTTTAAGTGAAACTGTTTTTTCTTTTAGCGATGATTCCTGGCCTGACGGCAGGGAATATTCATGAACATGTGAATCTATGCCAGACCTATGCTGGAGAACAATAGTTACAAGTAAGTAACTTTTCCATATTTTACTGTTTTTGTTTTCACCACATACTTTACCAATTCCTGACTCTATTGCCTTGCACAGCTGATGTAGCCCCCAACTCCACTGGGTGCGGCTTTGCCATTGTGCAGCCAATTTTAACTGTTCCCCATGCACATGCTTGCTGTGATCCCGCTTGCCCAGTTTGCATTATTAGGACTCAGTAATGAGGCATGGAAGTTTCTTCTCCTGCAGACTTATCTTAATGTTTTGTACCACATTGTAACTGCTTTCACTTTTTACTTTGCAACTGTCGTACAACCGTATAACTTATTAACTTCCTGTACCCACAACTAGCGCCTATATGCCTCAGGGCTTTGTGTGCTGCTATAAATGTAAAAGAACATTTAAAAAATACAAAGTTTTAAAAAATAGATATTTATTTATTCTTTCTACAGAAACCGACAGCGCAAACTGGGTACAAAGCTGCAGTGAGAAGGTGCTGGTGACTGTATCTAGCATTTCACGCAGACAGACGGAACAATGACCTGTGCAAATCTGGGAGCAGCAGCGAGGAACCTTTCACTGGGTGGACCAAAAGCGAGGGAACACTCCCAGGCTGCAGTATGCAGGGCTGGTGCAGGCTGCTCAGTACTGACGGATGCATGTGGCATCGTGCAGGAGCCGGACGCTTCTCTGCGCCTCGTGTGTACATTTAACCGAAAACACCCCCTTCTGTCCTGCTTCGGGCTGTCGGAAATAAAGATGAAAAAAACTGATACTGGGGACACAAAATAAGCAAAAAGATGCCTATTTCTGTGAAATCTTTACGGCACGAGAAAACACTTTTTTTATTTATTTATAATTTTTTTTAATGGATCTTTAGTTTTTGAGGTGTGGGATAATTGGAAAGAATATTGATTTGGCATTTCATAGACTTTTTTTTTCTCTTGCCTTAAGAGACTGTATGGAAGATAAACAAGTTGCACTTTGTAGAAAACCCCAATGCCTCTTGTTTTTACTTTTAACCCAGTAACGCTTTGTGGTATGTGCGATTGCATCTCGTTTAGTGATGCAATCACGATACGGTGATGTGTCCCTAACATTGATGTGTAATGGGGCCTTAACATCTTGATACTGAACTGGTGCAAAGATTGAAAGGCCTACACCTCAAAAAATGCAACAAAGATTAAACAAATAATTTTTCTTGGTGATCTCCGATTGCATGAAGGGTAGAGTCCCTGGAAGATTTAGTCCCTTTTGGGTTGCAGGCTGGGTGTATTTGTTTCCTAGAGTTACACAATTTGCGACCACTCACCACTGTGTTTGGTATCTGAGCCATTGGTGTGCATATGTACTCTGAAAGTAAATCTAGGTCATAATGCTAAAGGCGTGTTGCCCCTCTTCATATTGATGCTCGAGTGGGAGAGGCAGGATCGGAGAGTATATTGCAGAAAGGGAACCATAGAAGGTCCTACCATGTCAGTGCATCAGTGGTAAACCACATTATTAGGGAAGCTGTTTTTGTTATGCAGCGCTCTCTCCACATGTTAGTTTACTGGCGTTTGCATGGTTATACAGGTCCTAAAGATGCTAGGAAGCCTGATTACCTTGAGAAAAACATTGTTCACCCCAAAAAACCTGTGCATGTAATTAAGGTCATGCATTTATAGAAGAAGTTGCATGAACAATGTATGGGAGGCGGCTACTTGTGTGGGTAAAAACATTAGAAAAAGGGAGCTGCAAAGCTGTGCAGAAGACGGTCTCCTGGAATGAGTGTGAAGGTCCGTGGTGACAATTCTTGGCCAGGGATACTAGCAAGAATCGCAAGCTTTTGAATTCTATGCAGAAAAATGAACTCCAACCCATGTTCCCTCCAATTTCCTACAGACTTTATGCCTCTTGCAGCCCAGAAAACTCAACACCAATAAAGATGTATCAGCCGTCCCCCCAACCACCCCACTCCCCCCCCCCACACACTCTTAACAGAAGAGGATAATGGAACAGTAGGTCATATTTTAGTCAAGATTCCCCTTTTTAATGTGTGGATTTTGTTTTTGCCTTCCTATGTTTCTTCACTTTTTGGGATTTTCAAAACATTTCTGCTCCATTTTCCATACACATGCTGGATTGTTTGGAGTCACTGGGCTCTTTCCAGCCACTACTGGACACACCTAAATCTGTCTGAAGATGGGCGTCGAGGTATCTGTATCCCCTGCTGCCAACCCTGATCTTCATACCTTATTGGTAAGCATTTAACATAACAGCCTGCACACATTGTTTGCTCAACATTGGAGTCCTTTTCCTGCTTTGGGACTCAGCCCAATTTGAAGACTGTGACAAAGGCCTGCTGCATCTTGCCAAGACGAGTCTGGAAATGATCTCCTCCAGACAATGGTGTTCTCAAGAAACCACTGGAAAATGACTGGTTGGTACTTTCTTCACTTATCCCAGCTGGCTCAGCTAGGTTGAAACTTAAAGGATACCGGATTACCAGGAAAGGGACTTACTGGTCATCCCTCTGTAGGTCGTCCAAGGGGGAGCACTGGTAAAGACTTGCCACTGTTAACAGAGGCCCAGGGCTGTTCTCTACTATTTGGCTCTCCAAATAGTTAATTTCATACCTCCACCATTGTGAAGCCTTCAGAGGCAAGCCAATAGAATACAGTACTGCTGCAACCTAACGTAGCTTGAACAGTTCATTCTGCCTCCAAACCAGCATCACCTTGGCATGCTTCCTTTCATCCAGCTTGCCTGCAACATCTAGTCACTGCAAACATTGTTCAAGAAATGGACCGTGATGCTGCAGGCCACTTCAACTTAAGTTTAAACATTGACATTCAGGGTTTGGGTACTTCAGGATATTGCTGAGCTACTGTATATCTTTACTGTCCTACGTGATTTGTATTTATTTAAAGAATGGGGATGCCTTCAGCAGACAGCGCATGGCGTGTGGTTCCATCAGCGTCCAATCACATCAGCCTGTTGGAACTGCTTCCGTCGTTCAAAGCCCAAAAAGCATTCCGACATCTTCAGCGGAAGACAGTTCCTGTCCTTACATACAGTACCATGGCTATGTACTACCTGAACAAACGGGGTGGCACTCACTGTCTAGGGCTATCCAGACTGTCCCAGAACATCTGTAAGTGGGCACTAAACACATGTTCCGTACCTTCCCATGTTTCAGGGGAACACAATCATCTGGCAGATGTGCTCAGCAGTCTTGCACCTACCCATAGAGCACAAGTGACGCTTGTGTTGGGAAGGAGCCTAGTGCTTTTCCTCACTCCCAAGTTTCCCAAGCGCTTTAGAATTGGGCAACATTATGTTAACTGTTTTGTAAGAACTACAAAAGTCCAGGGGGGAGGAGGGTCACTAAATAAAGATGGGTAGTATTTAAAATTTAAGGTGCAAATAACCATTAGCTGAAAACATTTGTAAATGTTCTGTGTAGTTTTAAAATCAAATCTCAAAGCAGGCTCTCTGCCAGAAGGAATAAAGACTGTGCTGAAAGTAGCCTGCCGGCTGGCGGAGCACACAGTGGCTGAGCAGCTGGTCCTGTCCATCAAAAGCCCTTCCATACTAAGAATAGGAGTGTACAGATTCAATGAACTGAGTACTATGGAAAACAGGGTTTTTTGTAGAAATTACTGGACCAGATTAAATATAATTTTATTGAGTGTTGTGTTGAGAGTATGGCGGGAAGATGTATGAATGTTTATAACATAGCAAATGATGCTAAGCGAGAGCTACAATCTATTCCTGCCGAGGCAGCAGTATGTAAATGTGAACCTGGTCATGCAACACTGGAGACTACAGCTTCCCTTGTATGGCAAGAACAGTTTTGGATGAGCTCTACTGGTATCCATTGACCAAGTTGAAAAAAGGCGATTGGTGGTCTTAGTCTGCAGGAGCCAGCCAAGGAAGACGGAATGCTGGTCGGAAGGGCAGAGTCCTCTGCCATTCTCTCCGCCCTCCCCCATCCTCATCTTTGTAAAGAATAAAGTTTTGTTATCCTTGCAAGATATACTTGTGGCCTTAATTCCATAGAGCGGTGCGTTCACTCTGGTGTGAGTGTGATCAGGGGGTACCCCAATATATTTAAGGGGTACAAGTATGGCCTACCTTTCAGTGGTGACCCCCATGTGACCTCAGTCATGCCCCGTACTTTGCGAAACCCAGGCCTAGTCACCAGGAAAAGAGCCACGCCCAGCTGTAGTGATCAGTTAGTTTAATCAAAAACCCCATGTATGTTGAGCGACTTTAGTAGGAGCCATTTTAAAAGAAATCCTCTCTGCTCAGTGAAGCAGGGTGTGGCTCCAGAACGACAGGCCAGCTTCAGAACAGAGAAAACTCTAGTGAACAACGCCCACGTGAGTATACTCTAGCAAGTGATAACAAAATGGGAACATGTATGTATGATATTATGGTGATGCGAATGGTATTATGGTGATGTGAATGATACTATGATGATGTATGAGGTCAATGGAAAGGAATAATAAGATTGGACAGGATAGATTGGATAGGTTTTCAGGTTATGTTTTTAAAGAGTAGACTGGATAAGAGGTGGGTTATGTATTGAAATTGTCACATTTCTGATTTTCTATCTTTTATAATGGAAAGGGAAGGGATCCTCAGCCATAACAGGTTGCAACGGTAATACCACGCATTATTCTTTTATGACGATAAAAAGCAATGGGTGGTATTACAAAGGATATAAGGAAAAACATTAGTGACTCGGTATATCTCCACACTGAATCTGTTGGTTGTCTCCTTGATCATCAGTCTGGCTTCAGAGCTGCTAGAAGCACGGAAACTGCTCTCTTGAACGTCCGTGAAGATCTGCTCTCCAACCTTGATTCCAACACCCCCTGTGTTCTCATCTTACTTGATCTCTCTTCTGCCTTTGACACGGTCAACCATGCCATCCTGCTCAACCATCTCCGTGATAACCTGGGGATCACCGGCCAGACCCTGGCGTGGCTGACCTCTTTCCTCTCTGACCCTCCCAGGTTCAGCTTGGGTCCTTCCTCTCCTCTATCTCTACGTGTTGTGTTCTCCAGGGGTCTAATCTCTCTCCCTGGCTGTTCAACCAATACCTGGCACTTCTTGCCCACCACATTGCCGTGCTCTACCCCAACTTCCAGTGCTATGTGGATGACACTCAGCTCATTTTCAGGCTTCCCTCGGCCACCTCTCCTCCCTCTCTCATCCCTGACTGACTGTCTACCATCCAGGAGTGGTGTGCCGCCAACAATCTATGCCTTAATGCCAGTAAGACCAAGATTCTCATCATTGGCACACCTGCTCCCTCCTTTCCTGTCACACTCTGGCCGGCCTCTCTTCCTTCTCCCACCTGTGAGGCTGAAAACCTCTGGGTCATCTTCGACTCCACACTCTCCTTCTCTCCTCACATCTCTAACTTCTCTAAGAAGTCACACTACCAGCTGCACCTCCTCAGAGGTATTCTTCCTTTGTTCTCCTTCCCCCAGAAGCTCACTGTCTCCAGAGCTCTGGTTCTCTCTATAGGATGGTCTATTGCAACAGCCTCTTTATAAATCTGCCTGCTTCTACTCTGTCCTCTGCAACCCATCCTGAACAGGACTGCAAGACTTGTCCTTGGCCTCAAGCCCAGGGATCATGTCTCTCCAGGACTGAAATCTCTGCACTGGCTCCCAGTGGCTGCGAGGATTATGTTCAAAATCCTCTGCATTGTCCAAAAGGCCTTCTGGGGCCTCAATACCTTCAACTCTCTCTTCCTAAATATCTTCCTTCTCTAGCGCTTCGCTCTTCCGCCTCCAACTCCCTCAGGGTCAGTCGCTTCTCCAAGCAACGAGTTGGTGGTAGATCTTTCCTCAGCTGGGGCCTCCCTCTGGAACAGCCTCCCTGCCACCCTGAAACGTCAGGAGAATCATCTCCGGAAGCAGCTCAAAACCTTTCTCTTTGCTTCTGCTTTTTCTCCTCCTCTCCCCTGCTGACTTCCTGGCTGAAACTGATACTGCACTGGTTACGTGGCCACCTTCTGATCTCTGCCCCCTTCCCTGCCAGTCGCACACCCGCACTGCCTTCCTGGCAACCCCCGCACTTGGACTATTTTTCTGTTTCCCTACAGTCCCATTACCAGCACTTGACACCTGATGTCTGTACTTACCCTGGCACTTGCCACCTTCTGGGATTACTTTTACTTTTTGTTATTTATTCTGTTATATCCCATGTACTGCACTGTCTCCACCCCCCCCCCCCCACTTTCCTCTTTTCCCCCTCCCCTTGCACGATCTGAATGACACCTGGTCTAGTAGGCTAGTTGTCTGTCTTCCCTCTGTTCCCCTCCCTTGCCTCGTCGCGCCATGTAATGCTTGTGTATAGGCGCGTTATAAATTCCATATCATAAGGAATGGTCCTGGATGGTAGTCAATTTTTTGCATATTTTCTCTTGCTGTCTTTTGTGGTAAAAAGAGGAAGGAAAGTGGATGAGTCGTGGTGTGTGGGTGAAATCAAAGTGAGAAAAAATAAGGGGGTGGGGGAAAAAGTGGGTTGATCTGTATTTTTGAAGCACGTGCAGCATAGCAGTAGGGTTTAAGCATTCGGGATGCGCACAATATTACGGAGGAAGAACTCCAATAAAAGACATGCATGGGGTTCCGCCACTGTGTTGTGACAGAATGAACAATGCATAGTAGAAACAAAGGAAGGGGGACGGGGGGCGGGCGGTGGCCTGCTCCTGGCCAGAGCAGGGCTCCCATAACAGAAACATGCTAGAAAAAATGTCCATCTTTGTAGCGGCAAAATATGAAGGGAACAAGACCCAACAAAAGAGAAGAGATTCTAGATCTCTGGCAATTAGTTGGGGATATGGAAGATCAGGAAGGTGAAAAAGAGATTCAATGTAAGGGGATATACTCGGTAACGCCTAAACCTGCAGTAGGGTATACAAACCTAGTCTGTAAGCCTCCAGTGGTAGTGTGTCAACAGGATTATCAGTATTAGCAACTAGGGGGGGAGGGGATATGCCCGTAGCATTGGTGTACCCAGAGGGTCCACAGGTCGACATAGACAGTAAGTTAAGAGCACTGCAGGAAAGGTTGGTCAAGTTACAAGAACCTGAAGAAGTATCACCAGAAATAAGGGTACCGGTACAGAAAATGGGGGATTGGAAGTCAGGAAACTTTTTGTTTAGATTCAACCCTGGGGCAATAAATGTGTGTTGAAAAAGATGGGCAGAGGGTATTGACGGTCCTGGAACAAGAAATGGAGCAAACCAGGGATAATGGAGGGGAAGATCAAGGTGGTAGAAATAATGAAGAGGCAAGGCAAGAAAGAGATCGAGAGGAGGCAGTGAGAAACTTGGCTCTGCCACAAGAGGCAGTGGGGACGGACCGACCAAGAAATAGACCAGATTTAATCAATGTTTAGTTCAAGATCAGAAGAATACTGAAGGGGTAGAAAACAAAATAGATATGCAGGTGCCTCTAATACATAAAGGAGTAGGGATAACGCAGTATGTGCCATGGCCTCAAATGGACAAAAATAATTTGATTGAAGCTCTCCCTCAGCTTATAGATGGAGCTAGTAAATGGATCTATGAATTTGAAAAACAAACAGCAGGGGTAGTCTTAGCAGTAGAAGACTTTGAGTTTACTGGTCACCATAGTCTGGGACCAGGCTGGGTTAAGTCTTGCAGATAATGGACATGATGGAGCAGCCTTTGGTGAGGGAAAGGGTATGGGATGCCCTACGAAGGATGTACCCAGATACCTCTGACTTACATTCTTTAATACAGTGCACAATGGGTGATAATGAAGACCCAGTTAGGTTTATTCTTAAGTTACAGGAAATGTGGAGAGTCGAGACAGTACCAGTTTCTATTTTATCGTAAAGCAGCACTACCAAAAGGGGCCCAGAGGGCACTAGATACAATTGTGGGAATTGAAGCCTAAGGGTGGGCAGAGATACAAAGTATAATAGTCCACAATTGTAAGAGAATCGAGGAGCAGGACAGGGAGATATCCCAGAAGTGGCAAAAGGACGAAGCAAAACTAGTAGAAAAAAAATTAAATAAGGTTGTCGTCCAAACACCGGTGATGGCACTGGCTCAGGGGGAGAAAGGCCAGGAGACTCAACAAATTGTGAATGCCACAACTGCAGTACTATGGGGTTAAGGAGGAAAGGGACAATGGGGTGGGGGGGGGTGTACCCCAACCCACAGTGGCAGTATGAAGGAGCATCAAGGGGGAAAAGGAGGATTTCAATGAGCAAGAGGCTGGCATTGTGGGAAATGGGGACATTTCAGAAGAGTATAGGAACAGGCCTGGGATGAGATTTAATTATGAGCCATCACCTTCAGGGCAGGGATTCCAAGGGCCTCAAGGAAGAAGACCACAGCAATTTGGAGAGGGGGTCAAAATCTGTTCCCTTTATGAGGATGCCAGGCAAGGGCAACGTGGACAACTACAGCAGTGTGACAAGCACAGTTTAACAGAATGTCAGGGGGAACAGGCACCCCATTCCAAGGAGTTACAATGATGGGAATGGCCTTTTTTCATTCCCCAGGCGAAAAAATACATGTTCTGATTAGGACAGATCACAGAAAGCACTTGCATGTCCAATCCTATTGACAACCACACACCATGAAGGGTGAGCCCTTGGTGGGGGAGGAAATGGGAAACGGGCAATTCATATTTATGTTAGATTCAGGTGCAACTAAATCACGCATCATGGAGTGCAACTTTACATGCAGGGATTCTCTGGTGCCATTTCTAAAGGTCCATACACTGAGGCGCTGGATATAAAAGTTTGAGGCGAGGTAGTACGAGCCCCCTTGTTATATTCAGAGAGTTCCCCTGTGAACTTGTTGGCCAGGGATCTGCTCAGTACAATAAATATAACTATCATTCACAGATCAAGGGGTAGTGTGTTCCACTCAAGGGATGTGTGTAACTCAAGCAATGGTAATAATCAATGCAATAGCAAGGGAGTCAGTAGTACATGGGTTTCCTGTGGCCCAGACATGTTTTCTTTTTATGATATTAAGGTATTTGTAAATGCCTCAAATATTATTTTTGGACCCATGGTTCCACGCGAGATGATGGCAGGGACAATATTGTCATTAGATTTACAAGGACTAGCAGTGTCAGAAAAAGATCACTCCTAATTGGAACAGACCATGTTGGGTGTGAGTGGCGCACAATATTATGTATAGACTCGACAGTGTATTTAAAGAAAATGACTGAGGAGTTATTTGAGACAGTGAACAAAATGAAGAGATTATCTTGTAAATCTGCATCCCCTGTGATATGGTGCAGTATAGGGAGGTACAGTGCCCCCTGAGGTCAGTGGTAACTCAGATGTTTTTATTTTTTTAGGAAGACATGCGATGTGTGCCAGCACAATTCTGAACGATTAATCCATGTGATGTTGTGTTACTGAGAGATATGACCCCTGTACAGATTACATTGAAGTAAGGTGCTTAGCACAAATCATCCAGTATGTGGATGATCGGTTGGTATGTAGTGAAAATAAACATCAGTGCAGGAGGGATTCTGTTGCATTATTGTAATTTCTGGCTCACAAAGGGTACAAGGCAGATAAGAAGAAGCTATGATACTGCCAATAGGAGGGAATATACTTGGGACAACGTATTTTTGCAGTGCGGGAAAACAATTTTTATCAGATAGGGCTGCAGCAGTATGCACCACCCCTAGGCCCAGTACTGTGAAGGAAATGTAGCAGTTTTTTGAGATTATGTAATTATTGTAGGGCATGGATCCTAGACTACGCAGTCTACACAAGGCCACTGTTACAAAGTCTCGGGGAAGGACTGAGGACTTAAAAGTAAATGGATTGACAAAATGACTAGACAACTTGAGGACTTAAACTATTTGCACAGCCCCTGTTTTCGCAACTCTGGATTATATACAGGAGTTTTATTTATTTTCCCACTCTGATGAATGGCCCATGCATTGACGGAATGAGACATATTATATGGGGATGGGTCATAAAGATTTGACCAGGGGACAGGACAGAAGCACGCCAGGGCGCTAGTGGCGTGTGGTAAAGGGGGTAGAAATAGTGACCACCTCTGTAGAAAGCGAAACCACAGGTCCATACACAGCATTACCCATATTACAACTGGACCATTATCTGGGGAACTGATCAACCGCAGGTTTAAAGGTCCATATGAAGTGGTGTTCTGTACTCCTCTCGCCATCCGTATGAAAGAGTTGGATATTGGGTGCATCTCTCGGTCTGCATCTCATGTCTGAAGAGCACCTGAGACCAGGCAAAGTTTAGTAAGGGCATAGCCAAAGTGGCACATGCCTGATATATTATTTTTCTTTTTTTTTAATCATTTGTCAATGTTTTTGAAGGTCTAGAACCTGGTCGGCCCTGGTGTAAAAATGGTCTTTCTTTCTTTTTTGGTGACCTTTTTTCTCCTCTCCAGGAATAAGCAAAGATGGCTGACCCACCTCTCTGTTATGTAGGGATAATGATAATAAAGATGTTATTTAGTCTACAAATGTAGTATGATGATGATGTGTTGTATGACACTGGTCATGGTTGTTGGAGTGAGTGGATGAAGTTATGTCTGTTGTATGGGTTGGCCATATAAAGGGGGTGATGGACAGTTGGAAAATAATACTAGTGTAAATATATAAATGAAACAAAAACGCAATCACAAAATGTCTCACTTTTTGCCGGCCACCCCTACAAATTTTCTTAGATTAATGAAATGGGAAGTATGAATGAGGTATGATTTTATATAAGGGGTTTGGCTTTGACACTATTTCTGACGTCCAGAATGTAGAAATATTGAATAGCTGGTACTCTGATATGTGCATTACAGGAAGGAGTATAATCGATGAACGCTGTTACGTATGTGCACTTATCCTGCACACATCAGGGGCTCCTAAGCTTTTAGTTCCACATCCAATCCCAATTAGAGAGGCATAATGACCAGTACATCTTGCACTATACGGGATAAAGGGCACATTCCAGGCACATAGTGTGTAGTTGAAGAGCATCGATCTAGAACAAGCGTTCTGCAATGGCAACCCAAAATACCGCCAGTGTCTACAAGGACCATATTTTTCCTTGGGAGATTACTCACATGGTGATGACAAATGGCAGGGCACTACAGTGATGTGCCTGGCAGATGGGCTGATGGAGTACAGTGAAGAAGCAATATCCCAAATAGAGACTATTTGTGCGCAAATATGGTCCCAACACATCACAAGGCTGACCTGGATTGCAACAATGAAGAAGCCAGTGTGAATAGATGGAGCCAAAAACTTTGAACTTTGTTTTAGCAATGACTGAACAGTTCCTAGTGGCGCAAACACACAGTGCAACCATACTCTTGTGATCCCTGGTATGACGAAAGGTATGGCAGCGGTGATGGATTACTGCTGGGTTTGTGGCCAACAAGCCTACCTGCACCTCCCACCATCTTGGAAGGGCAAGTGTTCACTGGCCACCCTGTACTCAGAGCTACTAGTAATCCTGGAAGAACAGCTGAAGGGAGAAGAAATGCCTGTCGAGGTGCCAACAGCCACTCTAGCCCCTAAAGAAGCTTGCAGATCACACAAGAATTTGGTATGCTGCCAGAAAAAGGATGATTTCAGCGACGGGGAAGAAGGAAGCGATCAAACTGTCTCAAAAAACTGTTCCGCACTGCTCAGAGGAAAACTTGATGAGTATCGTCTTTTTAGCCCAGCAGAGACTTTCCTTTTTGGCTCCTGGGGTACAAGCAGCTGCTGCACTTTTTGGCCCTGGAGGAAGCTGATAATGGGTCACTATCCCACGTCATCAAGGCGGTGCACAATCTAGGTGTTATAATGAAGAAAGAAGGTGAAGTTCAAAATACAGATTGGCTATTGCTTGCCTTTGATTGGGTCTCGTCTTGACTGGAGGCAGCAGTGAAATTACTGATTCCTGTGATCGTATTCTTCTTGGTCCACTTCTGCACGTGCCAATGGGGTTTCTGAGGATGTGTTCCTATAGTGCATAGAAGATGGTATCAATTGGGGGATCTAAAACGCCTTGCCTTAAAATAAACAGTGGAACTCAAACTAATATTTCTGGGGTTGTAGATATGTTGGTTGGGGATGAGTTTGTTACTGTAGAAGTAACAAAAGGGGGGAGTGTTGGGAAGGAACCTAGTGCTTTTTGTCATTCCCAAGTTTCCCAAGCGCTTTAGAATGAGGCAAGACTTATGTTAACTGTTTTCTAAGCACTATAAGAGTCCGGTGGGGGAGGAGGGGGCAATAAAGATGGGTAGTATTTTTAAAATGTAAGGTGCAAATAACCATTAGTTTAAAACATGTATAACTGTTGTTCTGTGTAGTTTTAAAATCAAATCTCAAAGCAGGCTCTCTGCCAGAAGCTGGCAGAGCACACCCTGGCTGAGCAGCTATTCCTGTCCATCAAAAGCCCATGTATACTAAGCATAGGGGTGTACAGATTCAATGCACAACAGAGTACTATGGGAAAAGGATGTTTTGTAGAAATTACTGGACTAGATAAAATATAATTTTATTGAGTGAAGTGTTGAGAGTATGGCGGGAAGATGTGTTTATGTATGAATGTTTATAATGCAGCAAATGATGCTAAGCGAGAGCTACAATGTATTCCTGCCGAGGCAGCAGTATGTAAATGTGAACCTGGTCATGCAACACTGGAGACTACAGCTTCCCTGGTATGGCAAGAAGAACAGTTTTGGATGAGCTCTACCGGTATCCAGTGACCAAGTTGAAGAGTATAAAAAGGCGCCTGCTGGCCTTAGTCTGCAGGAGCCAGCCAAGGAGGGCAGAATGCTAGTCGGAAGGGCCGAGTCCCCTGCCATTTCCCCCCCCCACCAATCCTCATCTTTGTACAGATTAAAGTTTTGTTATCCTTGCAAGACCATGGCCCTAATTCCCTAGAGCAGTGCATTCACTCTGTGAGTGTGATCAGGGGGCACCCCAATATATTTAAGGGGTACAAGTATGGCTTACTTTCCACTTGCAAGAGCACATTCTACTTAACGTCTTTGCAGAATGGGGCTGTCACGATTCTGGCACAGGCACAAAGCAGGAGGGCTAGGACTAGGAGTACATCCCCTCTTCCAGTACGGGCACAAGGCAGGTGGGTTAGGACTGTTAGTCCCCCTCTACCCCCCAGGACAATGTAGGGAGAAGGTGGACTAGTAAGGTGGCTGGCTGGCATAGGTGTTCAATGAGCGTAGCATTGACCCACACCAACATGGCTGCCAAGAGCAAACCCCCTATGTAACCTAAGAGTGCACCTAGCAGATACAAGGATTTGAAATCACTGGTGGTCTAGTGTTGATGAGGCATGGCCCGAGGCTATAAAACCACACCCTGGGCCACACCCTGTGCTTAGCGTTTCGACTGCTACCTACCAGAGCAGTGTAACGTTTATCGCTTCTCTTCCCCCAGGTACGATGAATCTTCACGTTTGTTTGCAGCATACTCACCTGAAGATTGAAAGCATCAGTGCACGACTTCCACTTCTCGCTTTTGTTCCGACACCTACCTGGATCATCGCAAACTGGTAGCTGCTCAACCAGATGACTTTATCCCTCACACAAGTTCTGTTCGAGTTCCTGTTCTCCAATTGAAGTCCCCCGCAACCGCAGCTCCTGAGAACAAGAAAGCGGAGAAAGACAATAGTAAGAAATTGCAAAACCACCTGACTTCCATTCCCAGCTCCCTGTTTAGCACCAACTCCTGTGTCCGAGTTCACCCCCTTTACTTATGCCAGCGCTCTGAAGCAATTCCTGCAACTTCATTCCGTTTATTCTGCTCCTGGAAAGAAAGCGAGAAAGAGACTAATTAAAACTCATTGCATCACTAAAGACGAGAAAACAGCGCAAACCAAGCTACGCTTCACATCTAAAGCATCCAAGGCTTCAGAATACCATTCTGCTAGGCCATAAAGACTGCATATGGAAAGTAAGGCACAATAACCATATACACTAGTGACACAAGGTTCGATTCCAAACAAGTCTGATTTATTTCAAAGTATCTCTGTCGGCCGACTGGGTCTCAACGTCACGCAACGTGTGTTCCCAGACCTCGTGAGACGCAAGAGAGTGAGCAACGCTCAAGCAACAATATATATACATTGCATGCAATAATTACTAAGGCAATTCAATCCGCCTATAAACGTATCATTCAGGCTAGGGTTCGGTGATCGACAGTAGTGACAAATATGACACGTTATGACAAGTCTTCATTCAGTCTAAACATAGTTATTCTAGCTATGGCAGCGGAGACAGCTTTCCTGTTATGGGGAACATAGAGCTCTTAGTTCAGCAAATATGTCATGTTCGTAGCAGAGAAACATTCCTTAGTACATTTTCTGTGTGTTTCGGTTCATGCGCTAAGGGTCAGACAGTTCTGAAGCAGAAAATGCCACTCTCTGCGAAGGAGTACTGCTAGAAGAATATAATTCATGGTTTAACTGCCTTTTACTAGAGCGTTTGCTAGACAGGCCGGCACCTGGACTACTGATTAGAAGCGGCTTCTGCTTGCCTTCAAGGACTTAGTGAGAGAGAAGAACAATGTATCTCTTCATAGTTTGACATTCCTGTCTGTGTTAGTATTTCAGCATTCAGGCAGTGGCCTTGCACCGTGTGCGAGTTCGAAGCATAGAATACATTTTGCAAAGCGTTTTGAACAGAAAAGAAAAAAGCAAATGGCTGGCATTTCACAAAATGGATGCCCTCTGGTTACATTTACGATTCTGCAATTGCGATGTTTGTCACATGATGCGATTGGTTTCTGGCCAACATACTATAAGATCGTTTCTGGACTAACAAACCCTCCTTTTGGCCGTAAGCCAAGAGCATCATCCATAAATCGCATCTTCATCAGACCATATGTCTAATTCTGAACTATGCACACTACTATAATCTTCATCGGAAATATTAATTGCAATAAATTCTTTAATAACATCATTTTCGTGTTGGGCACCTTCACTTAATATGTGAGGAGGTTTCGCTTTGATTGCGTGTACACACTCATTTGTAATTTGGGAGCAGAGGATTGGCAGGCATTCTATACAACAGCAGAACATGAGGATTCCAAATATCATAACCAAGATTGCAATTAGTTTCCATCCCCATGATCGCAGCAGTTCCCAGAACCATGAACTTCTATTCAGATTCCAACCACCTGTGGGAACATGAATTTCAGAACTTAGGACATGCAATTTCTTGATTGCTTCAAATATCATGGGGGAGGAGTCCCTTACGAATACACAGCACGCTGACCCCACCAATTTGCATACCCCTCCACGATCAGCCAAAATTATATCAAGGACCATTCTATTCTGAAGTGCAATTAATCTGATTGCTTTCTGTTCTAGTGTCATATTATAGAGTATATCTGTAGTTCCATTTATCGTCTTTTTCTAACACCCTGTACAGTTTCCTTATATTCCATGAATTTATTGCTTGTCCCCAAAATGGTATGAATGACTTCGCTATATCCCCTACAATCTGTCCTGCGGTATCATCTCGTCATGGCCTAGATCTGGATAGTTTTGATATTTATGAAGTTTTGGAAAGAAATACACCAGGTAAAAGTATACCTAAATAACCTGTCCCTTCCCAACTTCTAGGTAACCATGGATAGGCCTGATCTCCACAAACTAAACAGAACCTCCTATATATAATGGTTTCTCTTCTTGCTCAAGTACGGCAGTATTCATGCATCTAGTAAACATTCCCACTGGATAGGAACCCTTTTTTCATAAGTAAAACTGGACAGAAAATGGACTGTGATTAATAGTATAGGAGGGAGGCACAGCATCTTTGTTTCCTACTAGAGGCATGTTAAGTTATTAGGGATTTGTAAGGTCTAGAGAGCCTATCTACTGGACTCGTTGTTACCGTGTTTATTTTGCTTCCACTTGTAAATATGGAACAACCCAACGGTTCCAATACCACTCTTTCAAATTCATTTATATTTGTTCCATCGAACTGACCAGTAACACTATTGTTCCACTTTCCATAGAATAACGCTCTCAATGATGCATAACAGGCTGTATTAAGTGGCAAAGGATGTACATACCAACCCATACCTCTTTCACCATGCTGGGGTGAATGGGAACAAACCCAACAAATGGGCCTATTCAAGATGGCATGAGTCATATTCATAATCAATAGCAATGTATTATTGTCATAACCTTTTCTATCTTTCACATCTTGTGGGGGGAGAGTACAAGAGAGTACATGTACTGGGCTGCTCGTAGTAGGAGTATTGGTAGCAGCTAAAAGAGAGTTCAAAGGATGCACAGTTTGCAGATACCAAAATATTGGGACCAGTGTAATCAGAATGCAAAGCGGTATCATAATTATTAGCATGTTATTCTTTCCAAACCAAATTTTTCTAGGAACCGGCTTAGTCTCTATTTCTATATCATCAGCATTGGTGGAGGAGGGCGCAGGAGCGAATATAGACATTGTCTTGCAGTGTTTATCTCAGGAAAAGTTTTCAATGTTCGTCGGGGAAAGTTCTCCCCTGCAGCAAAGCGTTCAGGCCAGTTCAGGCTCACCTGCTTAACAAATGACAGCGAGCTGATGTGAATCTGCACAGGGCTACAAAAAGGCAGAAGCAAGCATTAATTGTGTTGGTACCATATGCCCCCGCTCATTCACGCTAGGTTGCACCGGTCCTTCACTTTTCAATGCTAGCACCGGGAAACCGTGTTTCAGAGCTTTTAATTTTGATGCGGCTTGATACAGCTCATATGTGCCTTTTCCCTAGGCCTCCGTTCCCACTTCAACCATGCCAGGAACAAAGGCAAAACAAAATGCAGAACACTTCCGATCTTGTGAACGTAGATTGTACCTTATGGCTCCAGGTACAGTATGGTCGATGAACAATGCACTCTCATTTCCAGATGCAGGATCAGCGCCAGCCTGTGATGCAATGCAAGATAAGGCAGCGGTCGGACAACGGTGAGGCCCCTTTGGCCTTTCGATCTTCGTTGCAATCTCCCCAGGCCCTTTCTCGGTCTTGGGAAGCACTTCTGGCAGAGAGCTGGCGATGGAATCTTTGATCAAGTGCAGCTGTATTTCTTTCGACGTCCGGATCAAGCAGCTCTTTCAAAGGAAGCAGAATTCTTTTTGTGGGCGTTGCGTGGATCCAGTGCTTGTGCCCATCCACTCAGACTGCAGTCTGCGTGGCCAATAAGACCTGGTAGGGCCCCTTCCATCGTGGTGCAAGTGAAGACTTTCTTTCAAAATCTTTAATCAATGTCCAGTCCCCAGGCTGCAGACAATGTCCTGGACCAGTATATCTGACAGGAAGAGCCTCCTGCACCTGCTGATGAATTAAACACAAGTTTTGAGTTAACTGTTTGCAATAATTAATAAGCAACGGGTATTCTATGTCCCTCAGCCGTTTCGGCTGCGGAGCATTCCAAACATTTGCTGGTCTCCCCGTCACAATCTCGTAAGGGGAGAGACCAGTCCTCGCCTGTACAGATGTTCTCATACATAACAAAGCTAACGGTGATGCATCGGGCCATTTCAAATTCTCCCCCCACAGATCGTACTCAATTTATTTTTCAAGATACCGTTCTGACGTTCCACCAAACCGGCACTCATCGGGTGTCTGGCCAAATGGAATTGTTTGTCAGTTTAGAGGCCTGCACAAATGTGTAATATTACGGCTGCAATAAAGTGCGGACCGTTTTCTGACCGTATGACACTGGGTAGGCCAAAATGGGGAAAGTACTCTTTTAGCATGACTTTTGCTGTGGACATAGCTGTACAATCTTTCAGGGGGTAGGCCTCTACCCATTTGCTGAATGTGCAGACCACCACCAGGACATATTTATAGTGTTGGCACCTTTCCATTTCTATGAAATTAAAATGAATGTCTTCAAACGGCATAGAGGGGGGCCAAAACTTTCTACTGGCTTTACTGTTCCTTTTCCAATGTTCTGTTGTAAACCGGTCATACAATTTTGAACCATTCTGTCAGCAGTTTTTCTAATGTGTGGATTCTGCCATACAGAATCTAGATGTTGAATCATTTTCCTAGAACATATGTGTGTTGGACTGTGGGCCATAGTGACCATTGCCATTACACAGGTGGTCTTTGGTAGCTTCTGCTTGCATTTCCTTAACTGTGGCAATCCCATTTACCATCATGCAGGGTACTTCTTAAATTATTTCTAGGTACATTTTTGTGTGTAAATCGGTGGCAGTTTGTTTCGCAATTTTGTCTGCAAATGAGTTTCCCTTTCCAACATTACATGTTACCTTTTTATGTGCTTCACATTTCATTATTGCTAATCGTTTGGGAAGCGCAAGTGCTGACAACAGTCTCACTATCAAAGTGCCATGTTGGATTTTGGTTCCATGTGATGTCAGGAAACCCCTTTCAGCCCATAATCGACCAAAATTGTGTACCAACCCAAAGGCATACTGACTGTCAGTGTATATGTTTATATTAAGGTTTGCAGAAATTTCACATGCTCTGGTTAACACCATGATCTCTGCAGCTTGTGCTGAATTGTATGTGATTATTTTGCTTTCTACAATACTTTTTAGTGTAGTGATGGCATATGCAGCAGTTGATGGACCATTGATTAATTTAAACCAAGAACCGTCACAAAACAGTTCTTCATCTGGCTCTTTCTGTGGGATATCAGTTAGATCAATTCTTCCCTTTTGTCTCTTGTTTAGTAACCATTAAACAATCACGGGGGAGTTCCTTTTCACCCCCTTTGTTGTTGGGAGGAGGCATTAACTTGGCCGGATTTAAAGCGCAACACCTCATAATTTGGATATGTGGTGCAAATAGAACTATTTCATACCTTGTTAATCTGGCTGATGTAAGGTGTTGCGTCTCTTTCTATTTAAAAGAACGTCCACTGAATGGAGCACCATGCCAGTTAAAGCGTGACCTAAAACCATTCCCTCAGTTTGTTGTACTGATGCAGCGGCTGCAGCAACAGCTAGCAAGCAGCGCGGGAAAAAAGCACATGCAACATGATCCAATGTGGAAGAGAAGTAGCCACATTCTTGTCATAATTTGGCGTGCCTAAAAATAGAGCTGAGCATATTGCAGCTTTGAGCAGGTCAAATGCTTCTCGACATTCCATGTTCCAAGGCAAAGTTAAGGTAACAATTTTCCTTGTCAATTCCACTATTGGTTTCACAATCATAGAGAAGTTTGCGATCCACTGCCTACAATATGAAGCCATGCCAATTAAAGCCCTGACTTCTTTCTGCGTCTTTGGAATAGGCAGATCAGAGATGCTTTCTATTCTTTCTGGTGTCAATCTTCTTCCCTCCTTCAAAAGGAGGTAGCCCAAGTAGGTTACTTCCTTTTGACAATATTGGAATTTTTTTAGCAAAGCTTTGTGTCCATGTGCTGTCAAATGTGTCAATAGTGCAACAGTACTTTCTTTACAAATTTCTTCTGTGTCTGCTGTTATTAATAAATCATATATATATATATATATATATATACATATATATATATATATATATATATATATATATATATATACACACACACACATTTCGAGGGGATTGGTGTCATGATCTCTTCTTCCAAAAGGTCAGGGTTTTCCCAACTCCCTTGGAAGCAGATCCATAACCCAGGTTCCGAGTGCCAACCAGTCCCAATTGGGACCTTTTGGACCCAGTCCTGGCGCCAGTGGCACCAGGCTCATAAATATGCCCAGTCCCAGCGCTGGAAGCACCAGGCTCATAATGCTTGGGTGGACTTACCTGCAGCAGACCATGCTGCTTACTTGCCTGCCAGTTGAGCCTCTGATCCTCTTCTGTTTGGAACTACTTTTCCTGTTGGGTGGGGCAGGAGCCACTCCCTAGGTTCAGAACACTGGAACTCTTCTGGAAAGCAGGAACTCTTTTCGTACCTAGGCGTGGCTGTGGAAGGAGACACCTAAGCACTACAGGAGGCTATTTAAACCACACCCGATGGATGAATCTTGCTTTGCGTTATTCTGCATCCTCTGCAGCAGAACGCTCATCGTGTCTTCTGCATCTGATCCTGGGCCTAAGGAAAAAGGCTTAGCATCCTGAATCCAGTCTTCAGCAACACCTATAAAGACAAGAAAGAACAGGTTAGCATTACGGTCTTCAGTGACAGCTCTTCACTTACCTGGGCCATCGGCTGTCACCAACCCCTCGCGCTGCATTCTGAAAGACAAAGGCTTACCTACTCTTCGTGCGCTCCGGAGGTCTTCACACTGCATTCCGGCATCTGAAAGACAAAAGCTTACCAACTCTTTGCACGCTCCGGAGGCCTTCGGCGCTGCATCCCGCATCTGAAAGACAAAACAAGGTGCGTTTAAAGACATTGGGGAACTTTAATACTCACGTGCCATTACTCCTTTCCACATCTAACCCAGTGGGTATTCCGGCACCCTGCAGCCGCTCCGAACTTGTACCTGCAAAATAAAAAGAGTTAGAGCGCATCGTGAAGCAGGCAACAAGCGCTTACTTACGTGCTTCCAAGCGCTTCTATTCATCACACGGGCTCCATCTTCAAATCACTTCAGCCCGTCATCCGCCATCGCCGGAACCCTGCAAAACAAGAAACATCATTACTAAAGACTTTAAAGACATTAGAATTACTCGAAACTTACCGTTCGTGCAGTAAACGACGGACAGCAGTCCTCTGAAGTCAAGAGGCCTGCTCCCCTTATCCAGTGAAGAAACTGGTTACAGCACCGTGCCCCGAGGCAGATGGAGAGCACGGCGTTCACTTACCTAAGGTGAGAGCGTTAACCTTTGGGGCTCTACAGGAGAAGAGAAAGGGAAGAAGAGAGAGACATTCAATAACCCAGTTCCTTAATCCCATATTTTCTATCTGCAGACATCTTACCCTTCGAGTCAGACATACAGTGCACAGAGGTCCAGCCCAAAGAGCCAGCCGTGTGTTACACATCACCTTTGAAGATACGGTATACGCCCAGTCAAGACCGGCGCCTCTACGGGAATCAGGTGAGCGTTACAATTGGGTCCTCCGACGTATTCCATATCTATGACAGTAATCACCACAGCTGTGCTGCTTTGGCAAATCTTTCTGCGTCCTGCGTCGATGACGTCGATACGCTGTCCTCGAGGGCCTCCGTAGAGCCGACGTCACCAGATGTTATAAGTAGGATGCACGATGCCCATAGCCTCAGTTCCGTTTTTTCCGCGAACTTGTTCGCTTCGGAGATCTACTGAATCCTGTTTCTTTTGGTTCTTCGAACCTGTTTCTTCACTGCTATACATATGATGTCTTTGGCTTCTTCCACCCCGCAGTCCGGGTTTAAGAAGTGTCGGGTGTGCGGGTCCAAGATGTCGCTGACGGATACGCACAACGCTTGCCTCTGGTGCCTCGGGGAGGACCATGATACGGACAACTGTGTCGAATGCCAATCGCTCACATCAAAGGCCTTGCGGGAGTGTAAGAAGAAGCTTTCGGTCGGTAAGGTGGCCAAGCCCCGGAAGTCGCGTTCCACTGGTCTTTCAACGGATGATTCGAGGGGCGACACTGTGCATCGTCGTCGTGAGTCCGGGGGTTCTTGGTCTGGGAGTCGGTCCCGCCATTCCTCTGCCTCTTTGAGGCACTCCAGGAAGCGCCGTCACAGGTCACCTTCCCCGTCCTCTTCCGAGGACTCCGCCCATCGGCGGGTTGCTTGTCCCAACAAGCATTCCACTCCTGAGGAATAGGATTCCTTCCGAAAGGAGATGTTGGCGATTTTTTTTAATCGCTGGGCTCCGCTCCGTCTGTGCCATCTGAGGACACCGGTCATGGCAGTACTAGAGACACCGCTCGTCCGCCTTCTGGCTCGAGCAGTCGTCGCAACCACCGGGTGCCTTCGAGGTCCCGGTTGAGACCGCGAGAATCTGCAAAGTCTTTGAGGAAGACATCGACGCCGGCGGCGCCGAGGTCGGCGACTGACTCTCTCGAGGCCCCGCCTCCGAGGAAGTTGTCGACGCCATCGGCGCACAGGTTGTCGAGACACGCTCGGGGCTCCGCCCTCGAGGCCTGTGTTGATGCCATCGAAGCTGTCGGCGCCGCACTCGACGACGCCGATTCCCTCGACGCCTTTCGAGGCGGCCTTGTCGGAGGTGCCCCGTGGCTCGGTGGCACCCCCCAGAAAGGCGCTGGCTAAGGCTAAACCTGTCTTTGTGCCTTTTTTGTACCCTCCTTCCAGCCTATGGATTATATTTTGGAGGTGGATGAGGGGTCTGAGGAAGGTGAGGTTCCTGCAGAGGTCCCTGATGACATTGTTTCTGGTCATAGTCAACTTGAGGATCTGCATCAATCGCTGCAAGACACTAGTGGTCTAGACACCTCTCCGGAGGTGGAGTTTGGTAGGCATGAGCCTGGCACGCATGCCGAATCCTCGTACCGTTGCCTCATGTCGAGGGTCATGGATTACCTGGGGTGGTCCACCCTGCCTGGGGATTTTCAGCAGGATAACCTGACTGATATCCTGGACCAAGGTCCTCCCACTGACCCGGTGCTGCCATTCCATATGGCCTTGCAGAGAAGGGTGGCTGCGGCTTGGACTTCTCCGGAGAGTCTCCCGGAAGTGAGCAAGTCCTTGCCGAAGAAATATCGCCCAGCCAGTGACGACCCCTGCTACTTGACCACGCACCCTACTCCGGAGAGTTTGGTGATGCAGGTGGCTACGGCCCCAGCAAAGCAGGCGTCGTACCCTACCATCCCTCCTGATAGGGACAACAAACATTTTGACGGCTGGGCGAAGAAGGTATTTTCTTCTGGGGGTATGGCGCTTCAGGATGCCAACTCCGTTTGTGCCTTGTCTCGTTTCACGCACACTCAGTGGAACTGTATTTCCTTAGCGGCTGATCATATTCCTGAAGGGGAGGAACGGGATGGTTTCCTTGCTATTGTGCAGGATGGCAAGGATGCCATGTGTGAATCCGTTCAGTCGGGTCTGGACATGGTTGATTGCGTCAGCCGGTCCATGGCGGCGAGCATCGTAATACGCAGGTTTGCGTGGTTGCGGAAGTCGGGTTTTGCTCCTGATGTGCAAGCCCGGCTCCTCAACATGCCCTTTGATGGTGAACATCTTTTTGGCACCAAGGCTGACGAGAGTCTTGAGAGGTTGCAGACCTCCAAAGCTGAAGCAAAGTCGGTGGGCGTTGCAGTTCTCCAACCTCTGCCTTTTTCGTCCTAGGGGACAGCAATGGAGGGGAGGTTCCTTTCGATATTACTCGTCCTTTAGTAAATCGAGAGGAGCTGCGAGTCAAAGGGGCAACCGTAGGAGTGCTAGAGGTGGAAAACAAGGTACTCAAGGTGCCAAGGCCGCGCGAGCAGATGCCTCTTTGCCCTCAGGCACTGCCGCAGCCGTTTCAGCTCAGTCATGAGGCCCATGCTTCTCTGGTTGGGGAAAGGCTGGCGCAGCATCTTGTTGAATGGCGTGCCATTACTTCAGATGTGTGGATTCTGGAGATCCTAGCCCATGGCTACTGTCTTCCTTTCCGGCAGAGGCCTCACGATAATCCACCAGGGGATCTCTCTTTGAAGAGTCCGGATCCACTCCTTGCGCAGGAAATTCAATCCCTGCTGGAGAAAGGTGCCATAGAACTGGTGCCTGTAGCGGAGAGGAACAAGGGATGGTATTCCCCTTATTTTTTGATTTCATAGAAAGACTGGGGATTGAGACCCATCATGGACCTGCGCAGTTTGAACAAGCTCCTCGGGAAGGACAAGTTCAAGATGGTTACTCTTTCTCAAGTCCTCCAGGCCCTTCAACTTCAGGACTGGTTGGTGTCTCTTGACCTCAAGGACGCTCATTTTTATGTGCCGATCCATCCCAAGCACAAGAAGTACCTGAGGTTCGCGGTTGGTGACTCTCACTTTCAGTTTCGGGTCCTGCAGTTCGGATTGACCTCCGCCCGAGGGTTTTCACAAAGATCATCATGGTGGTGGTGGCAGCATATCTCAGGAAAGGGGGGGGATTCATTTCTACCCCTATCTGGACTATTGGTTGATCGGGGCGCGCTCTCCCGAGCAAGTCCTCGATAATCTGTCCGTCACCTGCCATTCCTTTCACAAGCTGGGCTTCTCCCTCAACCTAAAGAAGTCCCACTTGACGCCAACTCAGTGGCTCCAGTACATCGGAGCAATGCTCGACACGTCCCTGGGGCAGTATTTTCCTTCCCAGGTGAGGGCTCACCACATTCAGCAGATGGTGCACAAGTTTCAACATGCCCAGATTCTCCCAGCGTTCGAGTTCTTGAGGAGCTCGGCCTCATGGCATCCTGCATTCTTCTGGTGCCAGAGGCCAGGTTGCGGATGAGATCTTTGCAATGGGCTCTCAAGCTCCAGTGGTCACAGTCCTCCGGCAGGATGTCGGACCCCGTTCAGGTGCGGCCCTCGGTCGCCCAGGACCTTCTGTGGTGGGCCGTCAAAGGCAATCTGATGAGGGGGGGGCTCCGTTTTGGCTACCCTGGCCGCTGGTGACGATCGTGACAGACGTGTCCCTCACAGGATGGGATGCTCATGCCAACGAGCTGACAGTCAGTGGTCGTTGGTCTCTGGCGGAGTCCAGACTCCACATCAATCTGTTGGAGCTGAGGGCCGTCAGGCTTGCCCTGAAGGCTTTCCTGTCGACTGTGCGAGGAAAGAATGTCCTGATTCTGACGGACAACACAGTGGCCATGCACTACCTCAACAAAAAGGGGGGACAGCATCACTTCCTCTGTGCAGGGAGGCGATGCAGCTCTGGTTCTGGGCCATCCAGCAGGATAATTTCGATCTCGGCAGTTCATCTGGCCGGAGACGAAAATGAGACGGCGGACGCTCTGAGCAGGCAGAGCACGATCTCTCATGAGTGGGAGCTGTCTCAGGAAATTCTCTTGGAGATCTTCGCCCTTTGGGGGACCCCTCAGGTGGACCTCTTCGTGTCAACCGGAAGTGCGAAAAGTTCTGCTCGCGGGAATTTCCTCCGACAGGAGCCTTAGGAGACGTGTTCATAGTGGAGTGGTCTTTCCCACTGCTGTACGTGTTTCCTCCAGTCCCCGTCATCCCGCAAGTGTTGCGGAGGTTCGGTTCCCGAATGATCCTCATTGCTCCGGCATGGGCCTGAAGGACGTGGTACCTGGACCTTCTCGACTTGCCCATCTGCCCTCCACGTCGTCTTCCCTACCGAGACAATCTGCTCTCATGGGAGGGAGGTCAGGTTCTCCATCCAGAGGACAGATCCCTCCACCTTCATGCTTGACTTCTGAAAGGTTGAGGATTGGGACCTCCCGGAACATGTGATGGAGGTGTTGCTTTCGGCCAGATGGCCGGCAACAAAGTCCCTGTACCGTTGCCATTGGAGAAAGTTCTGCGACTGCTGCAGGGTTAAGAATGTGGATCCTTTTTCATGTGACATTCCTGTGGTTCTGTCTTTTTTGCTTTCTTTAGCCCACAGGGGCTTGCAAGTGGGTACCGTTAAAGGTTACCTGAGAGCACTGTCCATATTCAAGCGCTCGTCCGAGGAGTGTTCTTATTTTAAAATTCCTTTAATTGCTCAGTTTTTGAAAGGGCTCACTAACGTGTTCCCTCCGTCACCTTTCCAGATGCCCAGTTGGGATTTGAACCTTGTTCTCAAGTTTCTAATGGGTGCTCCCTTTGAGCCTTTACATTCTTGTCCTTTGAGACTGTTAACCCTTAAAACTATATTTTTAGTTGCGGTCACTTCCGCTCGCAGAGCGAGTGAGTTACAGGCACTTTCAGTTAAGCCACCCTTCGCTGTGTTTCATAAGGACAGGGTTGTCCAAGTTCGTCCTTCCTTTCTTCCGAAGGTGGTGTCGGAATTTCATTTAAGCCAGAAGGTTATTCTTCTGGCATTTTATCCTCCTCCACATCCTGGTAAGGAAGAGGAGAGGCTCCATAGGCTGGATCCTAGGAGAGCTTTAAGTTTCTACATTTCACGCATGTCCCGTGTCAGAGTGGATGATCAGCTCTTTATTGGTTACGCTGGAAGGCTTTTGGGACAAGCTGTGACTAAGCAGACTTTGTCTAGATGGATTATCTTGGCAATTTCTGAATCTTACCGATTGGCGGGTAAGGACCCTCCTGTAGGCTTACGGGCCCATTCTACTAGGGATATGGCTGCCTCTACTGCCCTGCAGAGGGGTATCCATATTCGTAACATCTGTGATGCAGCCACTTGGGCTTCAGTCCATACTTTTGTACGTCACTACTCCCTAGATTCTATCCATGGGCAGGATCTGGCCTTTGGCAAGGCGATCCTTTACTCTGCAATTTGATTGGGCATTCTAAATTGGTATATTCTAAATTCTTTGCCCACCTCCTTATGTTGGTACTGCTTTGGGAGTCTGTCATAGATATGGAATACGTGGGAGGACCCAATCCCCTCGAAGAACAAGTTACTCTCTTACCTGATAACGTTCTTTCGATGGGATGGTCTGACCACGTATTCCATATTGCTCCCGCCCGACCTGCCCCGCTACAGAATTTCTTATGCGATTGCAGCTTACGTTTCCGCAAGGCTTTCTGTGGCCATAATAGCAGAAGACTGATGCCACATGTTCTGGGAAAAAACTACAACTGAGGCTATGGGTGTCGTGCGTCCTACTTATAACATCCGGTGACGTTGGCTCGACGGAGGCCCTCGGACAGCGTATTGACATTGACGCAGGACGCAGACGCCGAAAGATTTTCCAAAGCAGCACAGCTGTGGTGATTACTGTCATAGATATGGAATACGTCGTAGGACCATCCCATCGAAAGAACGTTACCAGGTAAGAGAGTAACTTGTTCATTGTAACAAAACACAACCTGCTGGTAATTCTGGCATATCTAGTTCCTTTAATGCTCTACTGTAAATACTCAGACTCTCATTGTAGCCCTGTGGAATTCGTGTGAATGTGAATGAACGTCCTCCTAGAGTAAAAGCAAATAAATATTGCTATCTGTATGTACTGGAATACTAAAACTAATTCTTCAAATCTACAAGACTAAAATACGATGCAGATGCTGGAATCATAGTCAAAATTGTAGTCGCATCCGGGACTAATGGAAATTGCGGCTCAAAAACTACGGTATGTCATTACCTCCTTTCTTGTAAACCGGAAGGATTGGACTATTGCAAGTACTACCAGAAGTTTCTTCAATTACGTTTCTTTTAATCAAATCTGACACAATGCATTTCAATGCTTTCTCTCCTTCGGCCAAAACTTTATATTGCGGAATACGCGGCAATGTAATTCCTTCTTTCAAAACAATTTTCACTGGCTCTACTTTCAAGCAACTAACATCATTGTCGTTCACTGCCGATACTTTACTCAATTCAGTCAGTAATGGCTTAGATAAAAATTGTGATACAGGAGTCTTTTGTGGCGATATCATCAAATACAATCCATCAGGAGAACAATAAATGACGGCATTCAATTTCTTCAACAAATTTAATCTCAACAAACTTTCACCGCAATTTTTCATCAAAAGGAATGGGCAAGATTCAGTGAATGGAGCTAGTGTTATAGGTACTGGTCGTGACACTGGACTAATTACTGGTGTACCTGAGAACGCTACTGAGACATTCTTATGCCCTGACAGTGGTATATCTGGAACCCGCTGATGGTCAATCAAACATTTTTGTGCACCTGTGTCCACTAGAAACATGTGTTCCTATTCCCAACCTTCATTTCTACGTAGGGCCCTTTCTGGTCTACGGGACTAGATACTGGTTCCAACCTCTGTCTCGGGCTGTCCTAGGAAAACAGTACATCGTCAGATGTAAAGTCGCCAGAGTAATATGCATTGGACTGATTGTCAAAAATATTTCCATCACTTGTGCTGTTTCGCTGTTGGTTCTGATTCCGATTCCCCTGGTTATTCTGAAATTGTGGCACTCTTTGGTTTCTATTCTGTCCTTGTGTTCCCAGGCAACCCCTATTCTGTCTTCTCAGGAAAGTACCATTTCGATTCTGTATATGCGGGCACTGTGCTCGCCAATGGCCTTCTTGTCTACAATAGGTACATTGATTAATCCCTATTGGACCACCTTGCATGTTGGATGCTAATGCAAATTGGACTCTGGATTGTGCATTCCCACCACCTCTATTATTGTTTGCTACTTGCTGCAACACTACTCTTGTTTTCAAATTCCCTTTGTCCTTTATTTCATTTTTTTTTCTCCAAACCTCTTTTTATTGGTGTTATACAAACAATAAGACATTGTGGCATTATATCAAATGCGCCGAAAGCAGCGCTCTGTTACTTGTTATTACAGGAGACAATAAACATAAACAAAAACAAGTCTGTAGAGACTCAGTGGGGACGAAAGGGGGAGGGGAGAGGATGGGTCATGTAACAGGGGTAGGAGCCAGAGGTTGCTGTTTGCAATTCAAGTCTACATTGGGTGGGGACTGGATATGTGTGGCACTAAGCCTTCAGTAGTTCGTATACACTCTTGCGAGCGGGAGGGGGGGGAAGGCAGAAGTAGTCCCAGGCCCTTGTGTCTTTCCCGCTGGCTTCCCTTGGCTGTTGCTCTTCCAACCTCCTCTTCAGTCTTGCTTGTCCATCCATCGAAGAGAGGGAGGCTCTCTGGCCAGGCTTGGGTATGTCTGTGTGTAGTCTAGGAATGGGGCCCAGGTTTGGTAAAATTTGTCTCCCTTTCCAAACCGAAGGGCTGTTATTTTCTCTGCCTCTATTATGTCCCAACACTTTTCCCACCATATCTGGACTGCTGGTCCTTCTGGATTTTCCCAGAGCCTGGCTACTAAGATTTTAGCTGCAATTAGCAGGTGGGCACATAATTCTGCTCTGTGGCCCGAAAGAGGGAATTGGCCCTCGCTGCTTGCTCCCAGAAGGACAATACCAGGGTCCCATGGGATTGTGAGGCCTGTGATCGTGTTGACCTGCTCTAGCACAGCTTTCTAGAATTGGGTGGCCTTGGGGCATAATAGGTGGTACAGCGTACCTTTGTCCGGACATCCTCTCCAACACAATGGGGGGATCACGGGGTTACTTTTGTTGAGCGTCTCTGGGTTCGATACCACCTATAGCATACCTTGAATGCCCCCTCCTTGTTAGTTACGCATTTGGAACTTCGGTGCACTGTGGTCCAGATGTGGTTCCGCTCCTCAGGTTCAATGGACCTCCCTATGTCTTTCTCCCATCTGTGCATGTATGTTTCCTTGCAGGCTGGATCGGTTCTGTCGAATCTTAGAGGGTTGGTATCCTTCCCTTGGGGGGTGTCTCTGTGAGGGTTCGCTCCAGGGCTGTGAGGTCTCTGGTTCTGAGTTTTTTTCATGACACTGCTTGAAAGCCAGTGTCTAAGCTATGAATATCTGAACCTCTCCGTTTCCAGAACTTTGAATTTCGCCTTGCGGGCTTCGAAGTCCAGGGGGTTTCCATCTTCGAAAAAGTCTTGCACCTTCTCTAGTCCTCCTTTCCATCTATGAACATTATTAGGGCTAGTGTCCGGTGAGAATTCCGCATTCTTCGAGATCGGGGTGAGTGGGCCTGTTGTGCTTCGGCATTTCCACAGTCGCGCCGCTTTCCTCCAGCTCGCAACTGCGTTTTCAGTAGCTGAATAGAGGCTCCATGACAGTTTGATTGCTGGGTCTTTTCATATGCGGCAATGAGTCTATCGGAACTGGTCTCCAAGCCTCCTCCAGCTCCAGCCAACAGGGTTTCGGAGTGGCGGACGTCCAGGCGAAGGCCTGTGAGAGCTGTGCTGCCAGGATATATCTAGCCACATCTGGTGCTCCCAGGCCTCCCACCGCCCGTCCTCGAAGCATAATCCTCCTCGGAATTCGTGGCTGCTTTCCTTCTCATATATATTTCATGATGCTCTTTTGAAACTTCTGTACCGCTTGTTTCGGAATGGTAGCTGGCAAGGCTGAGAAAGTGATAAAGCAATCTGCGACTTGGGGTCATCTTTAGAGCTGTGATTCTCCCAAACCAGGAGATTTCCTGTTTCTGTCAGCGTGTCAGGTCACTTTTGAGTTCTTTGAGGAGTGGCGGGAAGTTTGCTTTATATATTCTATTGGATATGATTGTCCCTTATTTCTTTGTCCTTCTCTGAATTTACTCTATTTTCATAGTACTGGGTCATGTGTAATACTTCACTTTGTGTTTTTGCTTGCCATGCACTTTCAGATGTCATTATTGAACTTTGAATTTTCAGTAGCAACCCTCGTACAAACTTGTCAACAATCTCTTCCTGGGTTCAGTCTCAAGTCTTGACCACTAAAATCTGCAAATACTTCTTCAAATCAATTAAAATAATCAGTCCCTCCTTCTTCTTTGCCCTGTAAACAAGCAGTCAATTTATCCCAAACTATTCTTTTCTTGGTCATCAAAGTTTTCAATTTCTCTATTATTCGCAATGGCAAAGCCAACATTATTTGCAGCTTTTCTCCAGCCTTTCTCTCACTATCAATTTTAGTCAAATTTTGCCATGTTTCACCTAATATCGGCATGTCATTTATATTTCTGACCTGTCTCCATATGTCTACAGGAAGAATCACAGGAAACAAATCAATGTCACTCAATGTAAAAACAGATGAATTCAAAACAGATTCAATTCCTTTATAGAATCCTGACAGGTTTTTCCTAATATCAGGGATCGTTTGCTTGATATTATTTACCTCTTGCCTAGAAAAAGGAACATGTACAAACTGTGCAATATAATGGGCTTCTATCGTTCGCGCTGGAGAGGCTCCAGAGGCAGCAACTTCTACTTTCGGGACAAACATGGGAGGCACTTCCTTCATGGGTAATTGCAAGCTAGGTTTTTCTACATTTGTTTGTTTATTAAGCAACAAAGCTAAATCAAGAGAAAAAGCAGTCATTTCAGGCGAAAATGCTCTTTTTGTAAATCATCATTAAATCAGCATGTCTTATTCTTCATACATTCATCTTGTAAATACTCTACCATGACCTGTAATAACTTTCTCTGCAATTCTGGTGTATACTGACTTAAACATATCATGCACTCCCATTGGGGAAATGGCGGCATCTGTAATCCATCTAAGCGCATCTCGTGTACAAATTCTCATCTCTTCACTGACAGGTTTCAACAGCGGAAAAAAACGTTGCTCGACATATGACATATGCGGTTTATCTTTCTTCATTAATTCTCTATACAACCGATCAAAGCTTGTGCTTAAACCCAAATATTCGGCCTACGTGTTCTCGTACTTTCATCGCATTAGCTTGTAGCTTCGAAAGGACAGCCAAATCACGCAACTCTTGCGGTACCACTCTATCGGTCAAATAACTCCATATTTTCACAAGGCAATTCCCTATGCATTCTAATAATACCTGCTGTTCACCAAGGCCTCTGTGATCAGATATAGAACTTTGCACAGCTGCTTCATCACCACCATCAATATACATTTTTGCCCAATCTCTCAGTTCTTCTTTCCTTACTTCGCTAACCGTACTACGAGTCTGTCTACTGCTTCCTTGCACAGGCCCCATCTCTGTAGAACTGCCTACTAAAGCGGCTAACTCATGCACTGACGGTGGTGGAGGAAATGTCACAAGCATAGGGGGAGAGGAACTTGCTACTGGTGCAGATGGAATAAAGGGAATGGGAGGTACATAAGGAGGACTTGCAACGGGGTCAGTACTTTGATGTTCATTTCTTCGCTCATTCAATATTTTGTTTATTAGTTTATCTGATGTATGCAAATCTTGCTGAGGATATATTTTCTGTACATCTAATTGGAAAGCCCTATCCATGTTCCTAAGGGCTTCTGTCTGCTGATGCTGATCATACTCTAGCGCTTTCTCTGCATTCGTTCTATGTCTGCGCGCATGTTTCTCTCTACTTCTCAAACGGAGATTAGCTTCCTTCCTCCAGTCTCTCAACGTCGAACACTGCCGGTCGGGCCTTCTTGCGTAGCAATACTGATTCTAAATGTTGTATACGTGCTAATTCAAAGCTCCCATCATTAGGCCACAGTAGATCTGATACATGTCTGGTCGGCCTATGCCAAATTGCATTAAACACTATTGCCCCTATACTGTATTTTGCATACATTCCATATGCTGGTGACCCAGCGGGTGGCGCGACCTGGCCAGTTTCCAAAGATTGTCTACCGCAGTGGAAAAATCTCACTAGACAGGAAGACAATTTCCCAGGCATGGTTAATCCTTACCCTTTTCTTACCCTGGGCATTTGATCTTTCAAGAGGAACTCTCGACCAATATCAGGACGTTTAAGAATCGGGGCACGACTCACCTGATCAACCAATTCGTCACTCAGGACGCAATTTGTCCGTATACAGACGCAACCAAGAATCGTTGTGAATGCGTGTCTGGCTCAATCTGCCTCGTTCCAGGACCCTTGCCTCGATGCTCTCTGGACGCTGCTCATCGATCAGGGATCGGCTATGTACAGATCTGCAAAGGAGTCTCATCACTTCTACAGGGGCACTCCGAACACCTTTCGATCCCGGCTCGACAGCTCTGTCCTCGATTCGTTTTTTGCCTTCTTCAAACTCAACGTATACGATGGAACATAAGTGGGAGCGTCCCTATTCGGGCGCCATGTTTGCTAGGCCATAAAAACTGCATATGGAAACTAAGGCACAATAACCATATACACTGGTGACATGACCGACGTGAGGTTCGATTTCCAAACAAGTCTGGTTTATTTCCAAGTATCTCGGCCGACTGGGTCTCAACATCTTGCAACATGTGTTCCCAGACCTTGTGAGACACAAGAGAGCGAGCAACGCTCAAGCAACAATATATATACATTACATGGAATCAGTACATTTAGGTTAGGGTTCGGTGATCGACAGTAGTGACAAATATGACACGTTATGACAAGTCTTCATTCAGTCTAAACATAGTTATTCTAGCAATGGCAGCAGAGACAGCTTTCTTGTTATGCTGAACATAGAACTCTTAGTTCAGCAAGAATATCATGTTCGTAGCAGAGAAACAATCCTTAGTGCGTTATCTGTGTGTTTCGGTTCATGCGCTAAGGGTCAGACAGTTCTGAAGCAGAAAATGCCACTCTCTGCAAAGGAGTACCGCTAGAAGAATATAATTCATGGTTTAACTGCCTTTTACTACAGCGTTTGCTAGACAGGCCAGCACCTGGACTACTGATTAGAAGCGGCTTCTGCTCGCCTTCAAGGACTCAGTGAGAGAGAAGAACAATCTATCTCTTCATAGTTTGACATTCCTGTCAGTGTTAGTATTTCAGTATTCAGGCTGTGGCCTTGCACCGTGTGTGAGCTCGAAGCATAGAATACATTTTGCAAAGTGTTTTGAACAGAAAAGAAAAAAGCAAATGGCTGGCATTTCACAAAATGGACGCCCTCTGGTTACATTGACGATTCTGTGATTGCGATGTTTGTCACATGATGCAATTGGTTTCTGGCCAACATACTATAAGAACGTTTCTGATCTAACGATTCTACAAGAACTCTCCTTAATATTTCCAGCATCCAGTGTGTCGCAGCCGGCTTGGAGCATTACCTTCCGTGAAGTAACTGGAGTCGGATGCTTACCGGACATCACCGGTCTACTTTCTTCATTTTATACCGTGAGCTCCATCATCTGTGTGCCAGCCAGCCTACCTAGAGGGAGGTGGGAAGGAAAGCAGAGAGAAGCAAAATACTGAATACTTGTACTCACCTCTAGGTCTTCATCCAGACCCCCAAGTACCACTTACCAGAGGTTCCAAGTTCATCCAGGCCCCTCCCAACCTCACTTTCGTCTGGGATTTCATTCACCAACGGATCAGTTGTTAAAGGAGTGAATGGGATATTCATCCTAATAAAGTTATTCAGTGGGGGCAATGTGTTGGAACAGTCCGGACCAGGCACTCCTGCAGGGCACCAGAGGTAAATGTTACAGGGGCTTTCCTTAATTCGTCTTGTTCGCAACTCTGGTGAATGGCCAATGCCCAGATTACGGCTCCAGGTACCCGCAGAGGCAGTCCAAGGGGAATGGTCTCTGGATAACCTGGTCTAGAAATTTGCTAACACTTCCACCCCACTCCCCCTTCCCCTGCCCCACAATTCCCCTCAACAGGATGGCGCACAAGAAGCACCAGGGACAAGTCACAATTATCCTGGTGGCACCAATGTGGGCTCGATGGCCATGGTTCTCCCATCTCACGAGACTGGCAGTCTCCTCTCCCAGAAAACTGCCATGCCCATACAACATGTTGCAAGACCGGGGGGGAAACACTGCATACGTGCCCCCAAACACTCAATTTAGCAGCTTGGCTTCTGAAGACATAGAGTTTGGGCATCTCCAACTCCCTCAGATGTATGGACATGCTTGGAGAGGCACAGAAACCCAACACCAGACTCAAATAAGTGAAAATGTTTTGTTATCTGGTGCAATACTAAGAATGTCAATCCCTTTGACTGTTCTCCTAAAGATACAGTCCTTTATCTAACACACCGTTTAGACAGAGGACTTGTTTTCAACTCCCTAAAGGTCCACCTTGCCGCTCTCTCTGCGTATACATCTCGGAGCAAGGTTTCATGGTGGAAGATTCCTGTGTTTAAAAGCCTTCATGGAACGGATAAAGGGCCTTCACCCTCCTATTTCCAACCCAACTCCTGGGTGGGACTTGAATGTTCTCTCAAGATTAATGGCGCCTACTTCCGAACCTATGCGCAAGGCTAGCCGGCACTCACTTATAAGACTGCCAGTCTGGTGCCCATTACCTCGATTAGGAGAGTTATTGACCTGCAGGCCCACTCGGTTCAATAGATGTTAGGAGAGCAGTGAAATAATGCCTTGAAAAGACTAAGCCAGTGTGAAAGACAAACCAATTTTTTGTCTCTGTTGCAGCTGGTAGAGAAGGAGGATTGTTAAATGCATCACACTGTGTCTCTCTTGCAAAGGGAGACCTACCCTTTACGACTAGAGCTCACCACTATACTCTGGGCACAGGGGCTACCATAGCATTCATTGCAAATGTTCCTCTAGATTCCGTTCGCAGAGCAGCAACCTGGAGTTCTGTTAATACTTTCATGAAACACTACTACTTAGACACTCTGATTCTCAGGTGGGACAAGCGGTGCTAAGACATCTCTGCTACTGTTCCTTCACACATCCCACCACCATCTCCTGGTACTGCTCGCTAGTCTATGCACAGCATGCAATTCTAAGATTCACAAGCATCAGAAGACCTACATTACTGTAATTGTATTTCTAATGATTGTATCTGCTTGGATTCACATGTGCCCATACTTCCTCCCCACACCTTTTCTTCTGTACTCAGTCACTCTGTTTTTGTTCTGCCGCGCAGGAGCCTTACAAATGGTGGGACCTCGACACATGAAGGATTTTGTGTGCTCTACACATAACGTTGGGGATTGTGTTGCAGTCACGCCATGTCGACGTCCCTTTTTTGATTGTCGGAAAAAAAGATGCAATACTCTGCGATTGCAACTAGATAGCGGACTATATGCACAGCGTGTGAATCTAAGCAGATACATTTCTCACCAATTGCCCTGAGTAATGTGTCATACATTATTAAGCATCACTGGAGGTAGTATTGGGGTTGGGATGATGGAGGAGAGGGCAGGGGGAGCTCCCGCTTAAGCAGAAGTTTAAGCCGAGCTTTAAAGAGATCCATAATTGGGCTGGCATTCATTGTTCTGGGCAGTGGGTGCCAGTTGAATGGGATGAGTAGGGAGAAAGAGCTGGAGCGAGGGGAGGCACAGGGCAGGTATGGGATGATGAGGTTGAGTGCAGAGGAGGATCAGAGGGAACGAGATAGTGAATGAACTGAGATACTTCTCAGTACCGGTCTGATTGTAACACCGTTTATCACTTTGTAGATTAGGAGAGGCAACTTGGAAGGGATATTTTTTTCAATAATAGCCAACCAGCGTGTCAGTAGGTACAAGTAGTGGGACGATCAGGTAGCTTGTAGAAAGTGCAGGTAGCAATGTTGAGGTCTTTGCTAGTGTGAGGAAGGTGTGCAGAGGAAGGCCAATGGGTAGGCTTTAGGCTTGAGCAGTAGTCCAGTTTGCTGATCACAAGTGTTTTGTAGAATGGTAAGAAAAGGAAACTCCATCTTGAGAAGGTTAATATGAGCAGCAGAGGCAGTGATGAATTGTTGAAGTTGCTGGATGTGATCAAAGAGGAGCCCAAGATCTGAAGCCTGTGGTGAGGAAGCAAGAAGGTCGGGCAGAACAGGGATGGAAGAGGTGTGACATTTGAAGCCGGGAGAAAGGACTTCCGTTTCTGAAGAGTTTAGCATGAGGCAGTGGAGAGCCATGCAGAGACTAAGTGCAGTGAGACATTTTTTTAAAACATTTTTTTTTACTTGTGTATATCTAAATGAATAGATTTTACAAGGGTCTTGCTTTTGTTTGTGGTGAGTCTTCAATTTAGAATGATCGGTCTTCAGAGGCCAATCCTTGTTCGTTTGGAAGTTTATTGCATTCTGCCAGGGCGGCTTGAAGAAAGTGAGACATTAATCTGTTCTGAGATAGCTGGGCAAATTTTGAGTGTCCTCAGCAAAAAGGCGATGGTGAAAGCAAAAGGGTGAGAAGTATTCCTAGGCAGAGGTATGAAGTTCGAAGAGCAGAGGGCCAAGGACTGATAATACGGGGGATGCAGACAGGAGAGGGGTGGAGTCAGAGATTTGCGTTACAAGAGATTTTAAAGGATGGACTTTCCAGGTAGGAGGCAATTCAGGAAAGAGAAGATTTGTGAAGCCCAAAGTCCTGGAGAGTGAGTAGAAGAGTGGACAACCATTTTGCAAACGGCAGAAAGATCCAAAAGGATGAGTCTAGAAGAGTTTGGAATGCCAAGTATTAGTGAGAACGTTGGAGTCTCTGTGGAGTGTTTACCATGGAGGCCATAATGAAGTGTATCTCCAAGGCCATTATCCTTAAGGTACTTGGCGATCTCGTCAAAGGACCTGCTCAAGGATTTCTGAATAATGGGAAAGGAGAGAAATTTTGATCGTTTTTTGGTACTTTTGGGTCAGCCGGGTGTTTCTTGAATAGTGGTAAAATGGTTGCATATTTGACTTATGCAGGGAATAGTCCAGTGGGGGGAGGAGGTGGTATTTAAGGAGCTCAGATAGGGGAAAGTGATTAAGTCCAAGTCTTTTGACCATTTGAGGAGCAAAAGTGTTGGTTAGCCCTGCTAAGGGTGGGTGCTCATTAAATAGGAGAGGGATGGGAGGTGTAGAGTAGAAGAGTTTTGGGGAGAGGTGGTGGGAAAAGTTGGGGAGGGAGCGAGAGAAAGGCTGCGAGTAACACATTTACAGAAAAAGTAGTGAGCGGTCATTTGAAGGGGAGAAGGCAATGGATTTTGGCTTTGGAGATGTGAGCAACCATGGTGGGTAGATTACGTTTTTGGGTAGTGATCGTGAAAGTGGGAAATTAGGATTGTGATGTAAGAGTATTTGACAGTCCAGTGCAAAGATTGGGGAAGCAAGGGAATTAGGCCAGGAGTAGGTGGGGTGTGCAGGTATGTGTGGGCCCACCTGGTGCTGTGGGTTTAGTCAAACGTTTTTAAGGTTCCAGCCTCCATGCTAGACCTATCACTAATCTGGAATCTGCACAGGAGATGGTATATTAGTACTTTTCAGAGACTTTGCAATGGCGAGAGAGAGGCTCTCACGGACACAACTGCATGAAGTTAGCATGGCTGTACTTTGTGCAGAATTTAATAAAGGTTGCATTTGGGCTGGGATTAGTCCAGTCTGGCCTGTATGAACTCCAGTTTCAAACAGTATAATGCCTATTGGGTGATACCAATAGCTTCAAAGGTGACAACAGCAGTAAAATGGGTGCCTATTGAGTAGTTTCTTATGCCAATCTAAACCCTACTCGTGCTGTACAGCGCTACCTTGCATAAGCGTAGAGCTCTGCGGCATGCGTGGAGTTCTTGCTTGTTTCCCCTTCTTAATGGAACAGCCCCAGGTTTGGCATTGCCGCCTTAAATGCATGCTCATAATTGCATACAGTACTGCCTCCTACTGGTAATAGGGCCCAGACCTGTATAATGACTCGAATAACTTGCTTGTGTATAGCTCTGCAATGGCCACAGTAAATACCTTTGCCTCGGAAACATAACCATTCACCTGATGCTGGCAGTGTATGGCAAATATCACCAGTAATTGTCTTTCCTTAGCTTGTATCTGCTTAGAATTGCATGCTTTGCCTAGGCCGCCATCTTGTGGTTGGTGCAGAGTATTACAAATTTGAAAAATGGGTGTAGACGGGGGTGTACCTGTAACGCTATTCCTACCATTTACGGGTACTCGTGATCGTTCATGCATCAAAGTCCTCAGATGGTTTTTCTGACATGAAGTGGTCCCTCCTTTTTGTATGTGTGCGTGAGTACACCTTTGCTCCCACGTGGGGATGATGGGTGGGCACATGCAAGCCTCAGCAGATACAATCTACAGAAAGATTACTGCTAAGTAATTATGTTCTGGAGCTTGTGAATCTGCTTGGATTACATGCTTTGCATAAATTAGTAAGCAGTATTTTGTGAAGGAGGCAGGAATCCTGCAAGCCTGGAAGAGAATACGTGTCTTAAGATTGCTTGACCCACCTGTGGGTCTGACTTTGTGTCTCCACACAATAGTGCTGTGTGAAAGTATGTACTGAACGCCAAGTAGCTGCTTTGCTAATGGCCTCCAGGGGGACATTTGCTAGAAAAGCAAGGGTTGCTCATGTGCTTCTTGAATGGGCCCTTGGTGTAAATGGCAATATTTAATAATAATTTAGCATTTATATAGCGCTACGAACCCTCAGGTATCTGAGCGCTGCTTATTATTACCCACAGGGTGTGGTGCTCATTTATCGACCTTGCAAAGATGAAAGGCTGAGTTTGGCCCTGCCAGGATTCGAATCTGCGTCAGCAGGCTCTGCACAGATGTCAAAGCGAGCGCTCTACTTGATGTGCAGTCGGACCAGCTATGGCGTAGCATATTTGTATAAATCAAACAATTGACCTAGCAATAGTTGCTTGGTGACGGCATCTCCTTCTCTCCCTGTTGCTATGGACATGAAAATGTTTAGTTTTTATTGTTTGTAGGTTTGTCAAGTTAGTACATTACTGCCCTCTGTACATCGGGTGTCTAGTGCTCTTTCTCTTGATGGCTGTACGCATTATTTGACGCTTTCCATAAAGGCTATCTACCGGTATTCACCATGATGTTTTGTGATGTGGTGTAGGCGGCTAAGTGTACTTTAAGTGAATTATACAGGAGGCCTAGTCTAATCCGTACATAAGATATAGCAGCATGTCTGGAGCACAGCGATCTATGTGCCTGCTTCTGTTGGCTTTTTTTTACAGCAGAATAATGGATATCCTAGGAGAAACCAGGAAATCCAACATCTTGTAGGGAGATGTATGACCGAACTCTGACCTCAGGAGCAGGTTTAAGTTGTTCATATGAGGTGTCTGGTGTGTTACCTGCTTGTTCTTCTGTGTTAAAAGATCTTGGATTGGTAGAAGCTTGATTTGTGGACGCAGAGACATGTGCGTTAGGTGTGCGTACCATGGCTGTCTTGCCCACATCGGTGCAATGAGAATCATTGTTAAGTTCTCTTGGTGCATTTTGTGAATTATCTTGCGGATGAGTGGTTTCGGTTAAGGGAAGGAAGGGTGTGCACCCCCCGATTACCTCATCTAGTGCGTTGCCTAGGGAGCCTGGTTGTGGGACCTGATATGTAATTTGTGCATTTTCATTTTTTCTTTTGTCACAAATAGTTCTACTATTGGATGACCCCTTGTTGCACAAATCCATTGAGTGTATTGATGGTTCCCACTTGTCAGTATCAGGACCCTGCTGACTGAGCCTGCCAGGCGGTTGTGAACCCCTGGAACATGTGCTTGGATGGATATATTTCGGAGTATGCACCAGTGCCAAATGTTTTGTGGATGGTTGTTTTGAGTTTTCTGCCATATTTGTTGATATAAAATATTGCGGTTGCATTGGATGTCTGTAAGAGTATGTTCTTCCCTTCAAGGCCATTTTGGAAAGAATACAGTGCCAATGTATGTGTTATGTTTTCTGTTTACCACTTCCCCTGCGCAATGAGGTGCATGCAGTGTGCTCCACACCCGGCTATGCAGTTTTCCTTTTCACAGTTAAAGTTCCCTAGCCGTGCAAGCTCAAAGAGCATGTAAGGCTAGGGATGTTTGCTTCCCCAGCCTCGCATGGCTCATTGGAAATGGTTGCTGGGTAGCTGCATGTCTTTATGTGCAAGTGGGTGCTCCTGAGCCTCCTCGCACAGCCAGATGGAGCAGGCTGGAGTGGGGCATCTCGTCACCCACACTCTGGCCTCCTCTACGCATGAGCAGAAACCAGGAAGATTCCTGTTCATGCTAGCAGGTGCCTGAGTGCTGGTATGTTTTTTTTTTTTTTTTTTTTTGTTTTTGCTTTTTTAATTTTATTTTTTATTTAAATTATGTGTATGGATGCATGCACGCTTGTGGTAGTAGGTGAATGAATGTATGATGGATGCTGGTGTGCTCGTGATTGCTGTCTACATTTGTGTATGTTCATTTATTATTTGAGTGTATGGATGCATGTATGCTTGTGTTATCCAGCATGGGATCTTGCATGGATTCACATACTCGTGAATATTCCCCGTCAGGCCAGGAATCCTCGGTAAAAGAACAGTTTCGATTTCACTTACAAACTGTCTTTCCCCTACCCTATAAACCGATCACTGAGCTCTGGGTCATACTTCCCCCAGCCAATGACTGCCCTCTACCTAAGCCCCTCCTCTGGCAGTGGTTGCAGATCTGCTCGCAAGAGAAGGCGTGATCCTACACCATGACCAAGGATTGCTGAACCTGAAGGCTTGGCTCCTGCAGCCTTCGAGTTCGGAGGGTATGAGCTGCTGGCAGACTGCAGGGTGGTTCTTGCCAGGGTATTGTCAACTCTGAAATGCTACAGGCACAAGTGCAAATGTTTGGTGGCGTGGTACCAGATGCAGAAGATCAACCCTCTGAGGGTCACGTTCCCGCAGATTCGTTAGTACTTGTTGTCCTTGCCCAAGGCGGGGCTGGTGCAAGCCTCTCTCAAGGTGCATCTGGTGGCCATCTCCTACTACACCAGGTCTCCAGAACAGTCTTCTCTTTGGTCCCACCGTCTTCCTCGTCAACAAGCCTTTGGTGTTGCCTGTGTTCTTTCTGAAACCTTCGTCGCCCGGCTGAAAGGACTTTGCTCGTGCTCTGAAGTTCTATGTGGTACGCACGACGAGTTTCTGGAAGACATCTCAACTTTTTGTGAACTTTGGTCCTGTGAACCATGGGCAGGCCTTGTACAAGGCTTCCATCTCCAGGTGGCTCTCCGGCTGTATCACCCACTGTGACTGGTTGGCAAACAGACCGCTGCCCGGCCGTCAAAGAGCCCATTCTACCAGAGCGATCTCTGCGAGGACTGTGTTCCTGTCTGCTGTGCCCCTGATGGACATCTTAAGCGCTGCTACGTGGAGGTCCACGCACACAGGATTCGATTGCGTCGCAAGATACGATTCCAGGGTCAGCCAAGCAGTGCTATGCAACCTGTTCGCGTGAAGGTGAGCCTGTTCTGGAGTATTTGCTTCTGCTGAGCCTTGCCACCTCCCATGGTTGTATAATGTTGTACTGCTATGTATTCTTTATTCATGAGCATGTGAATCCATGCCAGACCCCGTGCTGGAGAAGGAACAAGGTGCTTACCTATAACTATTATTCTCCTGCATGGGTCTGGCGTGGATTCACATGCAAACCCTCCCGCCTGCCCCTCTGTGGCTCTTCTTGGTCATACTGCCACTTTACGCGCTACCAAATCTGAAGATGGCTGCCAGAGGAGGGGCTCGGGGAGACGGCAGTCATTGGCTACCGGCATTATAACCTGGAGCTCAATAATTGGTTTATACGAGAAAGACAGTTTGTAAGTGAAACTGGTTTTTCTTTTACTGAGGATTCCCGGCCTGACGTGGAATGTTCATGAGCATGTGAATCCATGCCAGACCCCATGCTGGAGAACAATAGTTACAGCTAAGTAACTTGTTCCTTGTGAGTGATGTTGGGTAAGAATTTGTAGAGTCCAATTGGTGTGGGACTTTACAATCCTAATCTCTTGGTATTCGGTAACCCACCTTTTTCAAAATGGCCTGTACTACAGAAGTTGGTAGAGTGAGTGAGCAGCCAGGCTTATTTTAAGAGGGTTAATGTGAGTTGTAGAGCTGTATAATGTAATTGCAGGTATCCAAGTAAACACTTACAGTTATAGTATAAATATTTATTTATACACAAGGATAATTGGACAATCTTTAAAAAGTAGCAACTAATAGTAACATTAATATAAAAGTTAGGATTCAGTTCAACAAGAGCAATAAAGTAAATGAGTAAACTTTTCTTATGCTAAACATATTCCAGCACACTGAGTGATGTCCTTTGAGATCAGTACTAGCACTTATTTGTGATCACCGTTACAAGATTGAGTTTCAAGTAGGGAAACTTTGGGTCAGAACATACTTGGTAAGTAATAAAACAGTTAGATTCTCCCAGAGGGATGTAGGCAGTATTTTATCCCAGCAATAAGTGTTCAACAATGAAAACATGTAAGGGAACAATCACTGCCAAAGCCAATGGGTCCGGAAGAGGAGCCTTTAGGGTGCTAGGAATGCCAAAGTCAATGGGCCAGTTCAAAGTTCTGATGCACTCCTGGGGAGGGTCCTGGCGGTGGTGGAGAGGTTTGGTGGACTCTCGGGACTCAGACTTAACATTAATAAATCAGAAGTGTTCCCTATCACAGGGGCCACAGAGAAGCCACGGGGCCTGCATGGGCTACAGTGGTGCCCGACGCATGTTCTATATCTGGGAGCATGGATTGCTCGGACTGCTCAGCTATCCCGAGCATTGAACTACAACCTGCTTGTGGACTCGTTGTGCCTGAAACTAAAGCGCTGGGGGGCCCTCCCGGTATCCATGATGGGTAAGATCGCACTGGTGAAAATGATAATCCTTCCTAAGCTATTTTACCTATTTAGCACGGTGCCGGTGTGGCCGGGGCGTGTTTTATTCACTAAAATTGCAGGCGCGTGCTCCTCATTTGTATGGGATGGCCATCCGAGAGTGGGCTGGGGGACACTTACAAACGACTACATGTACGGTGGCTTGATGGCCCCAGACTTTGAACTCTACTACCTGAGCGCGCAGGCACAACATGCGAACCAATGGGCGACGACATTTATCAACCCAGCGGGCCCAGTACCTAACCAACTGGAAAAAGAGGCCACACTAGCACTCCACCAAATTACACGGTCAGGTGTTAAGCATTATAACTCCCTGAGACCTTCTAAAGTGGTGATCACTGCGTGGTCCAGGATTGTTGAAATGTACAATACTGAAAGGATATACCACCCTAGTATGCCGCTCTGGGGTATGCCGCAGACTCCTTTTACGTCAGAGGGAGAGACGGCCCGCCACTGGTCTGCTAAGGGCATAACACAATGGGGGCAGATATTTGTGGACGGGCAGTTCATTCGATGGGAGGATATCAGGGAGGAGGTGGGTAACACACCTACGGCTAGGCGACAATACTCAGGTCTGCGGGCAGCTACACAAAATATATGGCCAACCTTCCCTGATGAACCCCCAGTCAACATGGGACTGGGATACATGTTTATGGGGGGACGCCAAAAAATAACAGCTTCCACACTGTATAAGACCATACTCCACACACGCCCACAAGAGCAGCGTCCGGCAAGGGCAAAATGGGAACAGGACCTTGGAGAAGAGGTGGGGGAAGAGGAGTGGTCTCAATACTGTGCACTCGTGAAACAGATATCCTGCAATTCCAAATACAGGCTAATCCACTATAAAATTCTTCAGAGAACACATTACACCCCAGAGAAACTCAAACGCATATACCCAACCATGACAGGGGAATGCCCGAGATGCCATGCGGACAATGCTGGCATTTATCACATGCTTTGGGGGTGCAGTGCACTGAGGGGATACTGGGAAGCTGTATGTCAGACGATAGACGAGATGGCAGACCACCCACTAGAGTGGACCCCACGATTATGCCTGTTGGGGTCAATTGAGAAAATAAGCCCGAGTTGGCGAAAGCTTCTGAATGTAAGTCTGCTCCTCGCCAAAAGGGCGATCCTCCTCAGATGGAAGAGTGCGCACTCCCCTACTAAGGCGGACTGGGAAAGGGACATGGCATGGGCGAACGACATGGAGGAACTGTATATTGATACTGTGCTCCCAGCCTCGCGCCCGAAAAACATTTGGGGCAGGTACAAACAGTATCTCGCCGAGAAAAGCGGACTTGAACAACTTGATGCTGTAATGTGATTCATATTGTAAAATGTAATGTCTATAATTATGATGTCTCTGTAACCAAGTGAAAGTAGTGACCAAGTGCAACAAAAATAAAGGTTTTAAAAAAAAAAAAAAAAGTTCTGATGCACTCTTCTTGGAACAATGTTTTAAAATAGTCAGTACTTCTAAAACTCAAGAGGAGCCACCTTGAAGAAGCACAAGCTGGGAGGCCAGCCCAAGTGAGTTGAGGTCAACTCAAAGGTTTACAATAGTGCTCCCCAAGCCAGGAAGCACCACAAATGGCCAACGGTAGATGTACCCCAATCCTCACAGTACTTGAGAATTGAAGAATTGGTGCCAGCTGGATGCCTTCCTGTTGCAGTGTAGTAGATCCTTGTTCCTGGTCCTTCGTCGTGGTGATGAAAGGGAGGACGTCTGGCGGGCTAGTGCGGCAGCACTCGGGAGTGGGACTCGGCAGCAATGGATTCTCCTGGATTCAGCAGCCTTTTGTGGCTTTGGGGCCTTTTTTCTCAGCGCCAAAAAACGAACAGCTCTGGTTAGAAGTTACTTGATCCATCGGTCCTGGACTCTGTGAAGGGACTCTGGATGAGGATTTCCTGTTTCTGTGAGGTCATCTGGATGCCCACAAAGTTTTGGCCGGATTCCTACTTCCAAAGACGATCCACTCAATGATGGTCAGTGTTCCCGGGCACTGGGATTCTGTAGCCTTCGAAAGTCACAGAAAGTCAGGGCTTGCACCAAAACGAAGCTAGTCTCGAGGCTAGTTGGTCCCACCAGCCCAAGGGAGGAAGTCTTCCCAGTCGAAACAAAAATGCAGTCAGCACAGCCGCAGGGCTTCACCAGGCACTTCGCACCCAGGAGGGCGCTGCTGGCGTCTCTTTGCGTCTTCATCGGATGTTCTCCTCCTTCATTGGTCCTCCATTGGTCGACTCTGCCTCTAGTCCCAAAAACCTCACCTTTTTTAAGTAAGTTCCCATTCATTCACAGCCCTTGGGCTGTCAATCACCCAGCCAGCCAATCAGAAATGTTTCACTCAGGTACACCTAAAGCCAAAACGACAGGGACGTTTTGGGACCCTGACCCACTGGAGCCTGGGCGGGCTTCAGATCAGAAGCCCGCCAAAGACAAAATGCACAAAGGACTCCATCCGGATTCAAACAGAGTAAAAGCTCAAACTAACAAGAAATGGCAAAAAAGAAGACTGGGGCATTTTTTTAAAAAAGCTCGCCTATGGGTGCTGCACTGCAGCTGAGAAATCAGCCTGCAGATGGATGGCACAAAGGTAGTTAAAAAAGGTAGTAAAAAAGGAAACCACTGCCACCAGCCATTCAAATTAGCTAGTGTAACAATAAATTACGTGAGAAGCGGGATAAGGAGTTACTATGTAACCCCCGCCAGCACTCCACATAGGGTGGTGTGTGCTGTACCCACAAAAGAAAAGGGAAGTAAGACCAAAGTCATCTTACTATTCTCTCAGTGGCACTGCACAGAGGTGCTGTGTCGCAATGCAAAAAGCAAATGCCTGTGGAGTTTTTGTGAACTTTGGTCCTGTGAACCATGGGCAGGCCTTGTACAAGGCTTCCATCTCCAGGTGGCTCTCCGGCTGTATCACCCACTGTGACTGGTTGGCAAACAGACCGCTGCCCAGCCGTCAAAGAGCCCATTCTACCAGAGCGATCTCTGCGAGCACTGTGTTCCTGTCTGCTGTGCCCCTGATGGACATCTTAAGCGCTGCTACGTGGAGGTAGTTGGGCAAAAGAGTTGGGTCTCTAAGGTTAAAAGGAATTGGCACAGAAAGAATTCTCCGTAACAAGTGCAGGATGGGTGCTTGTGTGAATGAGGCCGAGTGCTTGCTGTGTCTGTTTGTTTGTGCTGGTCCAAGATAATTTTGGCAAGTGGGGGTAGGAGGTTTGTACAACAAAGGCATTTTAAAAATTCCTTTGTTGCGCAATGCCACCCCCCTCCCCACTGACCAAAATGATCTCTCCGTCTGAGGTGCTGTAGGGCGCAGGGGACAGGAATGGTGTGTATTTTTTTTTTGTTGCTTTAATCTATGTCTAGTTAAAAACACCTTCTCCAGCTTGGGTTCTGGCATGGATTCACGTGTTCATGAATATTCCCTATCGTCAGGCTGGGAATCCTCAGTAAAAGAAAGCATTTGTTTCACTTTCAAACTGTATTTTCTCCTCTAAACCAATCAGTGTCAAATGGGTCATACTCCCCCAATCCCCCTCCGCCCAGCCCCACCCAATGACAGTCCCCCTCCTAAGACCCTCCTCTGGCAGCCATCTTCAGATTTTCACCACACGCGTCAGTGTTGGGAGTCCTTGTGTTTTGCCCTGTGAGCTACTTCTACATTTTCGTTTTTCCACGGAAAAAAGTTCTATTTTTATTCTATGAAGAGCATGTGTGCTAATTTCTCCAACTGCTGACAACTGGGATCCTTTGTTGGCTTTCCGCACCCCTCAAGGGTCGAACATCATCAGTTTCCAGAAGGCCATCGGGCCTACTTTGCGCCCACCGATCATAACAGAGGAGAAGACGGGAGATCCCTCTTCAGGCCCTTCACCAAGTTTGGGCTACGGTACGTGTTTGTGGACAACAAGCAAGGAGAGTGTGAGATCTGCCTCAGCTTCTCCAAGAAGATGAAGGATCAACACAGACTGGCGGCATGGCTGAATGCCAAGACCACTGCCCTTGGCTCCGAGCAGGGCCATGCCTCACCCAGGACGGCGGTCCGAGGAGCGGGCTTCTAAGTCCTTTGAGGGCACCTCATCCGTGGGGGCCCAAGACAAGGCCAGCACTGCAAGTCTTGTTCCATCGAGATAGCTGTGCAAGCAGGACCTGCGATGGGTAGGGTGCGCACCATCCGCCTCCATTGCCAGCGATCGAGCTCCTGCTCGGAGCGGAAATCGTCCAACCCGGCTACGTGGCGGGAGAAGCCTGAGAAGCCGACCTGCCCAAGCGGCTCAAGAGAAGTCTTTGTGGACGATGGAGCTTGTGGCGGAGGCTCTCACGAAGGCTTAAGGGGCTGACCCTGTAAAGGTAACCCCCACAGCGCAGAAGGTTTCACTGCCTCAGAGGTGGGAAATCGCTGCAGTGACGGTGACAAAGTCTGCTGGCATGCCGGTGAAGAGAATGCATTCTCTGATCCCGCCTCGGACCCCTCTGGGTTGAAAAAAGGAGGCGGGCAAGGAGGTCCCAGACCAGCCCTGTAGAAGTTGCGTCCACAAACGACAGACTTGGAGGCCTTACACACCCACCACAAGGACTTGCAGGACGACGGCGACGCTGGCGAGGACGATAGCATGGGGGATCACCCAGCTGAGGGATGTATCTCTGGACATCCTGTCGACCCTCCACACTTTGGTGCCGGAGATCCAGACGAGGATGCCACAGGGCCTGTTTCCGATGGCCCCCGATCAACCTATGGCAAAGAAGAGGAAGCATCATCCGACGCCCCATTTCAACCTCCACATCTGCGCCAGGCGCCCTCACCCCCAATGGACACAGGGATGGATACGGCCACGACTGATGACTATATAATCACAGTGGGCAGCGGGTCCCCGCAGCCGAGGGCATCCCCACCAGATGAGATGAGGTGAGGTTGTTCCATTCCATGGTTGCCAAAGCCTCCTAGCTTTTCCAGCTTGTGCCAGAGGATTCCAAGAAGGAGGGTTGCGTGTACAAGAGGCGCAAGGCCGAGAGGAAGACAATGGTGGTTTCCTTTCTGGATGGCATGTGGGAGGGAGGGCCTGGCCCTCTTGAAGAACCCTTGCACAGCTCTAGTCAAACGGGATAGGCTGGAGAAGAAGTACAGGCATCCACACCTAAGTGCCTGAGGTTGCAACCACCGCCGGATTCTGTGGTTTCGTCGGCCGTGTGGAAATGCCCGGCTAATCCGGTCTTCAGTACCTCTGGACAGTGAGGGGAAGAAGATGGACGCCATAGGAAGTAAGGTCATTTATACTGCAGCGTCCACCATCAAGAGTGCCAACGCACTGGTGATCCTGGCCAGGTACGACAGGGAGCTGCGGTACAAGCTGGGCCCGATTCTGGAGTTCCTCCCTGACCCCGAGGATGGATGCGATTGGTCTCTTCAAGGAGGCCGAGGTAGTATCGGAACGCACCATCACGGTGGCGTTGGACATTGCCAACACTGGGATCCGGCAGATGGGGAACAGTGTCTGCCTTTGTCGTGGGGGCTGGTGGAAGGCCAAGAATTTCCGCTAGGAGGTCCAGGCGAGGGTGCTGGACATGGCTTTTTTTTCAACTGAGAACCTTTTTGGGAAAGTCGTTGACGAGTCCCTGCAGGCCATCAAGGCGGATACAGAGATGGCATGCTCCAACAGCACTACTCTTCCCTTCACTCCTCCAGAGGAAAGTCGAACAGGTTGTCAAAAGGTTTTTCATTGTCGTACTGCCATCCTTCAAGATCCATGACTCGGGAGGCCTACACATGCCGTTCCCAGGCCTATGTTGGCGGAGGCCAGAGCGCCGTCGCCCGTAAGGCAGGACGACGGCGCCAAACCAGGCCTGAACTGGCCAGGACATTGGGCCCCCTGTCAATTTTCCTGAATTCCTATAATATTTTTTCTCTGTGGTTGGGTTTGTTTGGCCTTAACTTTTATCTGCAGTGTGTGTGGACAGTCTCCCAAGCCAAGATGGTGGTTCGCATCTGGCACCCTGATGGGCGGGTGAGAGACAAAGGGCAGTGGCTGGGCATTCTAAACTGCCTTTCATTATCATCAGCCAGCTCAGAAGACCTACTGTTCAGGAGCTCCATTTCTTTAGGCCAAAAAACTTTGGGCCATCTTTTGGAATTAAGTTAGTCTTTGGGTCGGGAACAGAGGAGAGAAGCAGGCAGCAATTTAAGCCATCACATTTCCAGCATAAGCCAAGTGTTCTACCGCTAATGTTCTGGATAGACTGTCTAATTCAGTTTGTGGAAAGCTTGCCTTTATTTTAAACAAAGCCTTCGTACTGTCTTTAAAAAATGTCAGTTTGGGTTTCAGTATCATTTTAGCGGCGAATAGTGTTCGAGTGAAAATAAACTGCCTTTCATTTATGTTTCGTTTGTGTTTTTGAAAAAACAAACTCACTAAGGGAAAGTCGGCTATGTGCCCCGTTCTGTTGATAAGCAATGTGCGCATTGGAGTCTGCCTTTCTACACAAGAGGTTTCCGAGACTGGCGCCAGCACGTTCTTAACAGCACTTGCTTACTGTCGGGGAAAAAAATATATTTCCATTTTTTTATTTAGTTTTTTCATTGTGTGGCAGCTTGCCCTGCACATACTTCAATTCTTTTCCCAAATATTGTTTCATGTTTGGAAAAGAACGTGACTCCCAGCATGGTTTGCACAGAGACTTTGGTAATTGACGTTCATGTGTGCATCTTTTAAAACTTGGGTTGCGCAGTGACTTTGCGTCAATAATTCTTGCTATGGTGCGGGTAGCGCGGCGACTTGGTAAGGCATGGTGCGGGTAGCGAGGCGACTTGCATTGGAGGCTTTGGAAAAAGGGGCTTCTTCGAGCAACTCAGGTTCACTTCAAACCTGCAACTCAAGCCTCAGGAGGATTTCAGAGACCGTGTTTATGGAATACTTCATCTGAATGCTTTTTTCAGTTTAAAACTAAGCCGCAAGCTCATGTAGAGTTGAACTAAATTGCATTAATGAATCAGCCAACTCTTTTCTAGTTTTTTCAAGAACCTCAGACTTTCATGTTAAATTAACAAGTAACTAGTTTATTAAAAGTAACAGACAAGAAATAAAGACTTCCTCTGGGCCGTTTGCAGAGGAGTACCAGGTATTTAATTTTTAATTATTTTCTAAGGAGTCAGGGGAAGTAGGGCACAGGAATTTATGTATGAGTGTAGTAATTAGCAATACATGATCTCTATTCCTTCTTTCCTCTAGAGATCCACAAGAAGTAGTTGAATGAGATCTGGGATTTTATTATGTTTTATCCACTTCCCCTTTCCCCCTGGAGTGTGCCATGCTCGAGGGACTATTGGGGTTCAGCAGCTTTTTCAGACAACTTTTCAACTCTCAGCCTGACACACTCCCACCCGTGCACCCTGGTGGGAGGCCGGCTGATAGGGTTTGTCAGCGAGTTGGAAAAGATCACCACTGGCAGATGGGTGCTGGGTGCTCATGCCCAAGGACGTACCCTGGAGTTTCAGCACAGGTGTCCGCAGATCCCTCCGGTAACCCGCAAGAGCAGCACATCCCTCAGCTCTTGGAGGAGGTATTTTGTATTTATTTTTATTTATATAGCACTTTAATCCAAAGTGCTTAACAAGAGGAACAAGCATAATACAATAAGCAATACATGACAATTGAATCAGAACCAGAGGACAGTACAAGGAACAATTTACAATATTGATAGGAAGGTGCTAAAGTAGAGGGGCTAAGCGAGGGAGGGGGTGGGAGGAGTAGGAAGAGGTAGAGTCAGTAGTGAGAGAGGAAAAAGGAAGCTGGGGGTGAGTGGAAGAGATAAGATTTTAGAGAAGTGCAGAATGAGGAGTAGGAGGTAATAGAGCGTACAAGAAGGGGTAGGTGGTTCAAATGGAAGGGAGCGAGAAGTTGGAAGGAGCGGAAGCGCGAAGGGGCACTGGTTGGAGGAGGAGGAGGAGGAGAGAGAAGAAAGAGATCCACAGAACAGAGTGAGCGAGAGGGAATATAAAAAGTGAGAAGGGAGGATAGGTAGGGGGGGCAAGGGCATAGAGGACTATGACGACTAGACAGAGGAAATTAAATTTACGCTGTGAGTGAAAAGAGAGCCAGCCTAGTGAGTTGAGAGGAGAGGAGATAGAATCATGAGGAGAGAGAAGGCAGAGGGAGCGGATGGCAGAGTGGTAGATGGATTTAAGGGGGGAGAGGGGACAGGAGGGGAGTCCAAAGAAAAGAGTGGAGCAGTAGAAAAGTCTGGAGAAGATAAGGGAGGTGACTAAGAGTTTAGTAGCGTGAAAGGTTAGGAAGGGGCGAACTTTACGAATGTTATGGAGGTGGAAACGGCAATATCTGGCAGTGAGAGAAATATGGCGAGAGAGGGAGAGGTGGGGGTGTGACAATGTGACAGCATATGAGCCTTCTTACTTGTGTCTACATGTGGTTATGTACAGTGGGGAATACTATTAAAGCCTGAATACAGAACCAGGAAATGATCCCTCTATGGACTTTCCTCTAATCAAGGCTGTGTTTTGGTATCCTAGGGAACTGTAACGCTCACCTGATTCCCGTAGAGGCACCGGTCTTGACTGGGCGTATACCGTATCTTCAAAGGTGATGTGTAACACACGGCTGGCTCTTTGGGCTGGACCTCTGTGCACTGTATGTCTGACTCGAAGGGTAAGATGTCTTAGGTAAGTGAACGCCGTGCTCTTCATCTGCCTCGGGGCAGGGTGCTGTAACCAGTTTCTTCACTGGATAAGGGGAGCAGGCCTCTTGACTTCAGAGGACTGCTGTCCGTCGTTTACTGCACGAACGGTAAGTTTCGAGTAATTCTAATGTCTTTAAAGTCTTTAGTAATGATGTTTCTTGTTTTGCAGGGTTCCGGCGATGGCGGATGACGGGCTGAAGTGAATTGAAGATGGAGCCCGTGTGATGAATAGAAGCGCCTGGAAGCACGTAAGTAAGCGCTTGTTGCCTGCTTCACGATGCGCTCTAACTGTCTTTTTATTTTGCAGGTACAAGTTCAGAGCGGCTGCAGGGTGCCGGAATACCCACTGGGTTAGATGTGGAAAGGAGTAATGGCACGTGAGTATTAAAGTTCCCCAATGTCTTTAAACGCACCTTGTTTTGTCTTTCAGATGCGGGATGCAGCGCCGAAGGCCTCCGGAGCGTGCGAAGAGTTGGTAAGCTTTTGTCTTTCAGATGCCGGAATGCAGTGTGAAGACCTCCGGAGCGCACGAAGAGTAGGTAAGCCTTTGTCTTTCAGATGCCGGAATGCAGCGCGAGGCGTTGGTGACAGCCGATGGACCAGGTAAGTGAAGAGCTGTCACTGAAGACCGTAATGCTAACCTGTTCTTTCTTGTCTTTATAGGTGTTGCTGACGACTGGATTCAGGATGGTAATCCTTTTTCCTTAGGCCCAGGATCAGATGCAGAAGACACGATGAGCGTTCTGCTGCAGAGGATGCAGAATAACGCAAAGCAAGATTCATCCATCGGGTGTGGTTTAAATAGCCTCCTGTAGTGCCTAGGTGTCTCCTTCCACAGCCACGCCTAGGTAAGAAAAGAGTTCCTGCTTTCCAGAAGAGTTCCAGTGTTCTGAATCTAGGGAGTGGCTCCTGCCCCACCCAACAGGAAAAGTAGTTCCAAACAGAAGAGGATCAGAGGCTCAACTGGCAGGCAAGTAAGCAGAATGGTCTGCTGCAGGTAAGTCCACCCAAGCATTATGAGCCCGGCGCTTCCAGCGCTGGGACTGGGCATATTTATGAGCCTGGTGCCACTGGCGCCAGGACTGGGTCCAAAAGGTCCCAATTGGGACTGGTTGGCACTCGGAACCTGGGTTATGGATCTGCTTCCAAGGGAGTTGGGAAAACCCTGACCTTTTGGAAGCAGAGATCATGACAGTACCCCCCCCTCAAGGCCCCTCCCAAACCGGGCTTCTCCGGGGGTTTTGGCTTGTCAGGAAATGTTCGGTGAAATCTTTTGATTAGGCGAGGAGCGTGGACATATTCAGCAGGTTCCCAGGATCTCTCTTGGGGGCCGTAGCCTTTCCAGTCAATTAGGTAAAATAGTTTAGATTTGGAGATGTTGGAGTCCAGAATGCTTTTGACTTCAAACTCGAGTTCTCCATCAACTAGGATAGGTTTTGGAGATTTAGTTAGTCGGGTTTGAGGTTGCACGGGTTTTAATAGAGAGACGTGGAAGACCGGTTGTATCTTCATGTGCGGGGGCAAGTCCAACTTGACCGCTACTGGGTTTACTATGGTAGTGATGGAATAGGGACCAAGGTATCTTGGGTTGAATGTGCGTGGCCCTTTTAGAGGTAGATATTTGGTGGATAACCAGACTTGATCCCCTACTTGATATTGAGGGGCTTCCTTCCGATGTTGATCTGCTCCTTTCTTGTATTGTTCTTTAGCCCTTTGAAGGTGAGAAACAGCTTCCTTAAAGGCTTGGGTGATTGTAGAATGCAGGTAGTCTACTGCTGGTGTTTCAAGATCTTGGAGGGGATCCAACTCCGAGGTTCGAGGGTGACTGCCGTACAAAAGAAAAAACGGGGTTTTCCCAGTTCCTGAATGGACAGAGTTATTGTAGGCATATTCGGCTATCCAAAGGATGTCTTTCCAAGTTTTTTCAGTTTGTTGCAGCATGCAGCGTAAATACTGTTCCAGAGTTTGATTGGTCCTCTCGGTTTGTCCGTCGGTCTGAGGGTGGTGACTGGTCGATAGTCTCACATCAGTTTGAGCCGACCGACAGCAACTTCGCCAAAAATGAGAAATAAATTGACTACCTCGATCTGAAATTAGAACCGAAGGAAAACCGTGCAGTCGGACGATGTTTTCGAGAAATTCTCGGGCCAGAGTTGCTGCTGTTGGCAAGCTTTTGAGCAGAATGAAATGCGCCATCTTGGAGAATAAGTCCACGATTACTAGAATCGTATTGTATCCGGAGAATGGAGGTAGATCGGTGATGAAGTCCATAGAAAGCGTATGCCAAGGGCGAGGTGGGATGTCAATAGGGGGTATGAGGCCTGCTGGTCTTTCCTTTTGACTCTTGTTTTGGGCGCATACTCCACAGGACATTATAAAGTCTCTGATATCTTTTTTCCAAGACGGCCACCAGAAGTAGCGCTTGATCTTTTCTGAGGTCTTGGCCATACCGGGATGTCCTTCCATTAAAGAATCGTGATAACAAGAGATTACTTTTTTCTGTAAATCTGTGCTGGGTAGGTATAATCGTTCTTGGAAATACAATAAGTTGTCCTTTACTGCAAAGTCCTTTCCCTGCAGATGCCAATTCTGTATGTCTGCTGGAGTTACAAGTTGCCTGGCTTTATCCTTAACTTCCTCTATGGATTCTGTGGCGATTACACCCAGTATTCTTTGTTCGGAAATGATTGGTACAGGTTTAGGGTTGATCAAGTGTTCTTCCACTCCCATCCGAGAAAGGGCATCAGCTTTACCGTTCTTTGTACCAGGTCGATAGGTAATTATGAAGTCAAACTCGGCAAAGAATAATGCCCAACGGAGTTGTCTAGAGGATTGGGCTTTTGCGGTTTTCAAATATTGCAGGTTTCGGTGATCCGTAATCACAGTAACGGTGTGTCGGGCCCCCAGCAGATAATGCCGCCAAGCCTTAAAGGCAGACTTGATAGCCAGAAGTTCCTTGTCAGTAATCGTGTAATTGATTTCAGGAGGCGAGAATTTGCGGGACCAAAATGCCACGGGATGCAACTGATTGGTTACCGGGTCCTTTTGTGATAGAACTGCCCCCATGGCAAGGCTTGAAGCATCAGTTTCCACGATGTAGGGGAGTTCAGGGCAAAGGTGTTTTAAGATTGGTGCAGAGATAAATTTAGTCTTCAAATCCTGGAAAGCTTGTTCCGCCTCGGTAGACCATTCAAAACGTTTGTTTTTCTTTAACAAGGCAGTGATGGGCTGGACTATTCGAGAGAATTCGGGGATAAACCTGCGGTAAAAGTTAGCGAAGCCTAACATGCTTTGCACACCTTTTACGGAGGATGGTGATGGCCATTTGAGAACTGCATCGACCTTCTTTGAATCCATACGCACTCCGCCAGGTGATAATATGAATCCCAAGAATTCAACTTCAGTCACGTTGAAAACACATTTTTCCAACTTAGCGAAAAGTTTGTGTTGACGCAATCTTTCGAGGACCATTTTCACGTGTTTCCGATGTTCAGATTCCGATGAAGAATAAACGAGGATGTCGTCAATGTAAACAACAACACACACATCTATGAGCTCTCTGAGGACATCGTTCATAAAATATTGAAAGGCGGCCGGGGCATTGCAAAGTCCGAAGGGCATGACCTGATATTCAAATAGCCCATACTTGGTGCGGAAGGCCGTCTTCCATTCATCGCCCTCTTTTACTCGTACCAAGTGGTAAGCTCCTCTAAGATCCAGCTTTGTATACATGCATGCTTTTCTGACTTGGTCCAGGAGTTCAGGGATCAAAGGTAACGGATATGTATTCTTAATTGGGATCTGGTTCAGGGAGCGATAATCTATACAAGTTCTAAGGTCTCCTTCCTTTTTTGGAACGAAGAACAAAGCTGAAGAAGCAGGGGACTTGGAAGGATGAATAAACCCATTTGCCAGGTATTGATCCAGGTATTGTCGAAGGTGAAGGTTCTCAGGCTCGGTGAGGGCATAAATTCTACTACAAGGAGGAGTAGATCCAGGTATCAGGTCTATCTGGCAGTCATAAGACCTATGAGGAGGTAGAGAGTTAGCCTGATCCTTCCGGAAAACATCTTGGTATTCTAGGTATTCGGGAGGTAACTGGGGAGTCTCTGAAGAAATTGCTGCCAGTGCAACACCAGGTGGAGGGTGACAAGTAGAGACACATTCTGGAAACTGGACTGTTCTTGCTCGCCAATCGATCAGAGGATTGTGTTTCTCTAACCAAGGTATTCCTAGAATAATCTGAAACTGAGGGGGCTTGATCACATCGAACACGATCTTCTCATGGTGTCCATCTTGACTTACTAGCGTCACCTCTTGAGTGGTATGCGTTACTGGCCCGGAGGCTATCTCCGTACCATCCACCGTAGTAATGACGTCCTTTACAGCCTTGGGACAAAGAGTTAGATTCATCCTCAAAACCATTTCATGATCCACATAATTGCCGATGGCACCGCTGTCGACGTAAGCTTCAATTGCATGTAATCGATCCGGATTATCAGGGCTAATGAGGACCATAGGTATCACGAAATGCGAGGTCACGGAACTGGTTTTCACGCTCGGCAAGAGGACCTCTATTCTTGTCGGGCGAGGTTGTTTCCCTGCTCAGAGTTTGTAACTTTGGTAACTGCAGCTCCTACTGCCTTCTTGGCAGGTTTCACCGGACAGTCTCGAAGAAAGTGCCCTGATTTTCCGCAATAGAGGCATAATTGCAACTGTTTTCTCCTTTCCCGCTCCTTTTGTGTTAGAGGACCTTTCAGACCCCCTATTTGCATGGGTTCCCCGGAGTCTACTCCTTTGGAAGGAGTTGGCGGTTTGGAAAATACTCGAGCATCAAACTTGGAACGATCGGCCTTCCTGTTCTGCAGTCTGTGATCTATTTGAACGACTAAGTCTATATAGTCCGAACAATCTTGTGGGGGGATTCACTACTTGGGCTAACAAATCTTTGAGCTCTCCACGTAGACCTCTATAAAACAGCGTAATCCTTTTGTCCTCAGGCCATTGAGTTTCCACTATCAGTCTGTTGAAAGACGCAATATAAGCCAAAAGGTCTTGATTACCTTGTCGCAACGAAAGAAGCTCATTGTCCAAGGCCTGCCCCTGTGAATGTCTTGCGAACTGTTTTTACATACTGAGCTGAAAAGCTTGAAAATCATGGAGGACCGGATCATCTTGATTTACTAGAGGGATCGACCAGTCTGCCGCATTGCCACTAAGGTACGAAAGCACGAAAGCTACTTTAGCTTGATCAGTTGGAAAGGCTGCTGGCCGGCATGAGAAATGCAACCGGCACTGATTGATAAATACTGCAAACCTCTTTGGGTCACCAGAAAATCGTTCGGGCAGAGCCAGAGGTACCTTCCCAGGTAGGTTGATCTGCACTGGATTCATAGAGGATGTAGAAGGAAGATTTCCCCCAGATGCGGGTAACGGGGTCTGTCCGGCTTGTGACTGTAGCAATTGTCTAGCAAGATCATCTGTTCGCTCCTTGGAAATAATCAGTTCCCTTCTTAGAGCGTTCGTTTCCTGACGGGCTGCATGCACTTCTGCCCTTAGTTCCCCAAGTAACTGGGCTAGCTGGTCGGTATCCGAGGTTTCCATAGCGCCTGGACGGGAGTTTTGTGGTAGGCTTTGCGTTCTGTAACGCTCACCTGATTCCCGTAGAGGCGCCGGTCTTGACTGGGCGTATACCGTATCTTCAAAGGTGATGTGTAACACACGGCTGGCTCTTTGGGCTGGACCTCTGTGCACTGTATGTCTGACTCGAAGGGTAAGATGTCTTAGGTAAGTGAACGCCGTGCTCTCCATCTGCCTCGGGGCAGGGTGCTGTAACCAGTTTCTTCACTGGATAAGGGGAGCAGGCCTCTTGACTTGAGAGGACTGCTGTCTGTCGTTTACTGCATGAACGGTAAGTTTCGAGTAATTCTAATGTCTTTAAAGTCTTTAGTAATGATGTTTCTAGTTTTGCAGGGTTCCGGCGATGGCGGATGACGGGCTGAAGTGAATTGAAGATGGAGCCCGTGTGATGAATAGAAGCGCCTGGAAGCACGTAAGTAAGCGCTTGTTGCCTGCTTCACGATGCGCTCTAACTGTCTTTTTATTTTGCAGGTACAAGTTCGGAGCGGCTGCAGGGTGCCGGAATACCCACTGGGTTAGATTTGGAAAGGAGTAATGGCACGTGAGTATTAAAGTTCCCCAATGTCTTTAAACGCACCTTGTTTTGTCTTTCAGATGCGGGATGCAGCGCCTAAGGCCTCTGGAGCGTGCAAAGAGTTGGTAAGCTTTTGTCTTTCAGATGCCGGAATGCAGTGTGAAGACCTCCGGAGCGCACGAAGAGTAGGTAAGCCTTTGTCTTTCAGATGCCGGAATGCAGCGCGAGGCGTTGGTGACAGCCGATGGACCAGGTAAGTGAAGAGCTGTCACTGAAGACCGTAATGCTAACCTGTTCTTTCTTGTCTTTATAGGTGTTGCTGACGACTGGATTCAGGATGGTAAGCCTTTTTCCTTAGGCCCAGGATCAGATGCAGAAGACACGATGAGCGTTCTGCTGCAGAGGATGCAGAATAACGCAAAGCAAGATTCATCCATCGGGTGTGGTTTAAATAGCCTCCTGTAGTGCCTAGGTGTCTCCTTCCACAGCCACGCCTAGGTAAGAAAAGAGTTCCTGCTTTCCAGAAGAGTTCCAGTGTTCTGAATCTAGGGAGTGGCTCCTGTCCCACCCAACAGGAAAAGTAGTTCCAAACAGAAGAGGATCAGAGGCTCAACTGGCAGGCAAGTAAGCAGAATGGTCTGCTGCAGGTAAGTCCACCCAAGCATTATGAGCCCGGCGCTTCCAGCGCTGGGACTGGGCATATTTATGAGCCTGGTGCCACTGGCGCCAGGACTGGGTCCAAAAGGTCCCAATTGGGACTGGTTGGCACTCGGAACCTGGGTTATGGATCTGCTTCCCAGGGAGTTGGGAAAACCCTGACCTTTTGGAAGCAGAGATCATGACAGGAACTGGAGACGACGAGGAGCAGGAGATCGAGCCCAACGGTTTCAGCTGGGCTTACTGAGGGAGAAGACGGCGAAAGGAGATAACCGCAAATCCCGGGGTTTTCGGTCGAGATGTGAAGAGAAGTAAAGAAGAGAGTGTTATAAACAAGGTGATCGTTGTCGCCAGTCCAAGTTATGTGTTGGTTGCGCTGTTGCGCTCAACGAAGTTCGTTTTTCAAGAGGGGACCGTTGTCCCGATGACGGATTCACTGTGAGTACTCGTGCCCGCTTAGAAGGAAGAGGCAGTGAAAACGGAGCAGGGTGTGATTTTTTGCGTGAGAGGTGAAGGGCTGGATGTCGACTCACGCATGAAAACCAAGCCCAGTGAGCAGGGGGAATTACAGACGTGGCTGCATCACCAGCTGTGCTGAGCGAAGTCGGGTGCCGTTGCGCTCGTCAGCGAAGCCCCAGTGACCCCCCCCTGTCGTGAACGAATGGTGTCGCTACGCTTAACTGGGAACCCTTAATTGTAGGAAGCTGCGCCTCGCCGAGGTGAAAGTGGAGGTGTGGCTGAAAGACGTGATACAAGGGAAGCGTAGTTCACGGAAGGGCGGCGAACTTCCAGACCTACTTTTATGAGGGGTTATAAACCAGCAGAGACATAGAGAGTACTGAGTGGGGAAGAGGAGGAGATAAATAACAACAAGCCCAACAGGTTACGACGAAAAGGATCCTATTGCAAAGAAGTGGGAGGCTGACTAAAGTGTAAACGAAGTAAAGCAGGTGTTGAGAAAAGGACAAGGAAGTGAGAGAGAGAGAGAGAGGAAGAGGAAAATTCAGGAAGAACAGAAGGAATCAGGAAGAGAAGGGAAAACCCCTTAGAGACTGTTCTAGAGGAAAGAGACAGGTCTGAGGAAGTGAAGAACTCCTGAAAGTAATAGCGAATAGCAAATAATTAAATGAAGGAGATTCCTACCTGAAAGAAATCCAACAAACATTCACTGAAGACCCCTGAGAAGATCAGAGAAATGTATCTTTTATCAGTATTCAAAAGAAAGAGTCTTTGTTAATAAAAGATTTGGGTTCTCGTTGAAACTCATACAACTACGCATTCGACTCAGAGTCTTATTGTTATCATAATTAATCAAACTATCACAGTTTGGTGTCAGAAGTGGGGTCGTGAGAGCGCCACGGAGGACCTAATTAAGACATTAAGCGAAGGCCAACAGCTCTTACAACAAGCCTTACAAATAGAGTCACAACAAGCTCAAGCTGACAGATTAGCCTTTCAACAGGCTTTACAAATGCAACAGGCCCAATTACTTGAAGTAACAAATGTACGAAGCAGTCCTCAGGTCCCTACCACTGTGTTGCAAAAGTATTCGGCAGGCGAGGATCCAGGACACTTTTTCGTGAATTTTGAGAGAGTGGCTCGCAATGCTCAGTGGCCCGCTGAGATATGGTGTCATTACATCGCACCATTGATGACAGGTGAAATGCAATGTGCATATCAGGCAGCAAACCCCACCGGCGACATCAGCTATGGGGACATGAAGAAGGTGGTGTTAGAACGAATGGGTCACGACGAGGAGACGTATCGAGTCAAATTTAGAGAAGTCAAGCTGAAGGGGGAAGAAACCCCAAGACAGTTATATTACAGAGTAAAAGAGTTGGCGGAGAAATGGTTACAGCCTGGTACATCCACCACTGCAGAGATAACAGAAAAGGTCGTTTTGGAACAGTTCATCGAAGCCCTCCCTGGGTCTGTACAAAGATGGGTCAAACAACACCCCAGATTGTCATTAAGCGAGGCAGTAGAAGTAGCTTCAGCCTACCAAAAAGCTGGACAAGGCAAGGTCTTGTTGAATAAACCAGCGACTCAACCAAGATGGCCAAACTCAATGCTGCGAAGACCGGAAGGAGAAAATGTACGTTCCAGACCCAATAGTGAAGGTCCTATACATTTTCGTCAAACTACTCTTACCCCTAAGGGTCCACAGTGTTTTGACTGTGGGGACTGGGGACACCTTGCAAGATTTTGTCCGAAAAAGCCGAAAGTGGAACCAATGGATGTTGGAGTTCTCGAATCTCAAAAGAGAAATGAAGTCCCGGAACAGATAAATGGGAGACAGCCACAATATCTATATACCTGTGAGGCAGAGGTCGATGGAAAACCTACCACCGCATTGGTCGACTCTGGAAGCCTACAGACGGCGGTGACATCGGAGCTGGTAGGTGAAGATTATTATTCTCCAGGGGAAATACCTATCCAATGTGTCCATGGAGATATAAGAGTTTACCCTTCCAAGGAAATACAAATTAAAATGGTTGGGGAGACAATGGGGGTGACTGCAGCAGTGTTACCCCGTTTGCCTAAACCTCTTCTAATTGGCTCAGATATTCCAAAATTCTCAGAATTAGTTCATAAAATTGAGAAGAGCTGGTTGGAAACGGCCCCATTTTGTAACGAAGAAATACTTAGCCCGAGTCCTAAATCACAAAAGAGCAAAAAGGTCAAGCGGTTACTGAAGAAAGAGTGGAGAGCTAAAAATGTCTTCCCTGTGGCAGTCGACTGGAGGATAGAGGAAGACGGGGACAGTTTTAGGTCTGAACAAGAACTAGATCCCTTGCTACAATTTGCTCGAGAACGGGCCCGAGAAGAAACAACAGGACAGGGTTCACGCTTTATTAAGGAGAATTAATTATACTATAGATTGAGCAAGTCACGGAATGGAGAAGATCTGAAACAATTACTAATACCCCAGAAATTCTACAAGACTATCCCAGAGGTCGCTCGCCTTCAGATTGGTGAAGGACACCTGGGGACGGAGAAGACAACCAAGAAAATTCTAGACAGGTTCTATTGGCCAGGAGTGTACCAACAGGTGGCCCGGTACTGCCAGTCATGTGAGGAGTGTCAGCTGAAGAACAGGGCCAATGTGAGGAAGGTGCCACTTCAGCCTATGCCCCTGGTCATGGAACCATTCAGCAGAATAGGAATTGATATGGTAGGGCCATTGGAACCAACTCGAAGGGGTCACAAGTACATTCTTGTGGTGGTCGACTATGCTACTAGATATCCCAATGCATTTCCTTTAAAGGCGACAAATACCCAACAGATTTGTGACGCAATAATCCCTTTTATTGGACGAGTTGGGATACCCCGGGAGATCGTCACCGACCGGGGGTCGAATTTCATGTCCAAGGTGCTCCAACAAGTCTGTGAGATGCTTAAAATAGAACATCTGAAAACCGCTGTGTACCATCCACAGACTGATGGGTTGGTGGAACGTTACAACCAAACCATCAAACAAATGCTGAAAAAAAACAACTTCCTCAGAGAATAAGGACTGGGATAGAGTATTACCGTGGATTTTAATGACTCTTAGAAACACTCCTCAGTCATCAACGGGGTTTTCACCCTTTGAATTATTGTTCGGAAAACCTGTCCGTACTTTGTTGGACGTGTTAAAGGAAGGATGGGAGGAACAACCGAAACATGAGGTAACGTTAACGGAGTATGCCTCTCAGCTGCGAGAAAGGGTAGAAAAGCTACAAAATATTGCCAAGGATAACCTCCTTCGAGCACAAATAAGACAAGAAAAATACTACAACCAGATTGCGCAGTTACGTACGTTCAAGAAGGGAGACCAGGTACTCGTATTGGTACCTACCTCAGAAAACAAAATGTTAGCTACTTGGAAGGGACCTTATGAGATTCAAGACGTTCTGGGTCCATTAACGTACAGGGTGAAACAGCCGGACAGTAAAATTCCCTATCAGACCTATCATGCCAATCTACTTAAAAAGTGGGTATCTCCAGTCCAAACAATCACCATGATATCTAGGGATGTAACAGAAGAACACTTTCTGCCGTTAAAAGAGAAGACGGGTTCAGAGGGACTAAATATCAACCCAAACTTATCGCCTGTCCAAAAGGATGAGTTGTCCAAATTAATACAAAGGTTTTCTTACATATTCTCCTCCTTACCAGGGAGGACCAACTTGACTAATCATCGCATAGTCACCAAACCTAAGGCCATAGTGAGGCTAAGACCTTATCGGATACCCAAGTCGAAGATCAGAGCCTTCAACCAGGAGGTACAGGAAATGCTGGATCTGGGAATCATTGAACCATTTTACAGTGAATGGTGCTCCCCTGTAGTCTTGGTTCCGAAGTCGGATGGGAGTGTAAGATTCTGCATAGACTTTCGGAAGTTAAATGAAATTTCTAAGTTCGACGCGTATCCGATGCCTAGGATAGAAGATCTGCTTAATAAATTAGGAAAGGCGAAGTTCTTGACCACGATTGACTTAACCAAGGGATACTGGCAAATTCCCCTGCTGCCCGCGGATAAGGAGAAAACAGCGTTTGCCACGCCTACTGGTTTATATCAATTTACGATACTACCCTTTGGGTTACATGGGGCGCCTGCGACCTTCCAGCGACTGATGAACCATATGATAAAGGGTCATGAACAGTATGTTGGGGCCTATCTCGATGACATCATAGTTTACAGCAATACCTGGACAGAACATCTGCAACATTTGGCGAAAATACTTGAAACCCTGAAACAGGCGGGATTACATATCAACCCTAAGAAAACTCATGTGGCCATGTCTCATATAAAGTATTTAGGATATTATGTTGGTCACGGGATAATCCGGCCCCAGGAGGAGAAAATCAAGGCTATCAAACAGTTGAAGTTCTCAGAAACACCAAAACAAGTGCGAGCGTTTCTGGGGTTTGTGGGATATTATAGAAGATTTATCCCACATTTTTCTACCTTAGCCACTCCACTTACCGATCTATTGAAGAAAATCCCATCAACAAGGAAAGTTTGGAAAACTGTGGAAACATTACAGGCTTTTAACAACTTGAAGGAGGCCCTCACCGAAAGAGCTGTGTTACATTGCCCAGACTTTAGTGCCCCATTTTTCCTTCACACAGATGCCTCAGGTACGGGTCTCGGAGCTGTGCTGTTCCAGGATCAGGGTGAGATGGAAAGACCAATACTATTCATCAGTCGGAAGTTATTACCTCACGAGCTGAGTTATCCAACCATTGAAAAGGAGTGTTTGGCAGTAAAGTGGGCTATTGACGCTCTGAGATACTATTTGCTGGGTCGAGAGTTCACACTAATAACTGATCATGCTCCATTAGTCTGGCTTGCTTGTAACAAAGATTCCAATCAGAGAATCCTCAGATGGTTTCTTTCCCTCCAGCCCTTCTCTTTTAGAACAATTCGTAAACCTGGGAAATTCTTGGCCCAAGCTGATTACATGTCCAGAGCAGAAACCCTTACCGATCGTAAGGGCTTAGTAGAGGGGGTGTGACAATGTGACAGCATATGAGCCTTCTTACTTGTGTCTACATGTGGTTATGTACAGTGGGCAATACTATTAAAGCCTGAATACAGAACCAGGAAGTGATCCCTGTATGGACTTTCCTCTAATCAAGGCTGTGTTTTGGTATCCTAGGGAACGGGAGACGACGAGGAGCAGGAGATCGAGCCCAACGGTTTCAGTTGGGCTTACTGAGGGAGAAGACGGCGAAAGGAGAGAACCTCAAATCCCGGGGTTTTCGGTCGAGATGTGAAGAGAAGTAAAGAAGAGAGTGTTATAAACAAGGTAATCGTTGTCGCCAGTCCAGGTTATGTGTTGGTTGCGCTGTTGCGCACAACGAAGTTCGTTTTTCAAGAGGGGACCGTTGTCCCGATGACGGATTCACTGTGAGTACTCGTGCCCGCTTAGAAGGAAGAGGCAGTGAAAACGGAGAAGGGTGTGATTTTTTGCGTGAGAGGTGAAGGGCTGGATGTCGACTCACGCATGAAAACCAAGCCCAGTGAGCAGGGGGAATTAAAGACGCGGCCGCGTCACCAGCTGTGCTGAGTGAAGTCGGGTGCCGTTGCGCTCGTCAGCGAAGCCGATCTGAAGGGAAGACCCAGTGACCCCCCTGTCGTGAACGAATGGCGTCGCTACGCTTAACTGGGAACCCTTAATTGTAGGAAGCTGCGCCTCGCCGAGGTGAAAGTGGAGGTTGTGGCTGAAAGACGTGATACAAGGGAAGCGCAGTTCACGGAAGGGTGGCGAACTTCCAGGCCTACTTTTATGAGGGGTTATAAACCAGCAGAGACATAGAGAGTACTGATTGGGGAAAAGGAGGAGATAAATAACAACAAGCCCAACAGGTTACGACGAAAAGGATCCTATTGCAAAGAAGTGGGAGGCTGACTAAAGTGCAAACGAAGTAAAGCAGGTGTTGAGAAAAGGACAAGGAAGTGAGAGAGAGGGAGAGAGAGAGAGAAAGAGAGAGAGAGAGAGAGAGAGAGAGAGAAAGAGGAAAATTCAGGAAGAACAGAAGGAATCAGGAAGAGAAGGGAAAACCCCTTAGAGACTGTTCTAGAGGAAAGAGACAGGTCTGAGGAAGTGAAGAACTCCTGAAAGTAATAGTGAATAGCAAATAATTAAATAAAGGAGATTCCTACCTGAAAGAAATCCAACAGACATTCACTGAAGACCCCTGAGAAGATCAGAGAAACATATCCTTTATCAGTATTCAAAAGAAAGAGTCTTTGTTAATAAAAAGATTTGGGTTCTCGTTGAAACTCATACAACTACGCATTCGACTCAGAGTCTTATTGTTATCATAATTAATCAAACTATCACAGGGGGTCAATGTGGAGACCTAGGTTGCGGGTGTGGGGAGGGAAGGGTGAGTTGGGTTGGGGGGAAGAGAAGAAAAGGAGGAGGGGAGGGAGCAGGAAGAGTGTTGGCTGGGAAGAACAGGATTTCAGTTTTGTCAGAATTAAGAGTAAGGGAGTGAAAGGACATCCAAGTTTTAATAACAGAGATGCAAGAGGAAATCTTATGGTGGATGTCAGGAGAGAAGGAGGAGAAAGAGAGGAAGAGCTGGGTATCGTCAGCATAGAAATGGTGTGAGACACCAAAGGAGGAGATAATGGGAGCCAAGAAGGAAGTGTAGAGAGAGAAGAGAAAGAGGCCAAGGACAGAACCTTGGGGAACACCATGGTTGAGAGGAAAGCTAGGGGAGGTGCGGCCACTCCAGGAGACTGAGAAGGAGCGGTTAGAAAGATAGGAGGAGAACCAATTAAGTACAGTGTCTTTCAGGCCAAAAGAAGAGAGAGAACTAAGGAGTAGAGGGTGGTCGACAGTATCAAAGGCAGCAGAGAGGTCAAGGAGGATAAGGATAGAGGAATGCTTAGTGTAGCGGGCTGAGAGGAGAGCGGATTCCGTGGAGTGCAGAGGGTGGAAGCCAGATTGGGTGGAGGGGAGGAGAGAATGGTTGGAGATGAAGGTGGAAAGTTGAGAATAGACAATGCGCTCAAGAAGTTTAGATAGGAAGGGTAGAAGAGAGATGGGGCGATAGTTGGAGGCAAGAAGGGGATTAGCTGAAGGTTTTTTGAGAATGGGTATGATGGTAGCTTGCTTGAAAGGAGTGGGGAAGGAGGATGTGGATAAACGTATGTTGAAAAAGGAGGTAAGATATGGTATGAGGAGGGGGTAGATTTTAGGGATGAGGGAGGTGGGAATGGGGTCAGAGGGAGAAGCAATGGGATGACTTTTAGAAAAGAGGAGGGCAACTTCAGATTGAGAGATAGGGGTGAATGAGGACATGGAAAAGGGAGGGGGAGGAGGGGGGGTGGAGGAGGAGGAGAATAAGAAGGGGAAGAGTGGATAGTTTGGCGGAGATTAAGGACTTTGTTAGAAAAGAAGGTGGCAAGATCAGAGGCAGAGCGAGAAGAGGAGATGGAGTGGTCAAGGGTAGGAGGAGAGAGAAGTCAAGTTAAGGTTTGAAAGATACAGCGAGGATGGGAAGATTGAGAGCTGAGAAGGTCGGAGAAGTAAAGGCGCTTAGCAGAGTTGAGACAAGAGTCGTAGAGGGAGTGATAGTAGAAGTATGCATCTTGATTGGAGGAGGTAGGGTGCTTAAGCCAGGATTGTTCAAAGCGCCTAAGAAGGCGGCGCATAGAGGAAAGGTAAGGAGAGAGCCAGGGTTGAGCAGGTTGGCGAGAAGGGCGGAAGGGGGAAAGAGGGTAGAGGAGATCAAGAGTGGAGGTGAGGGAGGAAGTTAAGGTGGAAGAGGCTTCAGTGGCTGAGAGAGAAGAGAAGTGGGAAAGGGGGGAGGGAAGAAGAGCAGGAAGTTAGGAAGAGAGAAGGGTTGAAGTTGCGTAGGTCACGTCGGAAGAAGGGGGTGGAGGAAGGAGGGGAGGGGGAGGGAGGGGAACGGGAGGTGAGGGAAAATGAGAGTAAGGAGTGGTCAGAAAAATATGTAGATAGAGAAGATATGGGAGAAGCGGTAAAGGAGGAGGTAAAGAGAAGGTCAATGCTAGAACCGGATTGGTGAGTAGGGGAGAGGGGAGAGGAGTGAGAAAGTAGGAATCAAGGATAGACAGGAGAGGAGAGGAGGAAGAGGTAGAGGAGAGATGGAGATTGAAGTCGCCAAGTACGAATATTGGGGTGCTGGTGGGGGCGATGAGGCTGAGAAGATGGTCAATGTCCTCGTAGAAGGAGCCAACAGGGCCAGGGGGGCGATAAATGATGAGGAATGATATAGCGTGGGGAGAGTTAAAGATTTTATACATGAATTCAAAGGAGGGAAGAGTGGGTAGAGGAGTAGGAGATGGAGAGGAAGTAAAGTGAGGACAAAAAAGAAGGCCTAGGCCACCTCCACGGCCTGAGGGCCGGGGGACATGTGCGAAGGAGGAGGAGGAAGAAGAGGTGAGGGATGCTGGAACAGAGGTGTTGTGGGGAGGGATCCAAGTTTCAGTGATACAGAGAAACTGAAGGTTAAGGCGTAAGAGGAGGTCGAGAACAGCAGTGGTTTTGTTGCAGATTGATTTGGTGTTCCAGAGGGCAACTTCAGAGGTGTTAGGAGTATGGGAGGTTTGTGGGTAGATAAGGTTGCGATGTCGGAGTGGGATGTGTGGGGACTGAGAGGAGTGGGTGTAGGGGGAGGAGGGGGGGTTGAGAGAGGATATGGCCATGATAATAAGACAGAGTCTTGAGGGGGGAGAGGACTGGGGAGAGAGGGAGAGGCAGGATTCAGAGGAGGAACAGCGCATAACAAGGAGCAATATGAGTGGGCAGGGGGTCTGTGAGTGGGAGGTCACCCTAAGGAGGGAGGGGAATGGAGAAAGGATTCGGGGCAGACTGGGAGGTAGGGCAGGGTCGGGGCAGGAGTCAGCGGTATTGAGGGAAAGGAAGACCAGTGGGTTGAGGCGCAAAGCGGGAGACCAGGAAACTCTGTGGCAAGAAGTCAGAGGGCTGTTGCAAGAAGCTGTAGAGGACGCCGAAACTTGTTACTGGAAGGCAGCAGTGGGGTTGGTAGGAGCTGATCGAGGTAGCTGCTACTGAAGCAGAAGTCCAGGAAACTCGGAGGCAAGAAGTCCAGAGAGCTGTTGCAAGCTGGAGAGGACGCAGAAGGTTGGGAGGATCAGGTTCAGCCTTCAGGAGATCAAAAGATGGAGGCAGTGATTCTGGAAGGCAACCGTGGGATTGGTAGGAGCTGTACGGGGTGGTTGCTACTGAGGTGGGCTAATGGGGGAGACACTCCAAAATGGGCCGATGGAGGGAGGGCCCAGACACTGGCAGGATGGAGAGGCAGTTTGAAGACAGTAGGTGTTACCAACCGTACAGACCCGTTCCACCTGTTTGACTCCCGTTCAGAGGCAGGAGGAGGCAAAGGTTTTGGCAGATTGAAGGAATGGGCAAGGGAGTTCTGTGCAAATGTACCGGGCCAGTGGGGCAGGAACACAGTTATTGATTAGAAGGAGCAGGCTCTTGAGGTCCAGGAGGGAGGTGGACAAGGGGGGCAGGCTGAGAAGTTAGGAGTGCACGGGAAGGAGGCCGTATTATCGGCAGGAGCCAAGGAAGAGACTATTGTGGAGCCTGCGATAGGGCCAGTGGGGTGCAGGGTTATAGGCTACTGTGAGAAGGAACAGGCATAAGAAACCCGGGAGAGAGGTGAACTAGAGGGCCAGGTCAGGTATTGGGAGTGCTTAGAAAGGAGGCTGGAGGCCAACAGAGGCCGGAGAGAGGGGCACTGTAGAGCCAAGGGGGCACACAAGTGAGTAGGTGGTTGTGACCCTAGGTAGATAGATCAGCTAGATAAATCGTGAGAAGGGCGGATGCAGCAGGATCCAGCCCAAACAGTTGCTGGGCAAGGGAGATAGTCAAGGGGGGGAGGCTGGAGCTCAGTGCAGGTGCAACAGGGGAATGGCGTTGTAACGGTAGCAGCTGCAGGGAGTCAGCGAGGGCTGGAGGTGTTTGACGTGGAGGGCATCGCAGCACTGAGCAGCCGTATCAGATGGTCGGCAAGGCAGGGGCAGCAGGATTGGACCCTGAACGTGACAGAATGCGGGCACGGAGAGTAGCCGTCGGACTCAGTGGCCAAAGCAGTACAGGGTGGAAGGAGGAGTTATGGTGGAGAGGAGGTCAGAGGGAGCAGAATCGAGCCCGCATAGTATGTGAAACAGGCTAAGGCTGTAGAAGGTGGGAGGCGTAACAGCCCAGTGCAGAGGAAGCAGGTAATGGCGTAGTGAAGTGGAGGGAGAGCTGTAGTCCAGAGCAGTTGAAGCAGGTGGTCGGCAGGGCAAGGACAGCAGGATCTAACCCAGTACGTTGCAGATTGTAGGCAAGGATGGGAGCCGCCAGACACAGCAGGTGTACGGGCCATGCTACGAAAAGGGGTGAAAGAGATGGTTCTCCGATGACTCTGGGGCTCCAGAGTCTATTCGGATACTTTTTGTTCAAGAATACCAGTGTCTGGAGGCCCATCCTGGACCATCGATGTCTGAACAAATACTAAGTCCCAAAAATTCAGGATGGTCATGTTGCAGCTTGTGCTCGAGACTTCTTGACGTTGCTGGACCTGAAGGATGCCTACTTCCACGTCTGCATTTTCAAAAACCACCAAGTTTCTATGTTTCATAGTGCAGGGAAGGCACTACCAGTTCAAGGCCCTTCCTTTGCGGCTTCAAGTCCGCCCCCAGGGTGTTCACAAAGTGCCTGGCACCGATGGCGGCCCATCTGGGTCTACGAGGGATACATGTGTACCCGTACCTCGGCGACTGGCTCATCTGGGCCAGCTTGCGAGAAGTAGCCGTCGGACACACGGAGATGACCGTCCAGCTGCTGCCTAATCTGGGATTCTCCATCAATTATCCGAAGTCCTGCTTGACGCCATCGCAGAACGCGCTGTTCCAAGGAGCCAGGCTCAACACAGTCTCCTGCCTAGCATCGCCGTCAGAGGAGAGAGTATTGGCCATTCAAGGGACAGTGCAATGCTTATTGTCAATGCAGACCGCCATGGTGCGAGCCATCAAGTCACTGCTCGGCATGATGTGGTCTTGCATCTACCTTATCCAGCTCTGCAGGTTACGGTTGCGACTTCTTCAGGAGATCCTGGACGCTGTCTAAATACAGGTGTCCGGGAGCTTCGCGGACAAGATCCCGCTTGATGAGGAGTTCCATCGGTTGATATGGTGGTGGGGCGTTTGCTCCAACATCGCCCAAGGCACAGGATTTCAGAACCCACCCATACCAGGAAACTGTCACCATGGATGCTTCCTTGGAGGGCTGGGGAGCCCACATCGGACATCTGCACGCCAGAGGCCTGTGGCTGCCAGAGGAGAATGATCTCCATATAAATATCATGGAGCTACGGGCAGTGTTCTGGGCCCTCAAATCATTCCTGCTGTCTGTGAAGGGCAAGGTGGTGAGGATCTTCACTGACAACACCACCTACACCAGGAAACGGGGGGCACTCGATCACCAGCGCTCTCCAAAGAGGCGCAGGAATTGTGGCACTGGGCCGTCGGACAGGGGTTGTTCCTCGTCACCTGACGGGAGTCGAACACTATCACACTCCCTCAGCAGGGAATTGCGCTCTTGCCACGAGTGGGAACTTTGGCAGAACCAGGTGGACAGCATATTAAGAAAAGCGGAATTAGGGAGAATTCTCAACAATGTGCTAATTCCCTCTACCTGAGAGACCCCCAGCAGCTTTGCTGGATTTTGAGGACTTGATTTTTTTTAACCTGGAAAGAGTGAGATCCTTTTTCAGCACTCTCGTGTATTTTAATGTGATTTCTGAGCTTTGTGTTTCTTTTGGTTGTGGAGTTTGACAAACTCCATAGGCATCTTTTACATTGTGTCACACAGCACCTTCAGTGCAGGGACGCAGGGAAGTCTTTCAAATTTCCCCAAGGTTTAAATACCTTCTCTGGGATAAACTGTTTCCCAGAGCAGTAAAGTGAAATTGACTTTACTTAAAATTGTAACTTTCTAGACCCAGCACACACTATCTTACAATAGGGTGCTGGAGGGGTTACCTAGTACCCCTTTCTCTAGCCTCTCGTGTAACAATTTTATCTTACCCTTTCCTCAACGAATGGCTGGTGGCAGCGGTTTCGTTTTAACTACCATGGTGTGCATTTACCACGCGCTGCGCTCAAAGCTGCAGTAAAGCACCCAAGGGTGCCATGTTTGTCAAAATGGGCCCCTCTTCTTTTTTCATCATTTGAAGCCTGCCTCTGGCTCCAGGGTGTCTGGGGTAGGCAGGAAGTGAGGGAGGTGCCTGAAACTCCCTGTGCTTAGTCTCCTAGGAGACCCAGATGCACTCTGTAGTGACTGGCCGGCTGACTGTCATCTAGGCTGGAATTAATGGGAGAGAACTGAATAAAAGGCAAGGCTTTTGGCTTGGAAGGCAGAGTCAACAACTGGACGAAGGAAGCGAAGAGGAACTTGAAGAGGACACCTGCTGCAACTCCTGGACCAACTCCTGGACCGATGGTTTGCCAGAGAAGCCCTGCTGCTGTGCTGAAACTCCAAATTTGGATCGACCGAGAAGCCCCTGCAAGGACGACTTCTCCCCTTGAGTTGGAGGGACCAATCAACTCCAAAGTAAGCCACCTGGACATCCATCTCATAGCTGGTTGAATTTCCAGAGTTGCTGCTGGAAACCGTATAGCCAGGGGGAGGAACACCAGATTGTGTGTGTTGCTTTTAAGCTGGCAAGAGCTACAGTAAGATCCTCCTGACTCCCAGGAAGCGGGCCTGACCGAGTCTGAGGCCCCCCCAACAGAGTGCGGGACCCCCGAAGCAAGGAAAGTCCATCTCAACAGCCAGGAACCACGGTGTTGCTATTTGCGGTAGACGCGAGGAGCTAAAACACTAAACGGCCACTGATTTCAAGATTGCTGGTTGTGAGCGGTGACCATCCCATTGCAATGACGGATTGCCCAGAAGTCCTCCCTCTTTTCCCCACGACTGAGGCCTATGAACAGTGAAATCTGCAGAGCTGCACAGGAACAGAAGTCATCTGCTGCACTTTTTCTTCACTCCAAATGTTCTGTACGAAGTCTGAGCGAACTTAGCTCTTACTGTAGAGTTGCTTGCATCTTCTACTACTCACAAGTCTAACGGCTTGTGGCCCTACATTTGATTCTTCTTTTCTTCAAAGACTTCTAAAACATTGTACAACGACTTTTCTACTTACCTACCAGAAGTCCTTCATCCTATATAAGACTTTTGCCCATTGACTTTGGCCTCGCCTGGTATACTGAATGACTATTGTAGGGAACCAAAGGTGCTTGCCTGCTCAAGAATATTTGTGGTCTCTTGTAACCTTTAACTTTTACCAATTTATAACAATATTCCGAATGCCAACAGTAAGATATGAATGTCCCCAGCACCTTAGCTATTGAAGTCGCCTGAGGGTGTAGGTTGTGCCTGTGGGCCATCCCAAAAGGGTCTTTACTGATTTAGAAACTAAGAGTGTACTGTATTGAAGTCTATGTGTGTGCTATTATCTTGCTCCCTTCTGAAGAAGGCCTATTCTAACTGACTGATACACAAATGAATAATTATTCAAGAAACCTTGAGTGCAAGGGTTTATTTGAATACTTGTCACTGTGAATCTCTGTGTAACTCCCCTACAGCTCACATTGACCCCTCTTGAGAATAAGCCTGGATGCTCAACACACTACCAAAACTGTGTAGTACAGACGTATACCAAAGGTTGGGTTTCCTATACCTGTTGTCGAAGTTGTAGTGTTCCCAGAGGGTACTGCATACAAACTTTGCCTAACACGCGGTAAGAAAAGACTATCGACTTTGGCCCAGCCACTCATAACCGAACTGTGATCACTGCATATGGCGAAAGCGCATCCGAACAACATAAACTATGCTCGTAATCTAATCAAATCCTAAAATGTTAAGTATGGCAATATCATGAGAAACCACTGTCTCTTTCTGCTGTTGGAACACGGTATTGTAATCTCTCTTTAGCCACCTTGTCCAGATCTGCACAGTGTACCCATGCATCACGGCGCACAGGAGTTCTGTCTGCCTAAACTACCCAGTTTGACTACCCAAGTGCATGCTAGCTTGAAAGCACATCTTTGCTAGTTTAACCGCGTTTTTCACTAGCCGCTACTATCCAAAGTGTACTGCTTACGAACTGACATTCTCTGGTCCTTAGATAATTTGTCAACTGTTCATTGGCTTACTTAGGACCTGAACTTCGCATCTCTGCTGTTTACTATTGCCTCTAGAGCTATTTCTATAGCTTATATAATATATGATTTAGCCCACCCATTTCACAGTATTCCATATTTGTATGCAATGTATGTGCCAGTTTAAATGTGATTGCCTGCTAAGTGTTAGCTTGATTTTCACTAGCCGCCACTTTTCAAGGTGTACTGCTCACATAACTATTCTCTCTGATCCTACGCCAATTTGATAGCTAGTAATCGACTTAATCATTAATTGAAATACGCCCTATTGCTGTTTCTTAAGTGCAATGTATAATGCCCTCTTAGATATACCCTAGCTGCGAGGCACTACGGCCAGACAGTGCTTCGCCTTAGCCGACAGCATATTACGCCCTTGTTGTAGCCTGTCCCCACCAGTATTTCCTTCTTCACTGCCGGCTATATCCAGCAATACGGCCTTGTCCTATATAGCTATGGCCTATATGTACTATCTCCTACTCTCTGTGTTACCACACTTCTACTAAACTGCTCATACCCTAGCATTTCAGCAGAGCCATTCACTGCACTCTTGCCATTTCTCTATGTCCAGTGACTTCCATGAGCCCCTTTTGGCAAACTTTATAACCTACTGCCTTACTTGCTACACGCACCCTGCCAACCGCCACTCTTTTACATACACCATCCCCAGTTAGCAATCCGATCACGTGTCACCACATTCATCATAGCTCTAACTTGCCTTGTCATGAACTTGCTTGTCATAACTATCACCAGTGTACTAAATACATTCACCCCATTGCCCATAATGGCCTCATACCCTTCAGTCACCATTACAAATGGTAGAAGCAATGACACTCCGGCACTTACTACCGGGCCTCACTCAGTACATATAGTTTATTCTTATCCATGGCCTTAAGGCTACCACTATCGGATAGCGTTATTCCAACCACATTTCTACCCTCCTTCCACCAAAAGTCAAGCAAACCCACTTGCAATGCCCAAACAGCGCAAAGCCAATCTCAGCCACTCGCACCGACCCAATGAATCAAGCCTTCTCCGCAAGACCTACTCCTAACCAACCTTGCCCAACTAAAACCAGGAACACTAGACTAGGCTCCAGATTCTTGACAACCAGCCACTCTCCAATTAACGACAAAAGCGAATCTAATAGTGAGTCTGTGCCTACAAATTTAAAAGAAGCCAACGCCCTGAACAGCAAAATCTGCATTTCTCCATATCTGCAAGAAACCACTACCACCACAGAAAAGAATTTAGATAGTACTTCTGTGCTCATTAAGGGAGCACTCATAAACGCCAGATCCTTGCCAGCTCACGCACTAGAAATTGCTGACCTTATAACTAAGAAAAACCTCGACTTCTTAGCCGTAACCGAGACCTGGCTTCATGCTGCAACAGGGCCCTCACTGAACATACCAGACGAGTACACAATCACCAGACATGATAGAGAATCCTCTAAAGGCGGTGGCGGCGGCGTTCCCTTTATTGCAAAAACCTCTCTAAACCTCAGGTCCTTACCGAATCTGACATTCCCCTCAGGTGAATTACTATCTATCAAGCTAGCTAGTACAGCATCCTGAACTACAACTATCCACATCATGCATAGACCTCCAGGACCAATAGCCTCCTTCGAGGAAGAAATCTCTCTGCTACTCACAGCAAAGAGCAAATCTGTCTCTCAAATTATGCTGTTACGAGACCTCAACCTAAGATTGCACGACCCCAAAGATGACAATGCTTTAGCTGTCGCTAGCACCTTATTAGAACTAGACTTCACACAGCGCATCTCTTAACCTATCCATAATAAAGGGAGAACAGTAGATTGGATCGCAGACATTAACTGCGACACCAATACCATCTCTAACACACCTTGTGTTTGGTCTGACCACTATTCTGTCTTATTCTATCTTATTATCCATGCCAGCAATCTTGGCCTCCATATTGACTCCTCTCTCTCCTTCACCAGCCACATGTCTCTAACCTCTCGTGCCTGTCAGCACCACCTCTTCAACATCCGCAAGATCTGCTCCTCTCTCACCTTCCACGCTTCTAAACTCCTAATCTCCTCCCTTATTTTCTCCTGCCTCTTCTACTGCTCCTCTCTCCTTTTTGGACTCCCTGTCTCTCACCTGACTCCCCTAAAATCCATCTACCACTCCTCTATCTGCATTCTATGCCTTCTTGACCCTCGAGACTCTATCTCTACCTCACTCTCTCAACTCGGCTGGCTCCCCTTCCTCACACAACTGAAATTTCAATTCCTTTGTCTTGTCTACAAATCTCTCCATGACCTGCCCCCCTATCTTTCTTCCCTCCTCTCATTTTACTCTCCCTCCCGCTCTCTCCGCTCAGCTGATATCTACCTTCTCACTGTACCCCCAGCCCCATGTGCCTCCTCACGCCTCCGCTCCTTCCAACTCCTGGCCCCCCTCCACTGGAACTCCCTACCTCTTTATCTGCTCCTCCTCTACCTACTCATTCTTACCCTCCTCTCTGAAAGCCCTTCTTCACTCCCCCCTGACTCTCCTTCCCTACCTCTCTCCCCCTCAAACCCACTCCCTCCCTTCCCTTCCCTCCTTCTTCCTCCTCCTGATGACCTCAAATTGGACACTGAAACCACTTAGGGGCGTAGGAGGTCACCAGGGGACTCCCTTCCTCCCCCTCCCTGTATCCTCCCTCCTCTCCTTCTCCCTTCCTCCCACTCCCCTGACCTCAAATCAGACATTGAAACCCCAATCACCTACCTCCTCCCCCCCCCCCTTTTAAGTAAATTGTTCTACATGCTGTATCACTGGTTTGTTTCATGTTTGTAAATATGCTTCTTTCATTATTGTACCTTGTTGTTATACTGTAAAGCGCTTTGGCTTAAAGCGCTATATAAACTCAATAAACATATAAACATTCACTATACAGGACAGCAACCACCATAACCACTGCAATCCACACGCACCTCCCACACTTTATAGGAACAACCCTAACATAACCGGAGAGCAACTACGCATCATAAACGGCCCCTTCCCTAACAATGGCCCATCCCCCTTAGTAGACCTGTACAATGGTACACTACTCAACACTATTAATGCCATTGCAAATGCACAAAGCTAGACCCTGCTCTCACATAAAAACATGCTTCACCCCGCACCTTAGAACCTTGTGAAAAAAACAAAGAAACGCTGAAACACTTAGGAAAAGCCTCCCCTCAGCACAGAACAAAGACCAATTCATAAAAGCCTCCCTCGTTTATAAAAATGCCATCCAGCAAGCCAAAAGCAACTCCTAGAACGATAGAATCACTGAAGCAAAATCAAGTACCAAAGAATTATTTACCATCCTCAGAGAGTTGGAATCTCCCACACCACCACCTGAGACTGCCTGCAAAGACCAAGCTTGGTGCACTAATATATAGAAAGCACTATCGGACAAAAAAGGCAAAATAGAATCCAAAGAACTCAGCCTTATTACTGACGCTACCCTACATCTGCCGCCTACATCTTCACCGGGCCCGCATAATCTGTTGAAATTCTCACCTCTCTCCACCAAGGATGTTGAGGGTATAAGCAAAGATCATTAAAGAGGCAGTGAAGGATCTCGCACCCTTTATTATTTCAATAATCAATAATCAATAATCAACTTCTCATTTGAAACCAGCATATAGCCCCACCAGTCTGAAAGACGCTTAAGTCCTCCCATTATTAATAAAACCCACCCTTGACCCAGACATCTTTATGAATTACAGACCGATCACCACAGTACGCTCCTTCTGAAAATTCATGACAGGGCAGCCTACCTTCAGATTCAAGAACATCTCGAAAGTAACAACCTCTTGGGCTTCTGACAATCAGGCTTCAGAAACAGCACTGATAGATCTAAAAGCACAAATGGATAACATAAAATACAAAGGTAACCTAGCCCTCCTACTGCTACTAGACCAATTGGCTGCCTTCGATCTAGTAAATCTTAAAGTACTATGCAACCACCTCTCGTCTGCAGCTCACATCTCTGACAAAGTGACTGCTTGGATTCAGTCATTTCTGGATAACAGAACCACTAGAGCATTTGCACCGACTGCGTCGGCTGAACCAGCCCCAGTCACATGTGCAGTCCCCCAGGACTCCTGCGTCTCCCCAACACTCTACAATATTTTCACATAGCCACTCTTCGATGACTTGGACCATTTGGGTGTCTCCTACACTATGCAGATGATACCCAAATCCAAATCCTCATCCTCCATCACAGGCGACTATCCCCTTGACTCAAAACCTCTAAACGATCTATACCTAATCATACAAGCTTGTATGGCTAAACACAGACTCTGTCTTAATGATGACACGGAGTGCGTTGAGTGTTTGGCTGAATTACATCTGGCATCTTTGCAACATTGTGTTTTGCTGTGGTCTTCAACTTAATTCTAAAAGAAAATCGGAAGTCTTTCTTCACTTTTCATTCTGCCCCAGCTACATAATCTCTGCTGGCTAGCAGAGCGACGCGGAGTGCGTTGAGTCTTTGGTGTTTGCGTGTCTGCGGCTTGGAGGTCAGCATTTTTTTACTTCCAGCTGTACGTTCACCTTCTGGCACTCCGAAACAGTTGCTTGGGGAAACCAAGGGTAGAGGACATTGTGAGACGCTCCCGCAGAGATCAGTCCCGCCTGCTGGCCCGCCTTCTGACAGGCCCCTATTCAGCCTCATTTTCATGCTTCTGCCATAAACACCCCGGTGCACGCGCATCCAGAAGTGCTTCCAGAAGTGTACCGGCTGTTGGGCTGTTAGACGGCTAGGTGCGATTGTCGGGTAGCGGTTTGCTCACCTTTCTTCTTTTATACATATGTTATTCGTGACTAGGACCGCCAATGGAAGCTATATAAACTCTGACCTGTCATGATATTTGTGTTTAATTAACGGGCAGAGGTTTTGCTGCCGGGTCAATGTTAGGTTGTAGTTAACGCCAAGCAGTTTTGAAGAGAGCTAGTAAATTGTCTGGTCCCTATTGTTACCCATAGTAGAGAGCTAGACTGTGGTGAATTTGTTTGGAAATCGGACGATGGTAACAGTCAGGGCTTGCTCCCACTTTCAATGTTTTTACACATGAACTCTGATAAGGGTGAGCAGCCCCCAACTGCCATCGGTAACTGCAAACATAATGGGCCAGACCCAATTCCTCCATTAAAAAAGTCGGGCAATGATGATGCATCTAGCGAATTTGACTACTTGAATGCTCCATCTCAAAAAGGTTTTCTAAGCATGCATGACAATTTAGGTCCTCAGCCTATTATGAACTCAGAAGAGTGCGAAAATCACAGACACTGGGCAAACACTTCTCTGTTGGTTCCTGCTGTTTTGGCGGAGCTTGACAGAAGAGTGCACCTCTCTAGGGGCCCCTCTACTCCGGCCAGGGCCAGAGGGGGTGGCAGTGATAACGTTCATCTTCACAAAGCAGTTTACGCTGTGCCCTCCTCATACCTAATTGAAGACAGCAGTTCAAGAAAACAAACATCTGACCCAGTTAAGACATTGGGCATAGGGTCTGACTGTATGGGGGGGGGGGGGGGCGGGACAGAGCACCCCCAGCACTAGTCCCCAGAAATGTTCTAGTCCCTCCTCCATGAACCATCCATCTATTCAGGAACATGCAGCCTCACATATAGCCCCGTCATTTGAGGGGCTTAATATGGAAGATATTGCATCCACATATGCATCTTTTCCAGTCCTGACAAGAATATTAAATCCTTTGGACAGGGGCCATGAGCGTACCCATACGGAGATTCAAGAACTAAGATTTTTGATTCTTGATCGATCCGAGAAAATAAGCAGATTGGAGTGCTTTGTTTTCGCAACGGAGAAGTGCAATTTCCCCTTGGGGAACAGCATAAAGTCTGACCCAAAAATCACTCGTGATCAGTCTTCTCAAACTGAAGATGAGAGATGCGAAACAATTAGCGTTCAAATCTTATGCTGACGCCTTGGCGCATGGTAAAAAAGAAGAACAAGTAACCAATCTAATTGGTATGGAGGAATTAAAGATTTTGGTCACATTAAATGTAAAACAACTTAAATGCATGGAGGTCCGGCTTAGCTTACTGTTTCCGGCGTCAAACTCCGGATCTTTAAACTATGCGGTATGTGGCCCAAACACTGAGATACCCCATGACAGCCCTGCTATAGATAGTCCATCTGATTTACTGAAGGCCAATGAAGAAGGTGTTGGACAGATGCAAGAGGTTGGCAGAAATTTGGATAAGGATTCTACTCTGGAATCCGATGCTCCCCCCCGTGCAACATATCCTTTACAGAGAGAGGAAAATGTGTGCTAGGGCTCTTAAGCGAAGGGCTATGATTTCTATCTCAACAAATAAAAATGTACCTAAAAAAAAGCAAGATTTTACCCTCACTTAATGTACAGAATACTAATATAAACATCAGAGATATCTGTGGCTTGTCTGTGGAAGAAGGTGTCTTTGACTTCACAGAGTTGGATGAAGAAAGTCAAAAGGCACTGGATCTGAAGGAGACCCCGCCGCCCATGAAAAAATGTACTGACGGTGTAATTGTTACAGCTTGTGCCAACTCTGCTATTGGTTCTGTGAAGGAGTATGGTGAAGCCACCAATACTCTGACAGAGGCAATGAGCCATAAGGGCAAAAAGCTCACCTCAGTCAAACAAAATCCGCCCAAAAATGTACCTAAAAAAAAAAGGAAAACTTGACCTTGGGAAACTCTCAAACTGAGGGCTCTATCAAAAGCCCAGGGATTAAACAATTTTTTCCGCCGAAACCTAAAGTAATGACAAACATTACTTTAATGGATGAGGAAAGGCAGGGTTCTCCTAACACCCAAATGTCCCCAACTCCACCCATCCACACAAATCCCATTAGTAAAAACTCTTTGAGTGGACCAAAGAAAAAGGGTGGGGTGGCTACTGATATTAAGAATGCAACTCTTGTTCCTAGTGAGGACATTAAAATTCTAGGTATGGTTGGTTTGCAATTGCCAGCACATATAAACAGGGTTCACGAAGAGGTTCCGTACATAGGTAACTTCGTTGAGACTGAGAGATCAGTTGCAGATAGCAAATTGATGTTAAGGTCTGAGCAAAATCTGGCCATTATTGCCCCCCAACTGAGTATTCCTTTGAGGCATGGGGGTATGAGTGACGCCTGGTCCATCAGCGATACAGATACCAGGCGATAACCTAAAGGAACCGAATCAGTGCGGAACCAACTAATCACTTCCGCTTTAAACATCGCTAGGGAAACAATGAATGTGAAAACTGATCAGTAGAACGTGAGACAGCCACAAGAAATGGGCAAAAATTACACTCAATATAAGGACTGGGAGGAGAGTCCTTGTGATGGGTGTATAACTGAGGGTGGCACTAAACATCCCTATACTCATGAGGAGAAAGGAAAAATGCAATCACATATAGGATCCTCGTCTAGAGTGGATTGGAGGCAGCCCCACTTTCTGGATTATCCCAGTGTCATGCTGAACTTTATGTTCACACAAGGCGGCCCACCATCACTTAATCGGGGGTGGATCCTGTCCCTATTTAGTGAAGTACCTAGATTATCCTTGATCTCCTCTGGAGACATTAAACTTGTTGACTACATTCATCCCACTAGGTATGATTATGTAAGGATAGTTTTTTATTCGAGAACCATTTTGGAACTTGTTTTTCGGAGATAGAGTCTTTGCAACAATTTGATTTTGATTTGGAACTCTTTCATGAGGGATTTCGGAAGTCATGGGACGGGGAGCAAGGGAGGTACTCTAAAGAATCAAATGAGGGATCCCACCACAGAGCCAGGCCTGATGTGGCTTGCAAAGACACTTAGAGACTCTATAACCAAAAGTCAAGCTATCAAAGATAACCTCTAGAATGCCTGCCCTTTAATACTTTTGTCATGGAACTTTAGGGGCAATCGTTTGCTTAAGCAGTCCTCTACCAGCGTTGCACTCTTACACGATGCCATTACTCTTTGTCTGCAGGAAACTTGGCCCCTCACCCCCTATCACTGGATGGGTTTTTTGTACATCAAGAATTGGCGGTTAAGAAATCCAAAGGTAGACCCTCTGGGGGACTTCTCATTGCAGTAAAACGTAACCTGTATTCTAAATGTAATAAGACATTCAAGATTTAAAGGGGGTGTATTGCAATTCTTCTAAAACTTTGTCTTTCTGAATCTTTTGCTTATCTATTGATTGTCAATGTGTATTGGTGTCCCGATTTTGACTTGAAGGAGTTTATAGCATTGATTGATTGTACTATTCAGGAATGTCAAGAGATGTGCAATACCCCCAATATTGTTATTGCTGGTGATTTTAATGCAGAGGTGTGTTCAGGGAAATTGTGAGCGCATGATGGGCGCCGTCAAATTCTTGCGGATAGTGGCTCTTCCCGGAAAATCTTACAGGGAGCCACTTGGTTCAATTTCTCTCTGATTGGGCTTTGCATTGTGTGAATAATCTACTGGGGGCTACCGAGGACCACAATACATGGTCCAATGGGAGTGTGTGTTCCGTTATAGACTATGTCTTTGAGAACATGACGATATTTAATCTAATTTCAGACTTCGTTTTGGTCTCACCAAATGACAGTGACCACAAAATGCTTAAAGCCTCTTTACAAGTGCACCATGCTCCCCGTAGGGGGGCCTTTTCACCATTGCTAGAATTTAATAATCCCTGTAATAGAATCACCTGGCACAGTGATAATATCTCAAAAGTTAATACAGTGTTCTTGCAAGATTATCAAAAGCACGGTTTTGATAAAAGGCTGACCATCTATATACACAATGCTTTTGAGAAATATGTTAATTTTGTGATACGAAGCCCTTCGGGCATTAAGAAACCAATTACAGTCTGTAGTACTCACATGCACTCTTTTAGCCCAGCAATGCATTATATTAAGAGAGAGAGGAATCTGGAAATTCGCTCACTCTTAAAAGGGCAAGGTAATAACACTTTTAGTGGCAGGTTGAAGACTCAAAAATAAATGGAAATCAAGAGCAAGATTATCAAGGGCCAAACTTTATCAGAAGGACGCGGAAAACATGCTTCTCTCTCTTTCTGTTTCCAATACCCGGAAATTTTGGACCCCAATAAATAATAGAGGTGACGTCCAACTGAGAGCCCAAACTGTATGCATCTCCTCTGATGTTTGGGAAGGGCACTTGGGTACATTATATAGCTCGCCTAATGCGAACTGGAGTGTGCCACAAGATATTCAAACGTTCCCGTGGAACTTCCCCTTTACTCTGGCTGACATTCATAGAATGATTATTCGTTGTTCCGCTTCTCCGGCTTCCGGTCCTAATCTACTCTCTAACATGGTTCTTAAAGGCAACTCAAATTTGTGGGCTAAAATTTTGTTTTTTTAATTTAAGGACATTGTAATTACTCGGGTCATTCCGAAGAGCTGGCATATGTCCTTTGTTGTCCCTATTTATAAAAAAGGGTGATAGGTCCAGTCCTCTTAACTATAGACCGATCGCCATGTTGGATGCTGATGCCAACATTTTTGCTTCTATTATTTTGGAGTATATATATGACTGGTTTAAGGAATTTAGCATTCTTCTTTTCAATTTGGATTTAGGAAGCATGTGGGTACGGATGCAGGTGGTCTCCGGATCAATATTATGCAACAACAGGCATGGATAACAGGGAATTCACCTATTTATTTGGCATCTATTGACTGGATGTGTGCTTTTGATATGGTGAAGAGAACCACGCTATGGACCAAACTTTACGCATTAGGTATGCCTGCCTCTCTCTTTTGTCCATTCACTATTGCCTGCATGAAGATACCAAAATCAAAGTCAGACTGAGTACAGATTGATCATTGTCTGAGGAAATTAAGGTATTCAACGGCCTAAGACAAGGTTGTATTTTTGCCCCTACTGTTTTCAATCTGTACTTCTCCGATGTGGGCTCTAACCTAAAAGGAACATCTTTTGTGCCACTAAAGGTAGAAAGGTAGAGGGAGTTAAGGTTTTCTGGTCTGCCTACGCCGATGATGTGACATTGTACGATCATACCCCCATTGGCTTACAACGTCTTCTCACCTCTTTTAAAGATTATATACGGGCAAACTCCTTAATAATCAATCATACTAAAACTTTTATTCTGCGACTAAGCTACAGGAAAAGTCCTAATAAATACTCTTGGTTCCTAGATAAAGTAAAACTTCCAGTGAGCCATGCCATTAGATATTTGGGCTACCCTATCTCTGAAGATAAGAAAAAGGTAAATTATCGTGATTATCTCGATAAGAAAATCAACCCTCTTATGTGTCAGTTGCGGAAAATTGACAAGTACGGGAAATTCACCTTGTTACCGTGCTTACCATGTATAGAAATAAAATCGTGGCACAGTTTAGTTATGGTCTGGAGTTTTCCCCGTTCTGGTGTAGGGAAGAAATTGCAAAGTATGAGGCAAGTACGTGCCTTCTGCTGCCATTCGCTATGAACTGGGGCTTTTTTCCATCCAAAGTACAATTGAATGGCGTAGGCTTGCGCTGTACAGAAAACTGCTTTTAGGTAATGATACCAACCTATATGGAATTATGGGAAGCGGGTTCCTGAATGGCAAGGTCTCCTCAAAGTTTCTTGTGGACATGGAACGGGAAGCATTTGAATCCCTTGATAAAGTGGGGGTCAACCGTGAGCTACTGATTTCCAACCCCATGAAGGCCAAGAGCTTGCTCCTCCATTGGGACTGGAACTCTACGGATACAGAAGTTCAGAATAAGAAACTATATAGTCAACTTGTTTCTAATTTTAAAAAAAAATGGGTGTCACTGAACCATATCTGCTCAAATTTCCTGGTAGATCGTGGAGGCAAAACTTTATGAGGTTCTGCTTCAATGTCCTTGCTACAGGCGAAATAATGGACATCAGGTCAGGAGCCTCCGATCTTGCTCACATATCCAGATATTGCAAAAATTAGGTTCTTTCTGAAACCCTTAAACATATTTTGATAGAATGCGATGGTCTAAGGACAGAACAAATTAACTGTTTTTCACAATTTGTTCCCAACACTAAGTGTGTGGATCTGACTTTATTATGGTTAGATATGTTACATGGGAATCGAATTAAGTTTCAACTAACAGTCCTCTGATACTTGACGATACATTGTGGACTGTAACTCTGGTCAATCGGCTAATTCTACTAGATGGTGAATGAAATGTGCCTATTGAAACTCGAGGAAGTTGTTTCTGGAACAAGAACTAAACAGTTAATGTGTTTGTTAGTAGGTCGATATAGGTTTTCTTCACTGAAACATCTAGATATGAATTACTATTTTCGATCAATTATGAGATGGTAGCCCAACAATAAGTATTGAGTGTGAATGTGTAAATGTATTTGTTTACAAGATGTAGTGTTCTGCTGTGTTCATCGTATGCACAATCTGTTTATTGAGTAATGTAAGACATTAAGGATCTATGTTCTTACATAGTTTATATATTTTAATTGTGTATTGATTTTTGTAAAGGTTGCTGTGTAACCAAAAACAAATAATTAAAAAAAAAGATAAGATAGAGCTCCTCATAGGATCCCACACCAGATTTGATAGGTTAGATAAACAGTTCAACTCATCCAACATCGATGGCAACAAGATAAATACATCCAAGGAAGTGAAAATGCTAGGCCTTTACCTGGACTCCGCACTAACATTGGCAAGACAAGTCAATGCGATAGCCTCGGCTACAGCCTACACCTGCAAATTAATTAATGCTTGTAGACCTTTCTTGTCCACAGCCAACTGCACCATGATAGCCAGAACGCTCATCCCATTCCAGATTAGACTATTGTAATGCCTTATACTTAGGAACCCACCAGTGCAACCTAAAAAAGTTGCAAATACTCCAAAATAACACGCTCAGATCTGCAATGAATATCCTCAGATCTCTCCATATATCAGAACTGCGATGTAATGTGCACTGGCTTTCAGTCAATCAAAGAATCTCATTTAAAACCCTATCTCTCACTCACAAACGTCTCTCTAACCTAGCGCCTAAATAACTGAGCGACAAATGTTCACCCAACCTCTCAGACCGACCAACAAGACCCCACATCTACACTGCCTTAAGATTCTGAGGTTCAAGCTACAGAAGGCCGGGGGCAGTAGCTTCCCGGTTTTAGCAGCTAAAACGTGGAACACAATGCCAGTAGCTCTTAGAGCAGAACCATCTTACATCAACTTCAGAAAAAATGTAAAAATGTGGCTCATCACCCAGGAGACAAAATAACCTGTGTGTTTTCTGACAATGATAATATCTGTACCTATTTGTGAATCACTTTATTGTATTCCTGTAATGCATTCCTATATGGTCTTAACTGTATGTAAATCCGTAACCTATGTAACTGCAAGAAATGCGCCCAGATACCTAAGGGTTAGGCGCGCTATATAAATAAACATAATACTACTCTTCAACTGGGGGAAACCCCAGATCGGCTTGCGACGGCAGCAAACTCCAAGTGCCAGCAGATTCCACCCACCAAGGAGCCTGGGAGACGCATTCTCCTTCCTGTGGGAAGGCCTGTTTCTGTTTCTCCATTGACTCTCCTGCTACGAGTCATCAATGCACTCAGACAATGCCAATGCAGGGGGATGCTCATAGCCCTGGCGTGGCCGAGGCAGATTTGGTATCCAGACCTTCTCAGCCTCTCTGCATCGCCTCTAGTCAATCTGCCGGTGGTTCTGGATCTTCTCACCAGAGAAGGAGGTGCAATCCTTCACCACTACCCTGGCTTGCTGAACCTGAGGGCTTGGTTCCTGCAGCCCTAGAGTTTGGAGGATATGAGTTGCTGGTGGACTGTAGGGAAGTCCTTGCCAGGGCATTGTTGACTTTGAAATGCTACGATCACAAATGGAAGCGTTTTGCGTCGTGGTGCCAGTCTCAGAAAATTTCCCCTGTGAGGGACACGGCCCCGAAAGTTCTTCTGTACTTGCTATCCTTGGCCAAGGCTGACTGGCGCACGCCTCCGTTAAAGTGCACCCATCTGGCAGCTTTCTCCCCCCTGCACCAGGTCTCCATGAAGATCTACACTTTGGTCTCATCAAGGAGTTCCTCAAAGGACTGCTTCGATCTTTCCGGCCCGTGAAGGCACTTGCCCCAGCATGGGAACTCAATGTGGTGGTGACGAGGCTCATTGGCGGGGGCCCCCTTTGAGCCTATGAATCAGGCCCCTCTCGTTCCTCTCATGGAAAACTGCTTTCCTTATGGCCATCGCCTCTGCCAGGAGAGTGGGCGAGATCCAGGCCCTATGCTTCAAGTAGCCATATCTGACTTTCCACGAATCGAGGGTGGTGCTGCGGATGCACCCCTCTTTCAAGCCTGAGGTCCTGTCGGAATTACACCTCAACAAGCCTTTGGTGTTACCTGTGTTTTTCCCGTAGCCTTTGTCACCTGCTGGAAGGACCGTGCACTCGCTGGACTTTGCTTGTGCCCTGAAGTTCTACGTGGCATGCATGAAGAGTTTTTGGAAGACTTCTCAACTGTTCGTGAACTTTGGTCCTCTGAACAATGGGAAGGCCTTGTCCAAAGCTTCCATCTCAAGGTGGCTCTCTGGCTGAATCACGCACTGTCATTGGTTGGCTAACTGACCGCAGCCCGGCTGTCTGAGAGCCCACTCCACCAGAGTGATTGCTGCGATAACTGTGTTCCTGTCTGGTGTGCCCCTGCTGGACATCTGCAAGACTGCTACGTGGAAGTTCACGCCCACCTTCACGAGGTACTACTGCGTCGACAGGGATTCCAGGCAGGAGTGCAGAGTCGGCTGAGCAGTGCAACGCAACTTCTTCACTTGAAGTTGAACTTGTTCCGGAAGTAAGAGTAATTGCTTCTGGAGCCTTTCCACCTCCCGTGGTTGTGCATGTGTACTGCTATGTATTTTTTATTCCCGAGCATTTGAATCCATGCCAGACCCCATGCTGGAGAAGGAACAAGTTACTTACCTGTAACTATTGTTCTCCAGCATGGGTCTGGCATGGATTCACATGCGAACCCTCCCTCCTACCCCTCCGAGGCTCTTCTTGGTCATACTGCCATTTTACGTGCTACCAAATCTGAAGATGGCTGCCAGAGGGGGGGCTTTGGGAGAGGGAAGTCATTGGCTGGGGGCAGTATGACCCAGAGCTCAGTGTTTGGTTTAGAGGAGAAAATATAGAGGAGAAAATACAGTTTATAAGTGAAACTGTTTTCTTTTACTGAGGATTCCTGGCCTGATGGCAGGGAATAAACATGACCATGTGAATCCACACCAGATCCATGTGGAGAACAATACTTAAAGTAAGTAACTTGTTCCGTCCCTGAACCTCCCCCCACCCCCTTTCCCCCGCAGTGCCTTGCATACACACCTAATCACTTTGTGTGTTTGGCGCTGTTGGACCCAGGGGACAAACATGATATTTTTTTTACTGGACATCTATGATGGATGTCGAGTTAACAAAAACATGCTTTACCCCAGTGCCTCTCATACACACAATCACATTCATTGTGTGTGTGTGAGGCACTGAGGCCCAGGGGACAGGCATAGCATTTTGTTTACTGGGTATGCACATTAAAGAATGCCAGCCAAGTCTGCTGGGATTGGGAAGATGACCTGGGGAGGCAACTAGATCCCATATTGTGGCTGAAACTGTGTAGAGGGTCCTCACAGACGTCAATTTCCTGCCAGTATAAGCAACATGCCATTAAACGTTTACATAGGTGGCAATATGACCCTGTTAGGCTTTCTAAGATGTTTCAGAATACAAGTCCAGAGTGTTGGCATCAGTGTGCAGCAAGGGCCAATTACTGGCACATGTGGTGGGGAGGCCCCAGGATACAGGTGTTCTGGGATGAAGGGCTGGGCTGGATAAAGGAAATTGATGGTGTTCACTGTACGGAAACGCTGATCCCGACCCTGTTGGGATGGAGGAATCGGATGGGGATTTGAGTAAGACGGGGTGGGGGGTTGGGCTGGCTACACCCATGCTGCATGCGGCTATGAAATGGAAAACTCCAGAGTCACTCTTTATCTTTATTTATTCATACCACATGCCACATACCAGTTTGTATTTGGCATCTTTTGGTTATAATCAGTGGTATTATGTGGCTCGACTGGTATTTTAGTACTGCCAGTTTGGACATGTTTTCATTCTTTGCATGCATTTTTAATGGTAAAGCCAACTGGAGTATGTTCCTACATGGGGATACTGACATATATTGGCTAATCAAACGTAGCATAAGTACTGGCATTATGCACAAAGCAAACATGCAGTCAGCATGGAAATGTATAGGCACAGCCAGTGTGAAAATGTATTGTACTGGCTTGTACACGCTTTCTGACTGTTGGCATCTGACCTGCTTCGAACAGAGGATTGCATGACTGAAGTCTGCACTCTTTCTGGTGTTTGGTATGCTGTTGCCTTTTGCATGTTTAGGACGGTCCCTAGGAATACCTGTTCTTTGCTTGGGGTGAGGCTTGACGCCTTTCAGTTGATTTTTAAAGGTGTGTAGCAGGTTCACAGAGTGTTTGCGTCAGGCACTCTTGTGCATCCCTTCCTGGTATTAACCAGCCCAGATAGGGTTACACTGGAATTGCCTTGCGGAATAGCTCCCCTTCAACCACTGCTAGCACCTTGGTGAATACACGAGGTGTCGATGCAATGCCAACAGGACATTGAATTGGTCGGGTTTGTTTGATATCTTGAATCTGAGGTCCCTTTGATGGCCTTGGAACACTGAAATATGAAAATATGCATCTTTCAAATCTACTCTTATGTAAATCCTTTCCTTTAGGAGTGATGTGACATCCTGAAGGGTTGTCCTTCTGGCTTTTTGTGGTTTTGTGTCTTTGTTCGCAGGTATTAAGTCTAGCAGTGGCCTCCTGGTGAAGTCGTCTTTGGGGACTAGGAAGGAACACTTAAGTTTCTGTGTTTACCTGGTTTCTTGGTACTGCTTCTATTGCTCCCTTTAGGAGGAGGGTCTGGATTTCCTCGTGTAGGAACCGTAGGTGTTGGTATGGTATAGTTCTTGTTCTGGGTTGATAATCGAACAGCTTCTTTATTAGCTGGATACAATAAACCTACTTTACTGTGCTTAATACCTACTTGTCTGCTGTCCCCTGCCATGTGTGGAAATATGATGTATGCAGCCTGCACTGGGGATGCGTAGGAGGCGACCACTACTGGGTAGTCACTTTGTGGCAGGGGCAGATCCTCTAGAAACCGGTCCTCTGCCACACCCTTGTCCCCTATGTGGATGTTGCACAGTAGAGTATCTGCTATTCCCTTGAGTGTAAGTGCCTTGGTAACTTGGGGTGCCCTCTTATGTACTTTGTGGCCTTGCTGAATGGGTCTGAATGGGCTCGAAAGGGCCACTTGCCTCCGAATAATTCCCTTTGCTGGGAAGATCTCCTTGATATTTGGCCTAGGCTTTTTAAGGTCTTGTTCTTTCTTATCCTTGATCCTTGTCTAGTGCGTCATCCACTGCTGGCCCCAAAAGACTGTTGTACTCTAGTGGTTTGTCCATCAGGTGGGTATGAAACCAGAGCCTCTGAGCCATGCGTGCCTTTTTATTATGCTAACCCCTGCCCCTGTTCTTCCTGACATGTTTGCAGTGTCAAGGGGGTTTTTATGACTGCATTGGTCGAGTTTTTGCCCTCAGCTATGATCTTTAGCATGGCTGTTTTTTTTGTAGGTTCTGTGACCTGGATGATGAGCTGCTCTAGCCCATCCCCTTGCTCTCTGGAGTATATCGCTGGGTGTGTGGTGGTGTTAGCGATTGTGAACTCATGGGCTGCCGATGTGGCAATCCTCTTCCCAAAAGTGTGCACTTTATTACTTTCCTTGTCCTTGCGCTGCCCTGCTTCCTGGCTCTGGTCACACCCAAGAAGTCAACCATTTATTGGCCCCTTATGTATAGGCGGTTGCTAGTTACTAGTTTATACTTCTCAATCCTTAGGTTCACAAGTTTGGTCTGTACTGGATTGGATAGGGCTGGGCGACCCTCTTAAGTATGGTATTTAACAAGGGAATGGATTGGGAGACTGACCTCTTGAGTATGTCTTCAATGAAGTGTCTCCTCCTGGGGTTCTTTGTCTGGATATTGAGCCTTGTTGCTGCTCTTTAGAAGTTCTGCCTACAAAACCTGGTACTCTGTAGGGGAGAGGATGAGATGGAGGGAGATAAGCGGGAGGGGGTTCTACCTGGTCCGGGGATGGGCAAATATATTCTCCGGAGTCACTCTTTATCTTTATTTATTTTTTAATTTTATTTTGGGTTTTCATGGTTACATAACAGAAAACATTTAAAACACTTCAACAAAGAAACCCCCTTTTCTTTCCTCCCACTGACCCTTCCCACCCTCCTCCCGGGTAGCAGAATCTTGAGAGTAACAAGAATAAAGAATCCTTTGGTTGCCTATTGTGGGGTAGCAGAACAAGCCAGTGTCCGTGGCCGCCTCACAGCCTTTCTGAAGTCTTTGGCCGTGGACTAATGATCAAGGAAGTCCCCTGAGGGGTCATCGTCCTCTTCGCTTTCCTTATGCCCAAGACAACCCCATGTTCCCCGCTCCCAGTGTTGAACGCCCTGTTGCTTCAAGTATTAAAGTGTTTGGCCATCAACTCACCCCCACAAGGTCTCATGTGATGCAGCCCTCCCATGAAGTGCCGCTGTGATCCTTTCCATGGTGCATATATTCAAAGACACGTTGACCTATTCCATTTTACATGGGGTCAAAACACATTTCCATTTCATAGCCAGCCCCCCAACCCTGTCTCACCCAAATCCCCATCCAATTCCTCTATCCCAACAGGGTCGGGATCGGCGTTTTCATACAGTGAACACCATCAATTTCCTTTATCCAGCCCAGCACTTCATCCCAGAACACCTGTATCCGGGGGCATCCCCACCACATGTGCCAGTAATTGGCCCTTGCTGCACACTGATGCCAACACTTTGGACTCGTATTCTGAAACATCTTAGAAAGCACAACAGGGTCATATTGCCACCTATGTAAACGTTTAATGGCATGTTGCTTATACTGGCAGGAAATTGACATCTGTGAGGACCCTCTACACAGTTTCAGCCACAATATGGGGTCTAGTTCCCTCCCCAGGTCATCTTCCCATTTCCATCTCGGCTTATCTGTAGACCCCTTTCTGGCAATAACAAGCTCTTTATACATGACTGAGATCAGGCCCTTAATTTCAGTCCTCTTATATAAGAGCTGCTCGAAGGGGGTAACATCCCTTTGTATCTTATATCTCCATTTTCCACTTGTGAGCACCCCTTTCAGCTGGAGATATGAAAAACGGAAAATGTACCCAGGCCCAGTTCCCCCTCTAGTTTGCTTATGGTGAGAAATGTACTATTTCTCCACAGATGACCAACTCTCTCAAGACCCGCCTCATACCAGGCCTGGAACCTCCCTGGATCTGGGATAGCGTCCCGCATTTCTGGCGCCCACAAATGGCTCAAGGGGGAGGGCCAGGTCGTCGCCCTTTCCATTTCCCTTCCCGTCCCTGTCTCCACACTTCCCACATTGTGCCTAGGATTGGGTGGTCGTGAATTCTGAAGGGGAGCCTCTTGCTAGGGACCCACAGCCATTCCCCAACTGGAGAGGGTGATAGGTGCAGAATGTCCAGGCTTCCCATTGATATTCTCTTTGCATTCTGAGGTGCGGGACCAGGATCCGTAACTGCGCAGCTTTGTAATACAGTTTCAAATTGGGAAGCCCAACGCCTCCCCTGTCCTTGGGTAGGGTAAGGACATCAAATTATATTCTAGGCTTTTTCCCTTGCCAGAGAAATGTGAACATCGCGGCCCTTACCTCACGGAAGAAAGTTTTGGATCAGGAGCATTTGAAATGCATAAAGGAATCTCACGAGGCACACCATCTTAAGGGCGTTAAGGCGTCTGAGCCATGAAATAGTTACTTTATCCCATCTTTCCAGGTCTGCCTGGAATCCGGCTACAATCGTGGGGAAATTAGCCTGGAACAGGTCCTCCAAGACCCTCATTAGGCTGATTCCCAAGTATCTTAGTGTGTCGCAGCTGATCACTGGTCTCAGAGGGGTAAACCTCCCTATATCCTCATCCCCTTTTGCATCCAGTGGGAGCAGTACAGATTTCGACTTGTTTATCTTAAACCCAGAGAGATCTCTGTATTCCTCCATCAGCGCAAATGCTCTGGGTATGGAGGTCAGGTGAGTTCCACACATGAAGAAACATGTCATCTACGTATAATGCAACCTTATATTCTTGTCCACCACTGTGAATCACTCTACTCCTGGATCGTTACTGTTTCTCTGTGCTAGCGGTTCTAAAGAGAGGGCAAATGGAATCGGAGACAGGGCAGCCCTGCCTCGTTACTCTATTCAAGGTGAATGATTGGGAGAAGCCTCCATTGACCGCCACACAAACCCGGGGCGGGAACCATAAACCGCCATGATGCCTTGCATGAACCTAGGTTCCAGGCCCACTTTGCCCAGTATCTCCCTTAGAAAGCCACACTCTACCCTGCCTAAGGCTTTTTCTGCGTCGACCGATAAGAGTATGGGGTCCCCCCCATGTCCTTCGCCTCATGGGTTAAGTGCAAGGTTTTCTGAAATGTGTCCGCCCCCTGGTGACCCCTTATTAAGCCCACTTGATCCGAGTCTGAGTTAGGGCATATGTGTCTCTAGTCTTGATGCCAGGACATGAGTGTAGATTTTGGCATTGATAATAAGGAGCGAGGTGGAGCGATATGATCTGCATTTTTGGGGGTCCCTGCCTTCCTTCGGTATGACCGTGATCATTGCTCAGGAGAAGGTCTCGGGAGCTTCCCCCTCTCAAGGATATTGTTGAACAATTCCACCATAAATGGGAGAAGGGAGGTAAGAAAGGATTTGTAAAAACTCCAGAGAAGCCATCTTCTCCCGGGGCCTTCCCTGTGGGATCCTCTGCCACTGCTCTTTTAATTTCATAGGCCGTTATAGGGGCTTCCAGTGCCTCTGCAATCCTCCCGGGAGGGCTTGGGTATTCAAGTTAATTCTAGGTACCGGGCTGTCCCTGCGAGGTCTGAGTTGACCTCCTCATAGAATGATGCAAACTCCTCTCAGATTCACCCCCTCCCCGTGATCCTCAATTTCCCCCGCCCCCTCTATGGCCTTAACCCACCTATCGGCCCACTGCCCCCTGAGTCTTGCTGCTAACAATGCATCCGCCTTGTCTCCCTTCTCATGAAACTTCGGTTTCAGGAACTGCAGTTTCCTGATCACCTGCTCTTCCTCAGGGAGTCGCAATTCTTCCCTTTTCCCTCTCGCCTCCAGGACCCGTCCTTCTCTCCCCCCTCTGCCATGTCCCCAACTCTCCTGTCTAGCGTGGCAATTTCGGCTCATAAATTGTTTTCTATTAATGTCCGCTCTCGTTTTTTCTGGGCTCCCTCCCTTATCAAGATCCCCCTCCATGTCGCCTTCCCTGCTTCCCATACCGTTATCTTAGAAACCTCCCCCGTATCGTTCACCTTAAATACTCCACAATCTCTTGTCAGTTCCTCAATGAACACTGGGTCTTTCTATAGGGAGTCATTAGGTCTCCATTTAGAGCCTCTGGGCACCATCCTCAGCCAGTTTAGGGCAACCAGCACCAAGTCATGGTCTTACCACGAAATTGGGGAGATCACCGAGTCCCGCACCTCATCCCGCACCTCGTCCCATAGACCCCTTGATATGTAGATGTATTTGATTCTGGGGAACGTGCCATGTGGGGCCGAGTAGAAGGAATATCCCCTTTCTTCTGGGTGTAAATGCCACCATATGTCCTGTAGCCCATAAACCTCCAGCATTCCCAAGATCTCCCCGTGCACCGGTCAAGGACCTTTGTCCGGATCTCCCTCCTGGGTTTGTCTATCTCTCCGGAAATCTGCCCACATGTTAAGGTCGCCCCCCAAAATGATATGGCCCGTTGCTTTGGGCATCACCTTTGGGAGTGTTTGCAAAAGATACCTCTGTTGCCCCTGGTTTGGGTAATACATTGTAGCGAATATGAACCCCCCCCCCTGTTGTATAGACCCTGCAATCAGGAGAGCCCTACCTTCCCCATCCACCCAAACCTTTGTGACCTCCATCTTTAGACCTTTCGCCATAAGGATGCCTACCCCTACTTTTCTCAGAGGGCTAGAACCCCAATATTGCTGTCCCTGTGCCCTCCCGGGGACCCTCCTTTCCTTCCCTCTAGCATACTTGCTCTCTTAAAGAAACAGTATATTGAAACCCACCCTGAGGAATTTCCTGGCCACCAATTACCACTTTGTGGGCAAGTTCATCCCCTTAACATTCAACGTCCCCCGCCCTCAGGAGGCTCACTCCCTTATCTCCCTGAACTACTGCCATCGTCCCCGCCTTCTTGACCTCCTGCCGACAGGCTCTATGGGCGGCTGTGGCTCCTAGGTCCTTACCCCAATAACCGATAAACATTTATTTGAGAAGACCCTTGTTCTACCCTTTCCCAAGATAAACCCACCCCACCTCCCCCTTTTACCCCTGCTAGGTGCTCAAATCCCCCTGGTTAACATCACTAGAGAAAAACCGGACCACCGGTCCCATGCACATCAAACCTAATCTACTTTGAGCTTTTACCTCTTACAAGTCCCTTTACCCCTAGTGTGAACCTATCTCAAGAGTTAGAGCCCAATGTGCGACCCCCCCCCTCGTCTCCGCCACTACATTCCACCCCCCCCACATGTCCCACACCTGCACCAGGTCACGGCCTCTCCGCCACTAGCAGTCCTTGCCTGTGCTTACTCCCAGCCTCCGAAGGCAAGATCAAGACCCGCCCGACCCAGCCACCCCCTTTTCCCCATGGCGAGAGCCGCGCTTGTCCCGTGACCAGCTCTACATTATTTCTGCCCTGAGTCAAGTATCAGCACCTGGGGACGTGTTCAATTTTCTGTACTTCCTGGATCCCGGGATCTGTCTACTCCATGCTCTTGATGAGCCACTGCCTGTCGCCTGTCGCCTGCCGCCTTGTCTCCTGGATTCTCTGTGTCGGCTTGTCTCCTGGATTCCCTGTGTCGGCTACTCCCACAACTCCCCGAATGTCTGCCTCTGTTGTCAATCTGTATTTTTGGCCGTCCAACTCAAAGGAGATGGGAGAATGGGAACCCTCACCTGTACCACACTCCTTTCTCATTTAACCATTTTGTCAGGGGGGAGCACATTTTCCTCTTGGATAGTCAGGCAGGACAGGTCTTGAAAGATCCTCACTCTAGATGCACTGTACATGACTGGGCCTCTCGGCTTCGCTTTTTCCAGAATTTTCACTTTATCAGTGTAATTATGGAGCTTGACCAGGACCGACCTTGGGCTCCCCGGCACCCATTCGCTCGGTGGAGTTCTCTCAATCTTGGCTTCGTCTATGGTGTCATCCTCAAAGACCAGCTTTGTAACCTCATGTAGTGCTTTCTTAAGGTCAAGTTCCGACTCCCCATCTCGTTCTGGAATACCAAAAAGTCTGAGGTTATTCCGCCTCTCTCGATTTTCCAGGTCGTCCATCCTGACCTCTTCCTCACATTTCTCAATTTCAGTAAACCACATGTCCATTTGTGTCTCCAGGGCTTCAAGGGAGGATGGATTGTGCTCTACTTCCTCAAGTCTCTCCTCCATTTGATCAATTCGTTGGCTGATCCTGTCCACCCTGCTCCCAATGTCTGCCCTTGTATTCCTTATTTCCTCTATAAGTGCAGCAATGTCCTTCTTGGTTGCTGAGTATTCTTCCGGTGCTGTGGCCATTTTGGGTTGTAGTGGATCTAGAACTCCCTGATCCCTCGATGTGTACTTGTAGGCGGCCAACTTCTGTCTTGCCTCCATACATCTCTTCCTGCTGCCTCCAACAGGTCCTCTTACTAGTGCCCCCCCATATGCTCCGTGGGTGTTGGCGATCAATGCCCCCTTCTCGGCTTACACCTTAGAGTGCCATCGGTTTGGGGGATGACCCCCTAGTGCAGGAGGTGGGCACATGCCCCGAGACCGAGGGCCCACACCTCCCGGGTGGTTGGAAGACTTTTACAGAGTATCTCTGGGGCTATCCAGCATCTTATCCCCACCCGCCAAGTGTGGGCGAAGGTCCAGGGGCCCACAGTGTTCAAGGGTCAAATGCTCTCCCTTTATCTCAGAGGTCCCCTTGAGTCTGTGTTGTCTTCCTTCTTCGCTGTCACCTCTACCTGTGGTCCCCAATCCCTGATGGGGGAGCTGTAGGCAACCCCAGGAGCGGTCTGATGCTGTCACTGATTTCGGGAGCGGGGGTATACTTGGAGCACTGTTCCTCGATGGCTGTTTTTAGGTCATCTTTCTGTTGGAGTGCCTCTGTGTGTGTTGCACTTTTTGGTAGGTCCGTTGACGAGCCCCGATCCCGGGACCAGGGAGCTCTCCTTCCTGTTACAACGCTGCTCCAGGCAGGGGTTTCTCCAAGCTTAACACAGACCTTTCAGCTTTACTCCTCCTGCGGTCAGAGGGCCTAGCCCAGTGCCCTGGATCACCCTCCATTCCCCCCGAGGAGGCGTGCACATGTCCCTGTCAAGGGGGCATTCACCTCCCAGTAGCTTGTGCTGGCGGGCCCCGATTGGTCCCTCTCAACCTCCCTTATCTGCCCTCTGGATTTGAAGGGAGAGAGTAGCCTTTACTTGGTCTGCGCTAGGCCTTCCTGCGTCTGTGTTTGGCTAGGCGGCCATTACAATCCTCACCACTAGCCTCTCTTCGAACAGACCCTCTGGGCTCTCTGCCATGTCCTGGGGACCTCTATGGTGGGAAGAAAGTTGTTTACCACTTCCCTACTCGCCTTAGGTGCGATTGCTCATTGATTTACAGCCTATCTGTTCAACTGGCATGGCCCACTGTTTAGCCACCCCGGGTGTGCCGTGAGTCAGACTCTTCTCACGTCTCATCGGGTGCCGTTGAGCGCGTTGCAGGCGCCTTATGTAGACCGCGCTCCTCCTGGGAGGTATCCTTCACGGTATCCCCTTTCTGTACTGTCTGGGGTGATGTGTATCCACGTGCGGCACCTCCAGTCTGCCCCTTATCCTTGTTTTCCGTTCCCAGCCACTCTTTCCCTAGGGAGGCCGCGCCTGGCCGCCTTTAGCCAACTTGTGCTCCCAGCTCCCGCTACCCTGTGGGCCCCGGGCCAACCACTCCGTACTCCACCGCTCGATCCCCTGCCAATGCTTTGCAGCTGGAGGGGGACGGTCACTCAGTGCTCGCCGCCCGGAGCCTTATACATGCCAACATTCAGATGCACCTGGGATGGAGATTTCCACAGGGAAATTGTGAGACGCATATTTCCCCATAGGAATGCATTGGGGCTACAGTTATTTTAGGCGGGAGAACATGAAAAATAGCAATATTTTTCACTTCAAAATCGGGACTCTCCTACCTAAATCGGGAGGGTTGGCATGTATGCGGAGGTGCTGCTTTGCGTTCCCTCCTTTCAGCTGTCCCTCTCTGTGGCGATGCGTTGCAGTTCCTGCGTCATCTTCTCTGCTCACTCCTCCAGTGTCTGCGCGGAGTGGGAGAGGGGAGGGGGGGTGTGCCCGGTTCAAATCTGACCTCCGATGCGAGGCGGCCTGGGGTCCCGATGTTGCCTAGGCCGGGTGTTGTGTGTTGTGTTCTTGCTTTGTTTCCCTGACCTCTGGTGCATGCATTGTGTTAGAACCCGAGTATAGAATGTTATGACTCAAGGTCCTTGGGAGTTCCATAGCTTGTCAGTTGGGACCTGGAGCTTGAGTTAACAGGGAACCGGTGGATGTCTCCCTACCTATGTACTTGACTTGTATGTGAATGTACCTGCTTGCCTAATGTTCTTACCTGCTGTCAAAGAGACGCTCCGAATCCAGTAAAGTTCACTTGAGTCTCGGGGTGACTTGTCAACCAAGGGTCCAACTCATCACCGGGCTGTTTACACCGGGCCCCCTCCACAGAGCTGCTCGTTTTCCTCACTGCCGGGGTCCTGAGTGCTGGTGTTTTGCCCGTATATTCTGTAGGTGTTCCCACCTCCACCTCTCACTCCTTCCTTCTTGGGGGGGGGGGTGTTAGGTGGGCTCAAGTCCCTTAACGGCCCAGAGAAGCAGGAGCACGACAATCAGGCTGCCACCGCCTTTGCGCTCCCTGGTGGCCTCCCTTTTTCTTTTAATCCCCCACAATCTCTTCTACCTCTGAATAAGTGTCAGTCTCTTTTTTTCTGCATCTTCCTGAAGTTATTCAGGTTGGTGAAATGCTGCCTTTTGCTTTTTGCGCTGTATTCCTGACCCATTTCTGTTTCTGGCCATCTGTCGCAGAACTCCATGAAGGAGCCTAGCTTTCTATGAGGAAGTGGAACCTTTCCCATGTCCAAGGGTCCCCAGTGGGTCGGAAAGAACATCTTCCTCCTCACAATCTGACCTGTAGAGAGAGGGGTGCTTTTTGTTTAGTTTTCTCTCTTCCTGCGGTTCCCCCTACCCTGTGTAAGGTGTATTTTTTTGGGGGGGGAGGGGATTTTGGCATAGTCGCTGTTAGACGTTTATTGGGTTTTATGATCTTTTTAGCTGTTGCAGACAGCGAATATTTGGATGTTGTCTGTTTGTGTGCCCCTGTTCTGGTCCGTCGGAGTCTTTGTTTTGTGCTCTGATGTGGCGTGTTTTTTTTAAGCACGCTGTGTGTCGAGCTGACTTGTGTTTTCGGCATGAAGGTTGATCAAATGCTTTGTTGGAATATTTGCCAGTTTTACCTTTTTGGTTTCGGCGTCTGTTGCAGGGTGCCACTGCCATGGGTTGTCTCCACAGCACGACTTGACATCGGCCTTACGGAGCTGGGGGTTGGCTGCGAGGAAGCTGTTTGGGTTTCATCTGTTTCTTGCTCTTTGAATGGTTTTGGTTTAATAAGCCTGCAGGCTTTGTGCTGAGAGTTGTGATCCCTCAGAAAACAGTTGTTACACAATTGGTGTGTGTGTGTGTCCTTCCACTGAATTTCTGTGTTGCACCTAGAGCACAATTTAAATGGAGTGTTCTCCATTGGGTTGCCAGGAAATGGAGAGAGCTATTGTGTGTATACAGTGGGGTGTGGAGGGAGGCGGGGTGTTCAGGGGGAGGTGTGTTAAAGGTATTCCCGAAAATATATGGAAAATATATGTGTATGGAAAATATATAATTGATGACAAATCTGGGCAATTCACCCCTTCTTCCCAGGGGAGAGCCACCCCCTTTGAGGCTAGGGAGGTGGGCCCCCGAAGCTAGACCCTGCCTAGGGATCTGGGACCTCACTGGGAGTTACTCCCCTTTAGTGGAGAAGGACTCCCACTCCTACCAGTAGCTCCCTTCAAAGAACACTGTGCCTGCCTATACTGGAATAGGAAAGACATATATGTGAATTGGCATACTAACATTACCACCAGATATTTGGCTGACGGCAATGCTGAGATCCTCATGGTCAATAGCTGATGGAGATCAACACGCACTGTGGAAATACAGCAGCAAGTATAAAGTGACGAGGAAGCTGGAATGGATCGAGAAGAATCCTATGCATAGGTGAGTGTCAGATGTGGGAAGGTCCTTGGGGGTCGGGCTGTGCTACACCACAGAGCCAGCAGTAGTGTGGCTAGAGCAGAACGAGAGAAAGATGCTGGAAGGCTGGCGTTGTTGTGAAGGGTGACGACGCCAAAACCGAGACAGGCCAGGACGAGAGAGGGACCATCTCGTCTGGTGGCGTGACCAGACAGCAGCCGTGGTGGGCCTAGAGCCTGCTAAGCAATGCTGAGACTATACTGCAAGGAAGAATCTAAATCCCAAGTCTCTGTGTGAGAAGTGTAGGGACTACTGAGCCAGGCAGGAAAGGGGAAATGGGCGTTCCCGATAAGCTAAAGCCGGGGAGACGGATGGATCCCAAGTCTCTGTGTGAGAAGTGTAGGGACTACTGAGCCAGGCAGGAAAAGGGGAAATGAGCGTTCCCGATAAGCTAAAGCCGGGGAGACAGATGGATCCCAAGTCTCTGTGCGAGAAGTGTAGGGACTACTGAGCCAGGCAGGAAAAGGGGAAATTAGCGTTCCCGATAAGCTAAAGCCGGGGAGACGGATGGATCCCAAGTCTCTGTGCGAGAAGTGTAGGGACTACTGAGCCAGGCAGGAAAAGGGGAAATGAGCGTTCCCGATAAGCTAAAGCCGGGGAGACGGATGGATCCCAAGTCCCTGTGTGAGAAGTGTAGGGACTACTGAGCTAGGCAGGAAAAGGGGAAATGAGCGTTCCCGATAAGCTAAAGCCAGGGAGACGGATGGATCCCAAGTCTCTGTGCGAGAAGTGTAGGGAATACTGAGCCAGGCAGGAAAAGGGGAAATGAGCGTTCCCGATAAGCTAAAGCCAGGGAGACGGATGGATCCCAAGTCTCTGCGTGAGAAGTGTAGGGAATACTGAGCCAGGCAGGAAAAGGGGAAATGAGCGTTCCCGATAAGCTAAAGCCAGGGAGACGGATGGATCCCAAGTCTGTGTGAGAAGTGTAGGGACTACTGAGCCAGGCAGGAAAAGGGGAAATGAGCTTTTCCCGATAAGCTAAAGCCAGGGAGACGGATGGATACCAAGTCTCTGTGTGAGAAGTGTAGGGAATACTGAGCCAGGCAGGAAAAGGGGAAATGAGCGTTCCGATAAGTTAAAACCGGGGAGACGGATAGACCGTTAAGTTCTGGAGATGGAGCTGGAGAAGCCAAAAGGGTTACGGGATCCCGAGAAACCAGATTGCTGGACATAGCAAACTCCAAAGAGACCCTGCAGAGTTGAGCAAATCGGAGGACCAGAAGATTTTGGGGGAGCCCAAGAAAAAGTATTTTTTTCAACACTTGGGAGTTCAATTATTCAATCCTAAAGCAAGAACAATTTGACAGACAATGGATATCGGCGGAATCACACTAAAAGAATAATTTCTCCTTTTTAAGGCAATGGAACCGTTAGATTTATATAAAGACTTAAAATGTGTTTTAAGGAACCAGAAGAGGGGACTGAAAACCTTACTTTGACTAACTATTGGAAACCCAAGAGACCGATTAACACTACTTGGAAGCAACCTAAGTAGCTTTGGGCAGAAGAAACCTGAGTGGAATGGCTAGTGCTCTACCTAATTTTTCTAAGTGGTATTGCCAGTTAGGGGTTAGGTTGAGGACTAATGACAATTGTTTTTTATTTAGACCATTGACGAGTGCCCTTAGTTTAGGTTTTTATGCAGGGAGTTTTCATGGCAATAGGGACATGTAACCTTTTTCTCTTTATTTTAAATAAACGCCCTTGAAATGTTAATCTCTCCGACTCATTCTGGTTCGCCACTAATATGCCTAGAACCGTCTTTCTGATACTTGTATCTGCTTGGTTGGTGAAGAGTATTACATGATTTCTTTTAGATTTCCAAAAGGGACGTTGATCGGGTGTGTCTGTAATACTATCCGTATCATAACGTGTGCTTTACCAATAATCCCTCGTGTCAAGGGATGTGAGGTTGCATGGAGTGTATAGAGGAAAGTAGAATGAGATGAAGTGTGTTGAGAAACAGATTTATCTGTTCCCTGTACTCCCAACGAGGGGGCGAGTGGGTGGGTGCATCTGAATCTAAGCAGATACAAGCATCAAAGATGATAACAGGAATGTAATGTTTGGTTTTTTTATGTGTGAGCTTCAGAATGCCGAAAAATGGCATAAACTGGCGAGCAGTACCAGTTGAAGGCGGTGGGTTATTAAAAGCAGTGGAGTAACTTTGCTGAAAAGGTTGGGGGTGGGGGCATGACATCTGAAGAAAAGGTGCCCCAACCAAATGAATGGGCACAAAATGGTGTGCCATGAAAGTTGGGAGGGGGGGGCAAACAGCCCAGTACCCCCGTAAAATTACGACCATGATTAGAAGGAACAGAGGCAAATAAATGTTTCAATACTGCTTGTGCCTCCCTTGAGTCCTTTCTGGCGTGTGTGTCCACACAATGTTGTGTGAACGTTTGTACTGAACTCCAAGTTGCTGCCTTGCAGATGGCCTCAAGTGGTACATTGAGAATAAATGCCAACGTGGCCCCTGTGGAGTGTGCTCTTGGTGTGAATGGTAGACTTGTGTTTGCTAATGTGTAACACCGCTGTACGCATTGCACAATCCATCTTGCAATAGCTGCCTTTTAGACAGGGTCTCCTCTTCCAGCTGCCAGAGACACAAAGAACTGGCCGGTCTGTGGGCTTGTTGATGCAGTACATGAGTGCTCTATGCACATCTGGTGTGGGGGTGGGGGGGTTTTCATCAGAGTTCTGCGGATCTTGAAAGAAAGCCGGCAATTCAATGGACTGGTTAACATGCAATGTATAAATGGACTTTGGTAAGAAGCGTCTATGTGTTCTTAAGCCCACCTTGTATTTATGCATTGTGACGAAAGGTTCTTACACAGAGAGAAATGACTCCGAATAGATGTAATCGCTACAAGGAAAGCAGTTTTGTAAGTGAGTTTGCATAAGATAACATTTAAATCACTGCCTGGAGGGGGTTTGCAATAGGAGGATGAAGTTGTTTACACCTCCCAAGAAGGCTTTCACGATGACCTTTCCACCATGGTACCTTGATTTGTGTTGTTGTAGAAGCAGAAATTGCAGCGAGATGGAGATTGAAAGAATGAAAGACCAAACTGGAGTCTAAGGGTACTGCACTATTTATGATGGTGTATGTTCAATAGGGTCAATGATTGACCTTCGACACCACACAACAAACCTTTTACATGCGTTAAAGTAGTAGTGTTGTGTGGTTTACAGGCTTCTTTTAATATGTGCATGCATCAGTCTGGCACATTAAAGTGTCCAAACTCTGACAGCAGGAGCCAAGCTGCTAAGATGAGGGAGGTTGAGGGCATGGGGTTAGTACCTGGTTCTGTGACCACATGTTGCAAGTGCATGTCAGCTGCATTGGTGGACATTCTGGGGGAGGGGGTACCCTATCTGATATGCCTGCATTGGAGCTACTAGAACCATTGTGAAGTGCAGCTTGTAGGTAACTCTGCAAGTGTGGGGTCGGAGGAAAAGCGAATGCAAATATCCCTGAACAAACAACTGATCCACAATGCGGTCACCTTGGATCCCTTCTGGGGGATGGGTGTGTGTATATATAGCCCTCCCCTTGCATCGCCTTTACAGCCTTTACAGCGTGGCCTTTTGTTATGCGGGTAGTCCTCAGTGTTCGATGTGCACATGTGTCCTCTTGGGAACTTTGTGGTTTGTGTCCAACCTCGACAGTGGAAAAAACAAATCTGAGGAGGTTGCCACGGGAAGGATCATGGGTATCCGTACACGTGGCGCGGGGGTAGTGTTACAGGTACGCCCCGTCGATGCCCATTTTTCAGATAACCACTAGATGGAGCCCTATGGAAAGCCTGTGAGTTTAAGCAGACTCACATTTTTCTCTCTATGATTAACTTTAGATACTAGAAATTGCCTCCCACCCTCACCCAGTGAGGAGCAATTAAAGACCCATGATGCATAGGTTCTGCCTGTGGGCCAACAGCCCTCTTCCACACACCAAAAGCAAAGAGGTCGTGTTGTGGCCTAAATAGATGACAGGACGCTGTAGGGTTTCTAACAGTCTTTATTGACTGGCAACAAGTGGAGAGGTTCTAAGGCGGCCTGGTGGCGCGGGGCGCTTACTCACTGTTCAATGCGACCAAGTCCTGTGCTTGCCCAGTTGCTTCACTGTGGATGGGTTGTGCTCACCGGTGGCACGCTGTAAACTCCTAGGGCTCCCATGAAGCCTCCAGTGGCTGTGGTGTTATGCCCTAGGAGCTGTGGTGAGGGTTCTGCAACTCACTCTCCTTCTCATGTAGTCAGGAGCAGTGCTCCTGCACGACCGCTTCAGCTGGCAGGGTCGCCAACTCTGAAGCGGGAACGTTTTCCCGCGGAGCGTAGGCTCGCGAGATCCCGTCTCGCGAGAACACGCTCCCGCGATCACGTGATGTCCCCACACACCTCCTCTGCTGGAAAAAAGAATGGGAGGTCACTCCATGATGAAGTCCGCATATTTCCTGGGTTTCCTTCTCTCTCTCTGGGGCCTGCCAGGATCCGGGTATGGAGTGGGATCGATGAAGTGTCCTTGGGAGGGTGCTGGTGATTCGGGTTCTCTTTGTCCGGCTCCTTGCTGTGATCCCCTGGGTGTAGTTGGGGGAAGGGAGCTTGCGAAGTCGTTGTGATGGTGCGGCTCTATGATGTCTCCACTTGGGAGGTGATGGTTCTCGTATGGCTCTTGGCAGACTTGATCTCCTCCAGTGTCTCCTGGCGAGTGTACAGTGTCTTCTTTCCTGCGGTACATGGCTACCCTCTCTAGATTCCATCTCCTGCCATCGCTGGTGCAGATGTGGTTTGTCCCTCTCTCCATGACTTCTATGGGACTGCTGTATCTGGAACCTGTGGAGGTGTCCTTGTGGGGAAGTCGTATCTTCACCAGATCCCCTTTGTTGACTTGTGTGTGTCGAGCGGCTCGGCGCAAATCCCCCTGTGCTTTCATTGCTTCTTTGTTGCGCTGCATGCGGCACGTTACGTCAACCATGTCAACGTCTTCGTCGGCCCTCACTTGCTGAAGCCATGGTGGTACCAGTGAGGATGCCGCCCTTCTCCCCCTCAGCAGATGGAACGGTGAAACACCTGTGACGGCATTGGGGGGTGAGACGGTGGGCCGCTACAGCTTCTTTGACCGTCTTGTATGGGTCTAGGCCCGAGGCGTGAGCCAGTTGCAGCGCCCCTTTGATGAAGCGGTTGGCCCGCTCGACTAGGCCATTTGCCTGTGGGTGATATAGGCTTGCTTTTCGCTGTTTGATGTTGTTGAGCTTGAGAAATGTTTCCATTTCTCTGGAGACTAGTTGGACTCCGTTGTCCGTGACGAGTTCTTCGGGCAGGCCCTCCCGCTGGAATATGGCGGTGAGTGTTTCAATGACTGTTCCCGTGGTGATGTCCGGGGTGAAGTCAGCTTCCACCCATTTGGAAAAATAGTCGACCAAGACTATCCCGTATCTGTGCTCTGGGGGCATGTTGTCCAGCGGCCCTATGAAATCCAGCCCCAGTTTTCGCCACACCCCTTTGGGGACTTCGGTGGGCAGCATGGGGGCTTGCCTCACGGCTAGGCGCTTGTCGCTGTTGGAGCATTCGTGGCACCTATCGACCATCTGCCAAACGTCCTGGTCCATACCTGGCCACCAGTATGCGTCGCGTATCCTTCTTCTGGTCATGTTGCACCCTAAATGGCCCGAGTGTGCTCTGCACAGTATGACTTTGCGGATTCCGCTGGGTGGGATGATTTGATCACCTCTGAGAATGAGACCGTTCATGGCGGTGATTTCCTCGTTCACCTTCCAGTAGGGACGAAGGCCTTCGGGGATCGCTCTCTCGTTGGGCCATCCATTTCGAACCCAGGTGCTTACGTGCCTTAGAGCGTAGTCCTGCTCGAACTCTTCCTGCCAGTGGCGCTCGCTCATTTCCATGTACTCGACGTTCCTCAGGTCGCCGATGGACGCAACGACACATTCGTCTTCCAGGAATGTGGTGCCGGGGGCGCTTTGGTTGAGGAGCCTGGACATGCAGTCCGCTTGTGCGTTTTTCCAGCCCGCAATGTGTTGTATCTCATAGGTATATTCTTGGAGCTTCGCGGCGATCCTGGCCAGTCTGGGGGTGGCCGTCTTGGTGCCGCCCGGGCTCAGCATGTGAATTAGGGGCTTGTGATCGGTGATCAACTTGAATCTTGTCCCCCATACGTATGATCTGAAGTAGTCGACGGCCCAAGCGCATGCCAACATCTCTTTCTCTACCGTAGAGTAATTCTTCTCGGATGAGGATAATGCCTTGGATGCAAACGCCACAATGTTCTCCGTGTCGCCCTTTTTCTGGGTCAAGGTGGCCCCTAGGCCGTATGCGCTGGCGTCAGTGGTGATGTAGGTGTCCCATTCAGGGTTGTATGGTTTAAGGCACGGCGCGTGTAGAATCCTATTCTTGATTTCGCCGAAAGCCTCATCTTGTTCTGGGCCCCAAGAGTACGCTGCCCCCTTCTTCAGGAGCTCCCTCATGGGAGACGTGGTCTCAGAGAACCTGGGGACGAATTTGGCATAGTACTCAGCTAGGCCTAAGAATGAGCGTAGTTCCTCTTTGGACATCGGCGCCGGTGCCTCAGTAATGGCCTCCATGAGGTTCCTCTTGGGGCTTACCCCATCACTCGAGATGCAGTACCCAAGATACTCTACTTTGTTCACCCCGAAGACACACTTTTCATGGCGTAGGTGAATGCCTTCCTCCTGAAGTCTGCTTAGGACTGACTTGAGTGCCTTGTCATGGGTCTCGTTGTCCTTGGCGTATACCAGAATGTCGTCTTGGAAGAATGAGACATTGGTGAGGCCTTTCAGTAGGGAGTTCATCATCCTCTGGAATGCGGATGCTGCGGACGATAACCCGAAAGGCATGCGGGTGTATTGGAAGGTGCCAAAAGGAGTGATGAACGCCGTCAGGGGGCGGGAGGACTTGTGTAGGGGAATCTGGTGATAGGCATCACTCATGTCCAGCTTCGAGAAAATGGCCGCCTCTTTCATCATGAGGACGATCTCATTGATGCTGGGGAGTGGGAAGCTATCCGTGATCACCTCCAAGTTCAGGCTTCTCAGGTCGATACAGATCCTGAGGTCGTTGCTGGACTTTTTCTTTACTAGTACTACCGGACTCAGCCACTCCGAGGATTCCATGGTTTCAATGGTTCCTTCTTCGACCATCTTCCTCAGGTGGGCGTCCAAAGCTGGTCTTGCGGTGGCAGGTACTGCCCTTACTTTGTGCTTGACTGGAGTGGTGTTGGGTTTCAGCCGAATTTTGTGGACGACGTTTTTCACTTTTCCCGGTTTCTCGGAAAACAGGCTTGGAAAGATCTCCTTGTAGTTTTGCGCTGCTCCTGACGAGATCATGAGCACCTGTTCCGGAGTGCTGGGATCTAGTTTCATGCTGAGTTTGTGTTGGTCATCCCACCCCAGCACGGCTGGACCTTTGGGAGAAAAATACACTTTGGTGGTGGTAGACCTCCCCTTGAAATCGATACGGGCCTTGATGTAGCCCAACAGGTCGACCGTTGCCCCTCCAAACACGGTGGGTTTTTGCCTGGTTGATCTAATCTCCACTTTTTCTTGTCCCATCATCTCCTTGTACGTGTTGATGGGCAGAATGGTGAGGTCGGATCCCGAATCAGCCATGACGCGCGTTTCCATTCCGTCCATTCAGTTCATCCTCATCGGTTGAGGTGCAGTCACCGTCAACACGGGACACAGTTTTCTCCCGCCACATGCATGCTGGAGCCATGTGGCCAATGCGTCCGCACTTGGAGCACTCCTTATTCCTGGCGGGACAGTCGCGGTCGTTCGCCATGTGCTTGAGGCTGGCGCATCTGTAGCATTTCGGTGCCTCCTTTTTCCTGGGACTTTTGTCTTTGGGGCCGTCGCGGGATTGCTTGTCTCTGCGACCTCTCCATTGTAGCGCCGCCATTTCGGGCACGGGCAGGTGACTTCCCGCCTCCTTGCGTCTGCTGGAGGTTTCTTCCTCCGCCCTGGCAATCTGGATGGCTTTATCGAGGGTGACCTCCTTTTCTTGGATGAGCTTGTCCTGTACTTTCCTAGAGTTGGTGTGGACAACGAGCATGTCGCAGATGACCTGTTCTGCATTTTCTCCGAAGGCGCAAAGAGAAGCGAGTTCCCTCATCCTGGTGATGTAGTCATCCACGGGTTCGCTCCCTTCCTGTTTGCGAGTGTAGAATCTCAACCTGTGCAGTACAATGTTCTCCTTGTTGGTGAACCTCTTCATGATGCGACGAGTGGCTCCTTTGTAAACGTCGTCGTCTTCGGCGTCATCGTCGGCCGCAGGTATTTCTTTAAGGCCGGCAAAGATACGCTGACCTTCAACCCCTAGCGCATTCAACAGCATCGCCCTCTTCCTGATGGGGGCATATCGCGTGCCGCCCACCGCTTCCAAGTAGGTGGAAAAAAGGGGTTCCCATTGCATCCACGGAATCGCCGGTGTCCCTGGCAAGGGGAGAAACGCAGCGGGTGGTGTGGCGCCTTGCATGGTGGGTCCGTGGGACTTCAGGTATCCTCGTCGCCAGTTATGTTGTGGGCTAAATAGATGACAGGACGCTGTAGGGTTTCTAACAGTCTTTATTGACTGGCAACAAGTGGAGAGGTTCTAAGGCGGCCTGGTGGCGCGGGGCGCTTACTCACTGTTCAATGCGACCAAGTCCTGTGCTTCCCCAGTTGCTTCACTGTGGATGGGTTGTGCTCACCGGTGGCACGCTGTAAACTCCTAGGGCTCCCATGAAGCCTCCAGTGGCTGTGGTGTTATGCCCTAGGAGCTGTGGTGAGGGTTCTGCAACTCACTCTCCTTCTCATGTAGTCAGGAGCAGTGCTCCTGCACGACCGCTTCAGCTGGCAGGGTCGCCAACTCTGAAGCGGGAACGTTTTCCCGCGGAGCGTGGGCTCGCGAGATCTCGCGAGAACACGCTCCCGCGATCACGTGATGTCCCCACAGGTCGCCTATAAAGATGCACCCACAATCACGTGACCCATGAGCTCACCGCCCCATCCGGTTCCTGTCGTCCTGAGGTCGCCTATAAAGATGCACACACGTTCACGTGACCCATGAGCTCACCGCCCCATCCGGTTCCTGTCGTCCTGAGGTCGCCTATAAAGATGCACCCACGATCACGTGACCCATGAGCTCACCGCCCCATCCGGTTCCTGTCGTCCTATGCCTGAGGTAATGGAACTCCACTGGTTGCAGGATGACTGCCATGCCTTGCTTACTTTCTCCTCATTGAAGTGCGGACTCCGCTTCTTATGCATCACCCCCTACTTGCCACAATACCCAATGATGTCCACTCGCTTTCCTGGGGGCCTCACCCATGCACAAGCACATGGGCTCCTTATGCATTGATTCAAATAACGGCAGTTTCCCTGTCACTCTGTAAAGGAGCTCTCCCTCCAGACTAGGGGACTCTGAAGAGCTGCACCTCTTCTCTTGTTCTGCCTCCCAGCTCCCGCTTCCCTCTCCCTCTCCTTCTCAGTCATTGACTCATTCAACTGTGAGTCATGCAGTCCATCCAGAGACCCTGCCTAGCCAATGACTAAACCGCATGATCTCACCCCAGAACTACTCGGAACCCCTTAGATCTCAGGCAGCCTTCGCCCCATTTACTGCCCAGGCCAGCTGAATAGCATTGGAAGTGGTCATTTACAGCGTACTCAATATCCAGAGGTTTCTAAGCAGGGACCCCGCTCCGTGTCGTCTTGCTTCCAAGGCGAGCGCATTGCCCCTGAGCTATCCTCCTGGGACACATGTGAGCGTAAAGTGACATGGGGGTTACACCAGCGCGCAGCAATTATGTGGTGCTGTGCTTTCTGCGTATCTGACAGATGGGACCTCTTCTGCATTGTCTGTGGTGGGCATGTGCTGGTAACATGGTTGTTGTGCTTTGTGTCAGGAAATTGGGGAATACAAACATTCACATCAGGGCTTTGTAGTGAAAGAAAGATTCTCTAAATATTGAATGGTGGCCGGGACCGATATGTGGCTACGAGGACTCGTTTTCTAATGTCTTGTTTAGGACAGGAGGGATCCATAACTTTATGGGCCAAATGAGTTTCTCTTGGAAAATAGAAGCTCTTGCCATAGACCCTGCTTCAACCTGGACATAGTTAACTGATAGTTGTTACAGATGTGCAATTTCGACCATAAGAGATGTTTCCATTGTTGGAGACACGCTTCTGACAGTTGTCGCCATCTTAAGACGCACTGCTGCCTAGTCCGCAGCAGACTTTGCACCCACTAACGCAAAGGCCCACCCCGGTCTAGTAATGGAGCAGAGTGGTTGTTGCCCTGTGACATGGCATGGCTGGGATCGTGAAGCCCCCCCATGGTCCTTCATGAGGCGCCTAGGGCTTTGCACCGGTAGCCACTGAGTCCAGCAAAAGGGGTTGCTTGCCCCTGTCAGGCGCACATTTCCGGTGGGTGGGCATTTTAAGGAACCGAGGTGCGTGCACACTTTGCTACATGCTCGTTCCCAGATGTGGAGCTGTGGACCTGCTCTCCATCCCATACCCATATGGGGTTTCCACGTGCTGTGGGTCTACTCCTCTCTCCTTACTTAAAGAGCACTGCGCTACAGCCCCATTACCCATTCTTACTTGAATGGCCTTGCACTGCGCCACGGATCCGCTCACCTGTGAGGTCATCTGCTCCTGGAATACGCAGCGATTGGTGTAGGCGTTTCTGGTGCACCTTCATTGGCATGTGTGGCCGCCATTTTATCTGTCTTGCCACTTTCTTTGCTGGTGGCTGCAACTGGCACGTGTAGCCACCACTTTAGCCTACCTTCTTGAATGTATGCCAATACTGGGCAAGGCCTTCTCTAGGGAGGTGTGACCTGTGTGTGAGTTCCTTGGGTGAAGTGCCAGCTATTTGCCCTGTGCAGTGACCGCCGGTCCACTGGATATGCCATGTGTGAGAGCCTGTGCAGCTATGAAACTTCCTAGAGCGCCCTGCTGCATTCCTGCTTACTGGGGTATTCCATGTAGAGCAGTAAAAGTGCCATGGGTAAAGTGCCCCTTTACCCTGGGCACTGCCTTTGGGGGTCTCTTGCTGTATCTAGAGCTCTGGCCCTCTCCCTGACCACCCTGCTCCAACCCAGAGGGTAACTGTGTTGCTGACCCAGTAGTAACCTATCCTGTTGGGTTTCCTCTTCTGCATTCCCAGGCGGAGGGGTACATACACACTAGGGGACATCCATAAGGGTCTTCCCTTTGCTCCTCAGCCCCACTACTCATTGATGCTGCGGCCTCGCTACCTCACATCCTCACCACTGAGAGCTACGTTCATTCCCGCCTCAAGGGGGTTGCTGTTGGCAGTTCTGGCCTGCAGGTAGGCTGCCCCTCCCTAATATATGATATGGCATTCGTAACGTGCCTATACACAAGTGTTTCAAGGCGCAACGAGGCAAGGGAGGGAAAGAGAGGGAAGACAGACACCAATCTTACTAGGCCAGGTGACATTGAGGTCGTGCAGGGGTTGAGGGAGGGGGGAAAAGTACAAGGGGAAAGGGCAGTGCAGTACATGAGAACAACACTAAAAATGAATAAAAACCAATAAATAAAAAGTGCAGCCAGCTGGTGGCAAGTGCAAGAGTAAGTGCAGACATCAAGTGTCGAGTACTGGGAGGGGACTGTAGGGATACAGAAACAGCCCCGAGTGCAATGGCTGCCAGGGGGGCAGTGCAGGTGTGCAACTGGCGGGGAGGGGACCTGGGCCAGTGGTCGAAGTGTACGAAAAGAAGTAGTGGAACTATGCCCCTTACTGGCCTTCATCGCTCCCCACAAACCCTATCGCCACGCACACTCCCACACACAATACAAACTCCAAAATACATGCTCCTGCTGTTTAGGGGAACGCTCAGTGCACTGAAAGTGCACATTTCAACTTCTTCCTACACTTTTATTTTAAAACAAAACCATTCCGGAACGGTTTCTTTCTAAGATAAAAGTATAAGAACAGTCAAACTTAATTAAAAGAAGTAGAGGAGCACTGCTCCCGACCGCTCCCGCCCACTTCAACCACTGACCTGGGCCCGAGATTAGGGTGTAGCCAGGTGATCAGTGCAGTTTCGGTTTCAGCCAGGAATTCAGCAGGGGAGAGGAAGAGCGAAAGCAGAAGCAAAGAGGACGGTCTTGAGGTGCTTCCGGAACGGAGATAGTTAACCTCAAGTTTCAGGGAGGCTGTTCCAGAGGGAGGCCCCAGCCGAAGAAAGAGATCTACCACCAACTTGTTGCTTGGAGAAACGATTGACCCTGAGGGAGTTGGAGGCGGATGAGCGAAGAGCTTGAGAAGGAAGATATTTACGAAGAAAGAGTTGAAGGTATTGAGGCCCCAGAAGTCCTTGTGGACAATGCAGAGGGTTTTGAACTTAATAGTGAGATATGGGCCTTTCGAATGGATTGTGTCCTCCAACGTATTCCTCATCTATGACCTGTAATGGCCACAGCTGTGCTGCTTCGGATTTTTTTTGGTCAGATGGCGCCCTGCGTCAATGGCATCTGGTCGATGTCCCTGGAAGGCCTCCATCGAGGGTGTCATCATTGGATATTATAGTAGCACGCATGGCGCCCATAGCCTCAGTACTGTTTTCTGCAAACGTGTTTGCTTCGTAAAACTAGGCGCGCCTCGTGGTTACTGTTAAGTTACCAGACAATTTGTTCTTCTTCTAACCTGACGACCCTGCGGTCTTGCTTCAAGAAATATCGGGACTGCAGCTCCAAGATGTCGATCACAGACCTGCATCGAATTTTTCTGTGGTGCCTTGGTGAGGGCCACGCTACGGATGATTGCTCGAAGTGCCAGTCGCTGACTGCCAAGGCCTTTCAGGAATGAAATGGGAAATTGAAGGTAGGCAGGGTATCCAGGTCCCGTAAATCTAAATTGGCAGGTCTTTTGACCGACGAGTCGAGAGGGGACTTTCTTCGTCGGAAAAAGTCCAAGCGCTCCAGGTCCCGCAGTGGTTCCACTGTTCGTCAAGGCGGTCCGAGAAGCGGCGTCATCGTTTGCCTTCCTCGTCCTCTTCGGATGACGCCTTCCTGAAAAAGGTGACTTGCCCCGCCACATCCTCGACCTCGGAGGAGTGAGATGCTTTCCGGGTGCAGATGTTGCAGCTATTTCAGTCCCAGGGCACAGTTCCGTCTGCGCATTCTGGTGAAGCCGGCAGGGAACGGTCTCGGAAGGATACTCACGCACCTTTGGCCCAGGTGGACGGCGTGATAAGCATCGGGAACATTCGAGGCCCTGTTCAGACAAGGCTTTGGGTGACCACCAGAGACGTGCCAGGTCGCAATCTTCATCTACGCCAAAACCGTTGAGACCTGTGAAATCGTCAAAGCCCTTGAAGGTGTCGACTGCATCGGCGCCATGCCCATCGGGAGCACCTGTTGGGTCTTTGCCCCTGGTCAGGCCTTCTCAGCTGTCAGCGCCATTTTCGACGCCGTCGGAGCCGGTGACGCCATTGATACTATCTGGGCCGAATTTACCGGCGGAGGTCCCTGTGACTGTGGACCCACCGAGGAAGGCTACTGCTAAGTCTGTGAAGCCTGTAGCTGAGAAGATGTGTACTCCTCTCCCAAGGAAGGACTTGAGGATGAAGAAAGGTCCGATGAGGAGGTTGGTCCTTTTGGTCTTCCGTATGGGACTCCTGGTGTTCCGGATTGTCTCATTTCCGAAGAGAGTCGGATGGAGGATCTGTGTCAATTTTTGTATGATGCCAGTGGCCTTGAGACTTCCTCTGAGATGGAGTTTGGCAAGCCGGATCTGGGGGATCATGCTGACTCCTCTATTGGAGACTGATGTCGAGAGTTGTGGAGTACCTGGGCTGGGCCAGGCCTCCAGTGCAGTTTGATCAAGATGATCTTACAGATATTTTGGACCAGGGTCTGTCCACGGACCACTTTTGCCATTTCATGTGGCATTGCAAAAGAGGGTGGCTGCTACTTGGAACACCCCGGACACTATTCCAGCGGTGAACAAGTCGTTAACGAAGAAATGCCGCCCATCCAGTAGCGACCCTGGGTACCTGTCCACACACCCTACTCCGGAGTGTTTGGTGGTTCAGGCGGCTACAGCCACCTTGAAGCAGGCAGCGTACCCTACCATCCCTCCTGATGGGGACGATAAGCGCCTGGATGGATGGGCACGCAAGGTATTTTCTGCTCGGAGCATGGCATTGAAATCCGCCAACTCCACCTATGCCTTAGCAAGTTTTTGCACACTCTGTGGAATTGCATCTCTTTAGCGGCTGAGCATATTCTCAAAGGGGAAGGAAGGGATGGGTTCCTTGCTCTCGTGCAGGATGGCAAGGATGCCATGTGTGAATCCCTTCAGTCTGGGTTGAACACTGCGGATTGTGTCAGCAGGTCCATGGCTGCGAGCGCCGTGATGCGCAGGTTTGCGTGGTTGTGGAAGTCCGGGTTTGCACCTGATGTGCAGACTCGTCTTAACATGCCCTCTGATGGGTCTCATCTGTTTGGCGCAAAGGCTGATGAGAGCCTTGACAAGTTGCAGACCTCCAAAGCAGCTGCCAAATCTGTGGGCCCAGCTGTGCGCCAACCTCCGCCTTTTCGTCCTAGGGGACAGCAGTGAAGGGGTGGTTCCTTTCGCTACTACTCCTCATTTGGAAGGGCGGGAGGGATGGACAGTCAAAGGGGCCACCGTACGTTTCCTCGTGGTGGACAAGGTAGAGGTGCCAAAGCCGCTTAAGCAGCAGCCTCTTTGTTTGTTTGTTTGTTTATTTTATTTATAAAGCGCACCTGACCCAAAGGTAATTGGGCGCTGTTAGGACAATAAGGTTACAAAGAGCAGTCACAGTAAAATAACAACAGTATGAAATATACATATTATACATTTTATACAATCAGAGCGTTAAAAGGTCAAGGCAAAAGTACAGGGCAACATGTCTAAGCAAAATGTGCAGACCATCAGAGGTCACTGGTATTTACAGCTATGGCGATTATATTTTGTTGAGTAGCCAAGTGATAACATGGTTTCTGAATTTGTTAAAATCTTGAATCATTTGAATATTTTGAGGGAGGGAGTTCCATAGCTGGTAGGCTAATACCGGGAAACTCGTGCCACCGGCTCTTTTTAGATTAAATCTAGGCACTACCAGACAAGGTCTATTGGATGATCTGGTGGTTCTGTTGGGCACTTTCCATGTGAACTTGTCTGTGAGATAGGGGGGGGGTGCTTGGTGGTTATGCGCTTTATGAGTGAGGCAGATCGTTTTTAGGTCAATTTTATCATGTATAGAGAGCCATTTGTGTTTCTTTCTAGTTTCCGATATGTGCTCTCTATTGGGAATGTTTAACGCTACTCTAAGCGCGTTGTTTTGCATAATCTGTAGTTTGTTTAGAATGGCTTTATTGGCACCAAGGTAGAGACTGTTACAATAATCCAATTTAGATTGTATGAGCGCTCTTGCCAATGTCAGGCAGCTGGTGGGGGAGAGAAAAGGTCTGCCCACTCTAATCAGTTTGCCAGTGTATGAAGTAGCAGATGAGGTCATGTTTATCTGTTTGGTTAGGTTAGATTGTGCATCAAGGTAAAAGCCTAAAGTTTTTACATGTTTGGCTACGGGTATGTTGTTCCCATCGATGAGGATATTTGTATAGCAAGGACTAAGTTTGAGCAGGTTGTTAGGAGAGCCAACTAGGAGTAACTCTGTCTTATCATCATTCAGGCAGAGGCCATGTGTGGCCATCCATGCCTGGATGATGGTGTAGACTTCGTTAATCCGTGCGACATCTATTTCATAAGTTCCTGATAGGGGTAGGAGTATCTGGGTTTCATCCGCATAGTTTGTGTAGGTGACACCCACACGGTCCAATTTGTTAAATAGTGGCTTTGTAAAAATATTATATAAAGTGGGCAAGACACATGATCCTTGGGGGACTCCGCAGGTAATGGGAATGGGATCAGCAGCTGCCGAAGGTGAGAATACGCGCATTGTTCTATTTGCAAGGAAAGATTGGATACAGGAGACTGCAGAGCTGGAGAAATGAGCCGCTGATGATAAGTGGTCGCAGAGTATGGCATGGTCCACCAGATCAAAAGCCGCTGAAAGGTCCAGAAGAAGTAAGATGGTCATCTTTCAATTCATCGATTGACGGGTTGCGAGTAATTTGTGAGTTTCAAGATAGTCTTGTATTTGCAAATAGGCAATTCTGTCCAATATTTTCAGTAAAAAGGGGATAGTCGTAATTGGTCTATAGTTGGTGGGGATAGCCGGGTCAAGGGTCTGTTTCTTTAGTAACGGTAAAACCCAGGACTGCTTCAAGTTACTAGGGACAGAGTTACTGTCGAAGGAGGAGTTTATGAGCTTCGTAATGAATGGCGCTAGGTCTCTAGCTGCATCCTTTATGATCTGGGCAGGGCAGTTATCACCCTTACAATTGGATGGTTTTAGAGACGCAATTATTTTTTGGACTACAGGTATGGTGACTTTTTTAAACATGAAGCCTGAGTTAGTATGTGAGGTGTGGGTAGGTACTGGAGTGTTGACTGTTAGTTGGGATCTTTTGTCAGCTATTTTGGTCTGAAGTGTCTTCATTTTATTGGAAAGGGCATTTTGTATGCTAGTACACCAAACTTTATCCTTAGTGCAAGTATCTGCTGTAGGGTTAGGGTTCTCAAGTTCTCTTAGGATATTGAAAAGTTCTTTAGTACTGGAGCTGGCTTGGGCTATTCTGTCATTGTATGTTTCTTTTTTGGTCTAGATTATTTTATTTTTGTAAGTGGCAGAGATGGTGGCAAGGTTGGTTTTGTTTTCAGGTGTGGGTGAGGATTTCCAACGTGATTCCAGTTTTCTTTTTGCTGTACAGTGTATATTTAGCTCTGGGGTGAACCACGAGTTAAGATGGGCTGTCGGTTTACTTTTGTGCAGTTTTAGCAGGGCAATAGCATCAATAGCTTTGGACATAGTCTCATTATAGGCGGTAGTCAAGGTGTTGGGATCGTTGGTGTCAGGTAGGACATTAACTATGGGGACTACCAAGGGAACTAAGGCTTCTACTGTAATGTTACGTTTGTTTCTTGTGAGGCAAGGGGGAGCATGATAGGCTTTTTCTTTTCCAGGTTATTGATGTTCACTTCAAAGGTGATGAGATGGTGGTCTGACCATATTAGTGGAGTAGTGTCTAATAGAGAGGTGTTGCAATTGAGGACCGCTACCCAATCAATTATCCTACCCTTTTCGTGGGTGGGTTTGGAACTAATTTGGGAGTAGCCATGATCTGATAGTGCAGAGGCTAGGGAGGTGGCGTGTGAGTCACTAGTGTCATTATAACCAAGGTTAAAGTCTCCTAGGATGATGTTTGCGCCATAGGCTTGGTGTTGGCAGCTGCTAAGGCTGTGATGTCTTCTTCGAAGGATCCTGGGGGCCTGTAAATGCTGTGTAATGTGATTGTGTTGTTCGGTGAAGTTTGGAACTTGACTGAGAGAAGTTCACAAGATGATAGCACCGTGGGGGTGGCAAGTCTTATGTTGAGAGTGGCTTTAAAGATAATGGCTACTCCTCCACCGCGAGCCGCGGGTCTGTCTGCATGGAGAATGGAGTAGTTATCTGGGATGGCTAGGGCAATGGAGGGGCCTGCTGCCTCGTGCAGCCACGTTTCTGTCATAACAAGGAAGTCAATGTTGTTATTTACGATAATGTCGGCAATCTCTGATGCGTGTGCTACAAGTGACCTGACATTCAGCAGTGCTCCTTTAATAGGCTGTCAGTGAGCCCTTCAATGGTAGACTGGGAATGATAGTATCTAGGTGTTTTCGTGCAACTGTGTGCGTTGTATTTTTTCGCCTAGAATTATTATGGGTAGATCTAGTGCGATCTGAACATGTGTGCTTGAGGGTGTGTTCTACTACTGAATGCCTGCTGCATGGTAGTCTACTGGCAAGTCTCTCATTGCGCTTAGACGTGTCTGCGGGGGAGGCAGAAGAAGGTAGCGGCAAGGGGGTCAGCTTATTCTGTAAGGTAAGTGTAGTAGAGCTGGGATATGGTTCAGGTGTCGTTAGTAGGGGAAAAGGGGGTAGTGATGGGAGGAATGGTGTGGGGCATGGGATGGTGGCGTGGACATCTCAATCTCCCTAGCCCTTCGTTAATCTTGATATAGTGCCCTTTGGTGCATGGAGTGGCATTTGGAATTATGCAGAAAGGGAACATAATTAAGGTTAGCAGCACCTGCATACTGAAGGGGTAGGCGATCTAGGGTTAAGCTTGCTAATCCTATTTTAGGCTAAAGATTACCGTAGGCTCGCTGGGGGGTGCACGTGGGAGATGCGTGATAACCTGACGTGACAGTACGTCTATTAATGTCTAGTGCGGACTAACTATAGTTGCACATGCTAATTTCTACCAAGGCTAGTGGTAGGGGGTGCTAACTATCGCTAGGGGAGTGAGTGATGTAAAATACTAAGTATTGTGGAGGCCATGAGAAGACAACAGTGATACATTCGGGAAATGTATCAAGGCAAAGATTTCATCTAGATACGAATAGTGCTAACGTGCCTAGGGAACAGTAGATAGTAGTCAGAATGGTGGCAGAGCAGAGCTTCACCTAAATGCAAATGATGCTAATGTGCCTAGAGAACAGTGAGTGGTCAATGATACATTCGGCAATAATAATACAAAAGAACTTCACTTGAATGCGGATGATGCTGGAGTGCTTAGGAAGCAGTGAGCAGGGTAGTAGAGCACACAGAACTAAATCAACTACATCCACAATGCGGATAACGGATGGAAGGTAAGTCTAAGGCTTGTATGTATCAATGCACGAGATAAGAACCGTGGGAGCAGTGTTTATGCTACTAACGGATAACATTACGTCACAGGCGTGCCGTTAGAGAGTGTTGACCCAACATGTAAGCGTATCGTAGCGTTATAAGTATTTAGAATGTTGATATTTCAGAGGTACTCACAGAGGGTAATGTCGTAATGGCAGCGCTTGTTTGGGGAGGAGGTGCACCCAGGCAGAGATTTGGGGCCTGGGCTCTGGCAGGCTCTGGTCAGGCTCAGGTCAGGAGCCTTAGTGGGTGCCTTCGTTAGGGCCGGCTCACGCTTGCCGGTGCCCCACGATAGGCTAAAGGAGAGTGTCTGCCCAATCAGAAGGCAAGGTTCACGGGCAAATCAGGAAGTGCTCCTGATTCAAAGTCGAGGCGAATTCAGCTCGGCGGCGGCGGCCATCTTAGAAGTGTGAAACCATGCGGGTTTCAATGCCGTATATTGTGATAAATATGTCAATTAAGGCACAGCTGCTATGGCACAGGATGCAGCTACAGAATCATCGGTGGTTGCAATTATGGTAGAAATTGCAGCGGTCAGCGTCGCATTAGCCAGGAGTAGAGATGCAGGGGTATATTCAGCCGGGTGGCTTACCTCACTCGCTTCAGATGAAACGGGGATGGCAGAGCTGCTCCTGCAGCCTGCGGATGGACCATCAGCTCCTGCTCCAGCTGTGGATGATGCACTGAGGGGCTCAGGCTCAGGTCAGGAGCCTTAGTGGGGGCCTTCGTTGGGGCTGGCTCATGCCTGCCGGTGCCCCACGATAGGCTAAGGGAGAGTGTCTGCCCAATCAGAAGGCAAGGTTCACGGGCAAATCAAGAAGTGCTCCTGATTCAAAGTCGAGGCGAATTCAGCTCGGCGGCGGCGGCGGCCATCTTAAAAGTGTGAAACCATGCGGGTTTCAATGCCGTATATTGTGATAAATATGTCAATTAAGGCACAGCTGCTGTGGCACAGGATGCAGCTACAGAATCATTGGTGGTTGCAATTAAGGTAGAAATTGCAGCGGTCAGCGGTCTTTGCTATCAGGTACTGCCCCAGCCACTTCAAAACCGCTCTGAGGCCTTGATTCATTGTTCACCGGTAGGGGGCAGGCTGTCTCAGCATCTAGAAGAATGGCGAGCCTTTACGTCAGATGCATGGGCTCTGGAAACAATTGCCCACGGCTACTGCCTTCCTTTTCTATGACGCCTCACGACAATCCACCGGGGATACACTCTTTGAGGGTTCTGGATCCGCTCCTTGTGCAGGAGATTTTGACCCTGCTGGAGAAAGGCGATATAGAACCGGTGCCTGGGGTGGAAAGGAACAAGGGTTGGTATTCCCCCGTATTTTATTATTCCAAAGAAGGACAGAGGACTGAGACCGATCTTGGACTTACAATACTTGAACAAGTTCCTCAGGAAGGACAAGTTCAAGATGGTCACTCATTGGACCTGCAGGATGCTTATTTTCATGAGCCGATCCATCTCGAACATAGAAAATACCTACCTGAGGTTCGCGGTTGGCGGCTCGCACTATCAATTTCGAGTCCTGCCATTTGGGTTGACCTCCGCCCCAAGGGTCTTCACCAAGCTCATGGTGGTGGTGGCAGCGCATCTCAGTAGAGGGGGGATTCACGTCCACCCCTACCTGGACGATTGGCTGATCAGGGTGCCTTCTCCCGAACAAGCCTTGGATCATCTCAGCGGCACCTGCCACTTCTTTCACAAGCTTGGTTTCTCCCTCAATTTCAAGAAGTCGCATAAGCACCAGTACATCAGGGCTGTGTTGGACATGTCATTGGGGATGTGCTCGCCACCCAAGGTGAGGGGTCAACACATTCTCCAGATGGTCACCAAATTTCAACAAGCCCCGAGTCTTCCGGCTTTCAAATTCTTAAGGTTGCTCGGCCTCATGGCTTCCTACATTTTTCTGGTGCCAGAGGCCCGACTGAGAATGCGTTCCCTTCAGTGGGCTCTCTGGACTCAATGGTCCCAGTTCTCGGGCCGGATGTCGGATTTCCTTCATATTCCAGACACAGCCTCACAGGATCTTCTGTGGTGGGCCAGTGAGGACAACCTCATGGACGGAGAGCCTTTTTGGCAACCATGGCCAGGGGTAACGGTAGTAACGGACGCTTACCTCACAGGGTGGGAAGCTCATTCCAACGATCTGACCCTCAGCGGTCGTTGGTCTCTATCGGAGTCCCAACTACACATCAATCATTTGGAGCTGAGAGCAATCAGGTAGCACTGAAGGCTTTCCTGCCATCTGTGCGGTGTAAGAATGTCCTTATAGTAATGGACAACACAGTGGCCATGCATTACCTCAACCAGAGAAGAGGTGTAGGGTCACTACCTCTGTGCAGGGAAGCAATGCAGCTCTGGTCCTGGGCAATTCAAGAGGGAATCTCCCTACCGGTGGTTCATCTGGCTGAAGAGAACGTGGCGGCGTATGCTCTGAGCAGACAGAGCACAGTCTCCCATGAGTGGGCACTAGCTCAGAAAGTCCTTCAAGAGATCTTCGCCCCATGGGGAACCCCGCAGGTGGACCTGTTCGCGACTGGTGCCAACAGGAAGTGCGAAAGGTACTGCTAGAGGGAATTTCCTCCAAGAGGAGCTCTAGGAGACACGTTTGTCGTGGATTGGTTATTCCTGCTACTGTACACGTTTCCTCCGATCTCTGTCATTCCTCATGTTCCCAGGAGGTTATGTCAGTTCGGGACCCACATGATCCTCATTGCTCCGGATTTGGCCATGAGAGCGTGGTACCTAGACCTTCTAGATATGTCCATGTGTCCTCCAATACGTCTTGCCCAAAGAGAGGCTCTTCTCTCACAAGAGGAAGGTTGGGTTCTCCATCCAGAGGTCAAGACTCAACCTTCACGCATGGTTTCTGAAAGGTTGAGATATAAGGATTGGGACCTCCCAGATGGCGTGATGGAGGTGTTGCTTTCGGCCAGGCGGCCAGCAACTAAGTCCCTGTACCGTTGGTGTAAGTTTTGCGACTGGTGCAGAGGAAAGAATGTTGATACTTTTCAGTGCTCAATTCCGGAGGTGCTTTCCTTCTTGCTTTCCTTGTCCCACAGTGGTCTTCAGGTGGAAACCATTAAAGGTTACCTGGTGGCGCTTTCTATCTTTAAGCGCTCATCCGAGGAATGCTCTTATTTTAAGATTCTGCTGGTCACTCAGTTTCTGAAAAGGTTCACAAATTTGTTCCCGCCGTCGCCTTTTCAGGTGCCGGTCTCGGACCTTAATTTGGTCTTGAAGTTTCTTATGGGTGCTCCGTTTGAACCTTTGCACTCTTGTACGTTGAGATTGTTAACATTTAAGACTGTTTTCTTGCTTGTAGTTACTTCTGCTCAAAGAGTGAGCGAGTTGCAGACACTTTCTTATAAGTCACCCTATACTTTGTTCCATAAGGACAGGGTTGTATTAAGAGTATGTCCGTCCTTCCTACCTAAGGTAGTGTCAGAATTTCATTTAAGTCAGAAGGTGGTGCTACCTGCCTTCTATCCTCCTCCTCCTCCTCCTCCTCCTCCTCCTCCTCCTCCTCCTCCTCCTCCTCGTAAGGATGAAGAGAGACTCCATAGGTTGGATCCTAAGAGAGCATTGAGCTTTCATCTTTCTAGAATGTCCCGAGTCAGAGTGGACTGTTCGGTTGAGGAATCACTCATCTGATTGTTCGCAGTGTGTGCCCAGCAGTAAACCTTTGACATACAATGAAATTTACTACATAAAAGGCAATGTGTTCTAACAGGTTCGGTATGAATCAGTCCTCCACAATAGCTGCTGCAAGACTTTCCCTAGTTACATGCGCAGGGTAGGTCAGCTGTTCAAGCGCTACCCTTAAGGCTACAGGCATTACCGGTTTGCCAGTGCTGTCCCGTCGCCACAATGCTTCATCGGGGGATAAAGAACACACTCTGCAAGTCCACAACGCCTTCTCTTCCTCTGGTGCATTGGCTTGAACCTCCATTAACTGTGTTCTGGACAAATTGTTACACCCTTCGTTTACAATCATAATCGTAACCACTTTTTCTTTTACATCTGGAGTATCAAAACTAGAAATATCTGGTGAATATGCAGCCCTTCTGGCGTCTTCGTTTGCGGCTTCATTCCTGTGTGATATAAAATCAGTTCTCTTAGTATGTGCTGTGCATTTAACTATTGCGATGGCTACTGGGAGTTGTAGTGCCTTAATAAGCCTGTCCAATAATGCTGCGTGTTGCACTGGAGTGCCGTCCGCTCTGAGGTAGCCCCTCCTTTTCCAATGTGCTAGCCCTGCATGTACGGTTGACATCATGTAGGCATAGTCACTGTACACCTTTACTTCCTGTCCTGCATGTTTCTCGAGCATGACAATAAGTGCCACTAATTCTGCTGCTTGTGCCGAAAAGTGAGACGGTAGTCTTGCACTCGCTAGCACTTGAAATTCCCCCTTAGCTCTGTGCCGTACCACAGCTGAACCTGAATTCCTTTCCCCATCAGTTTGATCAATTTTTGAAGACCCGTCGATAAAGCGAAACTCTCCCGCCGCCCCCGCTAGAGCATTCTCCTTCACTCTTGGAATATCATCGTAGAACTCTTCATAGGTTGAGCAATCATGCACTTGCTCTTCCTCTATCACAGGTTCGGCTATGAACGTGGCATGGTTCACTATTTTACAACCAACTAGTTTGATCGCTGGATTCGATATAACTACTTCATATGCAGAAGCTCTCTGAGATGTCAATGTACCCTTAGGTTTCTCCAAAACAGCAAACAATGCATGCTCAACAAACAACGTCATAGAACACCCCATCACAATGCTTGTAGACTTCTCAATGGTGAATGTGGCTGCTGCCAGCAACTGTTCACAAGGAAAGTGTCCTCTCATAACTAGATCTAGAATCCCACTATAATATGTCAGAGGTTTGTACCCTAGTCTAGTCCTCTGTTTAAGCACTGCTGTCATAGCGGTCTCAGTCGTGTGCGAAAATAAGAAAAACTCCTCAGAATAATTGGGAATTCCTAAAACTGGAGCTGTACAAATTGCTTTCTTTAATTCCTCAAACCATCCTCTATTTCCTCAGCCCATTCTATTTTTCCTTGTTCACTTGGGCTTTCTTCAGAGCCTGCAAAAGGGGTCTCGTGTATGAGCTATATCAAATACCCATGCTCTAACATAGTTGCATAATCCCAGAAACTGCTGCATTTGTTTTATCGTGTGCGGTTTTGCTATTTTTCGCCTCAGCTCTTTAAGGTGTGACTTTCTTCCCCTCATGTGAGATTAACTGACCTATATACAACACCTGTTCCTGGCAATATTGCAATCTCTCCTTGTCCACTTTATATCCCTGGTCTGCTAGGATAGTCATTAACTGAATCGAATCTTGCCTGCACTCTTCTTCTGTCATGCTACAAACTAAAATGTCATCTACGTACTGCAGCACAACGCTTTGCAAATCAATATTGCTTAGGTCCATCTGCAGGTCCCTATTAAAGATAGATGGAGATTCACAATATCCTTGGGGCAAACGGGTGCTCTTTAGCTTAGTCTGACAAAACGTAAATGACGTAAGGTCTTGGGAGTCCTTATGCAACGGGATTGAGAAAAACACATTTTTCAAGTCAATCACTGTGAAATATCGTGCCTCTGTGGGGGATACTACATAAAATGGTCGCAGGATGTGGAACTAAAGGAAACTCTGCTCTACAATCTGGTAAATTGGCATCATATCCTGAATGAGTCTCCACGACACCCCTTTGATTTCTTCATAGGATACAGAGCAGTATTACACAGTGACTCTGACGTCACCAAGATACCCTGTTCCATCATGGCTGATATAGTCACTTATCTCCAGACACTCACAACAAGTTATATGTATTGGGACAAGTACTGAGCCATTCAACACTCCAAGCTGCATTCATACCGGTTTCGGGCAGGGCTGTCTCAACCATTGTGTCAAACACCAAATACTAGACAGCCACAACATAGATGCATACTCGTCACACACTCCATTCACCCAGGTCCCACCCACAGGCGTACCCACAACAAACGGTCACTGAGAAGGCTCCAGCCAGTCTGGTCAGCACTTCCCCACACTACCATATACAGAACTTCCACCCAATAGCCAGTCAGGGGGAAGGGACAGAGGCAGGGCTTCCCGGGACTTCGAGAAGATCAAGGTAACAGGTGATGGAAGGCAAGAGGCCATGGGGGCCATTTTGTCTCCATCCGGAATCTACCGATTCCAAAGACAGGGCCTGGGCATCCCAAAATGGAGGACGCTCAGGGCACCAGTCATTTCAGCACGGAGCTGCCACCAGCCCATACCCTGATCTGTGAGTCACACACAGGTGCCCAAAAACATACACTAGGGGCACAGGGCAGTACCCCTACCCATGGGTGCCATAAGGGTATCCCACGGGTCTGTTCACCAAACCAAAAGAGATAGAGTTGCACCGCCAGTCCCACATGAACTCCTGCACAGAAAACATCACAGAACACATGATAAGAGCAGAAAGGGACAAGGATACGGAGGACCTGTCCCTCCGATGCATTTCCAGCATCACAGTCGCCCCCCCGCCCCCAGACTGAGGTGGCGGGTGCCTAATCTCCCACAGGATAGATACCCTCATCCAGACGGTCAACATACCTTCTGGAAAGACCATCTGCATTATCATGACTCTTCCCTGGTCTGTGCTCAATGGTAAAGTCTAGTCCTTGCAGACTAATGGACCATCGGAGTAGTTTCGGGTTTTCACCATTCATCTGCATAAGCCACTTCAGGGGCTTATGATCGGTTTGGACCTTGAAGGTAGACCCGGTAAGGTAGGGTCTAAAACGCCTAAGGCTCCAAACTATACTAAAACATTCCTTTTCAACAGTAGCCCACCTAAGTTCCCTACCCTTAAATTGTCTACTGATGAATATGATCGGATGTTCTCTTCCTTTGTCATCTAACTGGGACAAGACAGCTCCAATTCTGGTGTCGCATGCGTCAGTTTGAACGATAAAGGGCTTGCTGTAATCAGGCGCACACAGCACGGGTGCCCGACACAGACTTCCTTTCAAGCCATCAAAGGCCCTCTGAGAGTCTTCAGTCCAATGAACCTTCCTAGGTTGTTTGGGTGAAGTCAACGCTGTCAGGGGTGCAGCTATGGTTCCATAGTCTGCCATGAAATTGCGATAATACCCAGTGAGGCCCAAAAAGGCTCTCACCTGGGTTTGAGTAGTGGGAGTCTCCTAGTCATGTACATCCTGTACTTTACTGGGGAGAGGTTGGATTTGACCCCCTCCTACCTCATGACCAAGATAGGTGCCTTTCACCTGAGCTATCTGGCACTTGGTGGCCTTGACAGTGAGGTTAGCCCTCTAACGCTTGCAACACTTTATCCAGATGAGTCAAATGCTTTTCCCAGGTGGAACTGTAGACGGCAATGTCGTCTAAGTAAGCCACACAAAAGGCTTCCAGCACACTGAGCGCGGTTTATAGTCATAATGTCGAAAAAAAAATGTCGACAGACAAAAATGTCGAAAAAAAAATGTCGAAAATAATAATGTCGACATCCTATACTTATAATGTAAAAAGTCATTTTTTCGAAAAAAAATGTCGACTTTTTTTTTGTTGACATTATGACTATAAACCCTTAAAACTATCAACACCTCACCCAACACCCCCCTGCCACCCCCCCCCCCACACCCCCCAACCACCCTTTCACCCCTCATACTCAACACATACCAATTATTTATTTATTTATTTATTCAATAAATAAATAACCTAAAAAAGGATCATTTACTATGGGGGGGGTCCCCCCCAACCCCCCCTCACCCAACACCCCCCTGCCACCCCCCCACACCCCCCAACCACCCTTTCACCCCTCATACTCAACACATAACAATTATATATTTATTTATTTAGTCAATAATTAAATAAATAAAAATAGTATTTACTATGGGGGGTCCCCCCCAACCCCCCCTCACCCAACACCCCCTGCCACCCCCCCCACACCCCCCCAACCACCCCTCATACTCAACACATCATATATATATATATTTATTTATTCATACAATAAATTAAATTTCGAAAAAATATAGAAAAATGTCAACATTTTTGTTTGTCGACATTATTGTTTTTCGACATTAATTTGTCGACATTTTGACTGTCGACATTATTGATGTCGACATTATGACTGCACACCACTGAGCGCATGGTTGACTAATCTCTGGAAAGTGGCCGGGGCGTTCTTCAGTCCGAAAGGCATGACTCTAAACTGGTAAAGTCCTTCTGGTATTGAGAACGCTGTCTTTTCCTTGGCATGGTCCGTCAGAGCTATTTGCCAATAGCCTGAGGTAAGGTCAAAGGTGCTTACAAATTTGGCAGAGCCTGTGGTGTCCACGAGCTCATCAGCCCGGGGCAAAGGGTGCGCATCAGTTTTGGTGACGGCATTGACTCCTCGGTAGTCTACACAGAACCTCCAATCTTTGGTGCCTGCCTGGGAACTTGCCTTGGGGACAAGGATCACGGGACTGGACAAGGGACTGGTTGAGGGTTCAATCACACCCAGATCCAACATCTTGGCGACCTCAGCCTGGATGTGGTTCTTGACGGTATCTGACATACGGTAGCACCTGCTTTTGACAGGCCCCTTGTCACCAGTGTCAATCTTTGCCTACACCACAGTGTAAGATCTGGTGTCAGTGAGAACAGAGAGGCGTACTGCCGGAGCAAAGATCTGCTGCTCTGTCGTCAGATCGGGAGAGAGATGTACTCCCTCCACTGAGCCATCCTGAGGGTTGCTATGCAGCAAATCAGGAAGGGGCTCACTCTCATCCTCTTCTTGCCCTAAAGCTAGCAAGAGACATGAGACTTCGGCCCGCCTTTGGAAAGGTTTGAGCCTGTTAACATGGAATATCTGAGGGGCTACCCCAGAGGCTCCCATGTCAACCAGATAATTGACCTCGCCCATCTTGGAGATTATCCTGAAGGGTCCAGTCCACTTATCTGCCAAAGCCCGAGGCTTGGTAGGCTCCATCACGAGGACCTCCTGTCCCGGAGTCCAATCCACTTGCGATGCTTTAAGGTCATGCCAGTATTTATTCAATTCCTGGCTGGCCTTTAGATTCGCTGTTGCTTGACCCATCATTTGTGTCATCCTCCGTCTGAGGCCTAACACATAGTCCCCCACTTGCTTGGCGGAACCTGGAGGGGTGACCTCCCAACCTTCTCGGATCAAGGCGAGGGGCCCCCTCACAGGGTGCCCAAAGAGTAACTCAAAGGGGCTGAAATCAACAACCTCTTGAGGTACCTCTCGGTAGGCAAACAGCAGGCATCGCAGGAGAAGATCCCACTTCTTCCTGAGGGGCTCTTCCAAAGCACCTAGCATGCTTTTGAGAGTTTTATTAAATCTCTCAACCAGACCATTGGTCTGGGGGTAGTAAGAGGTGGAGAATGTATAGGTTAACCCACACTCCTTCCACATGGTTTTCATGGAACTCAACATGAAGTTGGATCCTCTATCAGAGACAACCTCCTTAGGGAATCCAACACGGGTGAAAATGCCCAGGAGAGCCCTGGAAACCACATTGGCCGTAACTGTCCGAAGGGGTATAGCCTCAGGGTACCTGGTGGCATGAACTACCAAGACTAGGATGAACCGATGTCCACCCGACGTGGGTGGGGCAAGGGGACCGACGATGTCGATGCCAACCATCTCAAATGGTGTGCCAACCACTGGCAACGGTTGCAGTGGGGCGATGACTGCCTCCAGTCTATCCAGACAACTGACAAGTTGGGCAGGTCCTGCAAAGGGACTCCACTTCTACTCCCATCCGGGGCCAGTAGAAATGGGCAGAGAGCCTCTGCTTAGTCTTCCTGGTACCAAGATGACCAGCCAAGGGCACCTCATGCGCCAACTGCAGCAGGAAGGGCCTGTAAACCTGGGGTACCACCAATCTCTTGAGGGCACCAGGTTCAGGCTTAATGGGCTCACTAACAAGGAGCTCACCCTCCCAATAAATCCGAAATTTCCTAGGCACTTCTTCTCATGCCTGGGACAGGGCCTGTGTTCTCAGGCCCTCGAGAGAGTGGCACTCTCTCTGTCCCTTACAGAAGTCAGCCCGGGAGGGTCCCCCTTCAGCCAACAAGCATTGAAGGGCGGGATGATTGGTTAAGAGTCTCTCCTACCGGAAAGTCTTCTGGCTCGTCTCCCACAGGAGTTGAAACGGGATTTACCACTGGATCCAGCCCGTCCGGAGCATGGATCCCAATGGGTGCTTTAGAAACAGCGGGAAGAGCAGGGACTCCCTCCACAGAGGCGGCCTTCTTACTCCTCCGTTTATTTTGTGCCTTGGGTTCCCCGTCGGCAAGGATACCGGGCTCGCAGCCAGACCCTGTGGGACCTGCGATCGGGTGACTGCCATAGCAGCCATGGGTAGACCATCCATGATCATCCCCAACTCGACCAAATCGTTTCCCAACAAAATGTTCGCAGGCACGTTGTCCTGAACCAGGACCGGAAGCTTTGCCGTCTTGTCTCCAATCGTAATGTTGACTAAGGCTACAGGCGATAATTTGGGAGGCCCACCAGCTAACCTGATGGTTCTCAGAGGAGCACTTACATAGTCCTCTGGCTTGAGCAGGGTCCTGTCCACCACTGTCATGCTTGCCCCAGTGTCTCTCAAACCAGTAGAAGGCTGGCCATTCAAGAGGACACGTCTCAAAAACCTACGAGTGTTTTGCGGGATAGTTGCCAGTACTTCTGCGTACTGGTCCCAGGCCCCAAGGGACACTAAGGAAATCTCTACGGGAGCACCGAAGGTGATCCCAGTAGAGGAGGGGAGGACGGTGGCCTCCACCTCAGGTACAGAGTAGGGATAGGTCAGCCTGACAGCCTGGACTCCAAGTGCCTTACCCTTACACTTGGGGTCACCCCTTCCAACATGTGCCGGGCGTGCGGGGTATGGTACTGGAACCACTTGGACACTGCTTTGCAGCAGGCGGACCACTACTCTTGCTCCCACCCACAACAGACTTATCCCCACTAGGTTTTTGGGTCTTCGGAGAGGAAGGTTTTGGTTTACCCGACTGTGACTGCTTTTGGGACTCCTCAGATTTCTGAGAGGCCCCCTTTTCTTTGTCCTTGTCCTTCCCACTGGAGTCCTTAGGGGACACCCGGTGGGAGCCCACTTTTCAGCCGACCTAGCCAGTTTAAAGGGGTCCAAAATGTTCTGGTCAGCAACATACAGACGCATCTCTGGTGAACAGGCTTCCAAAAAATGCTAAAAAACAAGAGGTGAGACAATTCAACAAACGTTTTCACTTTGTAACCATCAATCCACCCCATCATCTTCATGTGCGCAGCACTCACCCAGTCAACCCAGGACACATTCTCTCGTTTCTTAAAATCCCTGAACTGTTTAAGATATTGGGTAGAAGTTTTGACAAACTTGGTGATTAAGGCAGACTTCATGCACTCATACTGACCCCTTTCTTCCACACTCAGTTTCAGAATACAGTCATATCCAGTTTGAGGCACTCTGCTTAACAAATACTAAGCCCAATCTCTCTTATCAACATTGTGAATTGCACAATCCATTTCAAACGCTTCAATCCATTGGAGGATATCAGAACCCTCTGCATACACACCAACCAAATCTTTCATAAATTTAGTTGCTGGGGACCTGACACTCTCAACTGGTTTAGCTGAAGTCTCCACTCAAGCTTTCTCTAGCTGGATTCGCTGACATTCAGTGTCCCGGTTCTTGAGTTCAAGGTCCTTATCTTTGAGTTCAAGATCCCTATCTTTTAACTTAAGATCCCGGTTCTTGACCTCCACTTGCTATGCCAACTCCTCTTTCTTAAGCTTAGCATCTAGTTCCAACTTGCGATATTCAAAGGCTAACTTCATCCTCAATAACTCAAGCTCTAAAGAATTGCTGGGGTGCGGAACAGAGGCAGCAGGAGTGGTGGCATTCCCAGAATCAGTTTTGGTGACAACCCCCGGGGTAGGGTCCTCCTTGGTTGCACCCCCCCCTTCAAGAGTTTCACAATCGATCTGGTAGTCCACCAGGGCAGCTATCAGCTCAGCCCTAGACTTATCCACAAAGTCTAATTCCCCAGCTTCATAAGCACTCTGGAGAGCCTCCAAGCTCATCTGAGTCAATTTATCATTTACAATCAATAGATTCCATTGCTTGTAATGCAGTTATCTTGTACACGACTAAACCTCAATTTAATAAAGTGCAGATATCCTTCGTAAGTGGCATGGTTATACACTGAGTCTTAAAACCATAAGCATCCCACCGCTGCCACCAGCTGTAAAGACCCGAGCGGGGGTCTGCACTTCCGCTCTCTATATGGTAGAGGGGAGGCCCAGAGACCCCTGCCAAGATTCTCTATTACGGTAGCAATGGACGAGCAATCAAGGCCTAGCTTCTCGGGAGGTGATGCAAGCTGGTTCTTAAGTACAGTGTAGTCCCCAAGCACCCACGCAGGAATGTCCACACACTGTATCGGTTAAAACACAGTCTTTATATAATTAATATTCAAGGTCATATACACGATCACGTTAACTCACTATGTACTCTGAAAATCAACAATGGTAAATATGTTCAATTCTATAGTGGTACCACTAACGTTACACGATCTTATTAAAGTGCATACAGTCAGAATGACACACAGATCAAAATAAAGAGGAAACCAGCAGTAGAGAGATGAAGGAAAGCAGGATGGTTGAGCAAAAGGCAGAATACTGGTAACTACCATTAAACACACCTCTGTGGCACCTGGGCAACCTGTAGAAGAAAGATACAAGCCCAGTCCATATTATGTTCCCACTAGACTTTCCAATAGTTCAGCAACCCCAAAGTACCTTGGCGTTGTAGCGTTCCTCGTCTGGGAAATCGACAACCCTTCTTTAGTATCCTCCCTTTTAGGCAGGAGTCACGGGTCGTCGAACGTCCGACGGAGAACAGGTCGAGCTACGACAATGAAGTGGCCGCGTCATTCCTAGCGGTGCTCGTTGACGGGGAAGCGTAAACATCCTGCAAGGAAGAGGCGTGCGAGGCACCTCGGTGTCGATAGTTCTGGACCGCAAAGAGTTGAAGAACTGTGGCCCAGCAAGGGCATTGAGTCGTCGGCGTCTCTGTGGTCTTTGGGTGGCGGGAAACCCACCGGTGGATGCTCCTCGGCGCGTCGAGGGTCAGGCCTTCTCCAGCAGGATACAGCTGCGACGATGCAGACGAGAGCGTCCTTGGATCAATTAAGTTTTTAGGCAACGGGAGCACGGCGGCTCCAGTCGGCGACGGTGCTCGTCGACAGTGACGGACAACAGTCCGGGCGCTCCTCCTTGGAGTTCCGCAGCAGTCCCCGTATCGGGTCGGCAGCCTGTGGAAGGTCTGTCTACCAGGGAGTTTAGGCAAAGATCAGCTGTGCACGATGGTCCCTCGTAGCTCGGGAAGAGGGCGCCTTACCAGGTCCTCTCTGGGTCAGTTCTTGAAGCACAGCAGCTTTCTGATTGTGAAGGAGAGCAACAGCAATTCTTCTCGTCCAGCAGGGATTCAGGATCAATCTTCAGTTACTCCAGTTTCTCGTTGTAGTGGACTTCAGTTTCTGAACACGATTCCTAGCAGTGAGAGGTCCCCAGATATACTGTTGATCTCCCATTCATTCCGCTGGGTCGCACTCAAGGATCCAATCACAATTCACTTCTCTCCAGACACTCACAACAAGTTATGTGTATTGGGACAAGTACCGAGCCATTCAACACTCCAAGCTGCATTCATACCGGTTTCGGGCAGGGCTGTCTCAACCATTGTGCCACACACCAGATACTAGACAGCCACAACATAGAATGCATATTCGTCACTGTAAAGACCGATAGGGGGTGTCTGTACCTCTGCTCCCTATATGGTAGAAGAGAGGCACAGAAGACCCCAGCCAAGATTCTCTATTACGGTAGCAATGGACGAGCAATCAAGGCCTAGCTTCTCAGGAGGTGATGCAGGCTGGTTCTTAAGTACAGTGTATTCCCCAAGCCCCCACAAAGGAATGTCCACACACTGTATTACTGAAAACACAGTCTTTATATAATTAATTCAAAGGTTATGTACACTTATCACAATAACGCACCTTGTGCTCAGGAAAATCAATAATGGTAAATATCTACAATTCTAAAGTGGTACCACTAATATTAGACCTCATTAAAGTGCATCCACAAAAAATGTCACACAGATCAATAAGTGAAACCAGCAATAGAGAGAAGAGAGAAAATAAGGTGGTTGAACAATAGGCAAAATACTGGCCCCTAACACTAGACACAGTTCTGTGTGGAGATCCCCCCACCTGGGCAACCGGTAAAAGAAAGAGATCTAACACAAGCCCAGTCCATATGTTGTTCGATAGTCTTATTCTCTCCTACAATGTTTTTACCCCCCCAATGTACCTGGTGGAGTCGAGTCCTTCGAAGAGGCGTCGACGGATCCTTCTTGAGCGACCCCCTTCCAAGCGGGAGTCACGGATCGTCGAGAGGCGTCGAGAAACGTCGAAGACCTCAGGGTTCGGCGACGGGGAATCGACGGCCCTTCTTGAATGCCTTCCCTTTCAAGCGGGAGGCACGGGGCGTCGAACGTCCGTCGACAAACGAGGTAGAACGATGTCAAAGAGGCGGCAGCTTCGTCCGAGCGGTGCTCGTCGGCGTCGGGGCGTCGGCGTCCTGCAAGGCGGAGGTGTGCGGGGCACCTCGATGACAATAGTTCTGGACCGCAAAGATTGTAGAGACGGAAGCCCAGCAAGGGCGTCGGGTCGTCCGAGTCTTTGAGGTCGTTGGGTGGCGGGAAACCCACCGGCAGGTTTCTCCTCGGCGCGTTGGTCGTCCTCGACTTTCTCCGGTAGGATAAGCGGTCGACGATGCGGTCGAGGGAGTCCTTCGATTGAATGTTCTTAGGCAAAGGAGCGGACGGCTCCGGTCATCGGCGGCACGGCGTCAAGTGGTTCCCACGGCTGGGCAACACAACTTCGACGGGCCTCCAGCGGTTACACAAACCTGCGAACCCTGGTCGACGGCAATGGACTTCGACGGCGTCGATGTCCGGGTGCTTCACTTCGATCTCCTAGGCGGTCCCGTCTCGGGTCGGCAGCCTTTCGAGGGTCTGACTTCCAGGGCGCTTCGGCGAAGATGTAGCGGTGCTCGATGATCCCTCGGAGCACGGGAAGAGGGCGCCTTACCAGGTCCTCTCTCGGGTCAGTCCTCGACGAATTCGGCAACCTTCAGATCTGTCGAAGCAAATGCAGCAGCAAGTCTTCTTCTTCCAGCTGGACGTCGAGGATCAGCAGTTCCAGTTACTCTTGAGTGGAGACTCAGCTTCTGAACGCTTCTGAACAATTTCCAATGGTGAGAGGTCCCCAGATATACTATTCTGTCTCTCATCCACACTGCTGGCCTACACTCAGCAGCCAATCATACAGAGGGGCATTCATGCAGTCAGTCAGCCAATCAGGCACACAGTGCATTCAGGCCACACTCCTCCCTTTCAGACACTCACAACAAGGAATGTGGATTGGGACAAGTACCCAGCCATTCAACACTACACCCTGCATTCAGGCCAGTTTCGGGTAGGGCTGTCTCAGTCTTTGTCTCTCATGCCAGAAACCAGACAACCACAACAAGGAGTGTATATTGGTCACACACTCCATTCACCCAGGTCCCACCCACAGGAGGTACCCACAACATACAGTCACTGGGAAGGCTCCATTCAGTCTAGCTGGGCCTTCACAACAACACCATATATGGAACTTTCACCCAACAGCCAGTCAGGGGGAAGGGACAGAGTCAGGGCTTCCCAGGATTTTGGGAAAAACAAGATAACAGGCAATAGAAAGCAAGAGGCCACAGGGGCCATCTTGTTTCCTATCAGGAATCAACTGATTCCAATGGCAGGGCCTGGGTATCCCAAAATGGAGGACACCCAGAGCACCTGTCAAATTCAGCATGGAGCTGCCACCAGCCCATACCCTGCTCTGTGGGCCACCCACAGGTGCCCAAAAACATACACTAGGGGCACAGGGTTGTACCCCTACCCATGGGTGCCATAAGGGTATCCCATGGGTCTGTTCACCAAACCAAAAGAGAGAGCTGCACTGCCAGGAGTCCCAAATGGACTCATGGGCAGAAAACATGACAGAACACACGGTAAAAGGCAGTAAAGGACAAGGATTCAGAGGCCCTGTCCCCCTGATGCATTTCCAGCATCACAGTCGCCCCCCCCAGACTGAGGTGGAGGGTGTCTAATCTCCCACGGGATAGACACCCTCATCCAGACGGTCAACATACCTTCTGGAAAGGCCATCTGCATTATCGTGACTCTTCCCTGGTCTGTGCTCTATGGTGAAGTCTAGCCCTTGCAGGCTAATGGACCACCTGAGCAATTTCGGATTCTCACCCTTCATCTGCATAAGCCACTTCAGGGGCTTATGATCTGTTTGGACCTTGAAGGTAGACCCCGTAAGGTAGGGCCTAAAACGCCTAAGGCTCCAAACTATGCTAAAACACTCCTTTTCAACAGTAGCCCACCTAAGTTCTCTACCCTTGAGTTGTCTACTGATGAATATGATAGGATGTTCTCTCCCTTTGTCATCTAACTGGGACAAGACAGCTCCAATTCCGGTGTCGCAGGCATCCGTCTGGACGATAAAGGGTCGGCTGTAGTCAGGCGCACACAACACAGGTGCCCTACACAGACTTTCTTTCAAGCCATCAAAGGCCCTCTGACAGTCTTCGGTCCAATTAACCTTCCTAGGCTGTTTGGGTGAAGTTAGAGCTGTCAGGGGTGCAGCTATGGTTCCATAGTCTGCCATGAAATTGCGATAGTACCCAGTGAGGCCCAAAAAGGCTCTCACCTGGGTTTGAGTAGTGGGAGTCTCCCAGTTCTGTACTTCCTGTACTTTACTGGAGAGAGGTTGGATTTGACCCCCTCCTACCTCATGACCAAGATAGGTAACTTTCCCCTGAGCTATCTGGCACTTGGTGGCCTTGATAGTGAGGTTAGCCCTTTTCAAGGCCTGCAACACCTTATCCAGATGTGTCAAATGCTCTTCCCAGGTGGAACTGTAGACGGCAATGTCGTCTAAGTAAGCCACACAAAAGGCTTCCAGCCCACTGAGCGCATGGTTGACCAATCTCTGGAAGGTGGCAGGGGCATTCTTCAACCCAAAAGGCATGACCCTAAACTGGTAGAGTCCCTCAGGTGTTGAGAAAGCCGTCTTTTCCTTGGCATGGTCCGTCAGAGCTATTTGCCAATAGCCTGAGGTAAGGTCAAAGGTGCTCACAAACTTGGCAGCACCTATGGTGTCCACAAGCTCATCAGCCCTGGGCAATGGGTGCGCGTCAGTTTTGGTGACGGCATTGACTCCTCGGTAGTCCACACAGAACCTCCAATCTTTGGTACCCGCCTGGGAACTTGCCTTGGGGACAAGGACCACTGGACTGGACCAGGGACTGGTTGAGGGTTCAATAACACCCAGATCCAACATCTTGGCGACCTCAGCCTGGATGTGGTTCTTGACGGTATCTGACATACGGTAGCACCTGCTTTTGACAGGCACACTGTCACCAGTGTCAATTTCGTGCTTACACCACGGTGTAAGGCCCGGTGTCAGTGAAAACAGAGAGGCATACTGCTGGAGCAAAGCCCTGCAGGCCCTCTGCTGCTCTGTTGTCAAATCTGGAGGGAAATGTACTCCCTCCACTGAGCCATCCTGAGGGTTGCTATGCAGCAAATCAGGAAGGGGCTCACTCTCATCCTCTTCTTGCCCTGAAGCTAGCAAGAGACATGAGACCTCTGCTCGCCTGTGGAAAGGCTTGAGCCTGTTGACATGGAATACCTGGGGGGCTACCCCAGAGGCTCCCATGTCAACCAGATAATTGACTTCGCCCATCTTGGAGATGATCCTGAAGGGTCCAGTCCACTTGTCTGCCAAAGCTCTAGGCTTGGTAGGCTCCATCACAAGGATTTCCTGTCCCGGAGTCCAATCCACTTGCGAAGCTTTAAGGTCATGCCAGTACTTATTCAATTCCTGGCTGGCCTTGAGATTTGCTGTTGTCTGACCCATCATTTGTGTCATCCTCCGCCTGAGGCCTAACACATAGTCCCCCACTTGCTTGGCGGGACCGGGAGGGGTGGCTTCCAAGCCTTCTCGGATCAAGGCGAGGGGCCCCCTCACGGGATGTCCAAAGAGTAACTCAAAGGGGCTGAAACCAACACCCTCTTGAGGTACCTCTCTGTAAGCAAACAGCAGGCATGGCAGGAGGAGATCCCATTTCCTCCTTAGGGGTTCTTCCAAAGCCCCTAGCATGCCCTTGAGAGTTTTATTAAATCTCTCAACCAGACCATTGGTCTGGGGGTGGTAAGAGGTGGAGAACTTGTAGGTTACCCCGCACTCTTTCCACATGGTTTTCATGTAACTAGACATGAAGTTGGATCCTCGGTCAGAGACAACCTCCTTGGGGAATCCAACACGGGTGAAAATGCCCAGGAGAGCCCTGGCAACCACCTTGGCAGTAACAGTCCGAAGGGGTATTGCCTCAGGGTACCTGGTGGCATGATCTACCAAGACCAGGATGAACCGATGTCCACCTGAAGTGGGAGGGTCAAGGGGACCGACGATGTCGATGCCCACCCTCTCACATGGTGTGCCAACCACTGGTAATGGCTGCAGTGGGGCAATGACCCTGCCTCCAGTCTTGCCAGACAACTGACAAGTGGGGCAGGTCCTGCAGTGGGACTCCACCTCTACTCCCATCCGTGGCCAGTAGAAATGGGCAGAGAGCCTCTGCTTAGTCTTCTTGGTCCCAAGATGACCAGCCAAGGGCACCTCATGCGCCAACTGCAGAAGGAAGGGCCTGTAAACCTGGGGTACCACCAACCTCTTGCGGGCACCAGGTTCAGGCTTAGTGGGCTCACTAACAAGGAGCTCACCCTCCCAATAAATCCGGAAATTCCTAGGCACTTCTCCTTGTGCCTGGGACAGGGCCTGTTTCCTCAGACCCTCGAGAGAGTGGCACTCCCTCTGTCCCCTACAGAAGTCTGCCCGGGAGGGTCCCCCTTCAGCTAACAAGCATTGAAGGTCGGGATGATCCTCCGGGTTGAGAACCTCTCCCACAGGAGAGTCTTCTGCCTCTTCTCCCAAAGGAGTTGAGTTTGGGTTTTCCACTGGACCCAGCCCGTCCGGAGCATGGATCCCAATGGGTGCAGCAGGAAGAGAAGGTGCTCCCTCCACAGAGGTGGCCTTCTTGGTCTTCCGCCTTCTTGCCTTAGGCCTCGCCTTTGGCTCGGGTATCTGACCCACAGCCAGACCCGGTGTCACCTGTGACCTAGTGACTGCAGCAGCAGTCATGGGAAGACCATCCGAGATCAACCCCAACTCTACTAGATCATTCCCTAACAAAATGTTAGCAGGGACATTGTCCTGAACCAGGACCGGAAGCTTCGCTGTCTTGTCTCCAATCATGAGTGTGACTAAGGCTACAGGCGATAATTTGGGAGGCCCACCAGCTAACCTGGTGGTTCTCAGAGGAGCACCTACATAGTCCTCTGGCTTGAGCAGGGTCCTGTCCACCACTGTCATGCTTGCCCCAGTGTCTCTCAAGCCAGTAGAAGGCTGGCCATTCAAGAGGACACTTCTCAAAAACCTACGGGTGTTCTGTGGGATAGTCGCCAGTACTTCCGCGTACTGGTCCCAGGCCCCAAGGGACACTAGGGAAATCTCTACCGGAGCACCAAATGTGATCCCGGTAGAGGAGGGGAGGACAGTGGCCTCCACCTCTGACACGGGGTAAGGGTAGGTCAGGCTGACAGCCTGTACTCCAAGTGCCTTACCTTTACACCTGGAGTCACCCCTTTTGTGGTCCAGAGCCCCACAATCCCAACAAGTGCCAGGAGTGCGGGGTACGGTACTGGAACCACTGGGAGCCTGCTTTGCAGCAGGTAGACCACTACTCTTATTCCCACCCACAGAGGACTTATCCCCACTAGATTTTTGGGTCTTGGGAGAGGAAGGTTTAGATTTGCCCGACTGTGACTGCTTGTGGGACTCCTCAGCTTTTGGAGAGGCCCCCTTTTCTTTGTCCTTGTCCTTCCCACTGGAGTCCTTAGGGGACACCCGGTGGGAGACCCACTTGTCAGCCAACCTAGCCAGCTTAAAGGGGTCCAAAATGTTCTGGTCAGCCACATACTGACGCAGCTCCGGTGAACAGGCTTCAGAAAAATGCTCAAAAAACAAGAGGTGGGACAACTCAACAAAAGTTTTCACCTTGTAACCATCAATCCACCCCATCATGTTCATGTGCGCAGTACTCACCCAGTCAATCCAAGAAACATTCTCTCTTTTCTTAAAATCCCTGAACCTTTTAAGATATTGGGTAGGTGTCTTGCCAAACTTGGCAATCAAAGCAGCCTTCATACACTCATACTGACCCCTTTCTTCCACACCCAGCTTCAGAATACAGTCATATCCAGTTTGAGGCACTCTGCTTAACAAACACTTAGCCCAATCTCTTTTATCTACATCATGAATTGCACAAGCCATTTCAAACGCTTCAATCCATTGGAGGATATCTGAACCCTCCACAAACACACCAACCAAATCTTTCATAAACTTGGTGGCTGGGGACCTGCCATTCTCAATTGGTCTAGCTGACGTCTCCACTCTAGCTTTCTCTAGCTGGATCCTCTGGCATTCAGTGTCCTTGTCTTTGAGCGCAAGATCCCTATTCTTGAGTTCCACTTGCTGTGCCAGCTCCTCTTTCTTAAGCTCAGCTTCTATTTCCAACTTGCGATATTCAAAGGCCAATTTCATCCTTAATAACTCAAGTTCCATGGAATTGCTGGGGTTTGGAACAGAGGCAGCAGGAAGGGTGGCATTCCCAGAAACAGATTCAGCGACAACCCCAGGGGCAGAGTCCTCATTGGTTGCATCCCCCCCTTCATCAAGAGTTTCACCATCCGTCTGGTAGTCCACCAGGGCAGCTATCAGCTCAGCCCTAGACTTATCCACAAAGTCTAGCTCCCTGGCTTCACAAGCACTCTGGAGAGCCTCTAAGCTCATCCGAGTCAATTTACCATTTGCAATGGGCTCCATTGCCTGTAATGCAGTTATTTGGTACACACCCAAACCTTAATCTAATAAAGTGCGGATATTTTGTAAGTGGCACGGTTATACACTGAGTCTTAAAACCATAAGCATCCCACCGCTGCCACCAGCTGTAAAGACCGGTAGGGGGTGTCTGTACCTCTGCTCCCTATATGGTAGAAGAGAGGCACAGAAGACCCCAGCCAAGATTCTCTATTACGGTAGCAATGGACGAGCAATCAAGGCCTAGCTTCTCAGGAGGTGATGCAGGCTGGTTCTTAAGTACAGTGTATTCCCCAAGCCCCCACAAAGGAATGTCCACACACTGTATTACTGAAAACACAGTCTTTATATAATTAATTCAAAGGTTATGTACACTTATCACAATAACGCACCTTGTGCTCAGGAAAATCAATAATGGTAAATATCTACAATTCTAAAGTGGTACCACTAATATTAGACCTCATTAAAGTGCATCCACAAAAAATGTCACACAGATCAATAAGTGAAACCAGCAATAGAGAGAAGAGAGAAAATAAGGTGGTTGAACAATAGGCAAAATACTGGCCCCTAACACTAGACACAGTTCTGTGTGGAGATCCCCCCACCTGGGCAACCGGTAAAAGAAAGAGATCTAACACAAGCCCAGTCCATATGTTGTTCGATAGTCTTATTCTCTCCTACAATGTTTTTACCCCCCCAATGTACCTGGTGGAGTCGAGTCCTTCGAAGAGGCGTCGACGGATCCTTCTTGAGCGACCCCCTTCCAAGCGGGAGTCACGGATCGTCGAGAGGCGTCGAGAAACGTCGAAGACCTCGGGGTTCGGCGACGGGGAATCGACGGCCCTTCTTGAATGCCTTCCCTTTCAAGCGGGAGGCACGGGGCGTCGAACGTCCGTCGACAAACGAGGTAGAACGATGTCAAAGAGGCGGCAGCTTCGTCCGAGCGGTGCTCGTCGGCGTCGGGGCGTCGGCGTCCTGCAAGGCGGAGGTGTGCGGGGCACCTCGATGACAATAGTTCTGGACCGCAAAGATTGTAGAGACGGAAGCCCAGCAAGGGCGTCGGGTCGTCCGAGTCTTTGAGGTCGTTGGGTGGCGGGAAACCCACCGGCAGGTTTCTCCTCGGCGCGTTGGTCGTCCTCGACTTTCTCCGGTAGGATAAGCGGTCGACGATGCGGTCGAGGGAGTCCTTCGATTGAATGTTCTTAGGCAAAGGAGCGGACGGCTCCGGTCATCGGCGGCACGGCGTCAAGTGGTTCCCACGGCTGGGCAACACAACTTCGACGGGCCTCCAGCGGTTACACAAACCTGCGAACCCTGGTCGACGGCAATGGACTTCGACGGCGTCGATGTCCGGGTGCTTCACTTCGATCTCCTAGGCGGTCCCGTCTCGGGTCGGCAGCCTTTCGAGGGTCTGACTTCCAGGGCGCTTCGGCGAAGATGTAGCAGTGCTCGATGATCCCTCGGAGCACGGGAAGAGGGCGCCTTACCAGGTCCTCTCTCGGGTCAGTCCTCGACGAATTCGGCAACCTTCAGATCTGTCGAAGCAAATGCAGCAGCAAGTCTTCTTCTTCCAGCTGGACGTCGAGGATCAGCAGTTCCAGTTACTCTTGAGTGGAGACTCAGCTTCTGAACGCTTCTGAACAATTTCCAATGGTGAGAGGTCCCCAGATATACTATTCTGTCTCTCATCCACACTGCTGGCCTACACTCAGCAGCCAATCATACAGAGGGGCATTCATGCAGTCAGTCAGCCAATCAGGCACACAGTGCATTCAGGCCACACTCCTCCCTTTCAGACACTCACAACAAGGAATGTGGATTGGGACAAGTACCCAGCCATTCAACACTACACCCTGCATTCAGGCCAGTTTCGGGTAGGGCTGTCTCAGTCTTTGTCTCTCATGCCAGAAACCAGACAACCACAACAAGGAGTGTATATTGGTCACACACTCCATTCACCCAGGTCCCACCCACAGGAGGTACCCACAACATACAGTCACTGGGAAGGCTCCATTCAGTCTAGCTGGGCCTTCACAACAACACCATATATGGAACTTTCACCCAACAGCCAGTCAGGGGGAAGGGACAGAGTCAGGGCTTCCCAGGATTTTGGGAAAAACAAGATAACAGGCAATAGAAAGCAAGAGGCCACAGGGGCCATCTTGTTTCCTATCAGGAATCAACTGATTCCAATGGCAGGGCCTGGGTATCCCAAAATGGAGGACACCCAGAGCACCTGTCAAATTCAGCATGGAGCTGCCACCAGCCCATACCCTGCTCTGTGGGCCACCCACAGGTGCCCAAAAACATACACTAGGGGCACAGGGTTGTACCCCTACCCATGGGTGCCATAAGGGTATCCCATGGGTCTGTTCACCAAACCAAAAGAGAGCTGCACTGCCAGGAGTCCCAAATGGACTCATGGGCAGAAAACATGACAGAACACACGGTAAAAGGCAGTAAAGGACAAGGATTCAGAGGCCCTGTCCCCCTGATGCATTTCCAGCATCACAGTCACACACTCCATTCACCCAGGTCCCACTCACAGGCGTACCCACAACATACGGTCGTTGAGAAGGCTCCAGCCAGTCTGGTCGGCACTTCCCCACACTACCATATACAGAACTTCCACCCAACAGCCAGTCAGGGGGAAGGGACAGAGGCAGGGCTTCCCGTGACTTCGGGAAGATCTAAGTAACAGGTGATGGAAGGCAAGAGGCCATGGGGGCCATTTTGTCTCCATCCGGAATCTACCGCTTCCAATGACAGGGCCTGGGCATCCCAAAATGGAGGACGCTCATTTCAGCACAGAGCTGCCACCAGCCCGTACCCTGCTCTGTGGGTCACACACAGGTGCCCAAAAACATACACTAGGGGCTAGGGTTGTACCCCTACCCATGGATGCCATAAGGGTATCCCACGGGTCTGTTCACCAAACCAAAAGAGAGAGAGCTGCACCGGCAGGAGTCCCACGTGAACTCCTGCATGGAAAACATCACAGAACACACGATAAGAGCAGAAAAGGACAAGGATACAGAGGCACTGTCCCTCCGATGCATTTCCAGCATCACACCCATTCCTCTACCTGTTAAGAACTGAAACACAATGGATACAGGAGAATGATTCAAAGGTTCTCGTAAAAGGATACAGGCTGGTAGCAACAAAGGATACACTCGAAGTCTTCTTCCAACAGAAGATGTCAGAGGTAAGGCGTAGTGTATCAAAAGAGAACCTTCTAACTAATGTCACTCTCTGACTAGTAAAACCCACAGTCAGATAGAGCTATTAGTGGGAAGGGCGTGAGTGGACCAAGATTCACCAGGCTGTTGATAAAGAGGAACTAATTTAGAATGATGATTGATATGAAGGACAATAAGAACCTATGTTGAACACACTAACCTGGATGTGTAGCCAAGGAAGTCTCAAGAAGTCCGAAGAATCCAAGGAAACAACGGCAAGGAAAGGGTAGTGAGGGATCTAACCCGAGCAGAACGAGGGCCGCACTAGAGACGGGTTGGTGCACACACAGGAAAGCGTCCAGAGTCCAGTGCACGTGTAGGAGGAGAGTTGGAGAATCTTGATCCAGGAAGTACAAGTCCTAAAAGCAGTAGTAGTTTGATGAGCGCAGGATCTTGGTAGATGGAGGCAGAGCAGGACTCTGCAGGGTGTTGGTGCTGCCTGGTAGACAGCCGAACGTCTCTATACAGCAATAGGAAGCTGCGGTGTGGAGCAGCAATGCGGCAAGCTTCCAATAGAAATAACAGGAAGATGCAGCGGGTAAATGGCGGGACTCCTTTTGAACGAGGAGTGAAGAACCGCGTACGAGCGTGGAAGAAACAGGCAGCTCAAGGAAAGCTGGAAGTTGCCGGGAGCTGCGTCGGAACGCGGGAAGGCAACCGTACCTTAGGAAGTAGAAAACGTCTGCGAAAGGCAGAAGTAAGCTCCGGAACGCAAAGTGAGTAACAACGATCAGAAGCGCAGTTGCAAGGCTTCCGCTGCGTTAAATGGAGTCAGCTGACGTGCTTAGGACACACGTGAACGTAAACGTCATCGTGTTGGTCATGTGATCCATGCATTTGGATTAGCGCCTCCCGGATAACTTCCATTAAGTGTAGAACGGTCTAGCCGTTCTCAAGGCTGAGGAAGCCTGAAAACAGGGACGTTTGGGTTTCACAACGGAGCCGGGTGGAGAGGGCGGAGAGGTAGGCATGACACTACCACACGGCGTGAACTCATTCCCTCCTTGATCCATCTGAGGGTGATTATTCGCCTGCGATGTACCCACTGCTTGCTGCATTCCCAGCCCTTCTTTGCTTGTCAGTACCACCCCTTCTATGGCGTACTTTGACAATTTCTTCTGAACTAACTTAGCTTCCTCAAGTTTTCTAGCATCTTCCTTCTTATTTTTCTCTTGTAATAAATCGGCAGTGATGTGCTATAGTCAACTGTATTCTCTTCCCCGGGAACACATGTTCAAAAGAAACAAGATCCTGGGACTTGTTAATGCCTTCTTTCAAGAAGTCAAGACAGCCTTAACGTCCGAGATGCCTGAGCTTCTATGTCAAATAGGAAAGAGCTATACTGAGAAGGACGGTCTGGTGTTTTACGGCAACCGAATGTACATTCCTGTCGGTCCCTTTGCCCATGGCTTCGCTTCCATTCCCACATATTTCCTGGCAATCCCTGACACAGACTGTGGTAAAATACTGGCACTGATTTCCCCCACGGCTCCCTTGTTTCCAAAGTCCAGCCTTCCTGAATATTTTGAATGTAAGGAGCGAATCTTCATCATCCTTCATGTTACGTGCCATAATCTCACCCATATCTGGCGTAACAGGATACTGTACCCAGAGCGCTCTCCAGACATCTGCTCTGCAATTATTAAATGGCGCTCCATCATGAGCTGTGTTCTGTGCCGTAACACTTGAGTAACCTGCATGTTTCCAAATGTCATCAGCTCGTTACCCAAGAATGGCTGCTAGGAGACCCTTAGTGTTCCTTAATGTCCCCTATGGCCAGAGTATTTCCCCCTGTCATTTTTTCTAACTCATAAATCCATTTAATTCCTGTACCTGCCGTTAAACTAGGAGGTTTACATCTTAAATGATCCTTGTCCATTTGGGGCCAGGGATATACTGCGGTCTGGCACCTCCTTGGTCTGGCACCTCCTTTCTCCAATAAATGGAACTGTGTGAACCCAAATCCACAATTGGCTCTCATCGTCGGCTTATCCATAGTGGGGACAATGGTTCCGGATTGCCTTCTACTTGGCAAGGACCTCAGCCCGTTTGCATAGTGAGAAGGGAGAGTCGCCACCATATGTAATCGTCCTTTAGGTCGCTCTGGGTACTCCATGGGATCTGGTGTCCCATCCTTAGGTTGCTCTGCAGACAGATAAGGAAGTGAGATGGTCTGATCTAGACATCCCTTGGGACTGCATGCACTTTTTCCCCTCCTCCCCACGGAAGGTTTCCCCTTTCTTCATCTGACATATCTAGTCCCCAACTAATGTGGCTCTCTTCTCTTTTGCCCCTGTCTAAGGACAAGGCTCTATGCTTGAGACTAAACAGGCTTCCTTCTTCGCCTTGTGATTGGGCGACAAGAGATTAATCTCCTTTTCCCCTGCTTCCAAATTCACTTCTTGCCCTCATATCTTGATAGGCTTTGTCGATCCTATCTCTGATGTGTCCTATATCGAAATTCTCATCTAATGTATCTTTAGATGGTCCGGTTTTGCTCCCTGCGATGGGAGGAAAGTTTCTATGTGGCTCCACGATATCACTGGACTCGGTTCCATTAACTCTTTCTGAATGTGATCAATATTGCGTCTCCTCCGTCTCCTTTTTTGCTCCACTTCATCTAATTCCCTTTGCTTTCTTGCTTCCCGTCTAATCTTTTCCTCTTCTTGTCTTTTCTCTTCCCTTCTTTCATTTTCTCTATGTACTTCTTCCCTTCGTCTTTGCATTCTTTTATCCCTTAATTTCTAAGCTTCTTCCTCTGCTCTCTTCAAACCTATATCGTTCTTTGATTGCGCTCTGCCTTTTGTGTTACGCTCACCTGACTCCCACGGAGGCGTTGGCCTGGTTCGCGCTGCTGTGACCTCTTCTAAGGTGATGCACAGGGTTCGGAAGACGGACTGGACCGGGCCCCCAAATCTGGCTTGTCTGGCTCGCAGAAGTATCCTTCTGTAGGCGAAAATAGGGGATTAACTGTCTGCGGGGTAATGCAATCGGCCTCCCACTTTCCCCTCTCACCCTCCTTGAAACCCTTCTGTGATTTCTCGTAGCGTCTCACCTTAGGGTCTGGAAGGACGAGCTCTCCATCCTGCTTCTGATGCAGGGGCGCGTTGGTATCCAGTTACTTCACTGGATTTTCGGATTGGTGAGAACCAAACTTGCTTGGCTTCCAGGTAAGTTTTTTTTGATAAGAGTTTCCCCTTGTGTCCATGCATTAATGTACTAATGCTAGTGTCTTTTTCCCCATAGAGGCCTTGGTACGGAATGCCGGGGAACAGGCACCGACCCGAGATGAGAGGTGAAATCCTTGTAGAAATCAGGTAAGTCTTTAATGAGCGTTTTTTGGCAATGGCCCTCATTACGACCCTGGCGGAAATCGAAAAACGATGGCGGAAATGCAATACCGCCATCGAATAGCGCTCGGTGCGACTATGACCCGTCACCGCAAAGTACGAAGCCATTAGCGACACCGTAGTGAACGCCAACGCTAACTACACCAAGTACGCGCGCGCGCGCCATGCCAAACCGTAATTAGCACCATGGCGCAAGGGTACGCGAATTCCGACCCTAGCGGACATGTACCTAACGCCATCAAGCATGGCGGAAAGTACCATTCCGCCATGGTGAGAAGTACGGCATCGCGAATCAACCGTAAACGGCCCCACTGAGTGCCTGTACACCGCGCCCTGCCCACAAAGTACAACTCCCCGTAGGTGCAATGAAGTCACAATGCAACCAGTGAAATGTACAAGTCACCCATGCATGCCAACGAACAAAAGAATCACAAGAGGGGCCAATGGGAGCTGCAGGGCACAGATGGCACGAATACAGAAGCCATTCCAATGGACATGACCACAGTCCCCCCCCCCCAGAAACGCACGCAAACACAGGCACCTGTGACCAGCAATATTCCGAAAATCACATCATTCCACCAGTCCACCTGGCTGACCGGCATCTGTTACACAAAACCCAATCCCCCGCCCCTGAGCATGACAACATTCAAACAGTCATATTGGCAGCCCCCATCCCTGACCTCACTGGGCTTCGTAGGCAAACGCGCCCAGCACAGTACCACGCAACTAAACTCCGAAGCTGGAACCCAATGCAGATCTCCTCACAATACATCGCTCCCCAAATAGGAATATGCCACATCACTCGCAAAGAAGAACGCTACACGGCCCATATCAGAATAGAAATTTAATGCACAACAAAATCACCAAGCCCATACAGCCATTAGGCCATGAACTCCAAAACACATTTCACCATTGTGGGCTGCATCCGCAAGAAATGACCAGCTACAACTTGTGTGACGCCCTGTTCCATCATGGTACACAGAGCCACATTCACGTACGAAAAGGCAACATGGAAGCGCACAGAACCGCAGGGCCGTCCCAATGGGGAGGCACTAGTCCAGCTGAAAGGCCGAAATGTTGCTCCGAGCCACTAGTACTGCGTAAGGGCATGTGGCCCATTGGCGATCGTCCCATAAGATCGTAATGCTGCTCCACTGATTAACACGAAGCAGCAGGTGTCGGGAGTAAAAGCCATCTGCAGGAGTGGCATACAGATGGCAGTGGCAAAAGGGGAGGAGATACCTGTCAACCAAAAGAAAAGAAAAAGAACAGAATGGCCATCAGAACTACATTCGAACAACTCACTTCAATGATCACACTAAATCCACAGCCATATGCATGCTAGCCCACTCCAAAGGATCATCACCACCCCAAAACCACTTGCGACTCATAACTATCTATATCGAGGTGTAAACACCATCACAAACGAGTGTACCTGTGCATGCGCCTGTTAAGACAGAATCCATCTGATGGGATTGGTAACGTGCATGGACACAAGTGTCTGAAGGCGCGTCGAGACAGGGAGGGCTCAACAAGGCCAGATAGACGATGGTCCCACTATGGCAGCCCTGCATCACATAGCGCAGGGGAGGCGGATAGATTCCAAGAAGCCCTGTACATGGCAAACTCTGTATCAAATCACCTGCCCATGCATCCATTCATCATTCCCTCATCCCGGTATAAAAACGCCTGAATATTTACTCACATAACATTAGAAATATCCATTGAGTCTGTGCGTTATGCAGCCTGCAAAATCCACAGTGCCCCAGCCCGTAATTCCAGTGTTGTGAAGTAACATGTATTTGGGAACGTCCGGCCTCATCGCCCACGTCGCTATTGCGCATCCCAAACTATTCATATCAATCATTGCATCCTCGCCATGGCCCCTGTCTCAAGGACATTGAACAATAGAACGTTATATTTGCAGTCAGACCTGTGGGCATCTCCTCGCCGCTAGCTGAAAACCGAAAGCGCCGCCCTCCGAATTCCTCATTTGCAACATCACGTCGAAAAGGCATCTGTGGCCGTTTGAAATCACAAATTAATCCATCTAGTGCGGCTGTGTGTGAAAATGGCAACTGCCTTCACCCACAAATGGGACGCCCCGCCCGTCGGTGCAACTCGGTACAGTGATGCATGAGGGCCCACCGTTACTCGAGTACTACGTTCCACTGACCCATCACAAGTCTGTTCGCGACTGCAAAGATTGTATGTGAAACAATGGGACCATAGCCGAATGTACATATCAACAAATGTTACACGGCCATCGGGTACAAATACATGATTGCAATAGCAAGATGCCATTCCTCGAATTGCAGCGTTGTGTGCGGGACGTGCTCGGCCAAAGGGGAGAGCAGCTTGCACAGGTGGAATGAATCACCACAGGTGGAGGCCATACAGCCTGAAAACACATAAATTGCACACCCAGTCTCCTCCCACAACCACACCCACTCCGAAATGCTACCGGCAGGACTCGCGATGTTGGCCCTGGGGGACCTGATAGCACTGCAAGTACTCCAACTCCAAGAAGAAGACGAACACCAACTACAACCGGCCGCACGGAGGAGACGCAGGAGGAGGAGGAGGCCAAGGCAGGGCCAGCAAGGGCCGCCAGCACAGCCACTACCACCACGCAGGCAGCCCGCAATCCCACGCCTCCGAGCACATCCATTCAACCTCACTGATGAGCAGATCCACACCCTCTACCGTTTGGACCGGGACACCATAGCCGCCATTGTGGACATGACACAGGCTGACCTTGTCAGCATGATAGATAGCCCAACCGCCATCCCACCCCTACTGAAGGTGGTGTCTGTACTACACTTCCTGGCCACAGGCACCTACCAGCACACAGTCGGACAGTTGCATGGCATTTCTCAGCCACTGTTCTCACGGACACTATTGCAAGTGCTCGATGCCCTCCTGCAGCACGCAGACGACTACATCTCTCTACCACGCTCGGAGCAGGAAATTACCAACACAAAAGTGGGATTCCATGCACTTGCCGGCATACCGGGTTGCATTGGTGCCATCGACTGCACCCATGTGGAATTGGTCGTCCCACATGCCATGGAGGCCCAGTACCGCAACCGAAAACAATTTCATTCCCTGAATGTACAAATGGTGTGTGACTCCAACAGGATCATTACACATTGTTGTGCCAGATTCCCTGGATCAACCCATGATTCTATGGTCTTGAGGAACTCTACTATACCACGCTACATGGAGCGACACGCAGGGAACAGATCCTGGCTACTCGGTGAGTCTCATTACATGCATGATAATGTGGGGTATGTGATTCGGCAATGACCTGGCAGGAAGGGGGGGGGGGTGTGCGTACGTAGCAATGGCATTCCACATCATACGTTTATCGTCCACATACAGGTGATGCTGGGTATCCACTGAAGAGATGGCTCCTCACACCAGTCCGGAACCCACGGGACCAGCATGAGGAGGACTACAACCATGCCCACTCACGTACCCGTGTAGTCATTGAACAGGCATTCGGCCTACTGAAGACTCGTTTCCGCTGCCTCAGCAGGTCTGGCGGGGCACTCCTGTACCGCCATGAGAAGGTTGCAAAGATGGTCATGGCATGTGTCATGCTCCACAACATGTGCGTACGTAGAAATGTGCCCATGCCCCCTGACGCAGAACTGCAAGCACCTGATGATGGTCATGATGAGGGTGGGGATGTGGCAGCACCTCAAGGAGTCTGCGAGGCACCGGAGGGCCGTGACATTCGTCAGCATCTCATTGATGCATGCTTCTAGCACTCACGCCTGGTGGCTGATACATGGACACGGGACTCGTGGCACTGTGTGTGTCTGGTACATGCACAATATGGACTGTACGCCTATGATGGCCCAGTACACAAAGATCATTGTCCACACATCTCATTGGTTGATCGTGCACTGTTTATGGCATATGTGATATCATGTTGAACACCCTATCGACCCGCCACCCAAGTGAGCCCAACACACCCCCTCCACCCTCCTACCTCCCCCCCGAACACCAGTGTCCAAAGATGCTCATTGTCAGTGGGCTGTCGCTATTGCAAGCCCCCTCTGCGGGTATCAGGGGCACCCCTGCCTGTGGAGCGCAGGTTCCTCCCAGATCTACGTTGGGGGCTGCCCTGGACGGAACTTGCAACGGATGATGTCTCTGCCTGCTCACGTCCATGCATGTCCCTAAGTGTTTGTGAGAGCTCAGTGAGCACACGGCGCACTGCGGCAAGTTTGGCACATACGTCTTTGGACGTCGCATGCAGTTCCCCCCTCAGGCTCTCGGTGCTTCTCTCCATTTGGACTCTCAGGCTCTCGGTGCCACTCTCCATTTGTACTCTCAGGCTCTCGGTGCTACTCTCCATTTGTGCCCTTAGTGTCTCTGTACTTCTCTCCATTTCTGCCCTAAGTGTCTCAGTTGATGTTTCTATGTCTGCCTTAGTGCCCCCACATTCATCGGCATGGTCCTTGAGGAGCGTGGCCAGTTGCTGCTGTTGCACGATTAACTGGTCGAGGGACTGTTGCCTCTGCTGGGCCATGGCCATTTGCGGGGGTGTCACAGAGGGGCTGTTGACCTCATGTTGCCTTGCCACAGGGCTTGTGGGGGATGGCCAGTCGTCGTCTTGTGGGTGCCCCTGCGTGGTATCCTCATGTTGTACGGGATGGGACAGACAGGGGGATTGGGACAGGTCATGGATGGATCTGACTTCGACATCCCCGTCTTCTGTGTCGGAGCATGCTGCCATCAATGGGGTGTCACCTATGGTGCTGCTGCCACCAGAGGCAGTGCCTTCTGTGGCATCCATTGGGGGGACCTGTGGTGGTGGTGTTGTGGGCATGCTGGCTGCTGGGGTGCCTGTTGATGTTCCCTCCTCTGTGCTGCCACCTGATTTGTGCTGCTGCCGTGTCTTGATGCGTGCAGCTGAGGTGGAGGGTCTTTGGCCGTTGGTCTTGGCCCTCTTTGCAGGTGTGCTGGTAGGGGTGTCCTGATGCTCGTCGTTTGGATCGGACCCTGTGGTGGAGTAAAGGAGGGCGAGGGTTATTAATGGGTCTGTGGGTATTGGAATGGCATTGTATCACATGCATTGGGGTGGTACCTGAGGGTCGGGGCCTTGGAGGTGCTTTCATTTGTGTGTGGAGTGAGGGTGCAGTTGTTTGGCAGCCTGCAGTTAGGGTGTGCCTGCTGCACGTGTAGTGGGTGTTTTAGGGGTTTTTAATTATTTATGTATTTATTGTGAGTTTTAAAGTGCGCTATCAGGCCGATGTGTGTGGACGTTCTCCTGGCCATGTGTTTCTGTTGCACTATGTGGACACATGGTACTTCACATGATTGGACATTGTGGATTTAGCATTGTTTTATCTGGCCCACCTACCTGAATCTTCGGATGTCTGCACTCCTTTCTCCATCCCTCCGACTCCCTCTATGCTCTCCATTCCGATGGTGGAGGCACAGATTTCTTCCCAGGGGGTCAACTTGATGGGTGATTCAGGACCTCCCCCGGTGGCTGTGGCAATGTTGCGGTTGGCAGAGAGTATGCTGCGGACGCGTATCCGCAGGTCGTCCCATCGCTTTCTGCATTGCTGTGGGTTGCGGGGTGCGGTCCCCACCGCACTTACCCGCTGTGCCACCAGAGCCCATATGGCCTTCTTGTTCGCAAGTGCCGTCCTGGTCATTTGCGTGGAGAAGACGACAGCAGTATTCTCCTGGAGGGTCTCTGTTAGCACGGTGAGTTCCTCACGGGAGAAGTGGACCTGCCGCTTGCGGTCGCACGCTTTCTTCGCTACTTTTCCCATTTTTCTTGGTTTCGCTAGGGTGGATGACGGGTTGGGGTGTGTCTCAGGGTAGTGTTTTTAGTGGTTGTGTGGTTTTTGTGGTTTTATAGGTGTACGGCGGGATGTTTCCCGTTCCGGGCCCATGTTTTTACTTCCGTTTCCGTATATTTACGGTCACCGTACTTTCCGGTAGGCGCACACTGCGGTGTCCGCTGTGATGGGTGGCGGTATTGCACCTAGGGCGCCGTACGGCGGCGGTGTGGGCCGTTTTGGGGTCATTTCTGCCATCGCGGACTTTGCACTTCCGCCATGCCGTGGTGCTCGTGCCCGATGGGTCGGAATGGGCCGCACTTTGCTCCTTCGTGCAATGGCGGAAACGCTATTTACGCTGTGGCGGTCCGGTCAGTCACTTTCCGCCAGGGTCGTAATGAGGGCCAATGTCTTTTCATTCGCTCATTAACGCTGATGTCTCTTTTTCCCCTTAGGGGCCGGGGTCCGGAAATGCCAGGATGCGGCGCGGACCCGAAATGAAGAGGGAATGAATCAACAGGTAAGTCTTAACATGGAGATTTAGCTTTCCTTATTCCCTTCTATCTCTCACCTTTTGTTCTGGTCTTTTTCTCCCTAGGCGCTGGGGCGTGACTGCGAATCCGGATGATCGCTGCTGAACATGGAGGCGCCCTGTAAAGGTGAGTGGAATGCGGCGTTGCAGCGATCGACGCGATGAGCTTTTAAATTAAAGTCTTCCTTTTCAGGATTGTCGGCGAGATGTCTCCGGGATGCGGATTTAGCAGGTAAGGACTTTTCCTTCTTCTGTTCTCTTCTTCTCTTCCTTTGCAGGTGATCCAGGATGCTGGCAGGCGTGGCAGAAGTCAGGATGCAGGAGCAGACACGGTGAGCGTCCAGCTGCTAGATGCAGAACAACGCGAAGCACGTGTGGCTGTTCGGGTGGGGTTTAAATAGCCTTGGAAGAAGTTCCAGGTATGTATCCTTCCTCCAATCAGGTATGCATCCTTCCCCGACCACGCCTGGATGGTAAATTAGTCCCACAGGTAAAGTAGTTCCTTTCAGGCCTCAAGGAGGCCGGGATCCTGCAGCATGGTCTGCACCAGGTAAGTGCACCCAAGAATTCCCATAATGAGCCTGGCGCCTATGGCGCCAGGAGAGCCTGGCGCCATAGGCGCCAGGACACTGTCCAAAGGGCCCCTATATGGGGTTGCTGGGTCCTTCCTTGGGGACTGGATGTCCGCTTTCGGGGACGCCGGGCTTGAACCGGCTCCCCGGGAGCGGGCATCATGACACTTTTGTCATACCTATTGTCCTTTGCTCCTCTGCCCTTTCTTTTCTTTTGCTGCTCCTCTTGATATATTTGCTCTCGCCTTTGTGTATCCTTTCTCTTGTGTTCATCCTCTTTCATTCGTTTCTCTCATTCCCTGTCTTTTCTATCCTGTTTGTCTTGATCTTCCCCTTGCCTTACTTCCTCGATACTCTTCCCATCGAGCTTGAGCAATATCTGTCCGCCCATCCATTAGTTCCGTACGAGTGTTACCTCATCAGCTTTCTCCTTTTCTCCTTTCCATCTCTTAATCTCTCGTTCTATATCTAGGGTCCCATTTGGTTGTTCGCTTTTTGCTTCTTTGTCTTGTAAGACCTTAACGATCTCTTTTCCTTTTAGTCTTTTCTGAACTATCATCACTGCTGTAAGCAGGCGGTTCATGTATCAGATTACTATATCCTGTCGCCGCCTTTAATTCCCTCAATGGATACACTCCTTGATCTTTTGCACCATCGCCACTTACTTCAAGCGAGGTAAGGGGAGCAGAAGGCTCAGCACCTTCCTCCCTACACTGATTAGACATCCATTCCTCAGGAGGTGGGTCTTCCTGTTCCTCCTTATACATCTTCCAAAGCTCTAAACTATCTAGCCTTTTCTCCAATTTCTTCCCTGTGTACGCAGCATGCAAGTGTGTGGTCATGTGTTGCAAAACGGCCTTTAACAGCGATCCCCTGTGTGGCCACGGCATAAACATTTTGTCTGCTGTACCCTTTACCCATTTCGTACTATATTGTTTGAGCTTTGGTGCATGTTTTGGCAGTGTTTTGCACAGGTTCATCAGTGGAGTAACATCCCCCATTGTGACAAGTCTTAATTGACTGTTAATACTTATCATTCATTGACACAGAGTACGTTTCAGAAAAATAACAAATATGAGCGTGCACCACCCTCGTCGCTCAAAGCATCTACTTCTCTATTCAATCTACCTGTCAATCGGTGCCAGCAATGACTAAAAGATAGATAACAGCGGCTTTCTCTTTTTTTTTTTAAAACCTCACAATTTTACTATTGTCGCTCCTTGACACTTTTCTCAATTTTCAGAATACCCAAACAGACAAACTAGTCAACTTTTTTCATATATCTCATCATAACACTCCTTTTCTCTCAGCCCCTAAAATACTCAGACTGGAGTTTGAATCATTCCCTATCATAAAACCTATTTATGTGCCGCCTAAGTAACTACTTGGGTTTTTAAATGACACCTTCTTAAGCTCCTTGAGCTAAGACTCTGGGCTTTTTTTGACACTCCTCGTCGTATATTAATCAACACCCCAGTATTTTTCTTTTACCACAATCCCCATTCCCTTATTTTTCCGTTCCCCCTCCTTCAATCAGCCACTGTCGTCTTCGGTCCGCCCAGCGCCTGTGCAAACCAGGAGGGATTTCATGAAAGAGGGACCCGTCCCACCTGTATCTATTTTCTTGCAAGAGTTCTATATCAGCCGCTCTGCACAGGGAACCTTGCAATACTCCAGCTAAATGGCAGAGGATGTCCGATTTTCCGAGAATGCTAAAAGCCGACGGACCTGAAACATCCTCTTTCTGCTACCAAATGAACCCGTAGGCCCTTTTAGATAAGGAAAAAGCATCTGAGAGGGATGGGGATGCAGATCTTACTCATACATCAATCAGACCGACTCTGGAAGTTGGCAAAAACACAACTGTTTTGATTGCAATTTGTTAAAACAGGGAGATCAACGGACATCAACGGACACCGCACAAGCATTCTCTCAAACATGTTGCATAAAAAAACACAACTTTATACTAAAAATTCATCATCACTGACATCATACTACGTGGCAAAATAAGAAAACCTACGGGGGTTTGTGATAGGTTTAAGGAAAATATCTACAAATACTTTCTATGTGGTATAGTGTCGTGATTGGTTGTCAGGTGGACAGCTATGGCCACCCCTAGTGCAAGTCATCTTCTGTGTCATACTAATACACAACGTTCTATTGGCTTCTCAAACTATAGGGCTGCTACGTGGCCCTCTATGATTGGTTGGCAAGCTTGTACCCTCCTGGAATATTCCACTCGCTAGCAGCACACAAGCTGGTACCCCAGGTGCTGGAGGGGTTGGCTTGACCCCTCCCCATCCAATTAGCCCAACATCCATCATCACTCCTAAGGTCTGCCATTCAATTAGTTCTTTTGAGCTGTGCCTGAGAATAAAAAGGAGTGAAGGCCTTATCTTCTGGTCTCGAAGTAGCTCACCCAAATGTCTATTTTCATCTGACCATGTGACATGAGACCACGTTTTGAGCTCCTTCTTTGCATTTAAGACTATTAAATTAATAAAACCTGGCATTTCTAGTGTTTTTCCATTACACCTCAAACAGAGCTTGGCTCGCTTCTCACGTTCATTGTATCTTTTCAAGTAGATACCCAAGTTCTTGGTGGCATCAACTCTTGACACTGGGCCAGGCAAGCTTTCCATCAACTATTTTATTCTACTGCGCCACACTTTCAGCCCTTCCATTCACGGGGTCCAAGTTTGCTTTAATGCGTCGTGGAACATCCAGATTCTATACACACATATATATATATATATATATATATTGGTGGCACCGCCTGCAGTCTATTCACTACGCATAGCCAGCCTTGTGATTATTTGTCTGCTTGCGTTACAGCATCTGTACAGTTGTGAAATGGCTTTGATTTTCTTCAGTGCTTCTCTGCACGTGCAATCTTCATTTTGCTCCCAAAATGTTGCTCGATTCTTTACTTCGCCATCAGATTCTATAAGGTCTATATACTTTCTTTTTCAGCATCCCTTCTGTGTGCGCCATTTCTGCTTCATGTGATGTCTCCAGTTTTCTCTTTCACTCATCACACTTCTTAGGAGACCGTCATTTCTCCGTGGGTACATCATATAGGGCTTTCTCTAAAGGGATATCTGGTTTCAAGGACTTTTCGTGGTGTAGGTCTCATTACTGGCCTTGCACATGTCGCAATTTCCGGCTGCTAACATATAGACAAAATGGGGGCAGGACTTCCGGTAGAGGTACTTGGCTCCTCCTCTACAGCATTGAGCACCAGTTTAGTTCAATATATCATTCACAAACAAATGGAAAGGTAGAAAGATTTAATAAAAGATTGTATAAGATGGGCATGGGTAAATAATGAAGATTTGCAGGTAACGGTCAAGGAGAGGGTGGTGGCACATAGGTACTCAACAATGGGAAGGTCTCCACTTGACATAAATAGGGGTAGGAAACGAATATCAAATCATGCAGTCCCTAAATGTAGAGCACTCATATCACCAAAATAGATGATGTGGTGAAAGAAAGGATTAGAGCCGCCTGACAGAATGATATCAACCCACGTTATGATGTGAGAAAGTGTGGTACTACCTCATGATCTACAAGAAAGATCGACTAAGTGGTCCAAACCACTGAGAGTGTTACAGATGTATCACAATGCAGTTCGTATGGAAGATGGTAGAGTGTGGAATATCAAAAGGCTGGTGGGCCTGGTCTATGAATCTAGGGGCATGGCTTCTGAAGGGTCAGGAATGCATAGAGCTTTAGATCCATCATTTACGCACTATTCCTATGCCACCTGGATGGGGGCAATGCACTCCTCGAAAGCCTCCCGTCATCCTCCCTTGTGATATGGCATTTATAACGCGCCTATACCCAAGTGTTTCACTTCCCCTAAGAAGTGTCATTCACACAGCTGCACGAAGGTCTACGCAGATACAACCACATCACCTCAGCCCTCATCAACCTTCACTGACTCCCACTGCATGCACACATCACCTTCAAGTCTTGCTGCATCAGCTATGAGGCAGTCACCATCAGGTCACCTAGCTACCTCACAGAGAAACTCTGCATCTCTTACAGACAGGGCACCGCCAGAAGTCAGGACATGTGCAGACTTGAAATCTGCCGCTGTATAAAGGAAAGGACCAGAAAACAAGCCTTCTCTGGCTACTCCCCAAGACTATGGAACCTCCTCCCGTCAGCATCAGACTTGCTCCTACAATACACAAAAGAACTCAAGACCCACCTCTTCAAAGAATCTCTTTGCCTCAACACCTAAGCCGTCACATCATCCCTCGCACCACCTGACTCGCTAGAGGCTGCTTGCCGCTCTACAACACGCCCCGGGTCTTTTGGTTGTAGCCCTGCATAGAAGCTCAGGGACTACAACCAAAAGGCTATAGCTAGTCAAGAATCCCACCAGTCCCGACATTAGCTTAGCCCCTGATCTTTTCCAGATCTAGCAACACCCCTGTCTGTTGTTTTCTCTGAAAAGCACACTGCTATGCATCTGTACCTTTGTACACCCCTGTAAAGCGCATGGTTGCTTCTCAAACCCCGGTCTGTGCTCAATAAGTACCAAAATAATAGAGGTAAAAGTGAGAATGGCACAGGAGAAGGAGAAACTGGGGGAAATCAGAGCAGAGGGAAGGACAGAAGAGATCAAGCGGGAGTCATACGACACCACTGAAATATAGGGATTATGTAGGCCATATGCCAAAAAGATCATTGCAAGGAAAAGTAACGACAGTGGTGGGGCAAACACCAGTAGTCTGATTGGGGGAGTGATCAGACAAAGCAAACTTCCACACGCTTGAGAGATGATGTTGTTGATAGCCGAAAGGGAGATGTTGCAAGGGTAGAACTACATGCTAGGATGGAAGGAGATGTTGCAAGGGTAGAACTACATGCTAGGATGGAAGGAGATGTTGCAAGGGTAGAACTACATGCTAGGATGGAAGGAGATGGTGCAAGGGTAGAACTACATGCTAGGATGGAAGGAGATGTTGCAAGGGTAGAACTACATGCTAGGATGGAAGGAGATGGTGCAAGGGTAGAACTACATGCTAGGATGGAAGGAGATGGTGCAAGGGTAGAACTACATGCTAGGATGGAAGGAGATGTTGCAAGGGTAGAACTACATGCTAGGATGGAAGGAGATGTTGCAAGGGTAGAACTACATGCTAGGATGGAAGGAGATGTTGCAAGGGTAGAACTACATGCTAGGATGGAAGGAGATGGTGCAAGGGTAGAACTACATGCTAGGATGGAAGGAGATGGTGCAAGGGTAGAACTACATGCTAGGATGGAAGGAGATGGTGCAAGGGTAGAACTACATGCTAGGATGGAAGGAGATGGTGCAAGGGTAGAACTACATGCTAGGATGGAAGGAGATGGTGCATGGGTAGAACTACATGCTAGGATGGAAGGAGATGGTGCAAGGGTAGAACTACATGCTAGGATGGAAGGAGATGGTGCAAGGGTAGAACTACATGCTAGGATGGAAGGAGATGGTGCAAGGGTAGAACTACATGCTAAGATGGAAGGGAGATGGTGCAAGGGTAGAACTACATGCTAGGATGGAAGGAGATGGTGCAAGGGTAGAACTACATGCTAAGATGGAAGGGAGGTGTTGCAAGGGTAGAACTACATGCTAGGATGGAAGGAGATGGTGCAAGGGTAGAACTACATGCTAGGATGGAAGGAGATGGTGCAAGGATATAACTACATGCTAGGATGGAAGGAGATGGTGCAAGGGTAGAACTACATGCTAAGATGGAAGGAGATGGTGCAAGGGTATAACTACATGCTAAGATGGAAGGGAGATGTTGCAAGGGTAGAACTACATGCTAAGATGGAAGGGAGATGTTGTAAGGGTAGAACTACATGCTAGGATGGAAGGAGATGGTGCAAGGGTATAACTACATGCTAGGATTGAAGGAGATGGTGCAAGGGTATAACTACATGCTAGGATGGAAGGAGATGGTGCAAGGGCAGAACTACATGCTAGGATGGAAGGAGATGGTGAAAGGTTAGAACTACATGCTAGCATGAAAGGGAGATGTTGCAAGGGTAGAACTATATGCTAGGATGGAAGGAGATGGTGCAATGTATAACTACATGCTAGGATGGAAGGAGATGGTGCAAGGGTAGAACTACATGCTAAGATGGAAGGGAGATGTTGCAAGGGTAGAACTACATGCTAAGATGGAAGGGAGATGTTGCAAGGATAGAACTACATGCTAGGCTGGAAGGAGATGGTGCTGGAGGAGGAGAAGATGCATGACTAGGTCTGGTGGGGCCATTAAGGAGTATCTTACAATAAAATGGAAGTACTGAGAATTACTCACTGTCTCCAGCCTCCGTGCTTATTTTTTGTATGAGATATATAAAGGTTGTTGTCTGTAAAACATTTGTGTGTCATTGGCCTTTCTCAGGTAGTTTGTGTCCTACGTTTCAGAGAATTCTGTTTGGTTTTCCAGTTTCTGGGTGTTCTGGACAGCTTATCTGTAGTTTCTATCCTTAGATAGCAGAACCAAAGCACACGAGAGTTAAATCTGCACAGTAACACAAAAGCACACTCCACAAACTTGCCTGTGGATGGACTAAAATATGTAAAGGAAGCTACCAATTCCCCTTTGGGCCTGCCCATTATGAATTCCCCAAATTAAAGGGCTGCGGAGGCAGCCAGGTTTCCTTTACCAGGGCGAGCTTACAAACACTGGCCATCTCGCTAGACCAGACCTCTTTGGGGTTCTGTCACCTCAGTAGCTGCTGTTCACACACAAACTTATTTGCACTGCTATTTCACCAGGGACGGCTTTTCATTGCTCCCCTACCTCGCTCCCTAGCCCTTTGGAGATGGAATCCCCAATGTTGTCTCCCTTCAGCGTTCCTGCTCGCTCTCTTTCCTGTATTCAGGGCAAATTGGTTTTCTCGTCCTCCTGGAATACTTCAGAAAAATTATAGTGTTCCTCTGAGGCACTCAACGTTCTGCCTTAATCCCTCTCGTCTTACTCACCACTGCCTGCTGCAGCAGCACAGCAGCATAAGAGACGGCTATCCCTGCGGCCTCCTCCCTTTTCGCCAACTTGGCCATTGCACATATCCGCCGTTGCCTTGACATGACTGTAAAGAAAGTAATACAGCCAAAATGTGAATTGAACCAAATAGGTAGTCAAAAAACCTCTTTGACTCTGGTTTGCTCTCCGGACCACTCAACACTACAACAAATACATCGGCGGCCTCCATAACTCCCTTGTGGGTGGTTCACAAGCAAGGCACACTTCAGATCCTGGACCCACAGAGTCCAGCCATAGACCGTGTTCCATAGCTCCTGCAAAGCGTTGGCTTCACACCACGTCAGGATTTGGGAGCTCCTGTAGATCTTAGTGGAAAGGGAATGCCTTCCTTTGAAGCCGCTACATCCAGTCTCTTAGGCATAGGGCGAATGGCTGAAAGTCCACAGAGGAAATTCTTAGGTGGGGTGAAAAAGCATCTTTGGATGTAACCTAGATTTGGAAGGTCTGGTGAACAAATAGGTGCATATCATGGAGCACCAGAATCCTTTGGTTGAAAAGTAGCATCACACAAAACTCAGACTGAACCTCCATCTCGCCACCCACTTGTCTACTAAAAGCTGGGCACTGATGGAAGGATGGCTGTCGGCCATGTTGGATTGGAAGACCTCCGAAACAGGAAATCACACCTCTCTGTCCTGAAATAGAAGCATAACACAGTAGTCCTACTGGAAGAGAAAGTCTTTCTACACATTGGGAACATGGAATAAGGTAAAACCACACAGCCCCATGCCCGTGTGCCATTCACCGTGGTCTGACATCACCAGGCAGCAAGAAGACCAATTACACATCAAGCAGCACATGACTTAGGATGACCCTGGAGCTGGAAGAGACAAAAACGCAAAGCTGGCGCTGCACACACCTCGAGAGACCTGCTGCTGTGGGCCACAGGGGAAGCAGCGCGTCTGAAGAGTGCTGGTCACTCAGCGCCTGTGCACAGTGTTGCTGCTGTGCTAAGCAATGGCAGGGCAGGGCCCATTAGAAGGGCACATGACGCTATTCTTCACAGGAAGCTGCATTACAAAGGTCATACCATTTCTTGTAACTCCAGCATTTTATTGATCTCTGCCGCTTATTCCTGGGTTGGCACTATCTGGAAATGGTATTTCCCTAGTTTCCAGCAATTTCAAGGGAATGCATCCCACATGATCAGGACTGCAACTCCTGCATCTTCCCCTATCGCTAAGACATTTAAATTGCACAGTACAACATGTTTTAAACACCCATGATGGGAACCAGTCACTCTTGACATTGCACACAGGCTGGGCTAACACAGGTTGGGTGGGTCTGAATCCAGAAGGACCAAATTATAATCTAGAAAACTAATGCATTATCCCAAAGTGTTGCGCTTGAGCCTCCTTTTCCAAAGTTGCCCCCAACATTCATGAATGCACTGGAAGCAGTTTGGCCATGGACTAGTTGCATAAATCAAACATTAAGAGAAAAATACATCCAATAACATATATGACAGTTTCAAGCATCAATTGCTGAAAAGTGAATACAGTACATTACCCTGGTCTACTAAAGAAGACCATACACTTCCAGGAAAGGAATTCAAAAAGATCTCACACTACACCTAGGGAGCGGACACCTTATATCAAACAATTTCTTACATAGTGCTACATGATAAAAAGGAACCCACATTGGGCAATCAATATATTTCTAAGTTGGATCCACAGGTACTCACTTGTCAGCAGAGAAGGTGACGCAAGGCCTGATCTGGTGCTACATGCAGAGAAGGTGACGCAAGGCCTGATCTGGTGCTACATGGAACTCTCAGGATCAAGAAGCGTCAATCAAAGCTAAATGAGGCCCCGCGTGGATGGTACAGGCAGACGTGTCGGACAGAGCCATCCTTACTGCTCACCCTGTAATGCTCACATGTCTGGCATGCAAGTTCCCCACAGGTCAGTGCTTTTTTTGTTAGCTTGAAATGCTGCGTATGCGATAAAGCCAACATTATTTTAAAAGTGGCACGTAAGCAGCGCCTGATGAACACGTTTGCCTGCAATCATTTCCACGCCTAGTAGATTCCACGTACCATCATTCTTTATCAACAGGTAAGCACCGAGCACGGTTCATAAGAAGGCACAAAAACAGACCGCAAACGTGAAGTCCAAGGAGCCGAAGTTTGTCAGAAAAAGCCGGTCCCCAAGATATTGTGTTTGGACAGGTTGAGTAAATCAGACACAGGATCCAACCGCCACTTCCTGACTCTATGATCGGCCACCGTTGCAGGCACAGCTCATCTCAACACCAATGATGAGAGGCCCAGAAAAGCACAGCAAGGCCAGGGGAGGTGGTCTCCCATATAGGAAGAGCAGAGGAGGTGGTCTCCCATATGGGAACGAGAGAGGGGAGATGGTCTACCATTTCAGTGTTGCTCAGTGCCACACAACTACAAACATCATTTGGAGAAATCAAACTCGCCAAGTTTGTAGAAGAGCAAGGGCAAGGCTTCCAGAGCTACAGTGGCCTACTTTTATGATCCTGTTAGACCACCTGATGATTTAAACGATGATGGGAGCTTAACTTGAGCCACAAGGAGATTAGGGGGATCAGTCACGAGGCTCAACTGCAGCACAGACCGACCCCCGAACTCTCGATTCCTGCTCATACATGTCCTATGTGTGACGAGCAGGAGTTATTCACCTGTATACGTTTCTCTCAATTATGAGTAACTTTCTTAGATGCATATATTGTGAATATTCCCATTCCATAAGGCTAAAATCCCCAGAAACTTAGAAGTTAATACATGACAAAGTGTTGCTCAGGCAACCCACCCCAAGCCAATCAGTGCTGGACAGCTTGGCCCCACCCCAGAGGCTCTCGTTAGATTCTAGAGCACGCTGTATGAAATGTAATACCAAGAAAGCCTACTGCCTGGCCGAACGAAGCAACAGATTACATCACTGCTACCAGCCAATAAACCTTGCTGAAGGGAAGAACATGGTCCATGAAAGACCACTTTGGAAAGGGCCTGCCTTTGGTTTGAATCTTACAGTAATTGGTGTGGGAGTCTGAGATCCATGGAGAATGACAGTGCCCTCGCAGTATGGAATGCTCTGCTAGCAAACAATGTAGTATTCTTGAAAAACAATGAACGTCGGAACTCAGGTTCAAGTGAAAATTGGACATAACTTAAGTTGACGCAAGGATTTTTGCACAAGACCTCCTGGTCTCTGTAACATTTTGAAACCATTCTTGAGATGGCAAAACTTTAACTTCGAAGATCTGTCTTGCCAATGTAATGACAACAATAAGTGTGACCTACTAAGGTTAAAACTTGAGTTTATAGGATTGCAAGAGAGAGACCACAACTCCTGAGGACACAAATCTCAGATCCAAGTCTTTACATTGGGGGGGAAACAGGCAGTGATCTGCTTCAGAAATCCTTCAGAAGAGGTCGTATATAAAGGAGTGACTGACCACTCTGTTCAAATGTATGAAATTGCAGACAAGGGAAGGCTAGAGGTTAGTCCTACAAGGTTTACGTCTTGCAACTCTCTGCTTAGAACATCTATGGCCATGCTTTGATGTTGGTGTTGCCCATCCACAGAGCTTTCAGGGAGAAATGGAAGAATCGGGTTTCTCTCCGTTCCTGTCTGTCATGCACTGCTGCATTGTTAGTGGGAAGTTCCACTGCCATGGCAGACATCAGCAAGAAGGCTTTCTGCGCTTCCGGAATTGCAGAATGCTGATGTTCAGGTTTGGATCTAGAGCATAACACAGTCCTTGAACCGGCTACTGATGAAAAAGACCTCCCAGGCCAAGAGCAAAGCATCCATTGTTATTGTGTCATCGGAAGAAGTTCTACAGAAAGGATTTAGGGGCATGCAAGATGCCAAACATGTTCTTACACATTTCTGCAATCGATACTGCCTCCTCTTCACCCACAAATGGTGACATGGACAAAAGACTCTGGAATCTTTACTCTGTGGACTGGGGTCCTTTTTTGGATCTGGCCGTGCTCCTGGTTACTGAGTTCAGCATGATACTGTAAAGGAGGACTTTTGAATATTGATGAAGAAATACAGACTGTGAAGTAGATGGAAACATTTATGACTAGCCGTCTTGGTCTCCAGCTTTGCATGATGTCCAAGTATGGATTGGCATATATTCTACACATCCCCAGATGTGCTGGTGCAAGGCACCTGGGAAGTGCTCGTTGACTGAAGAATAGCACCTTAAATCTGCAGTGCTCGTCTAAGAAGGTGAACCTTCAATAGGCTCTTGTTTTCAATGAATTGGCAGAAGACAACATAGACCTTAAAAGTGCAGAGCATAGAGGAAGTATTATGCAAGTCAAGTTCAGAAAGAAAGTATCCTAGAGCAGCAAGTTAATATTAGGCAGGTTTAGCTCAGACAGGAAGCAGCCTGCCGATCTAGATCAGACAGGAAGTATCCTGCAGATCTAGAGCAGAGAGGAAGTATCCTACCAATCTAGCGCACAGAGAAAGTATCCTGCAGATCCAGATCACAGAGAAAGTATCCTGCAGATCTGGAGCATAGAGGAAGTATCCTGAAGGTCTAATTCAGAGAGAAAGTATCCTGCAGATCTAGATCAGAAAGGAAGTATCCTGCAGGTCTAAATCAGAGAGCAATTATCCTGCAGATCTAGATCAGAGAGGAAGTATCCTGCAGATCTAGAGCAGAAGTATCTTGCAGATCCCGAGGACAGATGGGAGTATCCCAAAGGTCTAGATTGGAGAGGAAGTTCCTGCAGATCTAGCTCATGGACGAAGTATCATGCAGACTCAGAGCATAGAGGAGGTATCCTGCATATCCAGAGCAAAGAGGACGTATCCTGCAGATCCAGAGCGCAGGGGAAGTATTCTGTAGATCTAGATCAGAGAGGAAGTATCCTGCAGACCTAGATCAGAGACGTACTAGCCTAAAGCGCAAGAGCAGCAAGTTAGTATTCTGCAGATCTGGGTCAGAGGGGAAGTATCCTTCAGACTCAGCACATAGAGGAAGTACCCTACAGATCTACAGCATAAAATAAGCATCCTTCAGATCCAGAGCATAGTGGAAGTATCCTGCAGATCGAGAGCACAGAGAAAGTATCCTGCATATTTGGAGCATAGAGAAAGTATCCTGCAGCTCTAGATCAGAGAGGAATTATTCTGCAGATCTAGATCAGAGAGGCAGTATCCTGCAGACCTAGATCAGAAAGGTACTAGCCTAAAGCGCAAGAGCAGCAAGTTAGTATTCTGCAGATCTGGGTCAGAGGGGAAGCATCCTGCAGATCCAGAGCATAGTGGAAGTATCCTGCTGATCTAGATCAGAGAGAAAGTACCCTGCTGAGAGGAAACATTCTGCGGATCTAGATCAGATAGGAAGTATCCTCCAAATCTAGATCAGAGAGGCACTATCCTGCAGACTCAGAACATAGAGGAAGTATCCTGCAGATCTAGAGCATAAAGGAAGTATCCTGCAGATCCAGAGCATACAGGAAGTATCCCACAGATCTAGATAAAAAAAGGAAGTATCTTGCAGATCTAGAGAACATGTATCCTGCAGATCCCGAGCATAAACGGAGTATCCCAAAGATCTAGATCAGAGAGGAAGTATCCTGCAGATCTAGCTCATGGATGAGAGCATAGAGGAAGTATCCGGAAGATCTAGATCAGAGAGGAAGCATCTTGCAGACTCAAGACAGAGGCGGTATCCTGCATCCAGAGCATAGAGGAAGTATCCTGCAGATCTGGAGCATAGAGGCAGTATCCGGAAGATCTAGTTCAGAGCAAAGGTATCCTGCAGATCTAGAGCATAGAGAAAGTATCATGCAGGTCAAAATCAGAGAGGAATTGCCTGCAGATCTAGATCAGAGAGGAATTATCCTGTAGATCTAGATCAGAGAGGAAATATCCTGCAGATCTAGATCAGAGAGGGATTATCCTGCAGATCTATATGCGAGAGGAAGTATCCTGCAGATCTAAATCAGAGAGAGATTAACCTGCAGATCTAGATCAGAGAGGAAGTATCCTGCAGATCTAGATCAGAGAGGAAGTATCCTGCAGATCCAGATCAGAGAGGAAGTATCCTGCAGATCCAGAGCATAGAGGAAATATTCTGCAGATCTAGAGCAGAGAGAAACTATCCTGCAGATCTAGAGCATAGAGGAAATATTCTGAAGATCTAAATCAGAGAATTTTTGGGGATTCAGAGCCCAGAGGATTTATTGTGCAGATTTAGAGAAAAGAGGAAGAGTATAACACAATATTCTGTGTTTTATGACAAATTGTATGCTATGTTTTACTGTTATTTTATTTTATGTTGTGTTTTTAATAGACTTGCCTTTAAATGCTTTAGTGTATGTACATTATATGTTTTATGTAATGTATTCCAAAATAAACATGACTGGCTCTTGGAGTACCTTGACTATCTTCTTAGCTTATTATATTTGTGAAGGCCCAGCACGGGAGGATGTAGCAATGACAGATGGTTCCTCACCATTGACCGTGCAGATGAAATGACTGTTGAAGGAGCTTCCAAGGGCCTGAAGGCTCCCTACAGTCTTTTATTAGCTATTGTCTCTCACTTAAGGCTGGGACAGTGTCCTATCCCCTTTTTATCACCCCTTCGATGTTTTGGGGGTGTTGATTTTTCCTGAGGCTGTTCTGTATGCTTGTGAAGGAAAGAAGACCGGTTCTGAGCTCTATACAGATGTGTTGGAGTTGACAGAAAAACAGTAAATAATGGGGGGGCGAGGGGTGCAGGGAATGGATTCACTTTTCACAAGGGCCACCTTGTATAACCTGCTTCTTCTTGCACGAGATGCATGTAGTAAAAAGGTAGGGCGCTGACATCACCGCTAGGACACAGGACTGCAAAGGTGTAATTCACCTGAAAAATGGGAGCCAGCAAACACTGGCAGCTTACTGAGTTGTAGTAAGTCTAAAAGCTTTAAAGAAAATTCTCTGATCAGGTAAAAAAGCAAGAGATCTTTGCAGGGGTTCCTTCACTGGTGGGTAGAATAAGAATCTGTGGAGAGCCTCTGGAGACAGCACTCAGCTGCCCAGAACAAACTGGTCAGGAGAAGACGTCTTAGCAGCACATGAGCTCTTAAGGTGATATACATGCACTGTATTCTGTATAACGCTGAATGTTATGTTTTAGGTTCCTGGTGCCTCCCAGCTCAAAGAATGGGCTACGCACAGTATGTAAACCTCTGAAAGACACAACAATAGAGAGGAAGCAGCAAAGCATGTGGACAAGTGGCACCTGTCCAGAAAGATAGATGATACAAGAGGTCCTGTGGGAGAAACTTGGATTCTGCCAAGAGCGCGTATGGGCTCGGTCGATGGACCCTTCAAACAAGAGCATGGCAAGGGTCCTGAAGAAGGACATTGTGCATGGACCAGGAATTCTTGCATCAGGGGTACCCCTTGGCTCTGCGCAGGAGGCACTGATGCATACAGCTGCATCAGGAGGCAGACCCGCAGACGTCGATGCACACTTGCAATGGACCTTCCTGTTCGGGTGCAGTCAAGGCTCACAGCCCAACAGTTCCACTTTTCCAAAGCCAAGATTAAAAGAAAGCAGCACATATGCAAGTCTTCTACACTCAAGAGAGGATAAGGTCAGTAGAGGTACAGATTTCAGTTCTCTTTGCCTGTGGGTGTCCCCAGTGAAGTCACCGGTCCAATGATAAGGGCACGTGCATGTTGCTCTATAAACATTTCCAAGCTCCCTGACCATATGGGAAGCACCAATACAAGTGTCACTAAATGAAATGAAGGAATGCAAGGATGTGCTTGCAGAAGCCACCTTCTCTGGCAGAGCTGTGAGTGAGTACAGTGCATTCCCAGGCGCGTGAGGGAGGCCAGCCTACCATGGGTAGGACAGGCTTTCTGAACCAGTCCTATATTTGAGGATTGTCAAAGTCAGTGGTTTTCATTACATTTATACTTAAATCTAATGGTGAGACATGTGGCACTACCAGCTGTAGAGCGCAGCACTATTGACAGAGAAGGACACTGCCACCACTTGTTAAGGAGCCCTAACCTCCCTCTAGTGTGAGAATGTACATCTGTGGTGAGGCACAGACCACAAGAAACATTCTAGAAAGCCAATGACAGAGATCCCAACCCTCTGAGGAGCCAGCGCGCACTCTGCACTCATGGCACTGTCAGGGCTTTATTGGGTGCCCTTTGTAGAGTCCCCCTCCATATCAGGGCTGTGCAGAGTGGCTCAGAGCTTGGATTTCGGGGTAGCCTGTAGGAGGCGCTGTATGTCCAGCAGGGCCACCTCCAAGTAATGTGCCATGCGGGCGGCGTTGGTCTCGGCACAGCTGTTGAACGCAGACACAGAGAAGTTGATGTGGTCTTCCATGGGGTTGTAGCAGACTCCATAGCCATCAGGCACCACTGGGCCAAAGCACATCACACAGTCTGTCTTCGCCGGGACCTGTAAGGACAACATAAGACATATCCTTCTCAAGGCGTGGGCTGTTAAGAGACATAAGAACACATCGGCTATCTATATACTGAGAACATGGCTGCGCCTCATACAACAGGCTGAGGCGCCCAGAGCATGCCCAAAGTGCCCCGACATGACCATGCCTCTGCCCAGGGCACCTTCAGATAACTAGACCTGTGTAAAGTGGACCCAGGTAAGCGGGGTGCCTGGCAGTAATCAGGCATGTGTCTAGAGGGTCTGGAGGTTCTTCCTGTGCCATGCTTGTGCCACCTAGTTACCATTCCTGTATTAGAACACAATGATGTTAACATGCTTGTGTGCAGTGTGTTACTGGGTTCTCATGCCTGTGCCCAATGCGCCCAGAGATACTCGGCGGTAAGCAGGCCTGTGCTCGGTGCACCATGACAAACCACTCTGCCTGGGTTAGGCCTGTGCCCGCTGCACCCTTACATTACCATGTCCTTGTCGCAGAGACCTCTCCCTCAGTGTTTATGTTCGAAGTGGCCGAGAGGTTAATATGTTCCTGCCCCATGGCTGGATCACGCCCCCCACCCATCTCTCTGAAGCATCATGTGCAGAGCAGCCCCAGGATTAATATTGCCCTTGCCCCACGGCAAGACCACCCCAGCGGCACTCACCTGGCTCGTGGACAAATTGAAGTGAAGAGCCACAGCAAGGGACGTGTCCATGAAAATCTCCGGCATGCTAACCAGGTCCTCGATGGCCTGTAGCTTTAAGCCCAGCAGATGGCGGTCTATAGCCTGGCCCCGGATAGCCTGAGGGTGAGAATGAGAGGGGGGGGGGATAAATGCGGGCACAAGGAACATTGGTGACGTTGAAGAGGGGGGCATAAGGAAGAGAACCCGAGTGGGATGCACAACAGGAGAAAGAGGGAGAGGACCGATAGCACATTATACCTCTTCAACAAATCTCTCCTTAACACCTGGGCCATCCGCCCCTCTCCTCCCAGCCACCCCGTACAGCTGAAGTCCTCCGCTGTATATTGCTTCTGTTGCCTCTGAAAAAGCGCTCCTTTGTGCATCTGTACTGTTGTACACCTCTAGAAGGGGCTCTGCTGCTTCTCGAAGCTCGGGCCGCCCTTAATAAATACCATCATAATAATTAGGGAACCAGGAAAAGAGGGGGACGAGCCATGAGGGAAGGGAAGAGAGGGGCAGGAAGGCAAGCCTTCTCTGGGAAGATCAGAGAGGACAAGCAAAGGGAATGGGAGCGCAGGGAAGGAGAAAGGGTCAGAATGAACACGTGGCAATTAAGGGGGGGGGGGGAGGAAATGACTGAAAGCAGCGAGAATAAGAAGGCACGGTTAGTAGATGAGGGGGTGGGGATAAGAGAGAGGAGAGGAACACGAGGCAAGGGAACCCAAGGGCTACATGCTAAGCAGGAGAAGGAACACTGTTTCAACACTGCCTGCTCCTACCCTTGTGGCCACGTTGATCATACCTGTAAATGTCTAGTTTTCATGCAGTTGCAAGTCAGTACACTCTTTGCTCATTAGTGCCTATAGCGACCAGATCTGTGTGTGTTCTATAGGCCGGTATACACCTGGTGTGCCTGCACTTACCATGTTTCAGACGGACAAAACACGAGAAACAAGAAGTGGGGGTTTCAAACTATTAGCAGCAGGCACTTGGGGTAACCACCAATAATGTCCCGGGAGGATAGCTTAACAGCAACGTGCGCGCCTTGGAAGCAAGATGACACAAAGCAACACAGGTTCGATCCCCGGGTCCGCGCTTAGAAACCTCTGGGTGTTTAAGCGCATTATAAATACGCAACTAAGACAACAACAAAAAATTATTACGCAACCAAAAAATAAAACACAACAATTCCTGTAACAGGCCCGCGGGCTGTGTGAGTGCTTTAAAAATGCAAAATAAATAAAAAAAAACAAAAACAATAGGGTCCCAGGGTTTATCTGCGAGTATACAGGGTTTCCTTTCTAGGAACATTATAGAAACAAAGGGTCACACGCAGGGGTTAAACAAAGTGTCAGACTCTCAACTCTAAAAAGGCTACATGTCTCCATCAAGTTCTCCATTCAGGGGTATGGCACCTAGTCACTTCCTGATTCACCCAAACACAATCTACAGGCTTCTTGGGGCAATTCCTTTTCACAGAGATGCTACCTGGCCCACTCCATCCAGGTCCAGGTTCATAGGGTCCCAGTTCACTCAAGGGCTCATGGTGCCCCCTCTCACTCACTTGTAAGCGATCTAGTGCCCTTCACATATTCCAGGGGTACAGTACCCCTATTGCTTGTAAGCAGCCTCAGACTTCAGGCCTTCAAGTTCCTTAATTCTCTTGACTCTCCGGTACTCTAAATGCTCGCAGCCTGCACCTATGGTCCAGTCTCTGGCACCGTGTCTGTGGACTAGGACTTTGGTTCTCCTCGATTCTTGTGCTCTGTTTCCCTGCTCTTCTCCGACTCAACCCTGTTGTTCAAAGCAAGGCTCAAACTCCACCTGCTAGCGATCAAAGGAGCCCCACCAAACTCCAGCCTCCTGTACTACTGACCCCCCTAACTATCCTGTTGTGCTTTCATCTCTGTGGAATATGCAATGGCAATGTGTAAGTTTGTAAATAAGGCTCTTAATGTCATAGTATCCTGTTGCTGATCTATGTTCCCATTTTACTGCTTAATCCCCTTGCCAACTACATACAGCCCAAGAATGCCTTTTGTGGAGGCACTCTATCCTGGTGACTGCCTCTGCCCTGTGTCATGGTTTACTCTGGACACAATGGGCCTCATTACACGTTATGCGGTAAACCATGGTGCTAATAGCACCATGGTTGCCGCCGGTACCATACCGGTACCACCATGGAGAAAAGGGGAATTACCACCCCATTCCAAGGTTGGCGGGGCGGTAATTCCCCCTTTCTCCATGGCCCTTCCCCATTCCAATATTTGCCCCATAGGGCATAATGGGAATGGGGAAGGAGCTAATTACGGTACCACAAATTGCGGTACCGTAATTAGCACCAAGGTCCCTTTGCGGGTCGCAACTTTAACGGCTGGTCTGCACCAGCCGTTAAGGTCGGGTCCCGCAAAGGGACCTCGTAGTAAGGCGGTAACGGTTTACCGGTACCAGTGTCCTTACCAGTACCAGTAAACCCTTACCGCCTACCGTGTAATGAGGCCCAATGTGTATACAAAGTGGCATCCTTGAAACACACATAGCTTCCGAGACCTTTTCTACTGGGCTTTCCCCATTGGTACAGGTCCTCAGGGTTGCACCGTGCTGACCAATTTCCTGGGTGCCCTAGTAGGTCCACAGGCTTCAAAGTTTAGATGAGATCCAGAGAAATGTTCGCTTCACACGGAAGCCCTGCCCTTACCGCTCAGCTTAGATCTGCATCGCCACTGCTCCTTTTCAGCTCCAGCATTCATTCCTTCCGATCGATGGGACCCTGCAGCTGTACTTTGCCTGTGAGCTCTGCCTTTTGAAGCAATGTGTCTGCTGGGAAGGGTTCCACTGGTATGGTATTTGCCACAGCTCTACAGGCATCGCTTCTGTGGGACCCCGCAGCTGTTCTTTGCATCTTGCCATTGTTGTGGCCACTGGGGGTTCCATCAGCTCACTCATCCGAAGCACTGGGCTCACTTGGGCTGCCAGGTCCAGAAGAGAGTTGTGTCCTGGGTTCAGAGGGATCCTGCTAGGTTGCCATTGAGCAGAAGTGCTAAAGGAAGGTTCAGTACATGGTGCAGATGGACAGGGAGATGTTTCTAGGGTCTAGGCACTTATGCAGTGGGGTAGTGTGAGCCACTTGCTGTCTTTTTCCTTAACTCTGTCAGGCAGGAAGTATTGTCCCAACACAAGATGGTGGCTCAGCAGAACAACAATGATTGGACCAGTTTTCTAGTGAGCTTGTGTGGAATCTCAGCCAAGGTTCTGAACTGCCTTTCATTCAAGACAAGCTCACAGAAGGTCACAGCAACAAAAAGCTCCCGAGAAAATGAAATTAAGCAGATATTCTGGTGAGGTAGGAACAGGAAACAAGAACTCTATGAACTGAGAGATCCCATGAATGAATATTCAGTTATGTGACTGTTTCAAATAAGGAATTGAGAAGCAATGTCATTTTTATCCCGAGAAGTCAAAAGTATTAGAGCTAGAAACTGCTCAGAGACTTTCATATACATTTGAATGAAACTGTCAGTGTAATCAGTTATTATTTTGACTGAAGTTAAAAGTTTTGAAGTTTTTTTTGTTGTTGAAACTTTTATTTACAAATTATCATGTTATAAACACAACCAACACAATCATTTAAAAACTAGACATCTCATTGCACTTTAACACATAACTATATACAGTACGAGATATAAATACACCAAACCCCCCCATCAAATCAATCTCATCTCCCAATCCCCCCCAAACGCATCAATTACACATATACAACATCCAAGTCAGATACAACTGAAGAAATCTGCCCCAGACTTTCTCAAACAAACCCAATTTCCCATCTCTCCTGTAAAACACCCTCTCCATCGCTGCCAAATCATGCATTTCAGTCAACCATGTCTCAATATTCAATAACAGTGTAGATTTCCAATTCCTCAAAATAATTCTTACCAATCGTTATTCCTCTGAACAACCATTTCTTCTGATTCTGACTGAGATCATCCAATGACTCATCACCCCCCAATATCACCACTTTGAAATCCAGGACTGGCAGTCCCACTAACACTTCATCACACACCCGTCCAACCTCACCCCAGAACAATCTCACCAACCTGCAATCCCACAGCAAATGCTCCAACGTACCAGACTCACTCTTGCATCTCCAACATTCAGAACTCTCCAACATCCCTCAAACTGTTGTGGTATTGGCTCTATACTGATACGAGTTGAAGTAGGCACGCGACTAACGTCAAGGATCCTAAGTCCAGCCAATTATTGAAATAGGGAACGCGCAATCCTATTAGTAATTTGAATCCTTTTGTTGTCGTATGGGCACATTAACCTTTTCCTTGCTAGCATTAGAGGAAAGGACCCAACAGCGTGTCCTTGCATCGCAAATCCGGTATAAAGAAAGTCGCTGAGAGGTGGTTTGTGTTCAGAGCCAGCTGCACAGCATTGATTGAGAGGAGTTAGAGGTGTCGGGCAGCTGCATCAGAATCACACTTTGCCGGACACGATGTGAAACATTTAAATAAGCACTGAAGACATCTGTGTGGCAAGAATCTCACTGCGCGTCGCAGCCAACCGAAGTAAGTAACTGAAAGTTATATATTCAAGGTTTTAAACTTCAAGAGAGACAATACGAAGGAGTTTGAACCACAAGTGTTAATTTGAATAATTTAAGCGAACTAAGAAAGAGAAGCAGCAATAAACAACATTTGTTTTACAAATGACACAAGAAAGTTTGAAGATAGGAGAAGAGAACTGTCAAGAAAATAATAGAACTATCTGTCTCCAGACCTTAAGGTTAAGACTCAAGGAACAATTTAGATCAGTTTGCAGCACAAGTAATTAGATTGAGTTTGATTAAGAAATACAAGTAATCTACTAGAACAGAACTGCCTCCAGGCTATGGGTGGAGGTAAGCAGGTAATCTAGGAGGGGAAAAAAAAGTGTAAATTAAGGGAACAATCAGAATGAACGTACATGTCTAACCATAGATGTATTTATTGGAGATTTCCCGATTCCTGATGTTATGGAGTTTGAGACGTTGGAGGAGACCTAATCTTTGTTATTTTATCCACTTGCCCTTACCCCCGGGTCGGTTAGCACAGTAGTTGTTAAATAACCTACCCGAGCAGAGATGGAGTCCGAATCAGACTTGTCCAAGGGTTCCCTGGGGAAGATGTTACTGGCGATGAGGGAGGAAATAAAGCAGTCAAGGAGGGAGACTTTGGAGTTAAGTGAAAGGATGAAGGAATTTTGTCTCTGGGTTAGCAGAAAAACCAAGTGTTTCAGGATGGAGTCCCGGAAGGGATCCTCCGGTCTTGTATCCTGAGGGTGGAGGTGGCAGATGCATGGAAAGAAAGAGGAGGGGAGAGAAGATTGGGAGTATCCATACAACCTGTTGTTGCCAACAGGCAACCCCTATGCACTCTAGTGGGGTCAGAAGACCGCCTTGTTTTCATGGGAAACACATAACATCCATATTCATTATTTAATAACATTCCTTGCAGGAGATTGGGAGTATCGCCAGTAATATCTCTAGTGACCACACCATTGGCTTCACCTGAGCATTTCTTAGGGGAACAACTAAAGAAAGTTCAAGTTTGCGAGTTGCATTATATGTGTAGACCAGAGTCATTTCCTAGTGAAGCATCCAAAGTGGCTTTTTTAATTTCATATTTGACTGGAGAGGCAGCAGGTTGGTCAGTACCATTGGTGGGAGCATGAGTGATTGAGTTAGAGAGTTTGGCATTGTTTAAGGCTGAGCGTGGGAAAATGTTTGATCAACGAACCGTGATACAAAGTGTAGAGAGTCAACTGTTGTAATTGAAACAGGGTAGTCGGGATCTGGCAGCATATATGACCCAGTTCAGAGCTCTGGTCTTCGAAAGTGGTTGGCCAGAGGAGAAGAGGTCATCTCTACTTTATAGGGGTTTGCATGAGGAGCTAAAGCATGCACTTGCAGCAATAGTGGAAAAGACCAGCTTCCTGCGAGCAGTAAATGACTCTGGTGTTGAAACGGGATGCAGGGTTGTCTGAAAGATGACTAGAGCGAAGAAGGTATCTTCCTGAGGGGAGGTCTTTGGTTTGGAGTGAGAAGTCTGATTCGTGAAAGACAGTTTAGACCCCCGTTAACTAAAGAAAAGAAGGAGAGGAGGAGGAAAGAATCTTTGTTTGTATTTTGGGGATAGCAGCCATTTTGCAGGTAATTGTCCTCAAACCCTTCAAAGATTTCCACCAGCCATCGGAAGAGGACAACTGGTAGCTAATACAATTCAGATGACGGTGCCACACACTACATTGAACGTATCCTTGCATTGGAAGGGCGTCCTAAGATGTGGGGGTCCTTGACTTTTAGACTTGGAAGCTAAAGGGAATTTTATGGACAGAGTTGTAGCAACTCGTTTAGGTGTCCCAATAATTGCTAAAGAAATTCCAGAACAAGTCAGAGCCATAGATGGTACTCATCTTACATCAGGGTTAATTACACAAACCACAGACTGTTTCGGTTTCCAAATAGCTGACGGGCACTGGGAGGAGATGTTTGAATTAAATTGACACGCCCCAGTTGCAAATTATTCTGGGTATGCCTTGGTTGACCTTACACAACCCCCTGATTGATTGGGCCAAGAGAACGGTGGAGTTCAGATCAGAACTCTGTTTTGAACAGTGTATTCAAGCTGGTTGGGAGAGTGATAAGATTGAGAAAGAGTCTGGGAGAGCATTTGCCTAAGGGAGCTATTGTGGAGCATGTGGGGCGAGCGATTGTGGGAGAATTGCCTAAATGTTATTAATATTTTGAAGATGTGTTCAGTCAGCAAGAGGCAAGTGAGTTATCACCACACCATCCATATGACTAAGATAGATCCTGAAGATGGAGCGTTGATTCCCTGTGGCAGAATATACACTTTAACTGAGAAAGAGAACCAACATCTGAAACAATACTTGCAAAAAAAGTTGGCCAAAGGTTTCGTTCACCATTTGCAGCCACCTACATCGTCACCCTTATTTTTTGTGGCTAAGAAGGATAAAACATTAAGAAATTGTATCAATTACAGAGCCCTTAATTAAATCACTGTTAAGAATCCTTATCTCCTTCCACAGGTTTCGGTCATATTAGACAGAATCCAAGGCACCCGAGTATTCACCAAATTGGATCTCATAGGGACTTATCTTGTAAGAATATGTGGGATGTTTTAACCCACTAGTCTATGCCCTGCAACATTACTGTGCGCTCCTTGCATCAGAAACATCAGAAACATCAGAATGGCCGCCGGAAAGCATTATGCGCTAAACATCACCCAGAAGTGCGCAGGAAACCTGAAAAATAGGCCGCCAATCCATGTTGCCTATGTCTGCGGTAACACAGAAGACCACTGCCAAAACCTATCATTTGGCTACCCACAAAGTAAAATGAAACTACTTGAAAAAGTAGTGCTGCATTGCAAGAGAAACACAGAGCTGCTTGAAAATCCGTTTTTCCTTGGCTGTTAAATTTGCAAAAATCATGGTTCTCAGACCTCACAAAAGGTCCAACCTCCTTGTTGGGTGTTAAACATCACTTTACTTCAAGAATCCACCTAAGTACAATGTCAGCAGAAGTACATTTATCAGAAGAAAATGCACATTTAAAGATGCTTGCTTGGAAAAATATGTTAAAAATGGGCGCAGTACCGCCGCTCGCCTGTGTCAGAAGTTGGCGATTACTTAACCTGTCTCTTAAACTGGTATATTAAAATCAAAGTGTGGGGAAAGAAGAGACTTGCCATCAAATGCAATATAGGTTGCCACTATTTAATTTCCATGTTGAAAAAGACTGGAATTGAAGATATGTTGGCTTGTTTTTAAATGTGTAACTTTAATTTTCACAAAGAACAATGTCACAATTTACTGTAAGGTAACCTGATTCAGCTAAACTTCAAAGAGGATTCCCCCACTGAAGAACACACCACCATTCTCCTTCACACCAAAAGGACAGGAAATCTCATTTGGATGCTAATGAGAGGAGGAGGGGATTTGGCCTGTTGCTCTGACAAGAACAATGGGCTTCTTGAGCTGAAAGGGAATGCTAATTTGGGGCGTCAACAGAAACCAGCCCAGGCAGGAACAAGCTCATGTTACTCTCTGGCTCAGCCAAGCCTTGGAGGTGGGGCTAGACTGAAAATGTGGATTTGGAACAGAAGAAACTATATGTTTGAGAAAAAGACTTATATAAAATTGTGCATAACTGGTAAACATATGGAATTTAGAGGTTATTAAAATGAAAATGTCGCTCACAGTTTAAAACTACACTGGAATCTGTGCGATATTCAGAGACTGAACCACGAAAATGTTGCTATTGTAGCTATTGTGATTATGATAGGAATATGAAAATGTACAGGAGTATGCCCAGATGTTATGTGCATGTATCTGGAAAAAAATTGTACAGATCTGACACTGGGTAACCAACCAAAAGCGCGAAAAACTGTCATTTGTGAACCGAAACTCTTAAAAAGATGGGACTTGAACAGATACGTGAACAGATTGAAGCTAACATCCTCGGCTTTCAAACGAACTAAGAACCGCACTCCAACTCATAGTTTTTCTGTAATCGCATTTCTCGCGCGCTGAAAAGTTTGCCGCAATTCTGCATTTGGCTCAATTTCATTCCATATAAAACAGCTATTTCTTGTATTCAACCTCTGAATTCAGTTTCCAATCTGCCAGTCATTCAAACATCATTGCGAGTGTGTACCTGAACCTAGCCAAAGCAGCTCCCACTACTTTTGAATCCCATTTAGCGAATTAAAGTCATTTTTAGCATTTTTTCCAGTCATTTCAAATCACATTCAACAGCATTTGACCTGTTTTAAAATCATTCCTGTTCTCTCTAAGCTTGCTGAGGGAATTGGGATTGAACTTGCATTTGTTGATTGTATATTCCTGAAACCGGTGCGCCCTCATTCCATCTCTTCATATTGCATATTTGGGGGGATTGAGTAGTAACAGGGGGGAAAGAGTGATTACATTGTCTTTGATTGAATTCATATCAAGTTACATTTCTGTGCTGCATTAATTTCATATCATTGCATTTCATCGAACCCACACAAAGTTTTATTCTCTGCTACATTATTCTTCTCACCCATACTCCTATTGATTAAAGAGATTGTTGTGATATCACCTATTGCTGATCAGTGTATAAATATTAATAAGTGTGATATCTAGATATTGTTCATATTCATAAAAGTGTGATCGATATATATTGTTTAATTCATCAAATAAATCTTTTAACTTTGCAAAAAACAAACCTACTTCTTGGTTCAGTGAGACCGGGGGGGTGGGGAATTTAAAGAGAGGGGCGTGATATAAGGGTACATCATTCAGAAATAAAAGAACTTTAGACGAAAAAATATGTAAATAAGGGTTCCAGCTGGGCATCACACGCTAGGCATTGGGTGGAGTGCTGGGTTGAAACCACTTACAAATAAGAGAAGGTGACAAATGGAAAATGGCATTTCAAACTCGCTTTGGATTGTTTGAATATCAAGTTATGCCGTTTGGACTTTGTAATGCCCCAGCTGCATTCCAGTTCTTCATTAACGAGGTGCTACGAGAGTATCTTGATATCTTTGTGGTGGTGTACATAGATATGCACATTTTTTCACGAGAAGAGAATCAACATGAAGAACATGTCTGAAGGGTCCTAATGAAGTTGCGTGAAAATCATTTGTTTGCAAAGTTGGAAAACAGTACATTTTTTCAAGACTAGAGTGGAATTCGTGGGTTTCGTAATCTCTCCAGCTGGATTAGAGATGGATTCAAGCAAAATCAGAGCGGTACTGGAGTGGCTGACTCCATCGGCGTGAAGGAAAACCAAAGTTACATTGGTTTTGCAAACTTCTACCACAGATTTATACAAGATTTCTTGCAGGTTGTGGTGCCCATTACGTGATTGCTGAAGAAAGGAATCATGTTTGAATGGGGAGATGAAGCTAAGAAGGCATTCAGTTTCTTGAAAGAAAAGTTCACCACTGGACCAGTCTTGTTGCATCCAGATGTTGAACAACCGTTCTTTGTGGAAGCTGATGCTTCGGATATTGCTCTCGGTGCAGTCTCAGAGACATTTCGTGACTGGTCAGCTTCATCCAGTAGCATTCTTTTCCAAAATGTTTTCTGCAGCTGAACGAAATGACACCATTCCAGACAGAGAACCTTTGCCCATAAAGGCGGCTTTTGGAGAATGGAGACACTACCTTCTTGGTGCCTGATATCCAGTGACTGTACTCACAGATCATCGGAATTTAACCTTTTTGCGCTCTGCTAAAACGTTAACGCCATGACAATTGCGTTGGTCTCTATTCTTCGCCGAGTGTGATTTCCTCATAACTTTCAAGCCTGGACTTCAAAACGGTAATGCGGGTGCCTTGTCGAGATGTCACCCAGGAAGCATCAAAGAAGATCCATTCACACCGGTCCCCATTATTGCAAGAAAATAATTTTGTAGCTGCAGAGATGCAAAAGGTTAAAAGTTTTGAAGAGGAGATTCATAAAAATATGAATGAGGAGCAAATGAGTGAATGGGTGAGAAAAGACCCAGCTTGACAGGTGAAAGAGGGGTTACTTTTTGTGGATGCTACGTTGTTTCTTCCATCTGAGGAATTGCGAGAGGAGGCTTTAAGACAATCTCACGATTCTCCTTTTGCAGTGCATCCGGCTATAGAAGGACTTTGGAGCTATTACGCAGGGAGTTTTGGTGGGAAGGAATGCGTAAAGACACATTAAATTATGTGAGAACTTGTGCTCATGGGAAAACAGAACATCACAAGCCAGCTGAGTTATTGGTTACATTACCCACGCCACCACGTGCCTGGCATACAGTTTCCCTAGATTACATAGTCAAGCTGCTGCCGGATCAGGGTTGTGCCACAATTCTACTGGTTGTGGATGTCTTCTACAAGGCAGGCCATTTTATTCCAATCAAAGGGGCAGCAACAAACAACCACTTCTTTAGCAGAAGCATTTCTGCATAATATAGTGAGTTTACATTGACTTCCCTCTCAGGTGATTTCGGATAGAGGATCTCAATTTGTATCTAAGTTTTGCCGGGCTTTCTGCAAGGAATTGAAAACTGAGGTTAGCCTAACTACTACAAGTTTCCACCCTGAGTTAATGGTCAGACTGAACGGGTGAAGCAAGAGCTTGAGAAATACCTACACTGTTACTTAAGTCTTGATAAGGGTTGGGTGGTATTGTTATGGTTAACAGAGTTTTGTTATAACAACACAGCCAAGGATTCCACGTCCATTTCCCTTTTCGATCTTAATCAGGGTTTTCATCCTAGATTTCTTAGGGAAGTTTGAGCGAGGTGGATGTGCCTGATGTAGAAGGTAGATTGAAAATCATGGTGGAAAGTATCAAGAGCGCGGTGGAAGCTTTACAGAAAAGTCAAATTCCAAAAGAAGCTCATGAGATACTGTTCTGGGGTTTTACAGAACTCCCTGCCAGAGCAGCACCCAAATATCAAGAGGGAGAATTTGTTTGGCTTTCAAGTAGGAATATAGCTCTCTAAGGGAAGAACAAGTTTAGTCCATTACACTTCCTGTGTGGGTGGACCCGGGTTTTTGGCAGTTTTTGAGGCAGGCCGATTGACTAGCCCCAAAAACGTTTTTGTGCCCCTGGGTGTGATTGGAGTGCTGGCCTAGGCCAGCCCATGAGAGTTTGAGTATATCCAGGGAAGTCATTAACCCTGCCTCAATTCTGAAGGCTTCTTCCTAGCATTCTGAAAGTTTACGTACCTGCTGAAGGGTTTTAGTCACACAGCTGAGGCTGCAGTTTTAGGACCAGTTCTGGCCATACTGGCATGCTCCTGTGCCCTTCCCTGTTCCGCAGTTCTCATCTTCAGCTGCTGGACATCCTCCCCTGAGCCTCTACATCAGATGGTCTGGGATCCCTGCTTCTGGGCTGTTTCTGAGCCATTTTACCACTGTTGTCCTGAAATATCTCTTGGTCGTGTGCCTTGGGGCAGGTGAGCTGCTGCGGGCCACAAAGTTTGTGGGACAACACGCCACACCTCTCATACTGCTCATTTGGGCCCTCCTCGGTCACCTCCACTATAGTGTCCTCCATAGGCCATTTTCTTCTGGTTGGCTGCCCCTCTTTGCCTTTGGAGCAGTCAGAATATGATTGGCCGGGTTCCCGAGACACCCTGGAGCCATCTTTGCTGTTTTCACTCCTGGCAGTTGGATCCCACACTAAGGAAGGCAGATTATTCTTTTGGGTTATCTGGGTCATTGTTCGTTAGTCCGGGGAGCAAGTCTCTTGGTGACTAGATCCTGTAAACTGTCCATCAGAAGATCTTGCAATCACTGGGTTGTTTTGCCATTCTTGAGGCATATCTTTCGAACCACCACTGTGAGTACTTACTTCAGGGCCCTGGATTATTCAAGGCGCTTGTCCGGAGGGATCCCTGTGGCTCAAGGTTGAATGTGTCTGCAGGCCCCTTCAACAGAGCTGTACCATTCACCACGTTAGTTGGAATCTTGCGGTGCTAGAATCCTTCCTGGGGTTCAAAACTGGCTCTAGAGCTCTTCGTGAGGGACTCCTCTGGCTGCCCTCTGGTCCATTGCTGCCTTATCCACATCCATGGGTGAGAACAGAGACTTGCATGCCTTTTCCCCATAATTATTACCTTGCCTTGCATCTAGCGGATATTCTATAAACACTCTGCTTTGAATCAAGCTGACATTTCTGAATACTACCTTGTATTACATCTAGGTGTAAATCTTGAGTACAATCACAAATTGGTACTAATCTGAAAACTTGCATACACCATGCCAACTAACTCACAGACCAAAAGGGACATAGTGGTGCACTAAAGGTCCAGCCAACCTCCGCCACTCGCCCTCCGCACAGATCCTACCCCCCAGAGAAACACAACTCTACGCTAAACTCCTTCCCTACTGCCCGCCCACCACTATCATGCCAACTAACCCTCAGACCTGAGGAGCGCTCTGGCGTATCAAAGGACCAGCCAGCCCCACTCCACAGTCTTCCTCCTCCCTCCCTAAAAACACCCCCACTCTGCCCTCTGGTGAAACATCTCCAACTCCCAACCCCTCTCAATCCCCCCCACTCCACCCTCTCTCACTCCCCAACCCTCCAGAAACCCCTCCACGTCAGCATTCCCAACACTAAGTGTCATCCGAAAAGCCCTCGCCAGCACCCTCTCCCCGGCTGACCCGCCAACTCTCTTGTACACACCACAGGCACCCAAGCCTACCTCCAAACATAGAACCTGCTTCACCCATACCATCCCATCCCTCCACGCCCTTCATCTATACTCGCACCCTTTATGCACACAATCACTTTTCCCTCCCCCAACCCAGTAAAGTCCCTGTTTAGCAGGTGCTCAAATACTCGCTCCCCGCAGCAACCCCAACATCCCCAAGGAATAGAGCAACCCAACGACGCCACAAACCTCATTCTGCCACCCTTGTTCCAACTCCACTCTCCAACCACCTCTCTCAATGATACTCTTGCCTGCCTTACACCCCCAGAACACTCACCCACTTCTGTGACCACATCTATAACCCCTTCACACACTTCCTCATCCCTCCCCCACCACAACTAACACTTTCACCCAAAACCATGCACATCAAGAACACTGTTTCTTCAAACGCCCCTCCCACCTATACAGGTCCACCCCCCACCCCCCACAACAAGCCCTCCACAGGGAGATCCATGCCACAGCCTCAAACTCAACCCCATCAAACCAGCAGCCCAAAGGAGCAACTGTCCCCCCTTTCTCATCAACTTACCTGAATTCTCATCAACGCCAGATCTGTCACCAAAAACAGACGCAGCATATTTGACTTCATCACTTCCGAAAACCCATATCTCCTGTTTATCACAGAAACCTGGTGCCCGGATGACTTCCGACCCATCGCACACAAAGCTTCCCCCCAAACAGAGCAGCCAGAGCTGGTGGAATTGCCGTTCTACACAAACCTCACCTATTTGTCTCGAACTCCGAGGCAAAGGCATAAAGCACAGAATATGAATCACTCCTTGTAAAATTCCTCCTCAACCCCTCACCCACTCACAGCTTCCTGCTCACCTACAGGCCACCAGGCTACGATGCTAATGCCCTCAGCGACTCCCTAGCGGCCATACTGATCTCCCACCCCTCCCTCACCCACTCACAGCTTTCTGCTCACCTACAGGCCACCAGGCTACGACGCTAATGCCCTCAGCGACTCCCTAGCGGCCATACTGATCTCCCACCCCTCCCTCACCCACCCACTCACAGCTTTCTGCTCACCTACAGGCCACCAGGCTATGACGCTAACGCCCTCAGCGACTCCCTAGCGGCCATACTGATCTCCACCCCTCCCTCACCCTTCTAGGAGACCTCAACATATGGTTTGATGCCCCAGACAACCCCATGACACGACCACTCAAATAATCTGGAAGCCCTCAACCTGACCCAGCATTTAACCTTTTGCCCCCCCAACAGCTGGACATACTCTTGGCGTGTTCTTCAGCTCCACTGATCTCATCTCCGCACTCCTACCACCCTGACCGCTCATATGGACAGCCCACACAGCCATCCCCTTCTCTCTCCTGTCACCGACCTTTACCCCACAAAGGACTAACTCCGGATCACCAACCCACGTCTCACTTTGGAATAAGGTCAAAATAACTCCAGACCTGGCCAGCTCCCTGCTCTCCTCCCTGCTTTCCCAACCACTTCGACTCATGGCTCTCCAATGCTCCCCTACCTCTAAACCCCTTGAGATCGAACCCCTCAAAGCAAGGTCCCTTGCCCAGGTGATTCGCCCCCCTCCTCAGATCTCTCAAAACAAGAACCACTCACTGGGATGTAGATGGCGGACCAACCCAGCCCCCCCACCCCCAAATAAAACAACCTACACACATCAAAATCACATCTACAAAGCTGAAACTCGTAAGGCCACGAAAAGTTTTACAAGAACAGAATCACTAACACTCGTTACAATAGCAAGGAGCTTCACAAGATCATCACAGAATTCATGACTCCCCCTGCACTTCTCCCCCACACACATCCCAATTTCTCTGTGATACCCTCTCCGACCACTTCCACAATACAGCACTAGAAAGAACATGCACCATCAACACGCAACTGGCCGCACTCACACCTCATCCACCTACGCACTCACTCACCCAAACAAACCCACCAACCAGCCCACCCCGCCTCACATATTCTCCTCTTTCTCACCCATCTCTAGACCGGAATTCCTTAAACTATTGACCAACAGCCGTCCATCCAAATCCCTAAGTGACCCATGCCCCCCTCCCTTCTCAAAGAAATCTTCATATCAACCAGTGCAGGCAGCATAGCTAGATCTATCCTTCATTCCTTCCTCACCTCATGTATTTTCTGAGCAGCTTTCAAAACATCCCACGTCACACCACGTGAAAATACACTCACTTGACCCCTTTCAACCTGCAAACTACAGACCGATCTCTAACGCCTGCTTCCTAGCCAAACTCCCAACTCAGTACAGTCAAGGGAACCAACCACCTCATTGACCCCGCCCAGTCTGGTTTCAGACTTCTTCACGGAACTGAATCATCCCAATTCTCCATATGGGATGACCTCAAGAACACCGCAGACTTAGAGGGCTGTGCCGCACTCATACTACTTGACCTCTCAGCAGCCTTCGACACTATCAACCACAGCATCCTCATAGACGGGCTCCACTCCCTTGGCATTGGGGACTCTGCACTAAAGATGATGATCTCATTCCTTGTGAATGGACACAAAATCACCTTCCTCTGTCCATTCACCTTCCCTACTCGACCCATCAATAACCGAGTCCTGATGCGCCTGCCTATCCCTCTCCTCTTCAACCTCTACAAGAGCCCTCTCCCCACAATCATCCGCTCACACAACCTCATCTGCTACAACTACGTCTAACACAAATCATCTTTAGAACCTCTAGGTCCGTCTCCACCACTTTCCGGGACCTCGTATCCTGCCTCACTGACATTAATCACTGGATGACGGTCAACCACCTCTTACTCAATCCAGGGAAAACAGAGATCATGATCTGCAGACAGACACCCCTATTCCCGCAACCCGCCCTTCCTAGGCTCCACCCGCTGCACCCACCAGTCAAAAACCTGGTCTGCAAAAACTATCACACCACAAACACTGTGTCAAAATCCTGCTACCTATACCTCTGCATACTCAGACGGATCTTCCCTTAACTCTACTAACCCCACAGAGTGACGGCAATCATGTCCATTGTTCTCTCCCGGCTAGACTACGCTAACTCTATACCTGAGCACCCCTGCCTACCAACTCCAGAACTCTGCAGCCAGGTTACTCCTCAGCCGCAGAGAGCACATTACCTCCACCCTCCACTGGCTCCCAATAGAATGATGAGTCGGATTCAAAGTCATGTGCATCACTCACCAAGCCCTACACAAGACAGGCCTAAAATACCTGCAACAGAAAATCACCCACTACCACCACAATAGAAACCTGCGACGAAGCACCCCCCCTCCCCCACCTTCAAATCATTCAGAGTTGGAGGCACGACTTTCTCCGTCCAAGCACTCACTATCTGGAACACTATGCTGCTTAACATCCGACACAAAGAGGATCACCTGGCCCTCAAGGCATGGCTATTCCCATCGACCCCTTGAATAAGCCTGCCCTCGCCTTTTGAGCTAGATTCCTGATCCCAGGAGGACTGTGACAGAAACAAATACCCCTCACAATCACCAAAGAATGGTAAGAATCTGTGCACCGCTTGTGATTAAACTTCAAGGGTAGCTAATTACCGCATCTAGACAAATTTGAGAATATCCAATGTATGGTATTAGATGAATTCTGAGGATAATCAAGGTATTGCACTCAGATGGATTTAAAGGGGAGCCAATGTATGGCACTAAAACAAATCTTCTGGTTGGCCATGGTATTTGCATCTAGATTAATCTCCGAGGGTAAGCAATACTGTATTCTACTATGGGAATCTATATAGCCACTGACCAAATTTGCCATGCCCCGACTTCACCGTCTACTCGATCCAGCTGCTTCTAGGCAACCAGTGAACCAGCCAGGACACATGGGTACGTATCACATTGCTTATGGATACAAGCCGGAGGTACGGCTACCTTCTGATACCATGCACTACTCTAACTCACACTGTACAACTCCTCCGCCAATAGAATGCAGCTAGCCCCCATGATAAAAATGTGGTCTAGCTGCACACAATGTTTTCATCTGCCCTTGCATACCTTCCAGGCTACATCTCCACTACATGCAAATTCGGCCTAACTACTCACATAATGCATCTCCTGCTTTTGCATACCTTTCTGACCTCATCCAAGGACCCATCCACTACATGCACCACTCCAAAACACATTGCACAACACCTCTGGCATTAGAATGCAGCTATCCCCCCATCATCAATTCAGTCTAGCTGCACGCATCATGATCTCTCCTGCATATTCCCAAACTACATCCATAAGACACACGGCACAATATAACGCAGCCGTCCCAAACGACAAATTCAGCCTAGCTGCTCACATAATGCATCTCCTGTTTCACAACCTCTCCACGTCACCTTGTGGCACCCATCCACTACACGCACTACTCTATGACACATGGCACACCACCCCTGCCATTAGAATGCAGCTATGCCCACAATGTAATTCAGTCTATAAACACTTGTGTACAGGCGCGTTATTAATGACTTATCATATCATAGCTGTGCACTTAATGTCTTGCCAACCCTCATACTCTCCAGACTACCTCTCACTATCCTTTCTGCCAAAAGACAAAGTGCACAACACCCCTGTGATTAGAATGCAGCTATCCCCCACGATAAATTTGGTCTAGCTGCACACTGGGGTGTGGTGGAGTAAGGAGTTGGATAAAGGGGTGGCATGTTTTAACAAAGTTTTGTATACGAAATAAAGAAAAGAACCTACCTCTCCCTATCTCTAAAGGGTTATCCATACCTAAATAAATATCAACTCTGGTGCTCCTCGTCATGATGTCTGTCCAAATAAAAAGCGTCCATCATCTGTCCAAAAGCCAATTCTAACCCAACTACTAATCTACAAAAGGGTTCAACATCCAAATGAAAATAATACCAGGAGAATTACTCCCTTCTCCTGGGACACTGGTTCATTCCGTATCTCTTTTCCAACAATTCTTTGCCTTAGTTTCTGATTCAACAAAGAGTATGGTCAGAATAATGACTCCCTTCTCCTGATCCATCCTGCACAACCTTGAGGGCTGCCTTGGTATATTTTTTTTTTTACAATAGTCCTCAAAAGTCTCTTCACTTCTTCCTAAGTGCTCCTGAAAGCTTGCTTTACAATTCCAGCAATTCTTTCCTGACGATTACTTCGACAGCTCTTGTTGTCTAGTATCCACTGGACTCTTACTTGGATTACCACTGTGATGAGGGAGATTGCGCCCGATGCACTCTAGACTGTTACAACTCTGGATCTCACTACTCAGACGAGAGAGAGTACTCCTGAAGCACTCTTGGTTCTTTGGGTGTCACTGCTGTGACGAGGGAGATAACTCCCAATGCTCTCTTGAGCTGCCCTAATCCCCTACCAGATCTGCAGCTACTCCGTCACCTGTTACAGGTCGGGACAGCTTTGCCAGTTCTTCCTGGGTGCTGGGCTGACTGGCATTGCTTCAGCACTTCCTGCTTCCTTCACTCCGCTCCCCACTTCGTCCTTTGCGGCTCTGTGAGACTTGGGCCACATGGGTCCGGTGCAGTTGCAGGACCACGTGGTCTACCTCCCTGAGGTCACGGCTCTGCTGGCTTCTTTCCCACTCTTCCACTGGTCAGGATTTTGGCTTCCTCCGCAGAGCTTCGCCAACCATTCTTGAATGTCCCCATGACTGGGAATCATCGTTCTTGCAGCTTTGTGTTCCCAGGTTCGAATATCCTGGGCTGGGCTGGCCTCACGCTGGCTGCTGTCTCCATTTCACCCGTCATTTCTCATTCTTTATTCCCTGTGGCTGGATCCTCCCCAGTGTAAAGTCAAAATCCTTATTTACTGTTGTTCAGATAATCTTTATGACTCCTTAGGGCCAACTCTTCTCAGTACTGTGGTAAGGCAACCTGTCATTACTCTGCAGGTTTCAATAGCTCTTCTTCGCAATCATTAATTCATGGATAAAAGGTGGAAGAGACATTACCATAACAGACAGTAGAGTTATCAGGGATTTCCGATAAGGACCTGGATATATCTTAAGGGAGCCTGGCGAGGTCCTGATATGCCTAGGAGGGTAAATGATAACGTAATCAAAAAAATCAGCATGAGAGATCACAACAAAGGCTGTGATGTTTTGGATACATTTATTTTGATCTCAAAACAATTTGCAACACAAAAATGTTAGGTATTGACTTTTTTTGGATAAGCACGACAGTAAAATGGACAGGTTCCATATTATAAAACAATTGGGGGGTACCTCTGGGTACCAACCTCTTGATTATTGAGATAGAATCCCCATATGAGTGCACATGTAGATACAACAATTATGCAAATCAATCTGAAATTGAGCGAGTGCTACCCAGGACTATTCTTGGTCCAAGGGTATTTGCAGGACAGTATACACTAAAATATACATAGACATATAAAGGGAGTCAAACAGTTGTGTCACAAAATTATCGACACTGTAGTGTTTCGGCCAAGGGTGGCATTTTCTGAGCACGTTAATGTGATGGCCTTCATCAGGATAGACGTTGAGAGTAGGTCTGTCCGTGTGTAATATCTGTTGGGGCAAAGACAGCTGTCATGATCTCAGGTAGTGTTATTAATTGTTATTTTAAATTACTTGTTTGTGGCTAAATGATGCCTAGTACATACACAATGGTGTGTCTTTGAGTACAGCTTACCATCAACGTGTAGGTTTTGGTGGTGGGGCTGTGCTGGAATGTCCCTCATGACATCATGCTAGGGACTATGGTGTGTTCAGTGTGCCAAAATTAGAGGACTTGATGTTCCTAGGTCCGTAAAAAATGCCGGAGTCCATATGCCTATTATTGGCACAGCATGGAGTCGGGTCTGTGGAGTAGCGATACAGAAAGCATGTCTCAGTATTTTGCAGAACTACTTGTTTATTTATAGTTCCATTGGTTGTGCGGTGCCGTCGCCAGTGTGTTATCTCGATCAGCACGGCCATGCTTCTTTGGAAATAATCAGGCACGGCCCACACACTTGATCACCCCTCCATCCAATACTAGCGTCCCACAGCACCATTTTGAACTTTGGGATGCTCATTCAAGACTTACAATCTGACGTCGCCAGGTGGGGGCTTTTACATTTATCCATGTGGGGGAAAATTAATTGCGAGTGTGTACCTGAACCTAGCCTAACCTGGCTCCTCGAGTGAACTATTTACTCTCTATGTTTCCCATCAAGGTTCCTGGTCACATATTCAAAGCAATAGACAAACTTATGCAACAGTTTATTTGGAATGGGAAGCCGCCCAGATTGGCTATATGGAAACTACAACTCCCATTGAAAAAAGGTGGGATGAATTTACCCAACTTTAGTGAATACCATCTTTCATTCGCAACTCGACATCTCTGTCAATTCCTTGTTACGGTTGATGAATGTCCACAGTGTGAGACGTGGGAATGTGGCGCTATATCCCAGTTAGAACCTAGAGCTCTGCTATCTTTGAAGAAAACGGACTCGAAGGGAGCGAATCCTTTGACTGGTTTTATTCAAGACTGCTGGAGTAATATCTAGAAGCGCATGAAGGAGAACCCTTACCTGCATGAGGATGCCTCCATTTGGCTGAATCCTGCCCTGAAAAGTCGAGGGAAGGTTTTGTTTTGACCAGAGTGGTTCCTGGCGGGAATAAAGTACCTCCGGGATCTGATAGATGGAGGAGATTGGATCCCGTACGCACAGCTGTGTCGGACTCATGACATGGCTGGTTGTTCGTTTTCTGAGTACAGGAAACTCAAAGGCATTGTCACTGCTTCCCTTGGTGAGGGAGAGTTGTTGGAACTGAATACTGCCTGGTCTATGTTGCAGTTATGTGGAAGTGCCGTTCATCCTGCTGCTACGATGTACAGATTCCTAAAATCATTCAGGAAAGAAGATTCAGAACTGCCTGCGATCTGGGAAGAGGAGTTAGGTGAAGATATTGAGGATTTCTTTTCGCAGCGTTGCTGTGAGCATACCCGATTGGTAAGTCTGGACTGGGGTCTTAGGGCATCGCAAACGAAACTGCTCTTTAGGTCCTGACTCCAGTCAGATTGTTTAAGAGACAGCTCATGGACGATGAACTCTGTTGGAAGTGTAAGGTGCTAGAGGTCCCCTCAGACATCTATTATGGTTCTGTCCTAAAACAAAGAGATTTTGGGAGTACATCTGTGAGAGGTTGGGACTGGTTTTGAGCTGTACAATTCATCTTTCTGCTGGCTTATTGATTCTAAGGGATGTATCAAAAATTGATGATATTTCCTTTGGGCAGGCGACCTGGAAACTCCGAGCCAGTACGATCGCTAAAAAGATGATTTTTAGATTGTGGAAGTCGAGCAGCTCCTTCAACATTGATGAATGGGTGGATGAGCATTTGACTGTTTCAACTTATGAGAAGGCAATTTACAAGAATGCAAACAATATTGAGAAAATCTGGGGCATTTGGAAGAGGTTCCTGGATGTCTACGGGTGAATTTTCTTTTCTGCACACAATGGGCTGTTTTTATAGCTGGGAATTGTTCTTGCTGTGTTTATTTCTGCTCGTAATTTTTAGGTTCACTATTTCCTTGATTCTGCATTGTTGACCAATGGCTAACCAATTGTTTTCTGGTTTTCTGTCCTTTCTGGGTTTCTGACTTTATTTCTTCTGTCCTCTTGGTTTCTTTTCTTTTTTCTTTAGTTCCTTCATCTGTAAATTTGTTTTTTCTATATGCTGTTAATTATTTGTTTAGGTAATGTATTGCTCACTTGTGATGTTTGTACTTTGTAATGTTGAAATGGAATAAAAACTTAAAACAGAGATAACACATTGGTGACGGCACCGCACAACCAACGGAACTATAAATAAACAAGTAGTTCTGCAAAATACTGAGACATGCTTTCTGTATCGCTACTCCACAGACCCGACTCCATGCTGTGCCAATAACAGGCATATGGACTCCGGCATTTTTTCCGGACCCAGGAACATCAGGTCCTCTACCATTGGCGTACTGAACACACCATAGTCCCTAGCATGATGTCATGAGGGACATTCCAGCACAGCCCCACCGCCAAAACCTACACGTTGACGCTAAGCTGTACTCAAAGACACACCATTGTGTACTAGGCATCATTTAGCCACTAACAAGTAATTTAAAAGAACAATTAATGCACTACCTGCGATCATGACAGCTGTCTTTGCCCCAACGGATATTACACACGGACAGACCTACTCTCAACGTCTATCCTGAAGAAGGCCAACACATTAACATGCTCAAGAAATGCCACCCTTGGCCGAAACACTACAGTGTCAATTTTGTGACACAACTGTTTGACTCCCTTTGTATGTCTATGTATATTTTTGTGTATACTGTCCTGCAAATACCCTTGGACCAAGAATAGTCCTGGGTAGCACTCGCTCAATTTCAGATTGATTTGCATAATTGTTGTATCTACAAGTGCACTCATGTGGGGATTCTATCTCAATAATCAAGTGGTTAGTACCCAGAGGTACCCCCCCATTGTTTTATAATATGGAACCTGCCCATTTTACTGTCGTGCTTATACAAAAAAAATGTGAATACCTAACATTTTTGTGCTGCAAACTGTTTTGAGATCAAAATAAATGTAACCAAAACATCACAGCGTTTGTTGTGATCTCTCATCCTGATTTTTTTGATTACGTTATGATAAGGACCTGGTACAAAGGGAAAAGGGGTTATGGAGTTCCTTCGCCGAACGGGAGTCCTAATCCCATGAGGGGAGTCTCTCCCTGCAAGGTCCTGCTTTCCAGCACCCGTAGGGGGGGGGGGACTATTGGGTAGCAGCCTCACTACCCTAGCCGCACAGGGAAGGGCTCCCCCCTCGCATACTCTCCAGACTACCTCACAGCATCCATCCACATGCCGGTTCCACATGGGTGATTAGCAGCGACTTGGCCACTTCTACCTTCCTTCCCTTTGGCCAAAATGCACACACGCATTCTAAACTCCTCCGACGAATTTTCCCAGACCTGGATTTCTGTCCTCAGAGGGCGTTCAACCTACAGCGCGTTGGTACCAGACCAATGATGAAAGGCGCTATACAAATGACAATTAGATAACAAACATGCTGTGCCGACAGACTTTGTCCCATTGATTTCTATAGGAAACTTTTTTTTTTACCTGAAACTCTTTAAAAGTGACTTTGAAGGTACATACCTGCAATTGGACTTTTTCCTTCAAAGTCTTACATTACATGTTTCACTAGAGAAGTACCTTGGTTGCTAGGTTACACTTGTAGCTGTATCTTTCTAGGAGTATAATGTGGCCTCATGCGTCTGGCACTATCTGTAAATGTATGCTGACTTTTTGTGGCCTTAGGGCTCGAGTTCTAAAAGTGTTCACTTCTTTTCCTCCCTGTAGCTGCTATATTCCGTCTATGATTTGTATGCAACTGAGTAAGAAACGCTTAGGAATTGCTGCGACTATGTTCTGTGTTAGCATTTTCTGTCCCGATTAGGACTACATGAATGCATCATTCTACTGTTTCTAGGGTTCCCTTTTCTTCCCACCCCTTACCCTGTGGTGTGCCTAACTCCAGATGGTGGACAAAGCATGTAGTTTAGGAGTGAATTGGGTCTTTGTTTGCCATTATTGTTAGTATTATGTGAGAAACCTAGGGGTATTCTTCCATTTAAACCCCGAGAACCCTCTATTCAGGTGGCCAGGGAAGGGCCATAGCTCTTGGGTCCCAACCCAGGCGGTGGACGAGCGAGGGAGGATCACCTGGGTAGGGGAGTCCGGGATTGTTCTTGGGTGGATACCCTAGGTGAAATGCAGTATCCCAATGGGGCAGTAGAGAAGGAGGAGAAAGTCCTGGACGCTTTCCTGGGATATGTCATCCAGATCCTGTCTTACCCCACGACTTCGCTCAAAAGGAAGGAATAGAAAGAAACCCTGATGTAAAGATAAACTAAACCTTTTCCCACACCATGATGCTAACCTTTCCTCTTTCTTCAAAACCTACAGGATATTTTGTAACCCAACTTCCTCCTTCCCGGTTACCTTCCACTAATAAGACTCTAGTACTAGGGAAACAGGAACAAGCACCCATTCATTACCATCAGCCCAATACTCCCAATCAGAAGAAAGAACAAACAGGGCAGAACCAGGCGTTGATGGTAATAACCATCCATCTCCTACCCATCTACAATACAGGGAATATTATCAGGACTCACACCTACAACAGAACAGCAGGGATAGGAAATAGTATACCAAAAGGGGAAGCCATCCCATTCTATAAAAATAAGGCCCCCCATGTCGATTCCCTGATAAAACCTCCTCCTCACAACCACCTTATAACTCCCCCCTTTCTTATCACACCCCAAATCCCCCTTCCTCAGTCTATGTGGGGGTATTTACACTCCCCTCATCTCCATCCTCCCCATTTTCAAGAAATACCGAGACAAGGAGGAGGCCACTAAGATCAATGAGGATTACCTATGGGGATAACAGGGGGAAAGTAAGGGCAATCGGCTTCAGAAAAAGCAACTGTCCCACTAATAGTCAGGCATGGATAGGTAATCATTCACACCTGACTCCACTTGACTTTGTGTACAGCTATAAAAGGTGTGGTGAGTCACAGAAAGAGGAGCCAGCTGGAGATGCAGTGTGGCCCAGGGAATCCCAGAAGCAGAGAGAAGCAGGAGCTGCATGCATGAGGGAGACTGCGCGCCGAGACGCTGGTATGGTGTGTGTGTGGGCAGCATAGCCAGGGAGCCGGAGAAGCACTGCCTGCATTCCACAAGGAAGGACCAGGGAAGTGCTCATTCCCTTGGGGCCAGTGCCGACTCCAAGAGTGCCTGAGGGGCATGTGGTGAGACCCTGACCTCTATCCTGCGCTGCCTGAAGAATGTGAGAGCAACCCCGGGAGCGTGCGTTTAGATGAGAGCGGAGCGGGAGGAATGCATGAACAACAAAGCGTTATTGATTAGGAAAGAAAAGTGTGAAAGTAAGAAGTGAAAGAAAAGTAAAAAGGCTGAAAGTGCAGCAAGGAGACAAACGAAAGCTTGCAAGAAAAGCAGATCGGGATGAAAGGCAAGTGAAAGCCTGACCGAAACGAAAGATGAGAGAAAGCGAAAAAGAAACGGTGAATGGCCCGTAACAAGAGAGGGGCACGAGAAAGGTAAAGAAGAGTGCCTGGGGCACTCAAAGAAAGGTGCAAGCGTGCACGTAACCAAAAGAGGGTGCAAGGTGCACAGAAAGGACCGCAAATTAGTAAAGAAGATGCAAGGGTGCACGGAAGGAAAAACCGAAGAAAGCAAAGTGCCAGGCGCACGTTAAAGAGTGTGCAAGTGTGTACGTAAAGGAAAGCAGAAGAAAAGGGATGCAAACAACATTGGAACGGAATAAAGAGACAATAGAAGAAAGTGCGAGCCAAGAGAGGGGAACGAGGGTCAGAGTGGTTGTGCCTAGGAAAAGCAAAAAGCCTGGTGTTTTCGAAAGCCTCCGATTCTAACCCATGAAAGAATGATTTATGAATTCAAGACAGAACTGTAATAAATCATATGTTGCGTTTGGACGCTGGAAGAGGCCTAGAGCTTGGGGGAAGGATTGAGACCCAGAGAGGCCTATTTAAGAAATCAAAGTACATTCTGATAAAGAATTGAGTTTTGTGTTTCAAAGTTAAAAGGGGCCTGAGCTTGGGGAAGGGAACCCGAAGAGGCCTCACCAAGTAAGAGACTTGTTAGGTTTTGTTGAAATGGTCAAGAGGATTGAAGCGTGAGGAAGGGAACCCCGGAAAGCTTACAAAAGGAACTGTGTTCTTTTTTTAAATGGTGTTTTGAAACTTGATGAAGCTGAAGCTTGGAGAAGGGAACCCCAAAGAACGTATAGACATTTTGAAAGTAGTTGGAATAACTAAGAGGGACCTGTGGAGAAGGTCTTGAGAATAGCTCTGTGGAGTGAACTTAATTGTGAGACACTGACCCAACAGCACCTGACGAAAGACCACTTGAAACCTATCCTGGTTTTCATTTTTGTTGAACCACTATTTTATTTATTTTTGAAAAGACTTCCTATCACATTTTATTTATAGAGCGAGGGCAAGCATAGGTTTAGACACATACAGACCTTTATTTTGGACCCTTAGACTGCAACTGCCATTAGAAACGTCAGTTGAGGGAATTGTCCCTTTAGAGTTAGGGCAAGACAGGCATTATACCAAACCAAGAACTTTAGTCAATAAAGGTTTTCGAACGAACCCACTTGAATCTGTGTCTCTTGATACCAGGCCTGTCTGTGTTATTATTAGGTTTTAAATTAAGACAAAGTACATATTTTACCAAATAGAGATTCTGTGTGTGATTTTATAGCAAAGTGCATATGTTTCAGTATACCAGCGTGGTGCATTCTGTAGGGGTAACTATTTCACTACCAGCTTTCCCCCTCTCTTGATTGAAGCCTGACTGCTCCGTCACAGTTACCATTATAGAGAGGTCTGCTCTTTCCTTTTGGTTGGATCCCTGTTTTCCCTCAGGATAGCTTTCTTCACATCTCTCTGCAGATGGGTGTGGGAAAATCTCCCCATCAATTAACATTTCCGGTCAGTCGAATTCTCAAGTTCGGCGAAGGGCCGAGGTCAACCGTGCTGGCTCCCAATGCTCTGATTCTTCTCGGCCAATTCTCAATGAGGCAGGACCACTATGGAGCCACTGAAGTGGCCTGGAGCTGGGGAGCGGTGCTGATGCTTCGTTCTGATGGCAGAACGTGCAGCGGAGACAGATCAGGTAAGAGATGTATTACTGAGTGTTGACGTTCACTTCACGATCCCGCCTTCGTGTAGTTATTAGCTGTGTGTCTTTAGCAGCCACATGTCTAGGATAAGCAGCAAGGCTGCCTCAGAACATATGAAGAGAGCACTAACTCTGGTCTTTTTCTGGTAACATGGGGTCCAGTACAGCTGGTAGCGAGTCAAAGGTTTGTTGTGAACAAGGGTCTTTGCAGTTTCCAGATTGAGGCAGAGCCTGCACATAATATGTCTTCATGTTGGTGTCTATCTCTATGCTTCAAGACTTCGGAGCCGCAAACTGGTCATAACTGGTTTGGGCAATGGCCGCCCTCGCTCCCTGAGCCAGGCAGTAGCCATGACCACATAAGTATCACAGTCACTTTCACATGAGAGCAATGTCTGGACGTCGGATTAGAGTTCACACAGGGGGTTCCGCCCCGGTAGGAGCATCACCAGGATCCTGCAGGCTGTCACTAACCACTGGAGTTCACACATCAGGCGACACTAGGAAACAAGTGCATGGAAAACATGGTACATCATGCACGCTCACCTGAGAGGACTCTGGGTCTCTTAGATGGCACAAGTGGTATTTGATAACACCCGAGATGAGAGCTCATCATGGGAAAATTCACAGGAGTCTTGAGCCAAAGGGTTGGGGTGGGAATGTAGGTTTCGCACTCCATTCACGTGAGGCCTAAACTAAGAACATCTTCATAAATCCTGAGCACCCACACTTAACATGCTAGCTTAGGTCAGATGTGTCGGCACTTCCAATTCTTGTCCAGCTTGTTTACACAAATGCCTGTGCTCAAGATGTGCATGTATGTTTCTAAGGAACATGCGGCCACCATGCTTGTACATGCCTGGTTCACATACACCTATTCTTACCAGGTTGGAATAAGTCAGGTATACCTGCATTTGCCATGTTACACACACATGGTTCATGTGTACATACCAAATCTGTATATACGTTTGGTGTGCTCACACTTACTAGGCTAGTATTTGTGCCTGCACTTACCATGTCTATAGAGGTCTGCACGACAGGTGCACCTGCAGTAACAATCTGTGCACATGCCTGGTCCACATGTGCATAAACGTGCTGTGTGTCTGATAAACCTAGAGTTACCATGTTTGTTTCCAACTGGTTCACAGGTACGTGCACTTACCATGTCTCTGCACAGCTAGGTAGTTTCTAATTTCAATGCGTGCAACCATCTGGCTCAAGAACACATGCACCTACTAAATCCACAGACACCAAAGCCCAGTGGGTATGCAATTAGCATTTGTTTACATGCCTAGTTAACATGCACTTACCATGTCTGTGTATGCGCGGTGCGCCTGCACTGCTTTCCTCAGGAGCTCAGCCTTTTCAAGGTTCTAAGAGGAAAAAGACAAACAGTCTATCAGAATTGATTACGATTGTCACTCAGAGCTTTTCCTGTCACCCCCGTCCTTACTGAGCCTGCATCGGCCGCTCCTTATATATGGTCAGCAGAAACCTTAATGAGCCCCTCGCTTGGCATATCCACTCCTTTCAGGGGTACGCCAGCACTTACCGGTCTCCCTGGATCTTCCATGCTCTGAACGAAGTTGAAAGCGTCCATGGTGGTGGAGCGGATGGTATCAGTGCGTCCCAAGCGGAACATCCTCAGAGATGCGCTTTCGTAAGTGGCACACAGAATGCCATACATCCTGAAAGATGCAGACATGAGCAGCGTCACAAAGAGCAACACATTCAAATCCTGCGGAAACTCTTTTGCCCACCTGCACTGCCCGAGTCCTGCACCAGAAATCAAATGCGACCGCCACAAAGTTTAAGAGAGACCCCATCCAACTGGTGGAAATGCACACTACGTACAGTAAACACTCAGCATCAGCACAACCTACCTTCACCCCACGAAAACAGGGAATTATGACTGGAACATTGCATATTCCTTTCAGCTAGTACATCTAGATAAACGAGGTCTCCTATTGCACTAGAAGAACAAGTTACTTACCAACTGTAATGTTCTTTCGACTGAATGTTCCTCCCACGTATTCCTCATCTTATGATAAATCGTTATCTCCAGCTTCGCTGCTTAGGAAAAAAATTCTCGGCAGAGGGCGCTGTGCTCGAGGTCATGGCGTAGATTGTCCCTCGGCGGACTCCGTACTCGGTCGACGTCACCAATGGTATAAATAGCTCCAGTCCGTGCCGTTGCTTCAGTTCCGTTTTTTCGATGAACATACAGGAGGAACACCCAGGCGTGCCCCATGACAGATACATTCTTCGTGAGAGGAAAGTGTAAGAAAATGTAAACTGTACTGCGGGGTAGGATGGGAGGGTCGATGAGGAATACGTTGGAGGAACATCCAGTCGAAAGAACGTTACAGTTGGTAAGTAACTTGTTCTTCGAATGGATTGTGTCCTCCCACGTATTCCTCACCTTATGATAGACTCCCATAGCAGTGGCAATTTTGGAGGTGGGAGTACGAATTACAGTTTTCATGAACAGAATGCAGAACTGCCTTGGCAAATAACCCATCAATTGGAGGAGGCAGTATACAAGCAGTAATGCTTGATAAAAGAATGCATTGTTTTCCAAGTTGCAGCTGAACAAATATCTGCTGCCGGAACTCCCCTCTTTAGAGCCGCAGAAGTATCCGTTCCCTTCGTAGAATGGGCTCGAAGCCGATCTGGTGGGTCTTTTCCCGCCAATCTGTTGCATTCAATTATGGCCAAAATGATCCAGCGGGATATGGTCTGTTTTGTTACTGATAGGCCCAGTTTATGACCAGTATAACCCACAAACAGTTGGTCATCTTGTCGTAATGTAGACATCCTTGAGATGTAAAAACTAAGAGCCCTTTTGGGATCTAGTCTATGCAGTCTCTCCTCTTCCTTGCCCAAATGAGGAGGAGAATAAAATGTTGGTAGTATTATTTTTTGTGACAAATGGAAGTCCGAAACTACCTTTGGTAAAAAGGAAGGTTTAACCTTAAGGACTATCCTTATAAAAAACAGTATATGGTGGTTTGCATATGAGAGCCTGAAGTTCACTAACCCTGCGGGCTGATGATAGGGCCACAGGAAGGACAGTTTTTAGTGTCAGAAGTCTCAATGGACAGGAGTGCAGAGGCTCAAAAGGTATGCAAGTCAAAAATGTTAGCACTAAATTTAAATCCCAAGTTGGGACATGAATAGGCTACTGGAGGGTATACGTTAGTAAGCCCTTTTAAGAATTGAATGATTAATGGTATTTTGAAATATGAAACCTCTTCCGAGGTGCGCTTGAAAATGGACAGCGCGCAGCAAGGTATCCTTTGATTGTTCCTGTCTGGAGCCCCAGATTGGCTAGATGTAATAGAAAAGAGGGCACCACTGGAGTGCCACATTGAAAAGGGTCCACATCCTTATCTTTGCACCAGTTAGTAAACCTGTTCCAGCGACATCCGTACAAAGATTTTGTTGCTGGCCTTCTGGCCGAAAGCAAGACTTCCATTACGTCATCCGGAAGATCCCAATCCTTGTATCTCAACCTCTCAGAAACCATGCATGAAGGTTGAGTGTCTTGACTCTGGATGGAGAACCCGACCTTCCTCTTGCGAGAGAAGATCCTCTCTTTGTGGAAGACGTATTGGAGAGCAGATGGACATGTCTAGAAGGTCTGGGTACCACGTCCTCCTGGCCCAATCCGGAGCAATTAGGATCATGGTTTTCCTGAACTTTCTCAACCTCCTGATTACTTGAGGAATCACAGGGACTGGGGGAAACGCGTACAGCAGTGGAAACTTCCACTCCACTACGAATGCGTCTCCCAGAGCTCCTCTTTGAGGAAATTCCCTTGAGCAGTACCGATTGCACTTCCTGTTGATTGCATAGGCAAACAGATCCACTTGAGGGGTTCCCCAAAGGGCGAAGATCTCCAGAAGGACTTCCTGAGCCAGCTCCCACTCGTGAGAGACTGTGCTCTGCCTGCTCAGAGCATCTGCCGCCGTGTTCTTCTCTCCGGCTAGGTGAATTGCCGATAGAGAGATTCCTTCTCGTATTGTCCAGAACCATAGCTGCATTGCCTCTCTGCACAGTGGTAGTGACCCTACTCCTCCTCTTTTGTTGAGATAGTACATGTCCACGGTGTTGTCCGTCATTATCAAGGCATTCTTTCCCTGTACAGAGGGCAGAAAGGCCTTCATGGCTAGTCTGATTGCCCTCAGCTCCAAAAGGTTGATGTGAAGTTTGGAACCCGATGGAGACCAACGACCGCTGATTGTCAGATCGTTGGTGTGTGCTTCCCAACACGTGAGTGAGGCGTCCATCACTACCGTTATCTCCAGCCATGGTTGCCAAAAAGATTTTCCCTTGAGAATGTTGTCATTGCAAGCCCACCATAGAAGATCCTGAGCATCTGCGCTCGGGACTTGCAGAAGATCCGACATATTCCCTGAGAACTGGGACCACCGAGTTCTGAGTGCCCATTGAAGGGATCTCATTCTCAACCTGGCCTCTGGTACTAGGAAAATGCAGGATGCCATGAGGCCGAGCAACCTGAGAAAATCGAAGGCCAGTAGACGTTGGGCATTCTGGAACTTCGTTACCATCTGCTGGATGTAGAGAGCTCTCACTTCGGGAGGCGAGGCTTTTCCCGAGGAAGTATCCAAGACTGCTCCGATAAACTGGAACTTTTGGGATGGTATCATATGGGACTTCTTGAAATTGAGGGAGAAGCCCAATTTGTGGAGGAAGTGGCAAGTGATCGAAAGATGTTCCTGAGCTTGTTTTGGAAAACTTGCTCACCAACCAGTCGTCCAGGTAGCGGTAGATGTGAATACCCCCTCTCCTGAGACTCGCTGCCACAACTGCCAACAGTTTGGTGAAAACCCTCGGGCGGAGTCAACCCGAATGGCAGAACCCGAAACTGATAATGAGAGTTGCCAATCGCGAACCTCAGGTACTTTCTGTGCTTTGGATGGATTGGCACATGAAAGTAAGCATCCTGAAGGTCCAATGATACCAACCAATCTTGGAGTTCGAGAACCTGAAGGATCTGAGAAAGAGTGACCATCTTGAACTGGTCCTTCCTTAGGAACTTGCTCAAGTTTCTTAAATCCAAGATGGGTCTCAGTCCTCTGTCCTTTTTTGGGATGAGAAAATATGGGGAGTACCAACCCCTGTTTCTCTTCGCTACAGGTACCTGTTCTATGGAACCTTTCTTTAGCAGGGTTCAAATTTCCTGCAACAGGAGCGGGTCTGGAGTTTTTACGGAGTTGGCTCCCGGTGGATGATTCTGAGGCCTTTTTTGGAAGGGGAGACAGTAACCTTGAGCTACTGTTTCCAGTGCCCAAGCATCTGAGGTAATGCCCCACCATTCCTTCAGATGCTGAGAGATCCTGCCTCCCAATGGTGTTTTGTGTAACAAGGTCTCAGAGGGATTTGGAGGCGGCTGAGGAGTGGTTGAGGGTACAGATGCCGCTCCTGAGGCCGATTTTGCACCTCTTCCTCGTGCTCCACGAGGGAATTTTTTTTTGCCCCTTTGAGAAGCCTGTCCTCTTCCTCTACCAAATGAGGAGTAGTAACGAAAAGAACGACCCCTCCAGGAAGATGAGCCGGAATAGGGTTTTAGAGGCTGGCGCATGGAGGCACTAAGCGATTTAGCTGCCGGAATAGGGTTTTAGAGGCTGGCGCATGGAGGCACTAAGCGATTTAGCTGCCGGAATAGGGTTTTAGAGGCTGGCGCATGGAGGCACTAAGCGATTTAGCTGCCGCTTTCGAGGTCTGAAGTTTTTCTAGGCTTCATCAGCCTTACTGCCAAACAGCCTCGAGCCATCACAGGGCATGTTGAGGACTCTGGCTTGCACGTCTGGTGCAAACCCTGACTTCCTCAACCACGCAAATCTGCGTAGCACAAAGCTTGCAGCCATGGATCTGCTGATACTATCAGCAGTATCCAGTCCAGACTGGAGGCATTCCCCCATTGCCTCTTTACCATCATTGACTATATTCAGGAAGCCTTACCTTTCCTCGCCTTCCGGAATATGCTCAGCCTCCGCCGAAATACAGTCCCACAGGGTATGGGTAAACCTGGCCAGGGTAAAGGTGACATTTGTCGATTTAAGGGCCATACTGCCTGAAGTGAAAACTTTAGTTGCCCAGGCATCAACTTTTTTATCCTCTCTATCTGGAGGGATAGTGGGATATGCAGTTTGCTTTGATGTGGATGCTGCCTGAATGACTAGACTTTCTGGAGTCAGATGCCTGTTTAAGTATTCAGGATCTGTACCAGCTGGTCTGTATTTCTTGGGGAAATTACTATCTGCAGCAGCAATGCTCTCAGGCTTTTCCCAGTTTTTCTCCACCCTCCTCTGAAGAGCCCTGTGAAAGGGGAGAACTGGATCTTTTCGAGGACCTCTGACAATTATATTCGTCATGTCATCTTGTTCAAAAACGGGTGAAGTGTTACCCCCAACCCATATACTTAATTACTCTGGTCATAAGACTCCTGTAACCTGAGTCTGCATGTTCTGCAGGATCAGTCTGGCGAACTCTAATTCTGGGGAGGTGTCACTTCCACTGGCAAAACATAGTGCGTCACTCAGGTCTCTCATTTTGGACTCTTGATCAATGAGTTCCTCAGGAACTTGCTTTGTGCCATATGAAACCCCAAAGGGAGTGACTTCCTCTTCCTCCGAGCCAGATTCCTCATAAATTGAGGACATGGACTTAAAGTCTGACCTGGGCAACGGAGTAAATCTTCTTTCTTCCTCTACCATACGCGTCAAAGGAATGGAAAAATCCTTCGAAGTTGTCGAAGGAATCTTCAATGACTTCGAAGATGACTTCGATACAGGCGTCGAGGTTATTTTTGGTTTCGATGCCGAAACGGTTGACGCCGATGGCATTGATGAAGTCGTCGAAGTCTTCAACGACTTATGTTTTTTATATGGCACCAGAGAGCTGCTTGACTCTCGAAGAGTCCTTGACGACTTGTCGTCGACTCGAGTTTTTCGAGTATCCGCTACACTACCGGTTTTTACCAAGGTAGTCTTAGACTTCCCTTTGTCGTCCAATGGAGCGACCTTAGGGGTATGGCTCTTCCGAGGTTCATTCGAGGGGGTCGGGGCCGCATTCTCGAAAACCTCCATCTTTTTACGAAATTCTTCCCATTTTCTGGGAGAATCCAATTTTGTCGGACATCGAATTTCTTCGGTCGACTCGGAAGATGATGAGGGAGATCTATGTCTCCTCTTCATTTTTTTGGACGAGGAAGAAGAGTCTCGATCTACTCCTAGATCGAGATCTCTTTGAATGCCTATGGCGTTCCAATTCCTTCGAATCAGTCGCTTTCTTATGTTTTTTGGACGTAGCCTTCTTAGAGGCTTCCCTCCCCACCGACAGTTTACCTCTCCTCTCACGAATAGCTTTCTCGGTCATAGATTGGTTCCTGCCACAGTCGTCGGTCCGGTGACTGGAACCGAGACACCAGAAACAAATCCGGTGAGGATCCATGATCGACATTTTCGATCCACAATATACGCACTACTTGAACCCAGTATTGGGTGTTGAAGGAGACAACATTTTCTTCACAGAAAATCTCAAGCGCGCTGTTCTCGATCGCGAATAGATCGGAAAAATGGAACTGAAGCAACGGGCGCGGCTCGAGCTATTTATACCATTGGTGACGTCAACAGAGTACGGAGTCTGTCGAGGGACAATCAACGCCACGACCTCGAGCACAGCGCCATCTGCCGAGAATTTTTTTTTCCGAAGCAGCGAAGCTGGAGATAACAATTTATCATAAAATGAGGAATACGTGGAGGACACAATCCATTCGAAAGAGATTTCTTTGGACCAAAGAAAAAAACAAGACGAGGGAAAATACCTCCAATGACACAGCAGAAATAACTCCTCAACAGAACATAATGGTAAACATCTGTAATAAAACTCTTTTCAACAACTTAGGTTATTAAATAGGGGCCTTTCTTTTGTCCAACAGCTAAACTAGTATTTTTGCTGAAAAGATCTGTTTATTCAAACTAGTACACAAAATGCTGCTCCAAATGTTTTTTGACATGCATCGTCAATCTGAAGAAGAACCAATTTCGTGTGATCTTCTTGAGCTACACCCTAAAAGTACTTCCAATCCCACGTTTCTCAATGCTGCTCTCAATGTATTTGAGCGCAAGGTACTTCAGGAAATGCAAAGGATCGACTTCCAGAAAAGAAACACTGGATGACATCAATAGCAAACAGATATCGCTGACTGAGAAATTGGCAAAGGTTGAACGTCTGACAATAAAACCTGCTGATATGGGTGGGCTATTGTGATGGATGCTTAATTTTACCATCCACAATTTGTAGCACTACTTGAGGATGAGACTACTGTGAGAAACCTGATGGTATTCTCCCACCTACTCTTTCGGGATCTTCCATTGAGGTGGCCAGAGAAGGGCCATCGCTTTTGGATCCCGACCCTGAGGGTGGCCAAGCGAGGGAGGATCACCCGAGTAGGGGGTCACGAGGGGTTGGGAAGAGGATACCTAAGGGCAAGACCTGGTATTCCCCCATTCCCAATAATACCCCAACCCACTCTCCCTAAGCCTTCATGGGTATTTTCAATCTCACCCCATCTCCCCCTCGCCATTTCCAGGAAATTCTGAGACCAGGAAGATGCAACTAGGAGCAGGGAAGATTACCCATAGAAACAACATGTATAAGGAAGGGAAGCCTACCACATAAAGAACTCAAGTTGTCCCACTAACAGAGTCAGGAATTTAAAAACGACCACTCACACCCGACTCCACTTGACTATTTTTTCAACTATAAAAGCGTGTGGTTTTTCACAAGGGAGAGAGCGAGCTGGGGATGCTATCCGGACCAGAGAAGCCAAGTAGCAGAGAGCATCAGAAGTTGAAACCTGGAGAAGAACGGCATGCCGAGAAGCTGGCCCGGTGTTTGTGAGGGGCTGCAGCTTGGCTAGGGGGCTGTGCAACCAAGGAGTCGGAGTAAGGCAGCCTGCATCCTGCTGGTGGCATTCAGTAAAGTGCTTGCTCCCTTGGGACGTGTGCCAGTCCCAAGGGTGTCTGAGAGGGGCAGGTGGTGAGACACTACTCTCGCCCTCTGCAACTCATCCAGAACAGGACTGCGAGACTTGTCCTTGGCCTCAAGCCCAGGATATCTCGCCAGGACTGAAATCCCTGCACTGGCTCCCAGTGGCTGCGAAGATTCAGTTCAAAACCCTCTGCATTGTCCACAAGGCCTTCTGGGGCCTCAATAACTTCAACTCTCTCTTCCTAAATATCTTCCTTCACGAGCTCTTCGCTCATCCGCCTCCAACTCCCTCAGGGTCAGTCGCTTCTCCAAGCAACGAGTTGGTGGTAGATCTCTTTCTTCGGCTGAAGCCTCCCTCTGTAACAGCCTTGCTGCCTCTCTGAAAATTGAGGAGAACCATCTCTGGTTCTGGAAGCACCTCAAGGCCTTCCTCTTTGTTTCTGCTTTCTCTCCTCCTCTCCCCTGCTGAACTCCTGACTGAAACTGCACTGGTCACCTGGCTACACTTGCACTCTGAGGCTGTTTCTGTATCCCTACAGCCCCCTACCAGACCTGATGTCTGCACTTACCCTTGCACCAGCACCAGGGGGCTGCACTTCTTATTTATTGTTCCTATTTATTGTTTCTATTTATTTACTGTTTATCCTATGTCCTGCACTTCCCCGCCCCCTCCTCGCCCCTTCCCCTGTGCACTTTTCCCCTTTCCGCCTCCTGTCTTCCCTCTGTTCCCCTCCCTTGCCTCGTCGCACCTTGAAACACTTGTGTTTAGGCGCGTTATAAATGCCATATCATATCATGACCTTGTGTATCCAGAGAGATACCCGTTGAGCAAGAGAGAGAAACTCAAGAGGGTGCGTTTGACTGGAGCGGAGCGGGAGAAAAAAGCAGCATGGTGCGGAAAGTGATATAAAGTGTACGAAGGACAGAAAGTGTAAGATATAAGCAGAATGAGAGAAATAGAAAGAAAAGAGTTGCACTAGCGGTGCAAGGAAAGTAAAAGTGAAAGAAAAGCATTTAAAGAGTGCAAAGAAGTAAACACAGAATGTAGACTTTTGAAGAGTGCAGAGCGCACCCATTAAAGAGAGGACCGTGTGTCAAAGTTCTAAAATTAAAGTCCTCCATATTAACCGTTACCACATCACTACAGTCTTTTATGGACTACCCAAAATACATAAACATGTGACGCAGCCACCTTATAGACCTATTGTGGCAGGGACCAGGTGTGTTTGACCCGCTAGCAATATATGTTGACAAGATCTTACAACCATTGGTTCAGAATACAGAGACCTACCCACGGGACACAACACATTTCTTAGACAGTGTAAATGCCACTAAATATTTTGGGGAAGATTGGATCCTATTTACAATTGATGTGCTTTGTTTATACACAGCCATTGCTCATAATGAGGGCATTGAGGCTGTTAAGTGGTTACTTTTGAATTTGGGATTTGTAAGAGCTGACAAACATTTAATCATTGAACTCTTACAGATCATTTTGTTCAACAACTACTTCCGATACAGGGATTCTTACTATGCCCAAGCATCTGGCACTTCTATGGGCATGGCTATGCCCCCCGACTATGCAAATACCTTCATGTAGCTCATATTAGACAATCCAAACTGGTCTCATAGGATAATATTTTGGAAGAGATACATTGATAATATTTGGGGAATCTGGGCTGGTACAAGATCAGCGCTACAAGAGTTTTTAATATTTAAATTTGGTGCACCCACACATTAAATGTACACTCGAGATTTTTTTGGACGTTCAACTACAAATTTCAGAGGGACGCTTGACCACTAATGACTACAATAAACCCACAGATGTGAATAACCTTCTATATTTTACCAGTTCGCATCCAAGAATAATGACAAAAGTCTCCCTTATACGCAACTATTGAGATTAAAAAGAATTATATCTGACCCGAGAGATTTCAGCAGGAACGTATTAATCTCAAATGCAAGATCCGTGATAGAGGCTATCCTGATACAGTTGTGACGGAGGCAACATTGAGAGACAATCAGGTGGAGAGAGATCTAATAAAACAGAAAGAGCAATGACATCCCCTTACTCTACATTTCACAATTCACAAGACAGAGTGCACATATTTCCATTAACATCAAGAGAAATTGGAAATGTCTTAACCTTGACCCCCAGCTGTTGAAACCCAAGCCACCGCTGATGGCCTTCAAACGTGGCAGGAATTTGAGGGACCGACTACTAAATGCAGAGAAACCACCCTTTGACACTCAGAACTCTTTGTGCATGTATTCAAGGCACATTTCCGTGCCTATCATGCAGTAATTGCAATAACATCACTAAAGGAAGCACAATTTCACATCTATACACTGGTGAGAAAATTGCCCTCATGGATTTTGCTACTTGTCTGACTCCTGGAGTAATCCATTGTTTAAAATGTCCACGTGGGCTCTTATACATAGGCCAAACATCCAGAACTGCTCATGAGAGGTGCTCGAGCACAAATCAAACATTTGTGCCATCAACAATAGATCACCAGTGCCTTTGCATTTACAGGAGAAACCTCAAAATATCTCACAGATCAGATTCATGATGCTGGAAGTGGTAAAAATCTCCAACAGAGATGGGGACAAATCCACGCATCTCACACAACGAGAGATGTATTGGATACACCAGCTAGATACACTACACCCAAAAGGTCTAAATGAGAATTTCAGTCTTCACTGCTTTATATAGCCTTTTCTTTGGGTTGAGGTAGAGGAGGTTTATCACATTACACATTGAGATTGTGATGCCAAGTTAGAACAGATTATGTACACAAAGCTAAATGTAGGCTTGAACTGGTTAAATGCCCGGTTATAATATCCTTTCTATAGACGTGTTGCCTAAATGGACATAATGTGTTTTTCTGACTCTTGTTATGATGGATTGTTAAAACAATTAATATGTTCTGTCGGGTTTTACTTTGCACTGTTAATATTAATTCATGGTCTGTTTTGACACAGAATGCATCTGTGATATTCCATCATTCTCGCTGCTTTAGTGCAATATGAGGCGATATGTATAGATGTTTTCCTGTACTGTGCATCACTCTGTGCATTCATGGTGGATGTAATTTACGAATAGATTGGTGCAGTAGAGATATGTTCTGCATCTTAAACTTTCCGTCTTAATTTGCCTGATTAAAAATATGTGTGTGATATCAATATTCATATGGTTCATGTGAACTATAGGTAGACATAAACAGACTTCTATCTGTAGTTTGCATTGCTTCATAATATGATGTATAATTTGATGTTTCGTGGGCGATTAATCATAAGCACACAAATTGGTGTTTTCGGACAGAATTATCTGGAGGATACAGATACTGAGTGTCTGAATATTATCATGCTTTGGAGATTGTGAATATGTATGTCTAATTCAGATTAAATGAATTAAATTGCACTATTGAGATATTGGACATATTCTTAGTCCTTAAGTGCTTAAATATTTGCTAATGCCCCAATCAATACATACTACATTTCTCCTTACTTGTTGTTTTAGTAGTGACTATTTGGGTCCAATTATTTTTCTGATATGGGCACTTGGGGTTCTCTTGACAACACATTTGTGTACACTTTGGACAGATGGGTTGGTATATATGTGGAGCTCCAGTCTCCACTGGAGGTTCAAAGACGACATCTCAGTGCAGTGCCCAGAACTAACTGCATTGTGGCTTTTGAGTTGCAAGATTAGCAGAATTTGGGTAATATGGTTGTGTGTGTTATGATTAGATGTTAGTCTATACTTTGGTGTTAAAGATAGGTAGTTTACCTGCGAAGATTATTGGTTTCCTTTTGACCAATACATATTGATCAGATTGGATGCACACACTTAATATCTGTGAGGTTTGCATTCAGCATTTGGTGCCATTTTTGTTGTTTATAGCCCATCAGTGATGTTCACTAATATCATGCTCGACGTGGGCTTTCTGGTATAATTCATCACATGACCAAGTGGCCAGTGTTTAGGGAAGCAAGACGGAGGGGAGCGTTGCTCGGTACCAGCTGTGTTGAAATGAGGTGAAGTTTTATTTGGAGGGGTAAGTGTTTATTCATGTATATTTTGGTATATGCAGTTATTGTACGCTCGCTATTACCAATCTATTCAGGGTATTGAGAGCGTCTCATTACTTTGCAGGTTCACGCTGTCATCCAGATCTTGGCTTGTCCATTATCCAGTTAACACACGCCGCTCCTGGAGGGGGTAAGCATTTACCAATTACTTATTTTATCATGAAAAATTATGTATCGCCTGTCATTGGGAGTTAGTTCAGGGCTCTCATAGGGTCTTATTGCTTTACAGTTTCCTCATGAAACACTTGTGTACGAGCGGGATATAAATAAATTATCATATCATATCATGCTGGTTTCCAGTTTGTTTAAAACACGTTTGCTGAAGCACATGACTTGAGCTGCGTCCCGGTCATCCACAAAGTTCTGGGCTACTGTAATCATATGATTGCAGGTTAAGCTTAATTTGAGGAACATTAGATGCAAAGAGTAAGCATTGGAATTTGCCCTTGTCCACCATCATATGTGGTATATGTAGTTTACATCAATGTATGCATTTTCTTCTAGTTTGCCTTTATTCTCATGTGGTTGATTTGTTGAGTTTTGTCCTCTCCTGACTCCAGTCATTGGTCTGTAGATATTTGGGTACCTGACGATTAGCACGTATCATCAATGTATGATGCACATTGCATTTCTTTTATAGGTGTTATTTGACCCTAGATGAGGGGATTCCGACGGTCGGCTTTTCTCTACGTGTTACATTGGTTAAGTGGCATATCGTTTGGATATAACGCTGTGTATTTTGAGGTATGTACACCACTTTATTTAGGATATTCCAGTAGTTAAAACGTTCTGCTATATGCACAGGATGTACCAATTTTGACTAGGGGGAAGCAGGGTGTCTGTTTTGCTTTACAAATCAAGATAGTGCTGCTTTTTCACAATTTGGGTTATGCTTCCTTGATCTATCTGTATGTCCATTCTCATCGAGGCTATTGGTATGTAGGGTTTACAATCTTTACTTTCGTATCATGTGCACTTTTCATTCTTCTCGGCTCTTGATTGGGACATTGGTTAATTAAGCCACAAGTGCATTTGGTGATTCTGTTGGAATCTTTAATTGGTATATAAAAGTTTGGATTATTGGAAATTAGTTTTTGTACACATTACTAATTGGACTATTATGTGTTACATTTACAGTTGTGCTCCTGAAGAAGGTTTGTTTCCCCCATAAGCTTTGGGCCTTGGTTGACATAATTAAAAGATGCTTCATCACGTTTTGAAGATTGTATTACACATTTTCCTTTTTTGTTATAGCTATTACTTGAAATAACAAATAATTGTTAAAGCATTCTTGGCTGTATGTACAGCATAAATGTGTGCAGGGGACAGGAGAGTCCAAATTCTAGGACACCATTGCTTTTGGCAGAGCTCTCCTCCTGAGGTTTGGAGGTCTGTAGGATATGGCAGAGTGCGAGTGAAATAGAGGCAGAGCTCTGCTCCTGAGGTTTGGAGGATAGTAGGATAAGGCAGAGTGGGAGTGAGATGGAGGCAGAGCTCAGCACTTTAGGTTTGGAGGATAGTAGGATATGGCAGAGTGCGAGTGAGATGGAGGCAGAGCTCTGCTCTTTCAGTTTTGAGAAGAATGCAATACAGATAGACAATGGCTCTTTCTGTTGGGTTCAGAAGGCAATAACAGAAAAGTGGTGCTCCTTCAGTTTGAAGGAGAAGGAGGTACAGCACAGCGTTTGGCTTGGCAATAAAAGGGAGAACATGTAAATCTCTGCTTGCTGGAAACCCCAATGAAGGGACATCTTTGCTGTCCTTACCTGTAATACGCCAGCTGCAGTGCCACCTGGATGAAGGCATCCGGGCTAAGCTTCTCTGCCTTGGGGAAGTTCTTCCCAAAGTGGGGAAAGATGAATATTCGGACGTCTGTATCCTGCACCATTCTGGGGAGAGAGAGAGGAGAGGTGTAGGGAGTGAACTGATGTGAAACAAGACCCTTGAGTGCAGCTGCCTCCTCAAAACGGACACAAAATAGTTCTCTATATTTTATTTAACTACAAGTAGACAAACTCGCTGATAGCTATCTCTGTAGTAAATCCCACTTCAAAAAGGATGCATTATACAGAAAATGTTAAGAATAATAAGTGTGTCCTAGCTTAGAGTAGCACCCATTAAACAGTCACCAGTCTACAAGCCCCTTTTGTACACTGCATACAACTGCTCTGTAATATAGAAATCAGGCAGAGCCAGTCCAGCCCCCATTACCAAGGCCTTGTACCCTCCTTCCTTCACAAATGCAAGATGCAACTAGCGACCCAGTGGTCTCTATAGCCCTACGCCATTCTATCCTGCCACATATTCTCCTGAACGCTTTCCGTCTAGAACCACTGTCCGCTAGTCTGAAAATGAGCAGCATTTGCCACCTCACAATGATGAGGGCAGGACACTGGAGCTTCTACTCGGTTCATAAATGGTTAAAAAAGGACAAAAGGAAGGGATCAGCTCTGGGAAATCTGGCATTTGGGGAATATGATGCACAGACCAAAGGTTTCGACAGATGAAATATTTCTGGTGTGTTAGAAATTCTGTAAATTGAAAAAAGACTCAAATAGGAACAATTACCTTTGTGGCGATTCTGGTTCTCTTATTGCTGGTTTGGATTCCTTTGAACTATGCCAGGAAAGCTATGATAAAGATTGCGATCCCCTAAAGAGTCTTCCAACCTGGAACCAAACAACCTCTCTGCAGGACGTGTCCACTTTCAAAGGCGCTTAGGAAACCTCTTTGCTATTAGAGTGGATGAAGGCCGCAGGGCCTGGGTATTGACCTATGCACCTGCCTCCACAGGCATTGCCAGTTCAATACTGCACCCGGTTCAAACCCATGCCTTACCTTGGTCCAACAGCCTGAGATTCTCTATGAAAATCACCTGTTCGGAGGTCTGCAGACGAGGGGGAATGTGCACTGATACCCAATCTGGAAACTCTTAAGAAGACAGTGATCTTAATCTAGGCTTTCCCCATTCAGCCTGGGGTGCAGGCACTCCCCCAACCAAGTGGGAAAGAGGGAGAAAAGGCCCAACAGAAATCCAAATCTTAGGAATCATTTGATATGATCTGATTTATTTCTATTGTGCTTCAGGCAGATTTAACTGCATCCGAGCGCAGATGTTTCCAAGTTCTCAGCCATACCGATATGCATAGAGCCAATGCGATCATCACCTGCCTCCCAGACTCTGCTGCCTGGACACAGCAACATGTTGTCAATTCACATGGGGGTAACAAGCATCATATTTACCACAGTGTAACTGGGTTAAAAACTGTTTTGTAGTTCTTTTTTTCAAGCTGGTTCTTTCTTACAATGAGGATAGTCTCAGCTTCTATGCAGAACTAAAAGGTCTGCCACGAAAAGAGCAAAATTAACTTTGTGGTGGTGTAGGTTCTTTTAGTCCTTGCTCTCCTACCTTAACTGGTATAAGCAAGTGGGCTGGGAAAAATGGATTGCCAAAATGCAATTGTCACTTTACGAAAATGTTTTGGAAACATTTATGCACGTCTCTCCGCATGCAGGCCCACCCTCTGCCACACCCAGCTCCATCAGGGTTCTTCTCACCGAGGGAGGTTGTAGTAAAGCACATTCCGTACTGGGAACGGCTGAATGGATGTTGTGAAGAAGGGAAAGCCGGAAACAAGAGAAGCTGAATATCCATTCCGGTCATTTTTCATACCCCTCCCATCGCCAACCTGTTGTCTTAGAATCTGTTGATTTTGTCAAGCCTTTTAAACCCACCATAACTTTGCTTTTTTCAACTATATTATGCCACTGCACTAGCGCATGACATTGTTGATTTTGTTTGATTCTCTATGGAGTTTCCGAAAAACCTTTCATAATGACATTCAATGAAAAATTCAGAAAATCCATAGCAACATTTCAGTGCAGACTCCCCCACATGGAAATGTTCAGATGTTTTCCATGGATGTAAATGTTTAACATAGGGTTTTGTCATAGAGAAAAAGCACATTTCAGTCCAAATATTTTAATGCTGGCCAATCTGATTTCCACATTTGTGGCCCAGATCTACAGTTTATAATGAATGAATGTAGTGAAAAATAGATCAGATCCAATTTGCAGACATTCACATTTTAAGGTTTGAATTTTCTTTTTTGTGTGCGTTTGTATCCGGCTTCTGTCAGAATGAACCGCATCCAAGCACAGATGTTGCTCAAAGAAAACTCATCTACATTAAGTGACTAGGGATTCTGCTACAAATAACCAGCTGGTTAAACAGGCAAGTCCTTAGGGCCTGCCTGACACTTCGGATGTCCAGTGCCAGTGAATTCCACAGTCTGGGACCATAAATCAAAAAATGCCTATCGCCCCAATAGATGATTCTGGAGTGCAGAATCACCAACAGACATTTCTCTGAAGATTATAACTAGCGTATTGGCTCATAATGCTTCAATCCGTCTGAGAAATATTGAGGAGGAACACTGTGAACACACGTGAAGACCAGACAAAGGATTTTAAAGTCAATCCTCTGGTTAATGGTCAGCCAGTGGAGGGAGCTTCTCAGGGGTGAAATCAACACAGTTTTAGAGACTTTAATTAGAAGTTGTACTGCTGTGTTCTGTGCTCTCTGAGGCCGAATTAGTTGTGTCTCTGGGTTATATCCAACAAAGGGGTGGCATGCTATCGTAAGTATTTATTAAATACTAAGAAAGCAAACCTACCTCTCCTCATTCTAAAGGGTGTTCCCTACCTACCTAAGGAAACTTTGGTGCTCGTTGCCAGGGTGGTCGTCCAAATGAAAGTCCTGTACTCCGTCCAAAACAACTTAACTCTAGCCCTACTACTATGCAAAATGACAACACAAATAACACCAGTAGAACGACCCCCTTCTCCTGTTAAACTGAGATCAACATGACTGGTGATCTCTAATGAAACTCTTAACTAAGCATACATTTTGCACAGGTGGATAAAGAGCCAGGAGAAGGACTCCCTTCTCCTGGTCCACTCATGACATTTCTCAACGATAGTTTGGCAACCATTTGCTCTTGCTTCTGAATCAACAAACTTTGTTAGCACCCAGGAGAATGACTCCCTTCTATTGGTTACCTTGTTGTCTGGTGGCTATCTTTCACAACAGCTCTTATTAAACCCTGCACTTCTCTCCAGACTTCTCGCTGGGCTAATTTGAATTGTACACAGTCTTTTGCTTTCCGAGGTTCAATTGTTCCTTGTTTAACTTTGTAACAAATATTGAAGCGAGGTAGATCACTCCTGAGGTTTAATCCACCTTGATTAGGTTTGTAACAGTCACTGAAAAGAGTGAGATCATTCCTGAGACTTGCTTCTCTTTGCTTAGCTTTACCCCAATTACTGAGGTGAGGGAGATCACTCCAGAGACTTTGATTAGCTTCACAACACTTCACACTGACAATGCCACTCTTGGTACTTCTCCACTAACCGTAGTGATGAGAATTGTACTCCCGATGCTTTGATCAGCTTTATAACAATTACTAAGATGAGGGAGATCGATTCTGGAATGTTGGTGAACAAGGCAGCAGCTTAAACCAACTGCTCCTGCTCCCTCCCAGCCCATGGATAATAATAATACTGGAAATTGAGAAAAATGAATCCTGCGCTTATATCAAAGAAGAAGATTGAGATCCCTGACAACCCCAACTCCAAAAAAGCTAAACAAGGGGAGAAGATGGGTGAGAGTTCAGAGAATGGTGACATGTATGCACTGCTTCTCCAGATTGCCCAGGATGTGAAGGAAATTAAGTTTACCCTCAGTGAATTGTCCTCTCAAGTCGGTCACCCGGAGAATAGAGTCACCAAAGTGGAAGCAGAAAATACAACCTTGGCCACGGAGGTTGCAGGGAGTTATAGGGCCTACAAGGAGTTGAGATATGAAGTTTCTGATTTGAAGAGGAGGAACCTGATGTTGGAGGCTGATCAAAGGAACTTGAACTTGCGCTTGCTGGGTGTGAGTGAAGACTCTGCTTTGGACAAAAACCTCGATCACAGAGTCAGAGGAGTACTGGAGGCAACTTTGGGTAACAACATCCTAAAAGAAATGGACATGGATTACTCCTTTAGAGCTGGTAAGCTGGTCCAGGCCGGAAAACCAAGACAGATCATCATGGTGATGTCCAGAGTGAGTGCAAAGGAAAGGATTTTAAAGGCTGCGAGAGAAAAAGGAAAACTTCTGCTAAATGGAGATCAATTGGCGATCTATCCAGATTTCCCTAAGGAAATAGTGGAAATGAGGAAGGCGTTCAAAAGTGCAAAAGCTTTGGCACAAGAAAAGGGGATTAAAACTCTGCTGGTGAAACCAGCGACACTGAAGATATTTTTTGGATCAGGTGTCAAAACCACAGAGGATCCAGCTGAAGCTGAAAAGTGGCTGAGGGCTGGGGGCTTAAACTTGGATAATAGTATTGCAGATTGATGTGATGCATGATGTATGAAGCTGTGAAGATGTAAGGTTACTTTTCTTTATTGATTCATTTCTTCCTGAATTTGTTAGATGGGAATTGGTTTGTTTAGGTATCAGAGCGTTATTAATGTTTCAAATATGCTGTAACGGTTTTTCGCTCGAGCGTAGGCTTGATGTGGGCTCGGATAATGGGTGCTTTACTCTACGGCAGTACGCGCTCTATGGATTTTTTTTATAGGTGATGGTGCTTGTTTTTGTTTGGACGGAGTGCGGGAGGTGTCGTGCTGTCCGGAAATGTCGGCCGTGCGACACCCTTCGGAGTCTTGCCGGCAGTGGTGTGTTGGATTGGTGGATGCGGGTGACCGGCCACTGTTGACGCACATTTGAGGTAAGGCGTAGCGGCGTGTTCCGGGCAATGCGCCTTGCTGCATGCTCAGGTGTTTGGGGGGCACAGTGGGTGTAGAGGCTGGGGTGCATGTGTTGTGGCTGAGGGGAGGGGAATGCTCTTTGCACGGCTTTATCCCGGACTGCTGTGGTACGTTGATCGCATTGTAATGTGTTTCCATAGCCAGAATTAGATGAAGGAATGCCACGTTTGCGAGTATGCTGCCCAATGCTAATCCCCTGCATATGTAACAGTTGTTCTTGTCCTGGTTGCACACCCCTGACATGCTGAGTGGGGTATATTTGACATGTACTTGTACTGTAATAACGAAGCCAACTGTATGCCATTACCATCACTGCATAAAGAAGGTGAGAGTTGTCACTATTGGGTACCTGGGGTTCCACTGTAGTCTACACCTTTTACTTTGCATGGGTACGTTTCCTTTCGTGCTGTGAGAATGTAATAGTGCTGTCATCTGATGTGAACACTGACGAGGCCTATGGTTAAGACATGACTGTGCACCTCTGTCTACTTACCAAATCACAGGCAGAATTTTCGATTAGGTTTTTTTTTTGCAGTAATGCTTACGTTGGAGAGGGTTTGATTGCATTCTCAAAGCGCAATGAGTGATGTGCCAACACGTTATATCTGGAGTGCCCAGTTATACAGTACATTTGGATTAACACGGTGGGGGTTGCAGTTTTGTGCCATGGAAGTCACATGGGGGAATGTAGTGCCCAGGAAATACCGGAGATTCTGATTTTTATGCTTGGCAAGGTGAGTGGTAAGGCCACCGGGATAGTCATGGATTGGTGTGTGAATGCCATGGAAAAGTTTAATGCTGTATCTGGCTTCTAATCTCATTTGGTAGGGTGCAGGGACACAGGTATTTTGCAACTCTCTGTACACTTGCTCACACTTTCTAGTGATGATTCACGCTCAATTGCTCAGCATGCCCGCAGTAGTTGGGATTTGTGATGTTTACACTGATGGTTGTGACGGTAGGTGGTTTAGTGTGATTCGTTGATGGTTATATTAAGAGAATTCAGGTTTTGTCTAGGCATGTGATTGACACATGGTGTGGTATTTAGCGTTTTTGAGTAGGGGATGTTGCATCTATTCAGGAATGCTCTTATTTGTGCTTTCATTTGCTGGAGAGTTGTGGGAATTCCTTTAGACCAAATTGTATTTTCAACTTCATTTGAATTTGACCAAATGTGGTCTGTGACACCCTTTATGGGCTTTCTATAGGCTGACCTAAGGGAGGGAGGGGGGTAGTCCCTTTCAGCGTGTAGCTGGAAGGGATGTTCTGGATGGTTGGGTGGTTCAAGCCCAGGAGTGTGTTCTTTTCATTTTTTATTTTATTTCTTTACTTGACTATAGGTTTAGGTAGTATTGTGTCTTGTGAATTCATTGCAAGGATTGGGAAACGGGATCTAGCAATGTCTTACACTTATCAGAGGAATTTCAGAGTGGTATCTTGGAATGTGAATGGTGCAGATTGTGCTGTCAAGAGGAAGGTGATTTTGAGTAAACTAGGGGAGATGGGGGTGGATGTCGCGATGCTTCAGGAGACTCATTTGTTAGATGCGGATATAGATAAGTGGAAAAAGGAGTGGGTTGGTGATGTTTATGGTTCATCGTTCACTACTGGTTCTAGGGGTGTGTGTATTCTTTTTAGGAAGAATCTCTAGATCACTGGGGTGAAGTGTGTGAAGGATGGGGATGGAAGGATAGTATGTGTCACTGCACATATTCAGGATGCTCAGTATTGTTTCTGCAATATATATGCTCCGAATGGGGGTGATGGTAGTTTTTTTGTAGCTTTAACGCAAATGTTGCAGAATGTAAATGCGATTAATGTGATTTTGGGAGGGGACTTAAATGTGGTTTTAGAACCTGGACTTGATAAAAGTGTGGGGGGTGTGGACAATGCCAACGCTCTGAAAAGAACAGCATTAAAGAGACTAATTGATGAATGGAACCTCACAGATGTTTGGAGATTGCAAAACCCTTCTACGAGACAATATACTTTCTTCTCTGCAAGGCATAATGCTTATTCGAGAATTGACCTCTTTATGACCTCTGGCCTCTGTACACAATCATTCCAAAGGGGTAACATCGGATCACTACTTGTTTCGGACCATGCTCCAATCTCCATAGACTTGCGATTGACCTTCCCGGTTCCTAGGTCTAACACCTGGCGGATGAATGTCTCCCTCTTGGACGACGATGAAATTGTGGACAAAATTGTTCAAGAAGCGAGATTCTTTATATCTGTGAATTGGACTGGTGAAGTCCGGGTGGAGTTTGTGTGGGAAGCCTTCAAATCATATATGCGAGGATTGTTGATTGGTTTGTCCAGCAAAAAGAAAAAAATGAGAGATGCAGAAGTGAAAAAGCTTATTGTGGACATTCAGGATCTTGAGAGAAATAATATGCAAAACTTTTCAGATGAGACTATTAAAATATTGAAGCAGAAAAGGAGACGATTGGAAGATTTGTATTCTTCGAAGGCTGAGTGGTTGCTTTTTAGAACCAAAAGCAACTAATATGAAAAAGGAGAAAAATGTGATCGACTTCTGGCACATCGGTTGAGGGTTATGGACAGTGGCAGATCTGTCAATGCAGTGGAAAGACAGGATGGGTTGGTGACTTTTGATCCTGTGGAGATTAATGCAGCATTTCTGTCGTATTATAAAACCCTGTACTCTTCAGAGATCAACTTATCTGAGCGTACAATTGGTCAATTCATTGATGACTGCCATCTGAAGAAAGTGAGTTTGGAATCCTTGGAGTGTATGGAAAGAGATTTGAACGTGGAGGATCTCAGGTTGGCTGCTTATGCGCTGAATTCTGGGAAGTGTCCAGGCCCGGATGGGCTACCAGCTGAACTTTTCAAAATTTTCCCAGAAGAGGTGTTTGCTTTGATGCTAGAGATGCTGCGCGCCTCTTTGAGGAATGGGTGCCTTCCAAGTTCAACAAGACATGCTTCAATCTACGTTTTTCTGAAGGAGGGACGATCACCAGTGAAAACTGGCAGCTATAGGCCGATCAGTTTATTGAACACGGACAACAAGATTTTCGCCAAGGCGTTGGCTTTGAGGATTGAGAATGCGCTGATGGATATCATAGATGTAGGCCAATCTGGATTTGTAAAAGGCAGACATGTTTCAGAAAATGTGAGAAGATTGTTGCTGACACTGTATGAAAGCAAAGAACACCATAATGATGTGGTGACGTTGTCCTTGGATGCTGAGAAAGCTTTCGACCGTATTGAATGGACATATCTTTTAAGTACATTGAAAGCCTTTGGTTTTGGAGATACCATGATCGGATGGATAAGACTGCTGTATTCCCGGCCGACTGCTTGTGTTCGGACTAATGGCATGGACTCGGGCATTTTTGAACTTGGGAGAGGGACGAGGCAAGGCTGTCCACTGTCGCCAATTCTGTTTGTGATCGCCATGGAATTGCTGGCTGTGAGGATAAGAGAAGAGGATAGAATTGAGGGCGTACGCTTTGGTGCAGCCTCCCAGAAAGTTTGGTTTATGCGGATGACATGCTGGTGGTGGTTCAGAATGTAGAGAGCTCCATTCCTGTGCTGATGGAGTTGATCGATGTGTTCAACAAGGTTTCTGGATACAAGATCAATTGGACCAAGTTGGAAGCGCTGCCGGCATCAACCACTTGCACTGTTTTGAAGATGCAGGGTTTTCCCTTTAAGTGGTGTCCGAATAAGATGCGATACCTTGTGATTTGGCTAACGAATGATGTCTCGAAAATAATGGATGTCAATATTACACATGTGATTCAATCTTTGGAGGTGGACCTGAAGAGATGGAATGCACTTAAATTGAGTCTCTGGGGGAGAGTGAATGCCTTCAAAATGACATCAACACCGCGAATCAACTATGTGCTCAGTGTGCTTCCCCTGGACGTAAAGAAGGGCCATTGGCGGAAAATTGAGAGTTTAATCCAGTCTTTTCTCTGGGAGAACAAACAGCCACGCCTCAGCTTGTGGAAATTGCAGCTGCCCCAAGACTGTGGAGGTTTGGGGGTTCCTGACTTTGAGAATTATCATTTGGCCTTTGGAGCCAGGCATCTGGTTCCATTTATTGATGATTCGGAGGATGTTTGGACGCTGGCAGAATCAAGTAGTTCTTCTCCGTTGCCGCCTAGGGCCATACTGTCCACGGTGGATGGATCTGGTTATGGCTCATTTCCGCCGACAAGATTCCTGAGAACTTGTTGGAGGGAACTATGGAAGAAAAGTAAGCGTAAGGTATGTGATAATGATTACATCCCTATCTGGTTGAATCCAGGTATTTTGCTGAATGGGAGGCCACTATTGTGGTTGAACTGGCTCCTGAGTGGTGTACTATGGTTGAGTGATCTGATGGAAGACGGCAAATGGATCAGCTATAGAAGACTTTCACAAATTAAAGATCTCAGAGACTGTACAGTGGGTGAATACAGAAAATTGAGAGGTTTGCTGCGGAACCAGAGAACTGTTGATGGCGGTGGTTGGCAGTTATGGCTACCTGAATATAAGACATTAGGTGGTATGGCGTCCAAAGTATATAGAAATCTGAGCCAACAGTACACGCCAGCAGAGGGGTTGTTAACTAAGTGGTCTGAGGTCCTTGGCTCTGATATGACTGTGGAGAGGTGGAGGTTTCTTTGTAAAAACGTAACTCTGACATCCATTAATCTTGGAGAACAATGCCGCCAAATCAAAATTCTTAATAGAGTGTTTTGGACTCCCCAGAGACTTTATGCGAGAGGGATGATTGACTCAGAGTCCTGTTGGAGGTGTAAGCATGATGTCGGCTCCTTTGAACACTTGATCTGGGACTGTTATAAACTGAGGACATTTTGGAGGAGTGTCACTGAAAAGATTAATGAGGATTTTGATTATAACACTATCATCTTGGGTGAGGATGATAAAGTGGAAGATCTCACTTATCCACAGAAATGCTGGTTTTTTAGGGCTACAAATTCTGCGAAAAAAATTGTTTTGGGAAAATGGAAATGTGATGAAAGACCGATCTGTTCAGAATGGGTGGAGGACTTGAGGCAAGTGGCCAGAATTGAGAAGGTTATCCTTCGCAGGAACAAAAAGTTGAAATTGTTTGATGATGTGTGGGGTGGGTTTTTGGATGACATGTGATAATAAGTTGGCCTGTTTTGCTTTTTAGATTCTGTGAAGGTTGGGGATGGATATGGGGTGTGGATTCTATGCAATGAGTTCTACGATTACAATGCTGATAAGTTTGTTGCTTGTATGTTTTCTATAAAATTCAATAAACTTAATAATAAAAAAAGATGAGGGAGATCAATCCTGATGCATTTGCTACTCTCCCCCAAGCCGCTACCAGGTCTACCGTGGCTCCAGTTACCTCTTTCTTCCAGGGACCACACCGCCGGTTCTTCCTGGGATGTTGGGGCCGCTCTTCTGCATTTGTCGTTCATCACCACTCTTTCCTTGCTTCTCTTTACTACCCTGCTCCGGTTCTGCAGTGCCTCCAGTTCACCGGCTCAGCGCTGTTAAGGGGCTTACCGGTCCACCCTGAGGGGTATCACTTCTGTCTTGGTCGGTCTTCTTTCGAGTTCCAGAGGCTTCTTAAAACCTTTCATCTATGTCCCATCGACCTAGGACTTGCTTTGCCGTCTTGGTTGCAAGGTTTGAACTTCCCGGGCAGGTGCGTCTTCACACTGGCTTCTCTCTTGTTTCCCCGTTCCCTTTCGGGCAATTCTTTGTTTTTATAGTCGATAGTTGGTGTACTCCACAGTGCAATGCCAAAGTCCATTGTCTGTATCGATGATGCATTCTTCGGGCCTCCTCAGGGCCACCTCTTTTCAGTACTTTGGAGGTCACATGAAAGTAGTCTGCATGACTACTGCACACTTCTTTGCAGTATTTCTATACCACAATGAATTAGGTTTTATAGGACGAAAAGGAGGAGTGTCCAAATAACAGTGGTACTGTCCGAGGTGTTCCTTACAGATCCTAGGGACTTTGAGGACTTGAAGGTAAGAGGGTTAGGGAGTTCTACCATGAAACGGGAGTCACCCTCCCCATGAGGGAAGACCCGCCCTGTGGGGTCCTCAGCTTTTTACCACCCCTACAGGGAATACTGGGTAGCGGCCTCGCCTACCTAGCCTCACAGGGAAGGGCTCCCCCATTGGGAGAAGTTACGCGATTCCATAATTCGTCACAGATACCTGCGAGCAGGCGGTTACCATAATCTAGTCTGGAATTAATCAAGGCTCCAACCACTGGCGCATGATCTGCCTGAGGAACAAAAGGGAGACCCAGACGCAATAAACAGAAGGAATAAAACACCCATTGCATCTTGGCCTCAACTTGATGTTCACTGCTAAGATGCATCTATATATCACGCATACATTTTAAACATGCGCCACACACATACGTATACTGACTGTACATGTAGAAACCTCAGGACTTCCACACAACACACACACACAGCACAAACACTCACAAACACTGCACAGCAACAGTACAGGCACATTTGGAAAGTGTATCTTGACAAATATATATAAAACATGCACACAGGTCTTCAACACTCAGAAAAACACAGAGCCAGGCACAAAGCATTCTTACCAATCCTACCGATATTGAACATGTTTGCACCTTAATAAAGCACACAGGCAAAACACATGCACATACACCAAAGACACAACATACATGCTCATACACAATACTGAAGCGCACACAGTAACGTAAAAGATATTTTTCACTGGCAAATGTATTATACAATTGCACTCAGTTTAACAAAACCTTTACAAGACAAAATCGGTAGCATTCATCGCCTCTGCTAAGCACTCAAACCTATCCTCTATCCCAATTCTCCTTGACCTGTCTGCTGCATTTGACACTGTCCTAATACTCGTGTTCTTCTTGGGATTCGCGATAAAGCCCTTGTCTGGATTGAATCCGACCTTGCTCCTCGCCAATTCTCTGGGCCCGATTCTCAACCTGTTCTTAAGTACTGAAAAAGTCTTTAAAAGCGTTAACAACCTTTTCAGTATTTAAGACATATTCTGAAGGTGGCGCATTCCTCTGAAGTCAGTAGGAATGCACCACTTTCAGAATACATGTGGCTGTGTAGAACCCGATAGAATGGAGAGGCCTGATTTGTTATCATTGTGGAATCATTACTCATTGTAATCATTGTATCCTGTTTAGTTATCCGTTATACATTCTGAAGTAGCATCATTAGACTATCCACATTATTCTGCCGCATATATGTAGTCATTTGCATTTGCCTATAGAATGAGGCCTGGTATACACTTAGAGCCATGTAGAGACACAAGACACATGTAGAATGTATTATGTATGCATTGTGTAGAGACACGCATTGAGTGAGCACTTAGAATATGAAGTATAGTGCTTGGTATGAATGAAAGCTTAAAGGCACTATATTCGAGAATAGAGAGCATTTAGCTGGCATTATAAAGCCATTCCACTGAATGGAGAGAAACAGAAGTTGTTTGCGCCGTGGAGTGCCAAGTTGTTATGAGTCAACAGTGTACAAGTATTGTAAACATTTGCTTGGCAGAAGACAGATAACACGAACCTTGACCGAGTGGGAAAGGCGAAGGAGGCTTATCAGCATGGCTGTGTGCTTCGCAGAGAGAGAAAAGGTGGGGGCCATGAGCAGCAGGAAGTGCTTTTGCATGGAGAGAGGGAGAGGAGCTTTTGCAGGCAGAGACATGCACGAGAGGGATTTCAATGGAATGCATGGAGGAATAGATGGTAAAATGGTGTATTGCAGGCAGGAAAGGCAGAAGGCCATGATATAGATAGGCCGAAATGTCACAATGACAAAGAACAATGATTGACCAGAACACGGAGTGAAAATACATGCAAACAGACTTTTAGGCACTGGCTCGGATATATAATTTGCTGACAGAGAGGCATCTTAGCTTAGAGAACAAATGTAACCATAGGGATTTGTATATGTCATTGCACAGTATAACCGGAGGTGAGACTTTAGGAGTTTGCTGGTTGTTGGATAGAGTTTTGGATGGAGCTGCTGTCTGAGGGATAGATCGAGACGTTTGGATGACTCTGAGATGGAGGGGAGAGGTGTTTCTGGTGCAGCAGAATCCGATGGCTTTGGGAGTTTGGAAGCTTGGGGAATCATTCGGACGAGAGGAGAGATCGAGAGCTTGGCAGAGGCTTGAGGCAGTTCAAGTGATCAGACTTGGCACACTGAGCTGGAGAGGGGAGAGATGGGACACATTCGAGATGAGACCATGGGAAGCTCAAATGGGAAGTATGATTTATGGCCTAAACTGATTGATTAGGGCAGACACTCACACAGAGCTTTGGGCTTGGAGAAGGGGAAATCAGACAGGGATGGTCTTAGAGAGTGAGGAATGGTGTGGATTGGAGAGGAATGCTGAATGCTGGCACTTGCTATATGTATCTTGCATTAGACCTGATAGACCCAGCTAATCATAGGCTTGCATTAGAAGCCTGTAAGGCTTATAGTTATTATACTGCATGGTAGATTTGCACCAAACGTATAAAAAGGTGCACATTCGTTATTTGCATTTTATTACTGTTTGCATCATGCCTTGCTGTGCATGAATAAAAGTGTTTCAGGGGGGCGTGGCTTGGCGCCATGGCGAACGGTTTGGCCCGGTGAGAGCTCCCGGCTGAGACCGCGTGTCCACACAAAATGCCCCAGTAAAACCGAAGCTCCTGTTGCAAATTCGGCGTCCTGAAGAGTAGAGATGCGGCGGCACCTTATACCGCCACCGCGACACTCCTAGCCCGCGAGGGGACGGAGTTCTGGCCGAGCTCCCTGGCTTGATGCCTAGGCGCGCTGGTGGAGCTCCAAGATGGCGGATAGCGGCGGCTCCTAATCGAACCTCCTTTCCTTGATCAGCCTCGGACGGGGAGTCGGGAACTAGCCCGTGGGCCTGCTTAGGGTGGCTCCTCCAGTCCGACAGGAGTGAATCCGCTTTCCAGTCCCCGGGGGACGCGCCGATGACTGGGCGACACCCACAGTGATCGGAAAGGAATGTGATAGGACCCGACTCCCGCTGAGACCCAGCGGAACAACCCGTTCCAGCAAACACAATGCCGGAGCATCGGGATTGAAGAAGGCCCACAGCAGCAAGAGGGGACCCAGCACAGAAGAATGCAGCGTAGGGTCCTGCCGACCCCTCAAACCCACCAGTCTCCCACCACCGGCATCTCGGAGCGGGCGCCCCCCCATGGGCTTCCGTGGGCTACCCGGGGCTCCCAGCGCCTGGCCCCCGCCGGGGACTCAGCGTGCCACGCCATAGCTGCTCGCCCCTGACAAGCATCAGAAGTAAGGGGAGAAGGCGGCTTCCAGTGGCCCAGACTCAGAATGCGGCACTCGCTCCTGGAGGAAGGTAGGGCGGCACCTGCCGCACCACCCGAATTCTCTTGCGGACCCACCCGCCGGCTCCTCAGCTCCTCAGCCCCGAAAAACTACCCCTGAGCCTCCCGGACTCAGAAAAAGAGGCTGCCTCCCCGCTTCAGCCTGCAGATCCGAGGAGCCCTGCTGCACATCTCCCCCCCAACCCCCCCGATGACCTCGCTCGACTTCTCAGGCAGGGGAGTGGACTCAACTAGGCGACGGGCCCGTCCCTCCTACTCCCCACCCCCCCCCCAGGGCTCCAACATATCGACAGGGGGCTGAGGACGGCTTTGTTTCAGTGCCCCATGGCAGAGCCACCAAGTAACATTGAATAGCCCCGAGGGGCCTCCAGGACACGACTTTGGGAGTCAGAGCCAAAGAGGTTCCCTTACGAGCTACAGCTGCCTATTATACGGGAGGGGCTGACCAGTTCCCCGCCACAATCACAAAGAACAATGTCCAGGAACCCGAAACCCTCTAAACAAACTGATATATCTACCCTGCTGTCCACCACCATGGGGGAGAAGTCTAAGAAAGGGGATCGTAATGACAACGCCATCTCTAGCGCGCCCCCTGTCCCCAACAACGACACACCGACCCAAGCAGTCACTAAAGCAGACCTGCAAGAGCTCCTCTCTGCCATAACTAAGGAATACCAAAAAGGCACAGAAGAACTAAAAGGCAAAATCTCGTCTCTAGACAAGAGAGTGGGCGAAGTGGAAACCAGAACAGAAGAAATCGAAACTACTCTGTTTGAGCAAAACTTTGAGATTGGGTAGCGGGCTGACAAGCTCGCCGCGTTGGAGGCCAGATGTGAAGCTCTTGAAAACAAGCAAGAAGAAGCGGAAAACAGATCCAGCTGCAACAATATCCACCTGAGGGGAATCTCGAGTTCTGTCCCCGAGTAAGAGCTCAACACCTATGTCCTATTCCGCTTCATTCTAACGCTTCCAGGTGATGCCCCCCTGGAACTGGACAGAGTCCATAGGGTTAGAGCCAAGCAAAATGGAACCTCCCTGTCTGATGTCCTAGCGAGAGTCCACTTCTACAGGGTCAAGGAAGAAATCATGCGCAAAGCTAGAAGCTCGGCCCGGATCAGCTTCAGAGATGCAGCTATTTCCCTCTACCAAGACACAGCAGCGGTTACACTTGCAAAAAGAAAAGCCCTTAAACCACTCACGGAATGGCTGCGGGAGAGGAAGACAACCATCGATGGAGATTGCCCACAGCCCTAATCTTCACCTGGGATGGCAAGTCACGACTGATCCACCCCCGCCCCCCACTCCCCCGGGGAGGCCGAGCGCTTCATGAACCCGGACAGTGAGGCGGGGGCTCCTGGGGGTCCGCGGAAGTTTCGGAAAGACCCCATAGGGACTCCTCCAGGCACTGGACCAAAATGGATGGGCGTTGCAGACCCCGGGGCCCCCCGAACAAAATGAATAGGGATAACAATCTCCAAGAAAGAGGCCCCCACCAACTACAACTTCAAACCGGGGGAATCTCCAAGCCCCCTCCCAGGCTTACCACCTTCCCAGCGGAAAATTAAAGGGACTATACCTTCTTTTCGCATGTCCATAGAGGGTACTCGTGGATCGATCTCCTACTCGCCGCAAACACAATGGCCCCTTATGTGGAGGAAATCCAAATTGGGCACATAGCAATCTCAGATCATGCGCCGGTTACGATGACGCTGCTTCTGCATGGAGTCCCAGAACCCACCCATCGGCAATGGAAAATGCAAGATCAGATCCTGGCCGATGTAGCAGCCAGCGCTGACCTCACCGAAGAGCTTCAGAATTACTTCACCGAGAATACAACCCCGGACTCAACGACAACTGTGTGGGACGCCATGAAACCAGTAATCCGCGGGGAGTGGCAATGGACACAACAGCCAGGCTCAAGCGTCAAACCTGCTGAAACAACGAAAGCTGGAGGAAAGGCTAGTCGAACTAGAAAACGGGCTCAAGCAGTGCCACACGAAAACAACGAGCCAAGAACTCAAAAGAGTAAAAAGGGAGCTGGAAATGCACCTAGCAGATCGGGCCGCCAGAGAATTAACTTATACCAAGCAATTCTATTACCTCAACAGTAATAAAGCGGCTCCTAGCACATAAGCTGGAAATGCAGAAGCACGATGGTACCCCTCACACCAATCTGGGACATCCCGGACTTCTCCCCGGGAACTGCACCGCATCATTTTGGGAAATGGAGAGCCGGGGGCCTAGAGACCATGGCAAACTTCTTTGAGAATGGCCGCCCACTAAATTTCAGAGTGCAAAACTAAATTTCAGATCCCAGAAACCGAAAGGTTCCACTACACGCAACTGAGGCATTGGCTGTCAAAAGAGCAGGTTAAGAAACACGGCAGCAGAGAGTGAACAGCATTAGAACACACCCTCACCGCTAACCCTCCGAAGGGGAAAGTCTCCATGCTATACAAAATATTGGATAGAACAGACCCCACCTAAAAAGAGCCGTACATGCTAAAGTGGGAAGAAGACATCGGTAGAACAATTGAACTGGAGGAATGGTATCACATCTGGACCCGAGCGCAAAAAAAAGCTCAAAATGTGTAACAAAGAAGGGGCGTTCAAAGTCTACTACAGGTGGTACCGTACCCCTGAAATTCGAAACAAGTATTACCCAGCCATCAGGCTCAGTGTTGGAGGGGCTGCCCAGTCCGAGGTACTCTGTTCCACCTTTTCTGGACTTGCCCGAAAGTCACCCAATTCTGGAAGAATATCCTGGAACAAATCAAAGGAATCACCGGGCTTACTATCCCCTGGGATCCGGGAATTGCGCTGCTGGGCGCGACAGAAGATGGCCAAGTCCCCTTAACAGGATGCATGGCGGACCTCTGCTTTCACCTTCTAACTGCCGCCAAAATCTCCATCGCCAGATTATGGAAAAACCTAGAGGGCCAGTCTATGCAAATGTGGTAGTCCAAATGTTGGGAAATCGTAGCAGCCGATAAAGTTACTGCCATCAGACTTGGCAACAGGTCTAAATTTGAGCGCACCTCGGCCCCCTTCCTGGACCATTTACGGCAGTTCCCTGGTGTGGCAAGACAACCCCCGGCGCTGCGCTGGATGGAAACCCAGGACTGAAAAGAAAGGGACACAACAAGTAGTCGATGCGCAGATGTCTCCGGCTTACAACCGAGTCGTTAAAGGCTGCTCAGTGCAGAGGCACATACCTGCAGGGGCTTCAGCCGGAAAAACCCATCCTAAGCCCACACACATACATAATGACAGTCTGCAATAAGCTAACTGACCAAAGCAGTCTTTTCTGTCCCTACCCTGTATACAGCAACCTTCCCCCCCTCCTCCAGTTACTGCTGGTTTGGTTCTTGGGAAAAATCCCATGTTTTGTTATGATTTAATTATGCTAATTAGTTTTCTTCTCAAGTGCCAGTGCAAGTGTGAAAAGCATGTAATAGTTGAATATTTGCAATGCTTGTTATGCCACAAAAACAATAAAAACAATGTTGGAAAAAAAAGTGTTTCTATTGTTTGAATCGATTCATGTGTTTTCTTTGTGTCTTATGTTAATGGACCTCCTTAGAAGGTTGGAGGTAACCATGCCGCTTTTAGCGGCATGGTTGCCTCCATACAGCAATCCGGGCCCGGGTTCCTCGAATGAGGAATTACCGGGCCATCGCAACCTTGGCGGACCTGGTAATTTCCCGTCCGAGGAACCCAGACCCGGTCCATCCCCATTCCCATTCGAGCCCCCATAGGGCTCAATGGGAATGTGGATGGAGCCAACAACGGGCCTGTTAATGACGGGCCCGTTGTTAGCTCCCTGGTCCCATCGCGGGACCCGGTAAGGACGCCTGGTTTTTCCAGGAGCCCATTGCGGGTCCCGCGAGGAGACCTTGTAATAGGGCGGAATGGGTTTACCGGCACCTTTCCCGGTGCCGGTAAACCCATTCCGCCAACCTTATAGTGAGGGCCAATGTGTCCATAGGAGTAAGTTGTTCGGAGTAATCTAGGAGTAACACAGTGCACATAGGCCCTGAGATACGAAAGCAGGGAGAGGGGGGGAAATAGTGATCCACACCCCCCCTAGGGGATTGTCTAGAGTTTGTCTAAGACTGATGCAAGGTAGCCCACTCGGGGCTAGACCATGGTAGGACAAGTTTGGGAATAACAGCGGTTGCTAGAATGGGTTGGAAACCAACCTAGCAACCGCCACATTTGTTACCTGGCTTTTTAGAAGGGTATTCTTGTGGCACTCCTTCAGTTTTATATGTGCGCTAAAATCGTGCACATATACAGTACCATTTTGCTGCCGTTATACTGGAGGAGTGCCAGAAGAAGCCTTGTTTGGTGTCTATGAAAGTATTCATATACAACACACAGGTGTACATGAAAACTTTCATTTACACCAAAGTAAGCAGCTTCAACGTTGTAGTCTGCAACGTTGAAGCTGCTTACTTTGGTGTAAATGAATGAACACTTTCACGTGTGTATATGAAAACTTTCCTATACACCTGTGTTCTCTGCAGCATTTTTGTAAAATAACGAATATGTCGTTACTTTACAAAAATGCTGAGATTCAGGATGGCGCCCATTATAACTAAAACAGATGCAATACTGAAGGTGCACTGTCGTGCACTACGAGGACGCCCAGGCCCACTTGAGAATACTGGTGGAGCCTGGCTGTCATGAGAATCATGCTCTTTAGCACGTTCACTGCGCCAAGTTATGAATCGGGCCCTCTGTCTCCTGAAGCAACAACACCTCCCAACTCACTCCTCTAATTATTGGTGTTCCACAAGGCTCTGCCTTGGGTCCGCTTCTATTTACACTTTATAACCTCTACTCTTGAGGAAGCAATCTCCTCTTTGGGTTCTCGTACCAACTCTTTGTGGATGACACTCAAATCTTCTTCTCTTTTCCCGAACTCTCCTCTGATCTATCAAAATGTCCAACCATCTCTGCCATTAAATATTGGCTGGCTTCGAACTCTCTGATGTTTAACTCTACCTAAACAGAGCAGCTCTTCTTTCCTGTAAAAAGCTGTCTCTCTTACCCTGCCTATCCCGTTCCCACCTGACACCCTCTTCTTCAGCTAGAAACCTCTGCATCATCTATGACCCTTCTCACACCTTCTCTACTTTCAACTCCAAAATTGAAACTGCAGCTCGCCTCAACCTCCTAAATATTAGGAAAATCCGACACCTCCTTCCTTTTCAACACCGCAAAGCATCTCTTAACAATTCTTGTCTTCTCTAAACTGGACTACTGTGCCAGCATCCTCTTTGGTCTCCCCAACTATGCTTTCTGTACTCTCGACAAGATTAACTTACTTTGCTACCAGGACTCCGTTTGAACTCCCTCGCTTCACACCAACTTCCTCGTACTGTCACCAGGCTGGATGGCACAGGATGCAAAACAGGGTCAGATTTAAATGTCTTCTTCTGGTTCACAAATCTATCCACAGTAAAGCACCACTGTATCCACCCTCCTCTATCCAATTCTATAAGCCTTCTCGTAATCTCCACTCTGGCTCCTCGACAACCCTCGTGGATCTTCGCCCTCCCTGTGCTTTGTCTCTTCTTGCTCCACTTACATGGAATTCTCTTCCCCCGGACATCCAGGAAACAGTCCACACAGATTTGTTCAAAATCAGACTAAAATCCTACTACTTCGCCTCCTAGTTACATTCTTAACCTACCTCTCACCTGCCTGCTAGATAACATGTTTCCCTCGCCTCTCACCTGCCTCTGTCCCTCACTTTCTCTGCCTCCATTCCATCACTTCACCCATCATGGTCACATCCTGAGTACAGCTGGCCGTACTACCTACCAGCACTTAAGAATGTCCAATGTTGGATGTCCTTAATCTATGTATGTCACTTATGTATTGTCCCCAGTGACTGTTCCATTTACTCCCCTCCACAACCTGGTCAGCATGTCCCTCAAACTCACCCCATTGTAAGAAGCTCACCGCTTCCCGTCAAAGATGATTTCTTATCCATTGTACGTTCTTTTGTGATCAAAAGAGCATCTTTCCTCCTGTATATAAATACATTCTAAAGTATTTTTCTCGCTTGTAGGTGCTTATGTTAGACCTATTAAAGTTTGTAAATATTAATTTGGACCTCACTGTTGCCTAAAGCATCACATTGGTGACTAACCACTTCTGTTATAAATGAATGGGCGAAAAAATTGCCTTCAGAATTAAACGCGCAGTAAATACATTTTTAATTCATGCATTTTTTTTTATTTCATAACACCATTGCAAAATTATTAATGTCATTATTCACAGTTAATATCTCCTCTTAACGACAATAAAGTCATTATAAGTTTGCCGGCCCGGTAGTAACGGCGCCGATAAGCTACTGGCGCTGTTACTACTGGACCAGCAAACTATGAGTTCTGCTCGCGGGTGCCTTTTTGCCCGCCAGGTCAGACCTGGCGGACGTATCGGCACCCGCGAGCAAGCAGGTCTATGGGACTATGCAGGCTCAAATAGGAATGTGTAAGAATATTTTCCGGCGTCCGCGAATGGGCAATTACCGGGTCTGGAAAGGCTGTAATGACCTGGTAAATGCCCATTTGCGGGTGCCGGAAATAAAATGATGCTGGCGGTAGCCGTGCCGGTTTTACCGGCACGGCTACCGCCAGTATCATAATGAGGCCCATTGAATAGTTTCTCCTGTGGATTGACGAAATCCTATGATTCACAGTCTCCTGTATATGGTCTTTATTAAGATTCTAAAGTAACTAATACTTTGCATATGAAAACCTTCTCACATGTTACAAAAAGTGTTACTGATTTAATGACATTGTCAAGAAATATTGCATTGCCATATTATTTACATGTACTCCATCACAGCAAAATCTCATTAATACTGGTTATGCTTTAGTGCAATATTGAAGACGTATTATGTTCAAAACATAGTCTAATGTCAGTTAGTTGCACACAATTTTGCAATGAAATTTGGATCGTCACATACATGTTTTATGCACAGCTAAAACCAGACACACAATGTGCAACCATGGGAACATAGCAAATCATTTAAACAAATCAGATTATTGGCCAGACCCGGACTGTTTCGATTCCCAGAACTTTGCTGCTAATGTGTAGATAAATCATGTCTGGATTGTATCCACCTCTATGTCCTGTCATCCTCCCACTTTGCCCTCCCATGGCCATGCCAATGTACTGTTACATTAGTTAATTGATCACCATTATTACCTGTGTTACATAGGAGTCAAAAATCACCAATAACGCAAAGGGATGCCCTTGGAAATCTAAATGGTAAATAAAATACCCATTTAAAAAAAAAAAAAAAAAAATATATATATATATATATATTATATATGCTACTTCATACAGATATATGCACAAAACACACACACAAGTAATCCAGGTTAAAACATTTTTCATGCACTGTAGTACATGGTAGCGTACCTATTACTACACTCTACAAAAGCACATATTAATATATGTGTACTACAGGTTTTTACAATTATTTAAGGTACCAGCCACATTAACTAATACATAAATATTATGTCTATGCACTAATCCACAATTTGCGTCAGCCGGGAAGATAGCTCGTGCTAGAAGTGGCATCTGTAAATGTACACCTCATATGGTATCTCCAACCCTTTTGATGTGCATAAATGAATCAGCCAGTAAGATAGTGGTGCAGCAGGTGGAGCACTCACTGCTGTGATCTGTAGGTCTCAGGCTTTAATCCCGGCATGGGGCACTCAACCTTTCATCCTTCCAAGGTCGATAAATCAGTACAGTCTTTGGTTGGGTGATAATAGGGTGTAAATGTTCTACGTACAGCAGTTTGATGAATGTGCTGTACAAATAAACATTACATGCTATGACGTATCCCTAGATATCGTCACTTCTCGCCGAGGGGTGGTGGGGGCTTCGCATGAGGAGAGGGAGGTGAGGCCACTACCAGATAATCCCCCTAGAGGTGATACTCGGCGGGTGGATCTCATAGGGAGGGAATCCCCCTAGCAGGGGTGCACAACTGATTTTGACAGAGGGCCGAAAGTACCTTACATGAGGGCTATAGTGGGCCGAAAAGTAAATGTGGGCGGGGCGGTAGGCGGGGCGTGGCAGGAGGCTTTTTAAACCCCTAATTTGTACTAAACACATGGAAAAAATGTTTTTGAGGGGTAACGATTTTTATTTGCATTTCAAACTTACATTTTGTACTACACATTTTCCATTGTTATAATTTATTTCTATTTAGTTATTGTACTCTCGCCTGTTTAATTAACTTATATATATTTTATTGACCCTAGATACACTATGCCCCATGGCACCCTCACCCCCAACCAAACACTATGCCCCATGGCCCCTCACCCCCAACCAAACACTATGCCCCATGGCCCCCTCACCCCCAACCAAACACTATGTCCCATGTCCCTCACCCCCAACCAAACACTATGCCCCATGGCCCCCTCACCCCCAACCAAACACTATGCCCCATGGCCCCCTCACCCCCAACCAAACACTATGCCCCTTGGCCCCCTCACCCCCAACCAAACACTATGCCCCATATGTCCATCACCCCCAACCAAACACTATGCCCCATGGCCTCTTCACCCCCAACCAAACACTATGCCCCATGGCCTCCTCACCCCCAACCAAACCCCCCACCCCATGGCCCCCTCACCCCCAACCAAACCTCCCAACTCAGCACACACACAAACATGCACCAATACAGACCCGAACCCCCACCCCCCAACTCAGCACATACACAAACATGCAACCATACAGACCCGAACCCCCCACCCCAGCACACAAACATGCACCCATACAGACCCGAACCCCCCAACTCAGCACACACACAAACATGCACCCATAAATACCCGAACCCCCCCACCCCCCAGCTCCAAACCCCCACACCCCCCCAGCTCCAAACCCCCACCCCCAACTCAGCACACACAAACATGCACCAATATAGACCCGAACACCCCACCCTCCCAAATCAGCAAACTCTCAAACAAGCACCCGTACAGACCCGAACCCCCACCCCCCAACTCAGCGCACACACACAAACATGCACCCATACAGACCCGAACCCCCCACCCCCCCAAATCAGCAAACTCTCAAACAAGCACCCATACAGACCCGAACCCCCACCCCCCAACTCAGCACACAAAAAACATTCAAATCAAAACATTCATACACATCCGTCCGACACCCCCCCACCCCCGCATCTCAACATACACACAAAATACATTCAAATACAAACATTCACACACCCCCCACATCTCAACATACACACAAAATACATTCAAATACAAACAAACATTCACACACCCCCCCACATCTCAACATACACACAAAATACATTCAAATATAAACATTCATACACATCCGACACACCCCCCCACCCCCGCATCTCAACATACACACAAAATACATTCAAATACAAACATTCATACACCCCCCACCCCCGCATCTCAACATACACACAAACTACATTCAAATACAAACATTCATACACATCCGACACACCCCCCCACCCCGCATCTCAACATACACACAAACTACATTCAAATACAAACATTCACACACCCCCCCACATCTCAACATACACACAAAATACATTCAAATACAAACATTCATACACATCCGACACCCCCCACCCCTGCATCTCAACATACACACAAAATACATTCAAATACAAACATTCATACACATCCGACACCCCCCCCCCCGCAACATACACACACACAAACATAAAGCAAAACAAACCCGACACACAAACACAAACAGACCACTTACCGGAGATGTGCTGGAAGGCAGGTAAGCGTCAGGTAAGCTGGAACGCTGGAATCGTACTACGGCTGGCGTGGTCCAAGGCTGAAATGCCTTCCGGCATCAAGCCTTATGGACCACGCCAGCCGTAGTGCTGGCCCTCCATTGGTGCAGCACACACGCATTACGTGGCTCGTAGGAGCGACATGATGCGTGTGTGTGCTGAGCCAATGAGGGCCAGTGTTTTCACCGGCCCGGAAGACAATAAAGACTTTCCTAATGGAGGGTGGCCCGGGCCGCCCTCCATTAGGAAAGTCTTTGTGCCTCGCGGGCCGGTCAAAAGGGCATGGCGGGCCGCAACTGGCCCGCGGGCCGTATGTTGGGCACCCATGCCCTACAGGATTAGTGATGACCTGGGGAGAACATGGCATCCCCATATGCTATCTATATGTCAAACTGTCAATATAGGAAGTACTGGGACGAGGAAGAGTGAACTCCTCAATGGATGTTAATCTCAAATAGTAGGACAAAGAATAACCTAGTTTACCCAAGAGAGATTCCCAAGATAGGTACTAATTATGAGGAGGAGGGACAAAACCATGAAGATTGCTTCCAACAACCACAGTGAGCATGCTAGTGGTTCCCGAATGCTGGTTGGCCCAAAAATAGCAGAAAGGGAAGAAGGACTCCGAAGACGGAAAGAGGCCATCCCGGGGAAAGCCAGGAATCGAGTCATGGTTCGGTGCTTAAAGAAGTCAAGGCGTCAGACCAGGATGCTGCTGGGAGAAAGCATGTGTCCCTAAAGAAAAACAGTCCCAGAATGGTTTAGTTTGAAAAATAAAGGCGTAGAAAGAAGTTGAAACTTGCACTTCAGTGCACTGCACTGAACATTCTCTTATTTATTTAGCATATTCATGTAACGCCCAGACCCAGGGGTATCACAGCGTTTGTAACAGAATACAGAGGTGTACAGTACTTCCAGGGGAAGAGAAGGCTCGTCATACCAGCGATTAGTCATATTCGTTAAAGAGCCAAGTTTTCACTAGATTTCTGAAAGATATATAGGAGCGTTTGTTTCTGATGTTGTGGGCAAGGAAGTTCCAGAGAGAGGGCACTGTAACACAAACGCTCAAACCCCCTGCTCTTTTGAATCTGGGTGTGGAGAGAGTGATGTTGACAGAAGATCGTAACATGTGCGGAAAGGTGATTTTGGGCGATTCCCTTTTTCAGGTAACAAGGGGCTCCATTGTATATGCATCTGTGGGCGATATCCAGAGTCTTGAATTCAATGCAGGCTTTGATGGGGAGACAGTGGACGTCACGTCTGGAGGCTGAGATGTGATCCGAGTGATGCAGGCCCAAGGCTGCACGATGGGCTTTGTTTTGGAGGAGTTGTAGTTTGGCAAGCTTTTTCTTTGAAGTGCCCATAAGGAGATTGTTGCAATAGTCAAGTTTACAGTTTATGATGTCTTGTACCAATGTGAAGCAGTTCTCTGGAGAGAAGAATTGTCTGCTAAGGGAAATAAGCTCGGCAGTGTAGGCAGTTGAGGAAGCGAAGGCATTAATGTGGAAGGTCATGGAGAGCTCAGCATCTAGGTTATCTAAATTGCATTGTGAAAGTATTTAAAATTTGAATGGTGAAACCTAGGCTTTTCCCCCCCACTTACAGGACTCTCAGAAGGTGTTTTTTTCCTCCGTTATCTAAATTGCATTGTGAAGTAGCACCATCCTGAGTTTTTCACCTCCTAACAAAGCATTAATCGAGCAATATTTTTCTACTATTATCTAAGCTCCTGTCACCTTACCCAATTGTCTAGTATTGTCTCGTCTCTCTCCGTCGCTTCTGCTGTGTCCTTCCCCAGTGTTTCTCCCCTCCTCCTCCCACACCCTTCCTCTCTCTACCTACTCTATGGTGCTCTCTGTCTCTCCTATATTCTCGAATTGCTTCTCTATCGACTATCCTGCTCTCCTCACTAAATCTGGTAGGAAGAAGTTTAAAAAGGAAATCCTCATCTCCAACCCAGGCTTCCCTATCGCTCACACCTATACCAGTGCCTCCTCCAGGCAAACCCTTGCCGACATCCTCTTTGTCGTTCCCTCGCCAGACCTATGGTCTCTGTGTTTTCTCCTTTCTCTTCCTCTTCCATGAATGGTGGCACCCGGTGGGAGGCCATCTTTGCCCCTTCCACTCCTCTAAGGTCATCATTAATGTCTACCTGAACGGTACTGTCTTGGTCCAAGGCCCTCAGGCCAACCTTCTCCTCTTCGATTGATGCTTCCCGTGCCTCATCAATTTCCTTTCCTCTCCTGCTGTCCCCTCTCTTCCCCCCACGGCTTCCTTGCCTCCCCCGCTGTCTCCTCCTTGGCTACCTTGCCCTCTCCTTCTTCCTCATCTACCCCCCCTCACCCCCAAGGCTACTTCTCCATATTGCCACTCTCAACTCTCGCTCTGCTGTCAAACATTCCTCTGACATTTGCTGTCTCCGGGAAGAAGTTGACCTTGAAGTCCTTGGTCTCACCGAGACATGGTTCACACTTTGACACTCTCCTCCCAGATGGCTACAAGATCCTCTCTGCACCCAGATCCAACAGTTCCGGAGGGGGTGTATCCCTGATCTTCCCAGAGTGGATCCCTGCATCTGTCATTCCTACACAGGCCTACTCCTCTTTTCAATGACTCGTCTGCAGGCTCTCTCTCTTGGCCATTCCCTTACTGTGGCTACCATCTTTCGAGTGGGCAAACCTCCCCTCTTCCCTCTTTGTCTCGACCATTCAACTCCTCCTTCTTGTAGACTTCAACATCCACCTGGATGCTTCCTGTCCTTCCTCTGAATTCTTTTGCGACCTCTGCGACTCTCTCTCACTCTCTAATCTCCCCTCTGGCACGACTCACTGCAGGGCACACTTTGGATGTTTTGATCTCTTCAGACCTTCTCCTTTCTATCCCTCGCACCACTCCCCTCTCCTGGAGTGATCACTTTCTCCTTTCTTCCGAACTCACCCTCTCTAGCCCTCAGGCCAAGTCACCTCCAGTACTGCCACCCACCTTCCCGGTTATCAGACCCATAAAGCGTGTGTCAGTTGAGGCTTTTGCTGCCACTTTCTCACCCCCCCTCCCTGTTTGGCTGACTCACACCTCGACACAGCCCTTTCCATGCTCCACTCTGCTATATCCGATACTCTTGATGTTCTTGCCCGTCATGAGGATCCGCCTGAAGCCCAAAGCCAAGTGCAACTCCTGGTACGACTCAGACCTTGTCATCCTCAAACGCAAGTGCAGGTTGGCTGAGATGAAATGGCATGCTTCTGGTACATCCTCTGACAAACTGGCCTGCCGCCTGCTCAAAAGGCAATACCGGCTCTCTGTCCGCACCAATAAGAAAGCAAACATCCAAGCCTGCGTCTCTGCGGTATCTAACCACTCGGCCAAACTCTTTAAAATCTGCAAGGAACTGGCCAATCCTGCTACAGTCTCTACCTCTCATGTTCCCTATCAGGCCTTCTGCATAGCTCTGGCTTCTCATTTCATCTCTAAAACTCAGGACATCCTGTCCTCTCTCTCCTCTCCCGCTCCTCCTCCTACTCCCTGCTCTTCCTATGGCCATTCTTCGCCCACCTCTCCTCCCTCCTTCTCTGCCTTTCCCCTGTTTTCCCCAGACACGGTTTCTAGACAAGTCCGATCTATGAAACTCTCGTCAAAACAGGTTCACCACTGTTCTTCCAAAACCATCAAGGACCACGTTGACATCCTGGCTCCTGCTCTGGACAACTTCTGCAACCACTCCTTTGCCACTTGAATCTTCCCTTCCCCCCTGAAGCACTCCCTTGTGTTCACTCTTCTTAAGAATCCTCTGCAGACCCGTCCTGTCTGGCTAACTATCGCCCATTCTCTATCACTCCTTTCCTGGGCAAACTCCTGGAACAGCTGGCCATCTCCCACCTTAATCTTCACACTGAATCGGTTGGTTGTCTTCATGACCATCAGTCTGGCTTCAACCGTCTCCGTGATAACCTGGGTATCACCGATCAGACCCTGGCCTGGCTGACTTTTTTCCTCTCTGATCGACCCTCCCAGGTCCAACGTGGGTCATTCCTCTCCTCCATCTCTACCTGTGGTGTTCCCCGGGGGTCTAACCTCTCTCTCTCTCCCTGGCTGTTCAACCAATACCTGGCACTTCTTGCCCACCGCATTGCTGCTCTCTACCCCAACTTTCAGTGCTCTGCGGAATACACTCAGCTCATTTTCGGGCTCCCTTCAGCCACCTCTTCTCCATCTCTCATCTTTGACTTTCTGCTATCCAGTAGCAGTGTGCCGCCAATGATCTCTGTCTGATTGCAAGTAAGACTGAGATTCTTCTCATCGGCACACCTGCTCCCTCCTTTCCCATCACTCTGGCCGGCCTCTTGGCCCTCTTCCTTCTCCCACCTGTGAGGCTATGAATCTATGGGTTATCTTCGACTCCACTCTCTCCTTACCTCTCTGATGTCTCTTAAGAAGTCACACTACCAGCTGCACCTCCTCAGAGGTATTCTTCCTTTCCTCTCCTTCCCCCAGAAGCTCACTGTATCACTGTATCCAGAGCTCTGGTTCCCTCTAGGCTGGACTACTGCAACAGCCTCTTTCTAAATCTGCCTGCCTCTACTCTCCACCCCCTGCAACTCATCCAAAACAGGACTGCAAGACTGGTCCTTAGCCTCAAGCCCAGGGATCGTATCTCACCAGGACTGAATTCTCTGCACTGGCTCCCAGTGGCTGCACAGATTAAATTACAAACCCTCTGCATTGTCCACAAGGCCTTCTGGGGCCTCAATACCTTCAACTCTCTCTTCCTAAATATCTTCCTTCTCAAGCTCTGCACTCATCCGCCTCCAACTCCCTCGGGGTCAATCTCTTCTCCAAGCAACAAATTGGTGGTAGATCTCTTTCTTTGGCTGGGGTCTCCCTCTGGAACAGCCTCCTTGCCTCTCTAAAAATTGAGGAGAACCATCTCCGGTTCCGGAAGCACCTCAAGACCTTCCTCTTAGCTTCTGCTTTCTCTCCTCCTCTCCCCTGCTCAACTCCTGGCTGAAACTGAAAGCGCACTGGTCACCTAGCTACCCTCTGTTCTCAGGCTCAGGTCCTCTCCCCGCCAGTTGCACACCTGCACTGCAACCCTGGCAACCCTTGCACTCTGGGACTGTTTCTGTATCCCTACAGCCCCCTACCAGCACTCGACACCTGATGTCTGCACTTACCTTTGCACCTGCCACCACCTGGCCGGTTTTATTATTGTTCTTATTTATTGTTTTTATTTATTTACTGTTATCCTATGTACTGCACTTCCCCTCCCCTCCCCTCCCCCCTTGCACATTTCCCCCTCGCCCCCCTCCCCTGCACTTGAGTGATCTCAATGTCACCTGGCCTAGTAAGATTGTTGTCTGTCTTCCCTCTCTTGCCTCATCGTGGCTTGAAACACTTGTGTATAGGCACGTTATAAATGCCATATCATATAATTCCTAATGTTTTTACATGTTTAGAGACATGTATAGAGGTTCCATCAATAAAAACTGAGAAGGCAGGATCAAGGCATTTGAGGCGGTGTGGGGATCCGACAATTAGCAGCTCCATCTTTTCATCCTTTAGACATTGGTTGTGGGTGGCCATCGAGTATTGGATGATGCCATACATCCTATTTATAGCAGTAGTGTACTCCATGTAGTTACCAGAGATGGGGATGAGGATTTGGGTATCAGCTGCGAAATTAGTGTAGCTAATGTTAAGAGAACCAAGCAAGTCGAATAGTGGCTGGCTTGGTATAAGTATTGTAAAGTGTTGGGGAGAGGCATGAGCCTTGAGTACTCCAGGGGAACATCAATGGGATCGGCTGCAGAGTCACCAATGAAGACTCTAGAAAATGTCCCCAAGAAATGACGACTGGAAAAGTGACCATAGCCTGAATAGACTAATAGATGTTCCTATGCACATAAGGCCGCAGCAGCAGCAGGTGCATACACTGAATTATTAATAAAAGGCATGTCAGGCCCACGTTGGCCAACTGTGAAAAGATGAATATCGCACATTTTTAATGAAACATAATTACACTTGAAGGGCAGACAAAGCACAATAAAATGGATTAAGTAAAACAATGTAAGTAAATGCAAAAACAAGATTACAAGATCTAAAAAATAGTGTACTTAAAATAGCTGCTCTTCGCTGTATTTTAATAGTGTAAAAGCTAGAATTATTGGTTTTAAAAACCATACCAGCAACATATTAATTCAATATATTTTTGTAATGAAGTTTGATACTTGGCAAAAAAAGGTAGCAGGCACCCCTTTCTAGAAAGAACATGTCATGATAATCTGTTCTGTGGTTTTTTCCCCCACTTTGAGAGTCTGCACCCATCGCTTTTTGCTCACTGTTCTTTTCAAAAAGGAGGAATATATATTTGCATAGCAGTCTTTGTCCCGCCCATAAGGGCAGTCCAGCACCAAAATGCCAGGCAAACCTACTTTGAACAAGAGTACCAAAAGCAACCCCAGACACATGTTTCAGCATTGTTGGGCCTCATCAGTGAGGTGGAGCTGTGCCTCTCCGAGCACAGTGAGCAAGGGGTCCACGTCTGGGTTCCCCCAGGTAACGTAGGGTGATCAACCCCAAGTTCCTTGTTTCAGGCACCTGGTTCCTGGTCTTGAAGCAATGTTATGAACGAAGAGTGTTACTGATGCTAAAAAGGCACGTGCATAGTGGTGATTATTCTTCACCTTACCTGGTATGGTCAAAGTAGTTGATGCTATTTATTTATTTATTTATTCATTCATGTCTAAGATATAAACGCCATCTGTCCAGTGGTTCATCAACACTCAAGGACACTTACACCTTACACTTTGGGGGCACTGCTGAGATCTGGGGGTATTCACTACACTTAGAAGTATCTCTTGTTTACCAAACAGGAGCACTGTACAATATATTGGTGGTTTCTTAGACATAGTGAAAATGGCGCATGATTATGTGTTGCATTGGGTACACGCAGAAGGACTCAGCCCTGAGGCCCGTTTTAGTGGGGGAGGTCCCCTTACATCTCACCACTGATTAAGTGCTGGCTATGACTGGCTCCTTGGAACGCCTCACTGAGAAAGTGAAAAGTGTGGAGCGCATACCTGGTCAAGATACAAAATGTTATATGCTGTGCTATGGTTGTAATTCTCTTACAGGTAAAACTCTGCCCTCTGAGATCCGAAGTGGGGAACCGTTGATTACTTGCCCTGTCTGGACATTAGACACTTGGCCTGGAATACCTCTGTGCCCTGAAGCCACTACGTTGACCAAGGATGCAGTAGTCAGTGCTGCCGCTGTGGCTGAGGCTGTTAGAGTGTTAATGGAACGGCAACCCACATCTTCTTTTGTAACTGAACACAGAACCTAAACCCGACAACAACCATTTTCTGGAGAGAAGCCTGTGCCAAAAAGAGAGGAGGCCTATGAGATATGGTCGGATCTTGCTCACTTAATGTTACTAGACTGGAAAGTGTCCAAGCAGGAAAAGAGGCAGCAAGTAGTAGAGGCCCTAAGGGGATCCGCACTGCAGACGGAACAATCACTTCGAGCATTGTGCCCAACCCTACTTTCCAGCAGGTGATGGGAGCGTTGGAGGGAGCTTTTGTAACTACTGAGCCAGCAGAGGATCTAATGGTGAGGTTCCATGCCACCACATTGAAGGCGGAAGAGAAGTTGTCCGATTACTTAGTAAGGATGGAACACATTTTACGTCTGGCCCACCAAAGACTTCAAGATTGAACCGTTCTTGATTGAAACTACTACTCAGAGGGGCTAAGGAAGCAGCTCTACTGTTACTGCAGTTAAGACTGTAGGAAAAGCTGGGAAACCACCCTCCTAAGAAGAACGGTTAAGGTCCATTGAAGAGGAAACCAGCGACATCCTTGTGCAAAGTCATCCCATACAAGGCCAGATTTCTACACCCAATCCTCCTTCCTCTCAGCAGAGGCAGATGGAAAAGCTACAGCCGCTGGCCAGGAAGCTTCAAGTACAACTGGCAGCCCAGGACAACCCGTTGCCTAACCAGATCGAGGGAGAGGCGCCTATCCACCCTCCCGAGAATGGGAGAACCAGGTGTACCGACAGGCACAAGAGCCCTGAGAATTCTCCTAGTCCTCCTAGGCTAACTAAGGCTCAGGTCAGTACAACGGCTGACCATCTACAACAGGTTCATGAGCACTGTAATACCAAGGCTGAGCTGCTGGCAAAATGTTCCAGGCTAAGGACTCAAGCACATACCCACCGTGGCATCCCAGCCGGCCTCATTGGGCCCACCATGACCGCCTCAGGAAGGGCCGAATCTGATGGGAGTTGGAGATGCTGCCTGCAGATACCTGTTACGCTCACATGGTCTCTGTGGAGGCGTTGGAGCACGGTTGCAGCCCTCCCGGGGCTGAGGTCTCTCAGGTCCGACTTCGCCCTCTGCGCTCATGTGGTGACTGGTGGTAATAGGTGATGCTGCTCGGGACTGCTCCTGCTTGGAGAATAGCGGGCGTGAGTATGCCAGCTTGTGCCCCTGATCCCCTTCCAGAACCCTTCTCCAAAACCGTGGTACCCGTGGGATGAGCTGTCCCTGGAAAGCTCACCTGTTGATCAGCACTCCGTCCTGCTGCTTCTGGGAGGGGCGCTTGTATGATCTGGACCAAGTTCCTTCACTGGTCCCTTGCACGTGGTAGTGCAGTCCTGCTGCGACTAAGCCACTATACTTTAGGTAAGTGTTCCCGTTTGCCTTTCCTTATCTGTTTTTGTTGTATTGTAAAGTTCGTTGTCTTGTATTGCTGTCCGTTCCACTTTTGATGTTTGCTCTTTTGCTTTCTTCCCTTGCAGGTGATGTTGCCGGCCCGACAGAAGCTGCGGAGCTCGAGGCAACAGCCAGAGAGAATGAAGAATGAAGCTGCAGCGATACAGTAGCTGGTAAGTTAACTAGTGGGCGCACAGGGTTCAAATGCGGCAAAGCCCTAGGATGGATGTTCTAACCTTGTCTTTCTTCTTCTTCACAGGGTCCGCGTTCTTGGATGCAGAGTGCGGTGCTGCAGCGTCGGGATCAAGATCACTCGATGTCAGGAGATGAGTATGCAGATGAAGCGATGAAGCACCGGTTTGCTGGAGGTGAGTATGCAGGAGAATGCCTGGTTTCAAAGGTAAGTAAACTGGTCCAAGCGGCGGCGAGCGTCCTGCCGCACGCCAGTGCACAGTAACGCGAATCACTGGCCTTAAGAATGGAGCAGTTTATATAGCTGAGCTTCTGAAGCCACGCCCACCAGATTCAGCCTGCCTGCCACACCGATGAGTCAGCACATGAGGATGTTCTCTGGAATATCCGCTTTCCGCTCCTGGAAAGTTCTTGTAAAATAAAATCACTCCTGCACTGAAATAAAGTAAAAATACTCCTGCACTGAAATAAAGTGTTCCTGCTCACATTTCTATATGAGCCTGGTGCCAAAGGTGCCAGGACTGAGTCCAGCCAGGGCCCCTGTGTTTATAGGTCTCAAAGGGACATAAGTGAGTCAAGTGACCCATTGCCCCATCACTAGATGGTATGTTTTTTGTGCTCTGGGGCCTGTGGCCATGAGAATACCTTGGATGTGTCTGTGTGAGAATACATCTAAATCAAGAAGTGGCTGGAGTGAACACCACCTTGAACACCTTGGCATTGGTGTGTACCACAAAGAACCAGAATCCTGAGGTACCACTGGTCATGGGCACTAACTGTGCACTGTATGGTACGTTTGCCAAACTGTGTAATTAGATGGCTGGCCCACAGTTTGCCAGAACCCTGAAGATGCACACCCCCTGCCAACAGGCATACCTCAATAAAACACCTCTAGGGAAATGATGATTCGCATAATAAATCAAGCAGCATGTACCCATGAGAAAATCACAAAGGAAATTGAAGAAATCAAGCAGAAAATAGAGAAACTTAACCTTCCAGAAGTCACTTATAAAAACTATCAAATAATGGATGAATATCTTCAAAAATTCGATGATGAACTAAAAATAAAGAAACAGAAGAAATTCATACGTGATGAAAATGATTATCTACAAAAAAGAATTTACACATTTCAAAGAATATATGACCAAAAATCAACTCAGAAAACTAAACCATCTCAAAAACTAGGAACAGTGAAAAACGCCAGTCCACAAATATCGCCGCTATCTTCAGACACAGACTCTGCTAGCGACAATGACCAAAGAGCTGAGCCCAGCAATGAGAATGAAAGTAATACAATGGGAGAAGAAGCAATCGCAGAAAATTACCAAGATTGTCCTTTTTTGGAAGAGCTTCGGCTGCACAAAAAAAGCCAACAAACAAACATGAAGAACCCAAATATCAATTTAGGCCACAGCGAAATACTTTCACAACCGCCCCAAGAGGAGAAGAGGCAAGAGAGGAGGACAAAAAAGCCCAAAGACATCCACAAGGAATGCAAACAAGATCTAAGTTCAGAGGGAATCCTTAACCTTTCAAATCAAGAAATAGATACCGATCTGAATTCAGCACTTTCCTTCAGCCCTTCCAACAAAATGGATTATTTTCAGATGCAATTAGATCTCTAGATTCTGCAGAAAAATGAAATTGAAAAAATACTTTGAAGAAAATCCAAAACAAAAAACTCAGTTAGAAGTGACACCAACCCCATCAGAACTCTCAGAAGAGTTAATAGAGCAAACAGTTGACTTACTTAATTTACCTGGAGATGAAGAGTATACAATACAAAAATATATAGAGGAACAGGAAATAGACACCTTCCTCTCAGAGGAAACAACAATAAGACCAACTTCAAAATGTACACCTAATTTCAATTCAGAAAATGTGATTGACTTATTCCAAAAAGCAGTGAAAGAGGACCTCAGGAAAATCGGAAAAGCAGAATCAATTTCAATCTCACATTAAAAGAATGGAACGCAATTGGATAACTATCCAAAAATGAGGAAGTTATCGTAAAAATGGCAGATAAAGGATGTAACCTGGTTCTAATGAACAGACAAGACTACATAAGAGAAGTCTCAAAACAACTAAATGATCAACAAAATTATGAAATATTAGATCATAGTCCATTGAAGGAATTAACAAAAACATGGAATGACATGAGTAAAAATTGGCTTCAAACTGGTCTTTTAACAGAAGAACAAAGCTATATGAATGTCCAACATCCAATAATGTCTACGATTTACTTCCTCCCAAAAATCCACAAACAATACATAGGATACCCAACTTTTAGACCTATAATAAATGGAATAGGTTCAATCACTGAGAAAATCTCACAATTCATTGATATACATTTACAACCATTAACAATGCAATTAGCTTCCTTCATACAAGATACAAAACACATTATTCAACAGCTAGATTCAATCCCTTGGCAAAGCAACTATAACCTAACAACATTGGACGTTGTATCATTATACACAAGTATCAATCACAATCAAGTAATCATTGCATCTGAATACTTTCTGAAATCAAGATCGATCTCATTTAAAGAAGAGACTAACATGCTATTGGAAATGCTGAATTTCGCCTTGCATAACAACATCTTTTGCTTTAACAAAAAAATCTACAGGCAAAAGCAAGGCACCGCGATACGGTCCAAATTTGCCCCATCGTATGTGAATTTATTCTTGGGCTACTTCGAAATAAAACATGCGTGGAAGCATAAGGCCTTTACCGACTCCAAAAATATTTTTTGGGGTCGGTTCATTGACGATATCTTTATGATCTGGGAAGAAGACCAAATAGAAGAGTATTTAAATAAAAATGAATTTAATTTGAAATTTACCACAAGATTCAGTAAAGACAAGATTCAATTCTTGGACCTAGAAATTTCCACGGCAGAGGATAAAATCCTCAAAAGCTTGTACGTAAAACCAACTGCAGGCAATAGTCTCTTACATGTGCAAAGTAATCACCCGAAGCACATCATATCCAATATCCCGTATGGGAAAATACTAAGGATAAAAAGGAACTGTAGCACAGAAAAAGCATTTGAATCAAACATAGAAGGAACAATTACCAAATTCACACAAAGAGGATACAAATCAAAGAAAGTAAAGGAATCAATCAAAAAAGCTGAAAAAATCCCAAGGGCATACCTGTTGCAAGATAAACCAAGAAAGGGGAAGCAAACAACTAAAACAAAATTCATTACCACCTATGGATCAGATGCCTCAACACTAAGAAAAATTCTTAAAAAGCATTGGGACGTTTTAAAACTAGACGACACCCTACCGAAACATATTGCTTGCTGACAAGCCAGGCATATGTTATAGAAAAGCACCAACACTACGGAACAAAATAAGCCCCAGTCACTTAAAATCCATTGGGAAGACAGATAGTTTTATAAGCTATCACTTTATGGTTCATTCAAATGTGGTAACTGCAAATTATGCCCACAAATGGTTAATGGCAAGAAAGAAATCAAGTTACCAAATGGAAGAGAACAAAAGATAAATCACTTTATCAATTGCAACAGCAAATTTGTTGTATACGCAATCAAATGTATCTGCCGAAAAATATACATAGGAAGCACAATACAAATTCTCAAAACAAGAGTATTCGAACATTTACGTGCTATAAGAAATCAAGATATGAAATATCCATTATCACTTCACTGCATAATGGAACATCAATGACTCAAAGTGGAAAAAATGAAAATGTATGGTTTGGACAAAATTGAAGGCCTGCACAGAGGTGGCAACAAGGAACAGATCCTAAGACAAAGGGAATCTTGATGGATCTGTTCAATGGACAAATGTGATAACGGATTGAATTCGGAAAACTAATTTTGTAACTTACTTTAATTGCATAAGTTTGGTTGTCAAAGACCTAACAACAGAAAATCTTCTCTTTTCCTTCTATTTCTTTCGCCAGAAACAACAAAATATCTTCTTTTTAATGCAACCAAAATACCTGTCCAAAAATATTCCTTTCTTTGGAATCATGAAGAACATTCTCTTAAAGTAAATAAAATACCTTTTCAAAAGCATAATGGTAACGAGGAGCCAATAAGTATAAAGGCCTTAAAGGGTAATTAAATGTACCCAATAAAAAGTCTTTATACTTATAGCTATAAGGTACTTTGCCTGCAACTATCTCAGTGAACTACAGAAATATAAAATGAAAATTGAGTGTATACAAATTTAGACATGCTACACTGGCGATGGAGAAATCCAGAGCTATCAAATACTTTTGTAGTGCATAGAAAATGCTGCTATTAACGCATTAGTAAACCTCTCAAACAAATCCAAAGAGAAACACAGGTAACAAGAGTGGTTCCGGCACTAAAAATGGCCGATGACGTCATCGGCCATTTTTAGTGCCGGAACCACTAGCGCATGCTAGAACGTGAGCGCGATGACATCACACGCTGAAAATGTATTTAAATGCGCGCAGTGTATACAAAAAGCGTGCCGAAACAAGGAGCCAGGGTGAGACAGACGGATCCCTCCAGAGCAGCTGGATTTTCTAATGAAATATTGAAGGTAAGCTTAATAAACCCTTGATTCCATTAAGGTTTAAAAGTATCTTGACCTAACAACTGTGATCTAGTATGCACCCCGACCTCGGCCTCCCCAGTACACACACTCTCCTCACCTGAGCTGCTGGAAGTGTCAAGGTCTTGCAGGTGGCGTCTCGCGAGGTAGTCCTTCTGTTTTTTGGGAAGATGATGCTTGTCACGGAGGGAAGCCACAGTGACTGCTGTTAAAACAGCTGTCCCGTGACTCCCTTCCGGAACCAAGCCAGAAATCAGGGAAAAACCCCCAAGGGGGAAAAAGCCCTGCAGTGGAGCAGAGACGCTCTTCAATCCAGATGTCAGTATGGACCGTTGGCAATGGTCGAATCCGAGGCAGAGTACAGTGTCTGTAGCGAAGGGATAGTCCAGATGCCAAGAGTGCAGGAGTAGCAAAGTTCGGGTAGCTGCGACCAGTATGAGGCAGGAAGGAAGGCTGGACCTGGAAATGGGACTGCTGGATGAGGTAGAGCCTCAGGGAAAGCAGAGAGGCCAGGTAAGGAGAGGGAAGGAGAAAAACGAAACAAGCGGCGGGTGCCGCAGCAGAGAGAGAGAGAGATACCGGCAGAGCCCTGCTCCGCGTAGCGGGGGAAGGAAGGTGCCGAATGCGAGGATCCGGAGAGTATAGAGGGAAACCGAGGCACCGAACAGCACAAGTAGGAAAGTTTCCGTAAGAAAGCCGAAGCCGGAGGACAGAAACAACACAGCGTGTTAACCCGGAAGCAGGAAAACATCCAGGCGAGGGTTGCAACGCAGCGTCGTGCCGGAAGGCGGGGCCTTAAATACGACCGGCCGCGCTGCATCGCTGGAGACGTGGCTACAAAGAGGGGACTAAACTCTACCTCCGCGTCTCCAGCTCCAACACGGAAGCAACCGCCAATCTCAGCTGCGGCCGGCCTGGCGGATGACAACAACAAAGGAAACCCGACTAGGTCTAACTTTCACTAAAAAATATGTGTTTTTGTGTTTAAATAGGGCAATAACCCGAAGGAACTTTATAGTTGTGCCCACAGAGAGTGCATAGATACCATGTTGAATGAATTAATTTTCGCTAAACAGGCTCAAAGCAAACATAATTGGTGAGTGCCACTTCTACAATAATATATGTTCCTTGTGTTGTTATAATGTTTATATCAGAAAAATGAAAGCCATTATGAAGGCTGAAAAATAATACTATGATGAAAGTTTTAAATGTTAGACTTAAAAATGATGTCTAATTGTATCATTGTAAAAATTATTTTTGACAAAAAAAACTCTACTTTTTTCTTTTGACTTACTTAGAAAAATGTATTTTGTTTTTCAAAAACATCAATACATCTCTCCTGATGATCCCTTGTGATGTAAACAGGGATGAAACACGTGTAGAGAGTAAGAGTACATATATGGAATAAAAAGACAAACCTTTGAAAAGAAATTTGACAAGTGTGAAGAACATTTATTTGGCACTCACAATTAAGAATTGAAAAAATGCGGAATGTCGCAAGTGATATATATACATTTGAAAAATACCTCAAGAAAGGCATGGAGAAGCATGATCGACCTGAAGGGCCTGTGCGAGATGTGACCACCACCAATCATGGTCAATCTGACATACCACCTGGCAAGACGGTGATGGTGCCTGGCTACGTAGGCTTTAGAGAATATAACAGCTACAGAAGGTTGGTGATGGAGGCTCCTGATGGTGAAGAAAAGCCTAGAAGTCTGCTGGTGCCGCGCACTCTGATGTTTTTCAGTCCTTTGCCATTGCCACTTATTAGAGTCCCTATTAACAACAAGATCATACATATACCAGGAGGCCTGAAAACTGCACAGTTCTACCCCACCGACTCAGTGGCCCAGGCTAATGTGGCACAAAGCATCTATCCTCTTTTTGATGTTCAGAAGATCCAAGTTTGGGGGCTCGCCCTTGTCGGAACGTCAGAAAGATCATCTACGAAACCAGTTGCCAATGCGGTCAGGACGTTTCTTCCACAAGTGGTTGGGACTTGGGTGAAGCTCGGGGAGTGGAGCACGACATCCGGCTGAATGACGATATCCCTTTCCGAGATAGGTCACAGAGACTAGCGCTTGCTGATGTGGAGGATGTTCAGCGACATCTTGAGGAATTGTTGAATGTAGGCATCATTCCGGAGTCCAGAAGCCCTTATGCCACGGCTATAATGGTAGCTTGGAAGAAGAGCAATGATGTGAGGCTGTGCATGGATTACAGGCACCTGAACAGCAGATCAGCTCCCGACCAATATATCACGCCGCGAGTGAACGAAGCTCTTGATTGTCTGGTTGGAAGCAAGTGGATCTCCGTCCTAGATCTACGAAGTGGATACTACCAAATTCCGATGTTGCCAGAAGACACGGATGAGACTGCTTTCATCTGCCTCTAGGGGTTTTACCAGTTCACTCGAATGCCACAAGGGATATCAGGAGCTTCAGACACTTTTCAGCAACTGATGCAAAGAACTGTGGGAGATATGAATTTATTAGAGGTTCTGGTCTACCTTGATGATGGGATCGTTTTTGGAAAGACCCTGCAAGAGCATTACTACTAAAGGTCTTCGATTGGCTCCGGCAGCAAGGTCTCAAGGTATCCTTAGAAAAGTATCAATTTTGCCAAACCAGCGTGACGCATGTTATCAGCAGGCCGGGGTAAGTGTGGACCCTGCCAAGATGTAAGCTCTCAGGAACTGGCCCAGACCACAGAACCTGCGGGAGATATTGAGTTTCCTGGGGTTTTGCAACTATTATCGAAGATTCATGCAAGGCTTTGCTAACATAGCCCGGCCGCTCACAGAACTGACATAGGGCTATCCGGCTCCACAGACGACGCGACTAGTGGTGGAACCCATTGCAAAGCCCAAAACCACCTCAAAGAAGATTTCAGGCTATGATGGAGTGACAAGTCTAACCGAGCAGTTGCTCAGCTGAGGAAGACCCTCCAAGAAGCGCCTGTTTTGGCTTATGCAGATCCGCAACGGCCTTATATTCTGCATGTAGACGCTAGCTGCGACGGGCTGGGTGCAGTCCTGTATCAGGAACAGCAAGGCGCTGTCAGACCTGTGGCATTCGCCAGCCGCCAATTAAGCCCAACAGAGATACAATATCCAACTCACAAGCTGGAATTCCTGGCCCTCAAGTGGGTGGTGACCGAAAAGCTACATGATTACCTCTATGGAGCACCATTTACTGTAAAGACTGACAACAATCCACTGACCTACATTCTCAAATCTGCAAAATTGGATGCCACAGGTCATCGCTGGCTGGCGGCCTTGTCAGCTTATCATTTCCAGTTAGAGTACTGCCCTGGAGTTAACAATATTGACACTGATGCTCTATCCAGAAGACCACCTTCCTGAGAGAAAGTGGGACATATACACTCCGAGATGGCGTCGGTGGCTACTGTGAAGGCTATCTGCCTGAATTAAACTTTCCGTTCAGCTGAACCTACTATCCTCATTGACTGCCTTGGATGGACTGCTAATAGGGTTCCTGTGAGTTAATGAGATGCCACCATTCTGATGGCTCCTAAACTGTCCCATATGACCAGGACTGAGTTAAGACGAACAATTCCGAGTTATGTGAAGTGCTCAAAACAAAAGAAAATGGAGCAGAGGGACCACCGGATAATATCACCATGAAAGGGTGACCAAGTTACAGGAAAGAATGGACAACTCTGGTGGTGATAGGTGGAGTGTTGTTCAAAGAGACCCAAGTCCAAGGGCGACCTATCCACAGGTTTGTGCTTCCTTGCGCACTGCGCTCAGTGGCACTGCAAGCCCTTCATGATCCACATGGGCATCTGGGAAGCGAATGCACACTGAGTTGATCCGAAGTAATTTCTACTGGCCATGGTTGGGCCCCGAAGTAGATGAATACTGCCAAACATGTGCCTGGTGCATAGCCAGGAAGCCACCAATTCGTCCGGTTGCAGCACTTCAACACCTACAGAGCTCTGGACCATTGGATTTAGTCTGTGTTGACTTCCTGAGCCTTGAACTAGACAGCAGCAGGATCCAAAACATACTAGTGGTGACTGATCATTTTCCCGGTATGTCCAAGTATACCCAGTGAAAGACCAAAAGGCCACCACGAAAGCCAAAGTACTGTGGGACAAATTCTTTGTTCATTATGGTTGGCCAGCACGTCTGCATTCAGATCAGGGGCTGGACATTGAATCCAAACTGATTAAAGAATGTATGCTCTTGATTGGGGTGTGAAAAACAAGGACCTCCCCTCATCACCCCCAAGATGATGCGCAAGCTGAACGTTTCAATCGGACGTTGCTAAGTATGCTGAGAACTCGGACTATCAAAGAAGAATCCTAATCGAGTCAGCATGTGTCAACCTTGATACACGCCTACAATTGTACAAAAAAAGGATAGCACTGGTTTTACCCCCTATCAGGTATGCTTGGGAGGGATGCTAGGTTGTCCATAGACTTGAGTTGTGGGGTCTCTTCAGATGGTACCTGTGAGGAAAACTATTGCAAGTATGCAAGAGGCCTTCAGGATTAGCTTACCAGGCTTTTCAATTGGCTCAAGCCACTGCTGAACACCATGGTGAGGAAAACAACAGAAGGTATGATGTCAAAGTAAAGTTTCAAAACCTGCAACATGGGGACAGAGTGCTCTTTCGGAGTTTGGGAAAAAGAGGGCGAAACAAGTTAGGAGATCGTTGGGAGTCACAGCCCTACATCATTGTCCGGCAGTTGCCAGGACTACCTGTGTTCAGGCTGCGAGAGGAGAGAAATTCCTGTTATCTGAAAACTCTTTACCGTAATCACCTACTACCCATAGGGGATGATGTAGAGCTGGATCCGGCTGGGGTTGAAGTTCCTTTTTCACCCCAGTAAGATGGTTACTAGGAGTCATGCAGGAGTCTGGCAGTGTGAACAACACTAAATTCCCAAGGCCCAGTACTGTACCCCGTCTGTAGTCTGCAGTCCACAGAGGAGAGAAAATGTTAGGGGTGAAGAGTTACAGAACCAAGAAGCTGTGAAAAGTCCCTCTGGGTATCAGTCAGGATGAGGAAGGAGAGAGCCAGGATGAATCAGACAACACTAATGTGGCATATTGGCAAGAAAATGAAAACACAACTTCTGTGCCCTCAGGTCATATAGTCCATCCTGAGAGCACAAGAGATGTACTTCCTACTGATAATACTAAGCCTTTCTTTCCCCAAGCATGGGATCATTTGCAGATATCAGACTCTGAAAGTGTAGACAGTAGCAGAGGAAAGCTCAGACTTAGTGCACAAACTTCACGCAGAGACAGTGTGAACCTAGGAAATCTCACAGAGAAATCACATCCGTCAGAATGCTAAGTTATGATGCTCCAACCCACTAGTCCCTGGGGATCTGTCATCCAGGTGGCCAGGACACTGTCATCGCTATTGGATCCAGTCCATGGGGTGGACCAGTGTGGGAGACACACCTGGATGGGGTTTTTTCGGGGAGTGGAAGTGGGACACCGAAGGGCGAGATGCGGTATCCCCTTCCTTATGACACCTTTTCTTGATCCTGCCCAGTAGGCTATTTAGAAACTTTACCTCCCCCACCCCTTTTCCAACACAAACACTTTCTCACACAGTGAGCGACAACGGACTAATACCAGAGCTGTTTACCTGACATGTCCCAACACAAGGGTCAGGCAGAGTCAGGCAATTGCTGACAACTACACACACCCGACTGTCCTTTCCCTTCCCATACAGATAAAAGGCAGAGTACAAGAGCACACTCTGAGCAAGGCCGAACGCACGAGGAAGCTGCTATTCCAGGCCGCTATTTCAAACAGAGGAGAAAGGCAGTGTGACCTGAAAGGACGTCAAGGTGGGAGTTGCCCTGGCCCTTTTCAACCCAGATAGGCAAAGCCTCCGACAGATGAAATATAAAACCGGGAATTGCAGCTGGCGAACAGTGTAATGGATGTCAGCGGTACATGGAACTCTCCTGCACTGATAGCCAGTACGGGGAGACGAGGTTGCCATTGTGGTACCGTTCTTGACACCAGCGCAAAAGAAACACCAACGAGTTCAGCACAGCTGGTGAATCGGAAGACCTGATTGGGGGAGGGGTCGGACTGTGTTAGACTCAAGGTTGCAGTGGCAACATTAAGAAGATTAAGATACAAAGGTTTTTTGTGAACAAACTTGGTACCAGTGATAGAGTGGTCTGGTGCAATGTAGGCACTCATACAAAGGTCTCTGGCTGGTACCCCCCTCCTGAACAAAGAGACTGTATTGAAACTTCAAGTACCAAGAGGCCATAGGGAGGTGTCAAGGTGGTCATACAAGGGTCAAGCCAAAGTCCTTGTACAATCGAAAGTCCTTGACATGTTGCAGAAGTTTTGACGATTGTGAAATTGTGAACCTGACTGAGGGAATTGTGAAACAGGTGTTTGAGCCCCGCTGAGAGGAACGCTGTGCGAACTGTGATTTTGTGAAGCCCGCACTTGTCATAGGCTAACACAGTGACCCAGCCAGACGTAATCGCTCTTCGGAAGTCTCTGTTTAAATTGTCAAGTGCTTTCAGAGGTTGCCACTGAAAGAAGGATCGGAGCCCAGCTGAGTGGGATCCAAGGGTGAAGGGTAATCACCTGATGTGAAGGTTAACAGAAGGAACTTTTGTTTTGTTATTTTGGCATATCAGGCCCTCTGAAGCAAGAGACTTTGCATGAGAAGAGACTTGGACACGGAAGGCCCTGATATAGAGATAAAGAACTGTGACCAGTGCCAGAGAAGCCCAGGAGTGTACTGTGCTCAAGAGTCCTGCCTTGTACCCTGCTAAAATCGTGGGGAAGGGAGACCCCGGCCAGAACATCCTGACATCATTTTGTGACCACTTTTTTTTCTTGTGAACACTATCCCACACCATTTTGTATCATAGTGGTAAGGATTGGCAATAGGTTTTTGTTAGTATAGGCCCTTTCTATTGGACTAGACTCCACTAGGACTGTATTATTATTTGATGATATGATAGGATAGGATATGGCATTTATAACGCGCCTATACACAAGTGGTCGTAGCTTGCTTCCATCTTAGATTTAGGTTTAGATTAGGAGCTTATCTCGCCCATTTTACAGTTTAATAAACACCCTTGTACTGTGATCACTTGTGTCTGTCTTGCTTTGATACCATGCCTTCTTTACATATGGTGTCAGTAGTGGGATCTGACTAAATTGAAACTAATTGGGGAACCCTACAATCTCAAAAACTGTCATCGAGCTTCTAGCCCATCTGTTGCCACAAATGAATCAATAGGTTTCAATGCCTGTAGCAGTAGGGAGGCTGTTATCCCCCCTGGGAAAAGAGGAATGATTCCTACAGATTTGGTTTTGATACCCCCTCCGGGGTGTTACATAAGGTTGGCCCCAAAATCTGGCCTAGCGTAGAAGTTCGGTATAGAAGTTTTAGCAGGCGTCATCGATCCAGACTTCCGGGGAGACGTAAAGGATCTCTTACAGAATCATGGTGAAATCCCATTTGAAGTACATCGTGGGGATCAAATTGCTCAAGAAATTTTGGAAAAGGCTCCATTTCCTCAGTTTGAAGAAAGTGAACCAGATCAAACAGAAAGAGGTACATTAGGCTTTGGGGGAAGCTGATAAACCAGTTAACCTCCAAGAAAGAAAGTGAGAAGATCCTACCATCTATCCCGACCTAGCCTCCGCCAGCGAAATGATCCAGCTCTCACTGAAGCTTTCTTACAAGCTATTCCGGAACGAGAAGGTATAGCGAAGGGAAGCCCCTTTTTCTTCTTAAAGCAGGGGTTGCTATATAGAAGAGAAACATCTACAGAAGGCTTAGTGAAGACGCAGTTAGTAATCCCCAAGAGCCACCAAAAGGTTGTACTAGAGAATGCGCATTCCCATCTTACCTGGGGGCACTTAGGACAATCCAAAACTCAGGCACATATCCGTGGGATGTTTTACTGGCCAGGTGTCCATGCCGATATCAAAACCTTTGTTCAGATGTGTGACATTTGTCAAAAAAACAGCCTGCACATCCCATTACCTTCCCTTCTGAATCCCTTACCAATCATAAAAGTCCCTTTTTCAAGAATCGGGATGGACATCATTGGACCTTTAGAAACATCCAGATTAGGCAACAAGTATGTCATTGTGATTGTCAACTATGCCACCAGATACCCCGAAGCATTACCAATGCAAAACAATACCACACAACAAATCCTTAAACACCTCTTGGCTTGGTGGAAATATTCAATAAAACACAGAAATTAATCCTGAGGAAATTGGTAGATAAGTACAGGAAAGATTGGGACCAAATGATCCCTTGGGCACTTTGAGAACTAAGGAAAACCCCTCATGCCTCTACAGGATTCTCTCCTTTGGAACTACTTGATGGTAGAGAGCCCAGAAATGTCCTGGACGTGCTCTGAGAAACCTGGGAAGAACGAGAAGAGGCACCCATTCCCATCTCGCAAAGCGCTACTAGAATGCGAGAACATATGAGACTTGTTTGAGATATAATCTGTACTCATATGGAAAAGTCAGCAAAAATCCACTTATGACAGGAAGGTGAGCTTAAGATAGTTTTCCATGGGACAGAAAGTTCTGGTCCTCTTACCCACCTCAGAAAACAAGCTTGTCTCCAAGTGGCATGGGCCCGACAAAATATTAGAACAAACGGGAACTTTCACTTCTAAAGTAGCCCAATCGGACAAGAAACAGAAGGTCCATTTATATCACATGAATCTCTTAAAAGAGTGAAAAGAGAACCAGTCAGCCACACATGCCAAAGTACTATCCTGTTTGGTTCCAGAAGAAATGGACAGCTTTGAATTAATTCCTCTAGAGCTATCTATTAAACAACAAGAAGATCTAAAAGACGTAATTGCCCCGTTGTATTTTCAGAAAAACCAGGAAGAGTGAAGGACACCTACCACTATATTAGAACACCTAAGGGAAAGTGGTTAATTTAAAACCGTATAGGCTCCCGCAAGTCGGTACACAGATAGTGATTGAGGAGGTAAATAAGATGTTGAAAGCCAATATTATTGAGCCTTCTTCAAACCCAAGGTCCTCGCCCAGCGTGTGGGCACTAAACCTGACCATTTCTGGAGGTTTAGCATAGACTTACGTCAAGTTAACGCAAAATCAGACTTTGATGCCTACCCCATGCCACTCATTGATGACCTAATTGATAAACTCTGAGCAGCCACCTTTCTATCCACTCCTCCGACTCAACAAAAGGGTACTGGCAAGTCCCAGTATATGGGCCAGACAAGGAGAAAATGGCTTTCTCAACTCCCCTGGGACTGTTTCAATACAAAGTCCTCCCTTTCAGCTTACACGGCACGCCAGCTACTTTCCAAGGCCTCATGGATAAAATCTTACAACCCTATTCCACTATCTGTGGAGCTTATACTGACGATCTTGTAATTTATACTAAAACCTCAGAGGGCCATATCTTCCATCTTTATACTATTATGAAAGTCCTCGTTAGGTAGGAATTAGTGCAGTCCAACTGGTGAGGACTACACAAGACTTATCTGCTTGGTATTAGGTAACCCGCTTTTTAATATAGGCCTGCACTACACAAGTTGGTAGTGTGACTGAGCAGCCAGGCTTATCTTAAGAGAGATAATGTGGGCTGTAGAGCTGTACAATTGAAATCAGCAAGTACAAGCAGCCAAGTAACACACACTTAAAGTTATATATAAACATTTATTTGTAATATACACAAGGTTTAAAAAAGTATTCTTTCAAAAGATGTATCCACTAATAACATTCAATCATAGTTTGGATTCAGTTTGTAAAGAATAATAACAGTTGGTAAATACTTTATGCTGACACATGTTCCAGCACACGGATGTGACTTCAGTTAAGGTCCGCATTGCCCTTATTTTCAGTTATTGAGTTTGTAAATTAAGGAAAGGTTAGAATCAGATTTTTAGAACATACTTTCTACAATGTAAAACAATTACAATCTCCCAAAGAGAGACAGATAAACCTTTATCTCAGCAATAATAGTGTCAACAATTATAACCTATGAGGGAACGAGCACTGCCAAAGCCAGTAGGTTTAGAAGGGTGCCTTTAGGGAGCCAAAACAACCCAAGTGAATGGACAAAGTCAATAGTTCTGATTCACTCATTCTTAGATAGAGTCTTGACAAAGTTAGTAAGTTCAGCAGAAATCACAGTAACTCAAGTGAGCTGCTTTGTAGAGAGCACAAGCTGTGCAGGCCAGTGGAGGAGAGTTGGTATCAATTCTAAAGTGGAACGAAAGCACTTTGCAAGATATGAAACCCAACTTAAGCTAAAGAGGTGAACACCCCAAGCGCCACAGTACCTATGATTCGAAGAAAAATGTTCCAGCTGGATTCCTGCTTGCTACAGCTTGGCAGACCCAGTTTTGTTCTTTGTTTCTTCTGTAAACCAGTCTATTGCTGTTCTAGGTCTTGTTTGTTAACTTTATAGCACTTGCTCATTCTGAGTGGACTCGAGGCCCAGTAGGAAGGTCTGTATTGCATTACCCCTTGTTCCCTCCCCTGCCTTGAAGCGCTTTGAAACACATTCTGTGTATAGATGCTACATAAATGACCAATAAAATAAATAAATACCTGATGTAGCTCGCCGTAACCGGAGGCGCAGCTTTGTATTTGCATTTTATTTATTTATATAGCGCACCAGGCCCACAGGCATCCGGTCGCATCACTTAAGTTACAACAAAAGTATAAACATAAACAAAAGAGCATTTTGAAATGTGCGGACATTAAATACAGTTACAGTTTAAATGACATATTTACACAAGGTAGGCCGTGAGTGAGAGGCATGGGTGGTCGCTAGCGAGCGGACTGAGACGCAGGTAGGTCTTGGGCAGACAGCCAGGCTTTGGCCTTGCTCTTCAATGCCTGGAAAGAAGGTTCAGCTCTAAGTGGGTTGGGGAGCGAGTTCCAGAGTTGGGCAGCCATGACTGGGAAACTGATTCCACCGGATCTCTGAAGGTTAAAACGGGGTTTGGATAGGCAATTGGTTTGGGCACTTCTGACGGGTCTGTTCGTTGTGTGAAGGGAGAATCTATTAGCCAGGTAGCTATGCACTTGGTTGGCAAGGCATTTATGGGTTAGAGCAAGTGCTTTTAGTAAGATTCTTTGTGTAACTGAGATGCAGTGGATGCTCCGTCTGGTGTCTAAGATATGTTTGTTCCTAGGGATATTTAAAGCCGCTCTGATGGCATTGTTTTGGATGATTTTTAACTTATTGATATTGCAAAGGTTGGTACCATGATAGAGGGCATTGCAATAATCAATTTTGGACATCACCAAAGTCCTGGCTAGTGTGGTACAGTTAGCTGGTGATAGAAAAGGGCGGCAAGCTGTGATAAGCTTACATGTGTATGCTGCCGCGGAGGATACTGCGTTAGTTTATCTAGCAAGACTGAGGGTGGAGTCAATATAGACGCCTAAAGTTTTTGTGTCCTTAGAGACCTTGATGGTGTTACCATCGATGATGAAGGATTTAAACAAACGGTCTAGTTTGTGGAGTCTTTGGTAAAAGCCTAGGATGAGAAGCTCTGTCTTTTCGTCATTCAGACAGAGTTCATGTTGCGCCATCCAGTATTGGATGACTTGGTAGATAGCGTTAACGGCAAGAGTTTCTGAACTATAATCACCTGTAATGGGGATGAGTATCTGAGTGTCATCTGCATAATTAGTGTAGGTGACACCCAGATAGTCCAGGATATCGAATAGTGGTATCGTAAACACATTGTAGAGTGTAGGGGAAACACACGAACCTTGAGGAACCCCACTGGTGAGTGGTGAGGCATTTGCAAGAATGTGCATCTACCCTCATTTTGTCTGTTCATAGATGCATACCTGATGTAGCCCCCCCCGCAACACGAGACGAGACTTTGCCAGAATGTGCATCTACCCTCATTTTGTCTGTTCATATATGCATACATGATGTATCCCCCTTTAACATGAGGCGCGGCTTTGCTAGACTGACTCCAAAATCCACCCACATGTTGTAACCCTTATAGGTGGGGTCCTGCATTTTAGAATTCTGCTTTGATGCCCGAGGGTTTTGTGCTCTGCTATAAATGTGAAAATAAAATAAATAAATGGATATTTAATAAATATGGTGTGAATGATATATGATAATGATTTACCAAGCATTGAAGGGCCCAAATAAAATTGTGCAAGTAAATTCTAACCTTAAATCTAATGCTCTCAAGCAAACTAGAAAGACACCTGCCGTTGTAGTAAATCATACTGAAAAAAAGTAAAGCTATATCTACAACAAGCAACGCAATTAATAAAAATAGTCCTGCAGGTATTTATAAAAACTGCAGTAAATGGTTATGCTGTTACAAATTACTGCTTTCATTGTTAAAATACACAATAACAGTAATAGTTTGTTAATTTTATCCCTGACATCCTGCATTGCAAATAGCCACCAAAATCCAACACATGCACATAATCTGTACTGCAAAGCTTACAGCAACCCATAGGCAATGAAATCAAACCTATTTCTCCGACAATAACTAGCAAGATCCTTATGATTTGTTGCTGGCTGTATTTCAGTATTAATAGAATCTGTAATAAATATTTTACAAGTATTCTTATAAATTATACATATAAAAAACTGCATGCATTGTACATTTTAATAACTAAAATATTTATAATGAAAATTTGCTATTACTACACATTCCCAATATTCAATTTAAAGACCTGTTTACTAACAGTATAACAGAAGAGAGGGGTACACAATATCAACAGCACATTTAAAAAAAACAGTTCAAGTTAGACATTGTTCAGATGATTTTTTGTTATTTTACTAAGATACAAAGCACACATGGTGTATACATGAACATTTTCAAGTGTCAATGTGTGGGACACCTTATAAAACATTAAGTATTATTCATCACCATGGCACCACCACAAACGGTGGGAACTACATAACACACGTAAGGTGACATTCTTAATGGTTTGAATGCAATGATGACCAAATCACCATAAAAGTAAAACTACCATGGAATTTAAAAGATACAAATTATTATTGAATAGGGCAATAGCCAGCATAAATTTTACTGTAAACGTCAGAATATTGTATATAAAAAAGTAAACATTTTAATATATTGTCTTTACTAAGCCAATAAAGTATTATTTAAATGTGCCTAAATAATGACTATGAAAAGTAACATATAGTACATGTAAATCTATTACTACACTTCTACACACTTCCCTTCTTCAATTTCTGACTATTTTCAGTATGATACCAAGATCAATTTTGAAAAAAGTACATAAAAGTAGAAATAATTGCATAAAAGAACCTTTTGTGGATTTTTGGGAAAATCTTATGTGCACATTACTTATATAATTTGAATATTTAAATTTAAAAAGTGGATTTTAATTTTCCTTTTGTTTGTAAGATTCCCCACTAAAATTGGAGGTGAGAGATGGCTGTAATGGTAGATATGTAGGCTGTCATAAATTGCATCTAGCCTTAAGCAAAACATATTTAAAATCCTATATGTAAAAAAACAGTCTTTTTCATCATAGAAATACATTTCATATGCATGTCAAAGAATGTAAACCCATTTATAAAGCACCCAAAATAAAAATGAAAGAAATACAAAATGATCATTAAATAAAATGACATTTTCAAAAAACAGAAATGAGTTGAACTAGTTAAGGTTAAACCCCCAAACATGTTAAAGTATGCAACACAACTCAAATTATATTACACACAAATCTCACTATAGTCTGTCCCTTTGGCCAGACTTCTTTACCATTTCTCACTCTGTCCCTGGTTGATCTACTTAGCTTGGGGAAACACAGGTTCTGCTCGACTTGTTCTCCCTCTCCAACTCTGCTCACTATAGAAGCACTCTCATGGATACCAAGTCAGGAGGCTTGTTCCTCATATAGAGGTGTTGATAGAGTGATTGGACTAATAAGGGATCCGATTCTCTGGTACGTTTCCCCATTAGCTTCGTATAGAGTGATTGGCCCTGGATTAATGTTCCCACCAGCTTTCCATTAGCGTGGCAGTGTTTGTGGTTACTTGCAGGTATTTTTGTTTCATAAATGAGGATCGCCCCATGACCTGACCACCATGGCCCAAGGTTACAAAATCCCTCTCCACCATCTTGGAATCACGCAGTAATACACAATCTGCTTCCCTGCATGTTTGAGAGTTTCTTTCCTCTCGGCTGGCATTGCTGCACAGAGCACGCATCTATCATGTATGATTTTGTTGTTTGCTGCATCATTTGTTTGGCTCCAGGCCAAAGCTTGTGCCCCCAGCATGGGCAGATATTGCACTTCTGCTCTGCTCCTAAAAATGTGGGCGTGGACCGAACAAGGAGAAAAGTCTCCTGCGAATGCTGCGCAAGTACAATACTGATACTGATACTGGGGTCTATCTTCTCAAGGCTTCTTCCCTGGGGACATATGTAGGCGCTATGGATGCAGCCTCACTCCCCCCACCCATGACAAATGTCACCCCGTTTCACCACTTTAGGCATCAATGGAGTCCCATCATCCAAGGAAGGGCTGTGGCAGGTATGGGGAAGCCTTCTTATCCTGCCTACTGGGGTTGCATCACTGAGCAGTTGGCTTCCCCTGGCCCTCAGTGTTGTCCACCTCTCCTCTCTGGGTAACAAACAGGTCACTTGGTCACAGGTGTCATTAGGTTACGTTAAGGGAGTCTTACAAGGTGGAATTTGTAATGGGGGAGTGTTTCAGATCCAACAGAACACTTGACAAAGAAGAACAAGTTACTTACCAACTGTAACGTTCTTTCGACTGGATGTTCCTCCCACGTATTCCTCATCTTATGATAAATCGTTATCTCCAGCTTCGCTGCTTTGAAAAAAAAATTCTCGGCAGAGGGCGCTGTGCTCGAGGTTGCAGCGTCGACTGTCCCTCGATGGGCTTCGTACTCTGTCAATGTCACTGATGGTATAAATAGCTCGAGCCGCGCCCGTTGCTTCAGTTCTGTT